>NC_064621.1:299564378-300189378 GCF_023898315.1 Schistocerca nitens | reverse complement strand
CATGAATCACCTGAGGACAAATGACAGATCCGCCAATGCACTGGCCCTTTATAGCTCGTGTACGCGATGCTGCTGTATCCCATGACTCTTGTCAGCTCAGGTTATTGCTTCGATTCATTTGCATTTTACAGATACTCTGACCGATTGTGATAAATTAACTTAGGTTTTTGTTGTTATTGTTACAGACAAGGGCTTACAGAATTTCCTGCCTGCACCACAGCGGCACCAGTCACTGTTCACAAGATGTCTTCTTGTCCTGGTGTCATTCGTCTAGGTTGTAGCTCAGCCACAGCAGCAGCAGCACTTACAAACCACAGGATGTGTTCTTCCCGACCTTACAAACCTGGTGTCGTTCAAATGGGTGAGAAATGGGGGCGCTGTGCTTTCAGCTATCTAGTTACAGCTTGTTATCAAAGTCACACAGCTATCATTCCCCCTTTCAAAAGACACACGTAGATCTTTGCAAATCGGATGCTTTTTCGGATCCCTGGTAGGGCAGCAAAAATGAAAGCAAAAGTTGTTGTAAAAACTTCATTAATTTTTTCGTATACATTTACATACACAAAACAGTTCTTTATTTATGTGTATTTGGCATAGGTTAATTTTTAACTTATAATTTAAATCTATAGTACGTAGACCCGTATGCTTCGTTCTCCAGTCAGTAATTTGGTAAATACAAGGAATGTCAGTGCTCGAATTTTAATATTTACCAAATTTTTTCTTGTAAAATTTCTGTTCTATGGCTTTAACAATTAGCTCTATTCCTTTCTGCAGTTCTCCTAGCGGAGAGCATTTGGGGATTTTTAATTCTGTTCCTTATTTCAGATCTTCTTCTGTGTACGCTAACAGCTCTTCACCTACACGATCTTGTGGAATTTCTGTACAGAACTTAAAGTTCACAATTTTCACAGAAGTGTGTACATTAAATATAGTTATCCATCAGTTGCAATCTACGCAAACAGCTGTTCTATTATTAGGTGCTTAATGTCCAACCCCGACATTTACATATAGTGTAACCGTCCTTTTTAGTTAAACCAAATGGGAGTAGATTTTCCGTGCTTCCTTTATCACAGCAAACGTGTTCGAATCTGTCATTTTCGGCCAGTACTCCAACATATGGTCACTTTACATTGCTATTAACAGTAAATACAGATGTCTTATATTCTCCACTTGTATCCAGATTTCTCCACATACTGTGTTTTAAAGCCGTATGTAAATGTAGTTAGCACATCTGCAATAGCGTCTTCGTTTTCCCATTTCAGTTTATATTGTTCTTTTACTGTAAATGTTCCCGTCATATGCTAAAGTTTTCGTATTTTTTAATTCGACCTCTTCCATTTCCTTTTCTTTATTGTACACATAATACAGTAACTGCACTTAATCGAGTAATTTCTTTAATAGGGAGTGTTTTACGTCTGTTCGACACATTGGTTCTTTTTCTTAGAACTTGTAGGATAATATTGTTTGTGGGTACCACAGATAAGTCAGCAGTATTTGCATTTGACGGTATTGTGGGGAACATTGTTCTAGAGTGAGAAAAATATGTAACATAACACTTCCGTATATTACTTATATCGTTATTGTTAGTATCTGTGTTAAGAATCGCTACGCAGTTTCAGGTGGATATTTGAAACTGTGCGCACACAGAACATAGTTTATAATCTTTTCTCAGTCTTGAGTGTCTGGGAGCTTTACTTGTACACCTGTCAATTTTCGGGTATTCTTATTACCCTAGTGGACAAACTAGAGAACATCATTAAACACTTCCGTAGGCTGTTAATTGATACCACTAAGAAGTGATTGGCAAAAAGTACAGTTGGGCATATTGTAAATACTGTTCCTTGGTGTCTAATATATTACACAGGGCCAAACACATGATCCATTCTATAGTACTGTATTGTAGCCTCCAGTCTGGTAATTCCATTTTCTTTAGCCAAGGAAGACGTAAAAGTTTCTCGTAGTCGCCTATCTGCATCGTTTATGAAACGGTGAGGTGGTTATCAATAGCTTTATTCACTCCTGGATTTGTGATGTGACATATAAATTATCATAATCGTTTACTCTATAATTTACATTCAACCACGTTAAACAGACAATCCCCACTCTCTTGTCATTGTTCACAGCCACACTGTTGTTTTCCTGGCAGTCTCCTTCTATGCAGAAGTCGTGACTTGATATTAGATAGTCACACATCTCCACTTTGTTAAAAGTACCAGAAAAATCATGTGTTATGTCAAAATCCAAAAGGTATTAGTCGTCCACACGAATTTGCGCCGTTATTGTACGCAGTCTTCCATTAGAACATCAATTTTAGCGTGAGCCATTCATATGGTATAGCCACAGGATTTTTATACTTAATAGAAACAGTTCCCAGTGCTTCCGTGCCCACTGGACTCGCATTCGGGAGGGCGACGGTTCAATCCCGCGTCCGGCCATCCTGATTTAGGTTTTCCGTGATTTCCCCAAATCGCTCCAGGTAAATGCCGGGATGGTTCCTTTGAAAGGGCACGGCCGACTTCCTTTCCCATCCTTCCCTAATCCGATGAGACCGATGACCTCGCTGTCTGGTCTCCTTCCCCAAACAACCCAACCCTACCGTGCCTTTTTTTTTTTCACTTTTATTCTTGCTGTCACGCTGTCATTCCCATGTAGTATTAATGGCAGCTTCGTCTTGAGGCAGTATTTGACAGTGATGAACGTGTAGAATTTACAACATAGATAATCGTTAAATACACCACACATTCCTTTCATCAACATTTTAGACCGTCACTTTTGTGATTGCTCCTGACAGTACATTTGAACGCAGAGTTTAACCAACACAATGTTAAGATAAAACGGTTATGTAATAGGTGTAAGCACATTTAAATTCTTCTTGCTAGGTAGTGTACCATTTTCGGTGTAACTTGCCAGTGTAAATAGCAAGATAGTTAAAGTTCTTGAGTGATAACCACAAACCAAAGCGTTCGTCTGTTGGCCTTGTCTTCTTCCCAGTTATCTGAAGGATGTTTAGCACTTGGAAAAAATCCATGTTGACAGTTTCTCCTACTACAGAAAGGAAAGGATGCACGACACATTAAGTGGCAATGTGGCTGGCTGTTTGCAACACATTCTTTAGTTCCTGCATAATAAAAAAAAAAAAAAAACAAGAAAAGTCCTCCACATTCACACAACGCAGTGAAGCAGTATGGCATTTATTATATAGATTATTTTATTCATTCTATCGTAATTGTTGCTGTGTTATACCAAGCACATGTGCACGAGATTCATATGTCTTTATTTAAGTAGAAGTGTTGATGGAAAAATATTGTGTTAGAATCCGTCAGCTTTTATTTAAAATACGTTTCTAGATTAGTGGCAAGTGTGTGGAGGAAGTGTTAAGGTGCTAGGCTGAAATTACATTACACATTATGCTTAAAATACTTTATTACACATAAATTCGAACTTCAGCATTAAAATCTAAAAACCTTGTTTTAACTTTCACAGGGTGAAAAACACATGCTATGTAATTCATATTACAATTCATGATGACATTGTGCTACAAGAAATAACAGTTTGACAGGCTGATGGTGATCCACATGAAACCAAGCTGAAACCACATATCTTAAACATTAACTATAGCTTAGAAAAGGAAGAATTCAAAAGTGACATTAGTTTCATAGGGCTTAAGTTATTATACAAGTTAAAGTCTGAGTTAAAAACCTGAGTTCCTCTTTCGCGTAATTAAATTCCAGAAGAATGGATTTGTAATTACCACATGAATTATTAGAACCTGTAAGAGGCGCCAGTGTAAAGTTCACTTCAGTAAACAGACCTTAAAGGGAGCAACTATAATTACATAACTTCACTTAGTGAACACTTTAAAATTTAGAGATTAAATACACAAATACCAAATAACGTAAATCTCTGGCACACAGACTTTTCAAACAGTAGCTACCTACAGGAGGTGGTACATCTCATTAGAAACAGTGGTAGTTCCAAGAAAACAGTAGAGACAGCTTAGAATGAAATTGCTACTTTCTACAACTAACACACAGTAATAATTACCATTGGCTAACTTACAGCATGATAAATTAAAATATTGACTAGCTTACAACCTGACAAACCAAAACCCAAATTGCTTAACTTAAAAGCCTAGCTCCAATTAATAACACACAGGTACAGGCCCAACTGTCAAATAGCTGCTTCAGGTTTTTAACAAAACACCAATCGTCAATGTGGCCTTTATAAAATGTTAACAAAGAAGAACATCTGCGTAGTAATACATGAAACATAGAGTTGTTACCACAAGCAACCAACATAAAACACAAAGGATGGCACTTATACACTATTTACGTGCAATACCTGTTTATTAGAATGCTAACAGGAAATGACCAACTTGAGGTCACAACACTGTTCAAACGCTGACATGAAATAAACATAACTCTACTTTCAGATATAACCAGAGCGCGGGTTCAGTATAAAAGATGAGCAAAAAGTTGGGAGGATTCGTTAGAAGGAAATTCGTGTACACCTTGTCTTTAATATAGCTCCACAAGAAGGAGTTGCATATGTTCAGATCCGGAGACTATGGCGGTCAATCAAGGGCCATGCCAGAGGCCTCTGCAGACCCCAGAGCCAGAATGTGATCCCCAAAGTGAACCCCCAGAACATCAAACACTCTCCTGCTTCGATGGGGTTGAGCTCCGTCTTGCATGAACCACATCTTGTCGAAATCAGGGTCACTTTGGATAATGAGGATGAAATCATCTTCCAACACCTTCACGTACCGTTCAATAGACACGGTACCATTCGTCTGTAAAGAAATCGCGTTAGTATTTTGCAGCTGTGACTTATTAAACTGATAGTTTGGTAATTTTCACATCTGTCAACACCTGCTTTCTTTGGGATTGGAATTATTATATTCTTCTTGAAGTCTGCGGGTATTTTGCCTATCTCATACATCTTAATCACCAGATGGTAGAGTTTTGACAGGACTGGCTCTTCCAAGGCTGTCAGTAGTTCTAATGGAATGTTGTCTACTCCGGGGGCCTTGTTTCGACTCAGATCTTTCAGTGCTCTGTCACGCAGTATCATATCTCCCATTTCATCTTCATCTACATCCTCTTCCATTTCCATAATATTGTCCTCAAGTACATCGCCCTTGTATAGACCCTCTATATACTCCTTCCACCTTTCTGCTTCCCCTTCATTGCTTAGAAGTGGGTTTCCATCTGAGCTCTTGATATTCATACAAGTGATTCTCCTTTCTTCTAAGGTCTCTTTAATTTTCCTGTAAGCAGTATCTATCTTACCCCTAGTGAGATAAGCCTCTACATCCTTACATTTGTCCTCTAGCCAACCCTGCTTAGCCATTTTGCACTTCCTGTCGATCTCATTTTTGAGACATTTGTATTCCTTTTTGCCTGCTTCATTTACTGCATTTTTATATTTTCTCCTTTCATCAGTTAAATTCAATATTTCTTCTGTTACCCAAGGGTTTCTACTAGCCCTCGTCTTTTTACCTATTTGATCCTCTGCTGCCTTCACTATTCCATCCCTCAAAGCTACCCTTCTTCTTCTACTGTATTTATTTCCCCCATTCTTGTCAATTGTTCCCTTATGCTCTCCCTGAAACTCTCTACAACCTCTGGTTCTTTCAGTTTATCCTTGTCCCATCTCTTTAAATTGCCACCTTTTTGCAGTTTCTTCAGTTTTAATCTACAGTTCATAACCAATAGATTGTGGTCAGAGTCCACATCTGCCCCTGGAAATGTCTTACAATTTAAAACCTGGTTCCTAAATCTCTGTCTTACCATTATATAATCTATCTGATACCTTTTAGTATCTCCATGGTTCTTCCATGTATATAACCTTCTTTCATGATTCTCGAACCAAGTGTTAGCTATGATTAGGTTATGCTCTGCGCAAAATTCTACCAGGCGGCATCCTCTTTCATTTCTTAGCCCCAATCCACATTCACCTACTGTGTTTCCTTCTCTCCCTTTTCCTACTCTCAAATTCCAGTCACCCATGACTATTAAATTTTCGTCTCCCTTCACTACCTGAATAATTTCTTTTATCTCATCATACATTTCATTAATTTCTTCGTCATCTGCAGAGCTAGTTGGCATATAAACCTGTACTACTGTAGTAGGCGTGGGCTTCGTATCTATCTTGGCCACAATAATGCGTTCACTAAGCTGTTTGTAGTAGCTTACCCGTACTCCTATTTTCTTATTCATTATTAATCCTACTCCAGCATTACCCCTATTTGATTTTGTATTTATAACCCTGTATTCACCTGACCAAACGTCTTGTTCCTCCTGCCACCGAACTTCACAAATTCCCACTATATCTAACTTTAACCTGTCCATTTCCCTTTTTAAATTTTCTAACCTACCTGCCCGATTAAGGGATCTGACATTCCACGCTCCGATCCGTAGAACGCCAGTTTTCTTTCTCCTGATAACGACGTCCCCTTTAGTAGTCCCCGCCCGGAGATCCGAATGGGGGACTATTTTACCTCCGGAATACTTTACCCAAGAGGACGCCATCATCATTTAATCATACAGTAAAGCTGCATGCCCTCGGGAAAAATTACGGCTGTTGTTTCCCCTTGCTTTCAGCTGTTCGCAGTACCAAAACAGCCAGGCCATTTTGGTTAGTGTTACAAGGCCAGATCAATCATCCAGACTGTTGCCCCTGCAACTACTGAAAATGCTGCTGCCCCTCTTCAGGAACCACAAGTATGTGTGGCCTCTCAACATATACCCCTCCTTTGTGGTTTACCTACGGCTATCTGTATCGTTGAGGCACGCAAGCCTCCCCACCAACGGCAAGGTCCATGGTTCATGGGGAAAGTTTATTCCGTATAGTTTCATAATTGTCACCCTGTACATTGAACGAAACTACTTATGACTACAAATGAACCGTGATGGTAACAGACCATAGGAAGTAATGATCTCCTCTACGTAAGTGAATGTGCGGAGTGGTGATTAGTTGAATGGCATCGTCAAGTTATCTACAACAAACTGTGTCAACGGAATTCAAGTGGACTACGTAAGAGGATATTAAAAATTAAGAAGAATGAACCCACAGCCTCCCAAAATATAAGATACCATAGACTTTATATTCTCTGTGATTTTTTCGCTGTGTTTTTGTCTGAATACACTTGATATTCCCGAATTACTTCTTCTTGCGTCACTTGTCTGTTGGCGCATTATTTGTCTGCATAGAAAGCAGAAGGTGATGCTTTTGTACAATGTAGATTAATTGTATTTCATTTAATTATGAATTAACGTCTTGTAACGTTATTAATATTTCCTGTCATAAGCTTTTTTTTAATGTATTTCACAGAACTGTGATTGGGTGAGAAAACGATGTTGATATTACTAAAACAGTGATGTTGTTGATAGACAGCCATTGCTGACGCCTTAAATACATACTGCATGATCAATAAAAGAACTCAAGCTATGTCCAGAATTTTATTTTCGAATTCTGATCCATTTAAAGGAACACCGCTCTTCCACGCTAATACTAGCGTTGAAATACATTCTCTCCATGGTCTTGGAACACTCTATTGTTAACGATCCAACGATTACAGATTGTGCTAGTTGATAATTTGTTTCCATCATATTTCCGTGTTCTCTCATTTTGATAATCATATGGAACAAATAACATTTAATGGGTTATTTGTGGGAGGAGACCAGACAGCGAGGTCATCGGTCTCATCGGATTAGGGAAGCCCTGGGAAGGAAGTCGGCCGTGCCCTTTCAAAGGAACCATCACGACATTTGCCTGGAGCAATTTAGGGAAACCACGGAAACCCTAAGTCAGGATGGTCGGACGCGGCATTGAACCGTCGTCCTCCCGAATGCGAGTCCAGTGTGCTAGCCACTGTGCCACCTCGCTCGGTAAATATTTAATCATTTACCCAAGGCAGAGGAGGAATTTACTACTAACATGGCGCGAAGACTCCAAAGCAATGTACAGCGTAAATTTGTAGCGTCACCTCACCATATTAAACCTCCTTGCATAAAACAGGATTCCACATTTTACTTAAAAGGTAGCACTTGTTTCTGTTTACAACGTTTTCCTGCCAGTCTAAGTTCGACTGATTCCCTTACGACACAGTCTCAATAGCGAGACGCAGGGACAACTGTTTGTGTCTCATTGTACATTATTCTGTGTCCCTCCGTTTGACGATGCTCCGCCACAGCACGTTTCTGAGGTTGTACGTAGTAATCGTGTGTAGTGATTGTGCTCAACACATCTGTTGCGAATGATGCAAACTGTTTGGCCGATATACGTTTCCGCAAAAAGGCAAGGGATTTTGCAAACTCCGGACTTAATTGTGGCTTATCTTTCATCGACCCAAGGGGCGCTCTAATCTTGGGTGGTGGACGAAATACACTTTTGATATTATGTCTTTTTAAAACCCTTCCAGTCTTTGAAGAAACGCCCCCAATATGGGGAAGGAAAACAGCCTGTCTTCATACTACTTCCTCTGGTGCCGACGAACTCACGGCGGATCTGTCTGTCAGTGTAGCCATTCTGCTTGAACACGAGCTTAACGTTTTGTGCCTCTTGTATCAAACTTCCCGCGTCCGAGATGGTGTAAAGCCTCCCTGCGAACGTCCGAGAGCCCCTATGCGTGGTGCGGTGGATGACACTTCTTTGCATGTTGTTACCGGCCCGTATGAATTGATTTTCTATAAACATCTACATTTATACTCCGCAAGCCACCCAACGGTGTGTGGCGGAGGGCACTTTACGTGCCACTGTCATTACCTCCATATCTCCCTTTCCTGTTCCAGTCGCGTATGGTTCGCGGGAAGAACGACTGTCTGAAAGCCTCTGTGCGCGCTCTAATCTCTCTAATTTTACATTCGTGATCTCCTCGGGAGGTATAAGTAGGGGGAAGCAATATATTCGATACCTCATCCAGAAACGCACCCTCTCGAAACCTGGCGAGCAAGCTACACCGCGATGCAGAGCGCCTCTCTTGCAGAGTCTGCCACTTGAGTTTATTAAACATCTCCGTAACGCTATCACGGTTACCAAATAACCCTGTGACGAAACGCGCCGCTCTTCTTTGGATCTTCTCTATCTCCTCCGTCAACCCGATCTGGTACGGATCCCACACTGATGAGAAAACACTGTGTCCCAAAGTCTCATCGTCCTTCCTGTACACCAGTAGGTCCAAAAACGAAAGATTTTCACCCATTTTGACCTCTATCGTGAGCTTGATGCTGGGGTGAAGTCAATTAAAGTAATCGAGGAAACGGTTGACAGCGGCTACCCCATGTGTGTAGTCTATGTACCTCCAGAGACAGATAGTTTTTAAAAAACGCCATCCTCGGCGCTTGTCTTCAAAATCTTCCATAAATTAATTGGCTACTACAGGGGATAACGGACTTCCGTTAGTGGCTCCTTCAGTTTGTTCGTCAACAAATGTACCTGTACGATGGGTTGAGATTAAACTTCATACTTATTGAGAAAACAAAGTTTGATGAAGTTATTTACAGACGATGACCAAAGAATTTCTACTCACTTATCAATAAGTTCCAGGACCCTAATTTACACATTATCCGTGTATCCGTTTGCTGAAATGCCTTGCCGTCTCCAGTGCTCTGGTGTCTGTTCCTTTCAGAATGACAGATTCTGTTTGTTTTAATTAGTGTTGTAGGTCACCGTCTTAGTAGTGCAGCTACAACAAGAAATTATGTAGATTCCTTTCGAACATGAGTAAAGTCAACGATCGAATAACTGTACTCGAAATTGACGTGTGTAAAGAAAATGCTTTCCTGTTAGATTTAGTCTCCGTTCAGAAAAACCAAAAGGAAATCGCACGCCATATGCATTCCTGCTTAGTATCCCGATCTCTATATCTGCTATAGCAGTGGCAGCATTGTGTTCCGTTATATAATCTTTAAAGACCGTCCACCAAATGTTCTAACTACGGTTGGGGCGAACAGTGCAAAGCTACTCAATGAAACGTTTAAGCCTATTACAGAAAAACTTTAACACCACGTCACCGAAACAACACCACAACTTATTAAGGACGAAGATAAAGAAAAAGAAATACCATTCCTAGGCTCCGCCAATGACGATTTTTTTTCTAAAAGCAGACGTAAATTTGATGTAATTCGTCAGCTCATAAAAATGCCGACGGAATTTTCGAACAGTGACTGGTTTACTTCTAACTCTAGGTGATGACACAAACGTATCAGGGACTGAGAACTTCATAGAACACAAGGTTTGTTAGAATTTTCTTATCCGGCGACTTCATTGAGGTAAGAATAAAAAATAAATTTAAAAAATTTAAAAAAATAAAAATTCTTACGTCAATGAAGTCGCCGGATAACGCATATATATCTGCTCTTACGATAAATTTTTCTGGCACAGCCCTGTGCAATGCTGGCCGATAAATTTGTCATTTATGAAAGGAAACAACTGATTTTTCTTTTGCAACAATCGGGATGATCATGGATTGGAGAAATTAGTAAATTCTTTAAGGGACTCCGGAAAGGCTCAAAATCATGAAAAGTTCAATTTTTACTTTTTTGCGTTTTCTGAATCTGCAGACTATTACCTTTTAATAGATATATAATTTATTCAATTCCGAAGACTACAACTATTTTTAAATTTTTTTTGAAATGTGTTCTACATGGGCGTGACCCACTGTGGCGCTGTTAAACTGCTGTCAAATGGTGTTATTATTAACGTCCGTGTTCATCAGGTACATTTTAGTGATGTGAGATAAAGTATGTGTTGTGGCTAACCTGTGATGGTTCAATATATATCGCTGGTGTGATTGTCGATTGTTTCATGTTTATTTACTCTGTCGTTATCTCGAAAATATTCGTAATTAATTCTGTTTCTTGAGTCTCTGTTTTGTTGAAGTATAATAATGAGTAAAAGTAAAGTTATTAGAAATCCTCTGAAGGTTGTTAAAAGTTATTTTTTATGAGAAAGATTATTATTAGGACATTTTTAAAACATTTACATGGGACTTGAGATAACAATACTACATATGCGCGAGGCTGCTTTTTACCTTATACAATAATGCTCAGGCTCCGGCATCGCTGCACCACGACCGGCCCAGCCAACACGATACACCAGACCAGACTGCTCGCTAGCAACAACTTACTGCTACAGCTACACAGTTCCTACTGCAGTCAACACTGCTCTCTGGTCAGAGATTCTCTTATACCTTGCATATCACAGGCAGCGCGTGAGCAATACATCGAAATTACATCTGCTCGGACCTCTTACAACATCAAACAGCATAAGTAACATCTTCAAGGCAAACGGTTTCTCTGTGTTTTTCTATGTCCCTCCACCAATAGGTAGTTTCTTGTTCAATGCAAAAGACAAACAACCAGTTATCAAAAAAAGTGGGGTATATAAAATGACATGCCGTGAGTGTCAGTCTTGTTACACTGGACAGACGGGGAGACCAATTTGTACCAGGCTTAAAGAACACCACAGAAGCTGGAGATTGAGGAAGCCGGATTCAGCCTTTGCAGAACATTACCTGAACAATAGCCACAAATACCCAAAAGATGTACAAGTTCTACACACAGAGGAAAAGAGGGGCCAAACTCAACAAATTAGAAATTTTAGAAATTAAAAAACAGATGTGTATATCACCACACCTATTATTAAACGAGCATATCCAATTCAATTATTCACCTCTTCTGGATGACATCACAACCCCAGGATAGAAGCAAAACATTTCGCCCCATTCCACCGAAGTTAAAAATATCTTGGCTGATGCATAACTTTAGTCCGCTCATTGTAGTATAATTGGTGAATGTATAATAATGTATGTAATTTGTTAAAACTGGTCATCATTGATGTAACTGTACATTAAGTTGAGATGATTATCTTTGCCTTATCATCATGTTTATCTGTGCATTATCATCTTTGGAAATCAGTAATGTACTTGAAGATGGGCTTTTAACCCGAAACCCAGGTTGTGCAATAGGAATAATAAATTGTGAAACAAGGCTAAAAACAGTTTTCTTTGTTAATTCACAATGTTTCACCAAGAACCCACAGTTGATTCACTTAAACTGTATTTTCTACTCGTAATCCACACAGCTCTAATGAATCCATCAACCTTTTCCCATTCCCATCCCTGTCATCTTCCCCATATATCCCAATAGCCTTATTGTTCCTCTCTTTCTCTACACTGCTAAAGTCTCTCGCCTTACTGCTACAGTGCGCGAACTTCTGCAGACATTTACCACAAGCAGCTTTCTTTTTTGTTTCGCAAAGCACAGCTACATCAATATTGTGCTGTTTTCTATCCATTAGAACTTCTTTTTTTTCTTAAGGATTTCCTGTACGTTCCAGATACCAAAATGCTAAGACCATTTTCGTTTCCGCTGTGGAATTTCATCAAAACCACCCGAAAACCGAGGCATGTTACTGGGAATTTTAGCTGGCTGTTTTTCTTTTTTTTTTTTTTATGGACTGAGGCTGGGTCATTGCACAACTCCCAAACCGCAGAACCAGGATTTGTCAACAGGGTTTTCTTCCCTTATGGCTTCACCACGCCTCATAGTCCTTCCTTCCCTTTAATAAGATGGGAAAGGGATATCCAAGGATGAAGAAAGGCGCCGGGAATGGCAGGTCGTTGCAGAACACACTTCGTCTGGTTCCTCAGCCAGGGTCTGTTCGACTAGGGTGACCTTACCAGCATCTAAGCCACCATCTACATAGCCCTCAGCTTCATCGGAGCACGCAGACCTCTCCGCCTGCACGGACAGTGCATCGTTAAGTTAGCGTCCCGTGGGGAGCATAATGCAAAACACGGTATAAATGTTATTCTAAACTTAGTGATTTGGTTAAAATAGTTAAAGCTCTCGTCTACCAGAAGGTTAGTTTGCATACCACAGTGAGTACGGTCTTACTGGAAATGATATGCCCGTATCATCCTCGTACTTCTGATCGGACCTGTTCAGCCAGTTATAATGAGATGCATACTTTAACGTGATTTCGAACCACGGTACAGGTTAGCATATTTCACACTAACAAATAATTGTCACAGGTGAAAACTTCTATACCTTCTAGTACCTTGTACGGTGCATAGCGGCGATATGACGACAGTTAATTCCGAGCAAGGTCGACACCGCGTACGTGACGCATGGAGACTGCGGTATGTTATTTATTTAATTATTTACTGACCGTGTTTTGTAACCCATATGAAAATTAATCAGTCCGTCAAGGAAGGTAAATAATTTCATTGTATATAAGCTCTGTGCTCCTATCCAAACTCGCTTCTCTGGCATGGAAATTAATTTCAAATTATTATTGCATGTTAGTTTGTCAACACGAGAGAGAATATCCGTAGGAGAAAAACAGAAATGACAACATTGATTAAATTCTTCAACGCATACTGCCGTCAGTTAGCTGAAATACGAGTAGGTGCCTCAGATCGGTAAAAAATGTATATCCGCAAAATCTTCCATAAATTCTCCGCAAGCAAATCCTCTCCCTCAATGAAATACGATCAAATACTTCACAAATATCACTTCCTGTCATAATATTCGGTAAGGCTTCACTTGATCTCCCAGCAGACGAATAAATGAAATTAATCATCTGTTAATTTTATTCTTCGTAATGTTAATCAACCGATTTGCGATAATACTTAGCTGTACAGAAATAAATATCACCATACGCAATTAACATTAAGTTACATTCACTCTGAAGCAGATATGATCATTTATTCACAAAATCTCAACAATAACTACTAAATAACTTTCCTACATAAAAGGACAATCAAATGTATATAATATCGTCATTATAAAATAATAGTTCGGCTTTTTTAACACTAACGGAACACACGAGGACATTATGGGCTGGTAACAATCATTTCACAAGACTTTCTGCACACGTAATGTCATTTTGACGTCAGGAGTAAAATCGACAACCTCAAAAACTGGTATTGACATTCGTTAGCATTCGATAAGGGCCTCTCACAAAACTTCATGCGCGCTTATCTGAGATACACAAAAAAAAAACCCGTTCTTTGTACGATTTATTACAATAATTGTTATAATAAAATGTCACAAAATGATTTATCGACGGTATGCTTTTGTTTGAAAGTGCTTTCTCAGAAGTGAATTTTTATCGTCAACAAGCATTAAACACGTTAATATTATGACTTGCAGTATGACATTTCAGGGTAACGGCACAAGGCAAATTGCTACGAGTGAAACGAGGACCAATAACATTCACATTTGTTTTGTAAATAAAAAACGCCTTCTCTTGCTGCACTGTATGTTATTCTCCCGGACGCGTTTCGCCTTTTTCCACTTTAAGGCATCATCAGTGGGATATATAATGATACAGTTACGATACGCTTTTTTGTATGTGTTCATTCGTAGATTATAAAACAGTTCACTTCTCGCTTTTTATGTAAATTAGTTCTTCGCGTTTTCAGTTGGCATCTGTGTTTCCTCTTGTCTGGTCACATGCTGGAGGTCGCACTACCGACCTATTAACAATCTGTTTTTATATTTCGAACATTTTTCTTCCCACTTTTAATTTTGTTTGTTCTTGTTGTTGTGATGCACTATCGGTCTTCTGTCACTAATATAGACATTAGATCGAAAACTCTGACTTCATATTCTTCCTTGTCACATATATTTCGCCGTTTGTTTCCGAATATGTGGCGATATCAAAGTGTGTGGCTAGGCAGGAAGCTAAGAGGACTGCTTTAACTGCTATGACTGAAACGAGCAGCAATAAAATTCATATTATTCCTTTCCACAAAGTTGATAACAATCCTGCAGTTGTCAGTTTGCGTGTGGCGTCAAAATTACGTCACGTTTGCCGAAAGTGTTGTGAAATGAGTGTTATCCATTACGCAGGGGCTTCTCCGAGGTGCGCTGTTCTTCGTCGCATTTGCAAGTGGTGACCAGGCACACGGCACATATCGGCTCTCAAAGCGTCACGTGTTCTTCCGGTGATCGCCAGTTACATGAAAAAGAAACAAATCACTCTTTTTGTTGTTACAAAAGAAACATGCATCTAAAATCCTGTTAAAATGCAATGTACATAGGGGCCTATATTTGGGCTGCTGCTGCTGCTGCTGGTGGTGGAAAGTGTCACAAATAAGTTTGTAACACTACAAGACGGCTGACAAAGATCTACGCAAGCCAACTTACAATGGATTTATCAGACTTGTTGTGTAAAAAAGTGCTATATTTTTTGTCACTCGACGTTAACGTCTGCTTAAATACACAAGCCACATTTTAACTGCCAATAAATGTTGGAAGCTACTTTCAACAACCACGAAAACCGATATTTTCTGGCTTGGTGCCTGCGCTCACTGAACAGAAATGTCGCTTCAAGGTATTGTTAAATACCGAAGCTAATATTTGTTTCTTTGCAGAATTTTTTTTTAATTTCTGATAAAATTTGAAGTCATATTGTTCTAACCACTCTATTGTTCAACCCCAAACTATGAATCTCGTCATACAGATGTTGAGAATCCTGTGAATCTTTTACTGCTTGCTATGGAGGTGTAGAACAGACGCCATCAACAGAAAACGCGTTAAGATTATACAAAGACAACTAACGACATTTATTTACGATTTTTTAGCAGTGATAACTCAGGATCCGAACCTTCCAAAAATTAATGAAAAGGAGTTAATGTTAACAGTATCATATCCAAAAAGGTGGCTGAATCTTTAGACGAACGTTCAAATAGCATAGACATGTAGATACAAACGAAATGTTACATACTACAAATCCACCACCGGCAAAGAAACTGTAGCTGTCGTCCTGTAGAAATTGTTAGTGATAGTGCCACATTCCTCTAACAGTTATCTCCGAAAGAAAAGTCAGGAATTAAAATTGTCTCGTTAGACGAACATAAAGGTCTGTTGCATTTAATGACTTAAGGTGACTGTTACAGCTGCTAAGCATGAGATCGTTGGGTTACTAATTTTTGCGTTTACAGTGCCGATCATTCTAATTCTGAAAACGAAATGCGGGCTAAAAGAACTTTGTTTTAATTAGGAGGCGGAAACCATTCCGGGGCGCCTGTGAAATCCTCGTCTGCATCTCGATATTCATGCATTATAATACTCGTGAACGGTCTGGGTGGTTCATTGTTGCCTTTGTTATTTGTTCGTCTTCAAGAAACGACCGAAAAATTGCTCCACATGTGAAAAAGCAATGTTATGCACAGAAAGTCCTCTGTTGGACACATCAACGTCTGGAGAAATGGGAAAGGAAAATATCACATATTTCACGAGTCAAGCTTTTCTTCCGTTTCGTGACAACAAACTTCTTCTCCTTCTACATTCTTGGTCAGATCATAAATATTCTGAATAATTATCAGCCTCATTTCGAACTCTCACTGATAAAGATGTAGACTAGAGATGCTTCAGATTCTACCTGGTATTACGAATGAACTACAACAGTTCGACCGAAAATTTTTTGTCAGAGTAATGCATTTTGCAGAACATCAACACTGAAAATATTACGGACGGTCCACTGCAGTTTTCGGTATACGACATCTTTAAGTTGCAGTACACTAGTTTTCCCTCTCCTCAGTTTCAAAATCTGGTAAAATTTGCACAGCATTCCTCAAAATATACCGATATTAAGCAGAACTCGTTCCCAACAACGGTCGACTTTTCTACAAAAACACGAATCCTGTCTATTACTCTCACGACTGTATATTTTAGTCCTTAATTTATGTTCATGGTACACAGAAAAATGTTTGTTTATATCGTTGTATCAATATTTCGCACTTTTGCTACTGTTAGAAGAATAATTAATGTGTGTGTGTTTGAATTTACGTATTTATGTGTGTGTTCTCCATACCAATTTGGAAAAAAAACTAGAGATAAAATATAAGTTATATTTCGCTTTAATATTAAGTTAGGTTTCGATCGATTTCAGTAGGCGAATAAGCTTTCTATCTTTTAAGCAATGGAAGCAGTGACAACGGAGGTGCACATCTCATAGCATGAGAATTCGGAACTGTGCACCAAGCAGTTCCAAGTGCGATAATCGTGCCAAAAATGTCGCATTTCGTAACTTTTTTACTGACTTTTAGTTAGTCAGCAGTTAAAAAACGAGCTGCCCTTTTTTTGCACCCTTTCGATGTCCTCCGTCAATCCCACCTGGTAAGGATCCCACACCGCGCAGCAATATTCTAACAGAGGACGAACGAGTGTAGTGTAAGCTGTCTCTTTAGTGGACTTGTTGCATGCTCTAAGTGTCCTGCCGAAGAAACGCAACCTTTGGCTCGCCTTCACCACCATATTATCTATGTGGTCTTTCCAACTGAAGTTGTTCGTAATTTTAACACCCAGGTACTTAGTTGAATTGACAGCCTTGAGAATTGTACTATTTATCGAGTAATCGAATTCCAACGGATTTCTTTTGGAACTCATGTGGACCACCTCATTCTTTTCGTTATTTAGCGTCAACTGCCACCTGCCACTCCATACAGCAATCTTTTCTAAATCGCTTTGCAACTGATACTGGTCTTCGGATGACCTTACTAGACGGTAAATTACAGCATCATCTGCGAACAACCTAAGAGAACTGTTCAGATTGTCACTCATGTCATTTATATAGATCAGGAACAGCAGAGGTCCCAGGACGCTTCCCTAGGGAACACCTGATATCACTTCAGTTTTACTCGATGATTTGCCGTCTATTACTACGAACTGCGACCTTCCTGACAGGAAATCACGTATCCAGTCGCACAACTGATACCCCATAGGCCCGCAGCTTCATTAGAAGTCGCTTGTGAGAAACGGTGTCAAAAGCTTTCCGGAAATCTAGAAATACGGAATCAACTTGAGATCCCCTGTCGATAGCGGCCATTACTTCGTGCGAATAAAGAGCTAGCAGCGTTGCACAAGAACGATGTTTTCTGAAACCATGCTGATTACGCATCAATAGATCGTTCCCTTCGAGGTGATTCATAATGTTTGAATACAGTATATGCTCCAAAATCCTACTGGAAACCGACGTCAATGATATAGGTCTGTAGTTCGATGGATTACTCCTACTACCCTTCTTAAACACTGGTGCGACCTGCGCAATTTTCCAATCTGTAGGTACAGATCTATCGGTGAGCGAGCGGTTGTATATGATTGCTAAGTAGGGAGCTATTGTATCAGCGTAATCTGAAAGGAACCTAATCGGTATACAATCTGGACCTGAAGACTTGCCCGTATCAAGCGATTTGAGTTGCTTCGTAACCCCTAAGGTATCTACTTCTAAGAAACTCATGCTAGCAGCTGTTCGTGTTTCAAATTCTGGAATATTCCATTCGTCTTCCCTGGCGAAGGAATTTCGGAAAACTTCGTTCAATAACTCCGCTTTAGCGGCACAGTCGTCGGTAACAGTACCATCGGCACTGCGCAGCGAAGGTATTGACTGCGTCTTGCCGCTTGTGTACTTTACATACGACCAGAATTTCTTCGGATTTTCTACCAAATTTCGAGACAATGTTTCGTTGTGGAAACTATTAAAGGCATCTCGCATTGAAGTCCGTGCCAAATTTCGCGCGTCCGTAAATTATAGCCAATCTTCGGGATTTCGCGTTCTTCTGAACTTCGCATGCTTTTTCCGTTGCCTCTGCAACAGCGTTCGGACCTGTTTTGTGTACCATGGGGGATCAGTTCCATCTCTTACCAATTTATGAGGTATGAATCTCTCAATAGCTGTTGCTACTATTATCTTTGAATTTGAGCCACATCTCGTCTACATTTGCATAGTCAGTTCGGAAGAAATGGAGATTGTCTCTTAGGAAGGCTTCTAGTGACACTTTATCCGCTTTTTTAAATAAAATTATTTTGCGTTTGTTTCTGGTGGATTTGGAAGAAACGGTATTGAGCCTAGCTACAACGACCTTGTGATCACTAATCCCTGTATCAGTCAGTCATGATGCTTTCTATTAGCTCTGGATTGTTTGTGGCTAAGAGGTCAAGTGTGTTTTCGCAACCATTTACAATTCGCGTGGGTTCGTGAACTAACTGCTCGAAATAATTTTCGGAGAAAGCATTTAGGACAATCTCGGAAGATGTTTTCTGCCTACCACCGGTTTTGAACAAGTATTTTTGCCAACATATCGAGGGAAGGTTGAAGTCCCCACCAACTATAACCGTATGAGTGGGGTATTTATTTGTTACGAGAATCAAATTTTCTCTGAACTGTTCAGCAACTATATCATCGGAGTCTGGGGGTCGGTAGAAGGAGCCAATTATTAACTTAGTTCGGCTGTTAAGTATAACCTCCACCCATACCAATTCGCATGGAGTATCTACTTCGACTTCACTGCAAGATAAACCACTACTGACAGACAGAAATACTCCACCACCAATTCTGCCTAATCTATCTTTCCTGAACACCGTCTGAGACTTCTTAAAAATTTCTGCAGAACTTATTTCAGGCTTTAGCCAGCTTTCTGTACCTATAACGATTTCAGCTTCTGTGCTTTCTATTAGCGCTTGAAGCTCAGGGACTTTCCCAGCACAACTACAACAATTTACAACTACAATTCCGACTGTTCCTTGATCTCTTGGTTCCAGCAATGTTTCTCTTTCTTTTAGGGTCGTATTGTAGCGGTTTGGGACACGTTCATCGCCCATTCTTTGTATATGTTCCTTCCCTTCTATTCTATATTTCTTAATCTACTCATTTACATCGTAAATTTCTTTATTCTCCCGGATGCTCTCATTTTTAATGTCTCTTCTTGTTACTTGTAAGGTGTCAGGCAAATCCAACACCTTCCATGAAAACCCTGACATGATAGAAAATCCGGCAATATGTCACATAGCTCCGAATAAATCCTGACATTAAATTAACCAAAGTAATACCATCAATGAGTGAGCAAATGGAATACCACAGACTAACACAAGAACGCCTAAATGCATGTCATACCTTCCCAATGTGAAACAAACGCAGTTCTGAGGGGAGAAACTGGAACAGAAGCAGTGAGCAGAGCCGTGTAGGCTAGAAGGCCCTACAATAAGGGACACCGACATCGCCGGCCGATCGTCGGGAGGTCCACCCCCCACCCCCCCCCCCCAGCCCATGTTAAATAATAGAGCCCTCCAGAAGAACAGTATAGATCTGACGATAACACTAAAAGGGCCACACCAGCTGCAAGTTTTAGTGTGAGACTATACACATCTCTGTTACGTAACAAACATTAAAAACATTGCCCTACCACGAAAATTATAACGTTTTTCATTGGATAGACAGAATTTTTGTAGGCGGAGCTTAAGGTTAACATTGAGACCCTGATTGGTTAGTTGAGAACACAGCCAGATACCGTGTCTTAAACCAACTTCGGTAAATTGTAGTAAGGAGAAGTTTGAGAGAGTTGCTACCGAGACGGCGAGGTGTGTGGAGCTGTGCCGCCCGCCACCCATGACGTTGCCTAACCACTGACAAGGTAATGAACGCACGCGATGTCGCATAAGTCTGCATAAGGCTTCACTCAGAACTGCAGAAGTCTCATCTTTTACAACCCCTTTTTACAAAATACTAGTGTCGATTGTTAATTAAACTTTGTGGTATTCACATTTGCTACTTGAAGTTAAAATCTGAAATGCGATGATTTCTCTGTTATATAATTATTGAGAAGCCTCATCAGCCACTGTAATTTACGACAAGTTAAATAAGTAATTAAAGATAATTGAGGGTCACTGTAGACCATTTTGATAGTTTTCTCTTTTATGAAACTTGATTTAAACCTAGATTATAGATGTGATATGGCATAGGTCATCCTTCAATTCATTATAGAACTTGGAAACCCATTCAGGGAATATTAGTTCACATTTTTGTTGAACGCAGTTGGTTTTTATCATCCTGTATTAAAATATTTCCTTTTATCAATAGTGCAATTTATAAACAATGTTTTGCGAGTAGAATAAAAATTCCAGTGGTAAACTTAACTGCTTCTTCGACATTATTTTACCAGCTAACCAAAAATAGGAAAGCCTTGAACCCCTTCCACTAAATTTAGTTAGTATTAAGATTCTTTTACAGGGAGTGCAATGGAGCTGACGCTGAAATCCTTAAGTATTTGATTATATCATCGCTAGTCACACTGAACTCTTCTGAACATGTCATGTGTGGTGTGGCGTCTCCTTACCACCAACAGGTCCCAAGTTCAAACTAGTCAATTCCCTAAAAAACACGCTCAGAGCGTCGTTGCGCGAAAGTGGTAGGGAGACACGACTTAGAACAAACAGACACCACGCAGGATGTTAGATACTCTCTGGGCAGTTGTCAAGAAATTCGTCTTGGCTTCCATACTGAACTTTCTTCTGATGTTACCACATGTCATATTGAATTTCTCAGTCTTTCATCCAGTGTCAAGTTCGCCGAAATGTATGTGACTTCCCAAGAATCGGCAGGTTTCAAATTGTTAATAGTTTTGTCATATAACAGGAATTTACTTCTCCATAGTTGTGAGCCTTTGAATTCCATGGACATCGTTTTATTTCGTCGACATGCTTATATTATGTTGCCTTGCTGTTTTATGTAGTTCATATAGCGGTCTGTATATAGTCTTCGTTATCAGTAACTACGAGGGTTGCCCAGAAAGTAATTCATTGCATTTTTTTCTTCAGCAATTCTTTATTGAACATAATAAGTGTTACACACACGAAAGAATGATGTTTTATCTACACACCCTATTTTTCTACGTAATCTCCAACCCGATCTAAGGCCATCCTCCAGCGCGAAATTAGGGCGTGTATGCTCTGTTGCTACTAATCCTTGTCTTGGTGGCGGAGCCAGTGCTTCACTGTGTGAATCACCTCCTAAACGTCCTAAAAATGTCTTCGACGAATGGCATCCTTCAACGGCCCAGACACCATCAGTTCGCTGCAGCATGTCAGGTGTGATAGCCGTGGATGGTGTCCTTGACCTCTGCAAATCGTGGAGCTCCGCCGAACTGGGCCGGCAGGAGGGGCCGTGCGGTTCTAGGCGCTACAGTCTGGAGCCGAGCGACCGCTACGGTCACAGGTTCGAATCCTGCCCTGGGCACGGCTGTGTGTGATGTCCTTAGGTTAGTTAGGTTTAAGTAGTTCTAAGTTCTAGGTGACTGATGACCTCAGAAGTTGAGTCGCGTAGTGCTCAGAGCCAGAGCCGCCGAACTGCCTTCCGATGTCCTCACCCTCCGTTCCCAGCGACTAGCTGCTTCTGTCGACAGCAGATGCTCCATAGACTTTGCAGAAGCGTTTGTGAATAATCCCCACAGTTTCTTTCTCTGCAGTGAGAAATTCAATGACGGCACGGTGCTTGTAAAGTACATCACCAACAGACGCCATTTTGAAACTGTCCTGCAGCTACGCTATCTGTCAGAAGTGACGAAAGCTTGGCGCGCTCACTCAGAAGACTTCAAATAATACATACGTGACGTTTCGTATTCGTAGCATTGTTTTCGGCTGAGAAAAAAAAAATGCGGTGCATTGCTTTCTGGCCAACCCTTGTAGAATCTGGGCATCAGCGAACATCGAACTTTTGGTAAAATTTCTTCTTTTGAAGCTGCATTCTGCATTACTTTTTAAAATTCGTTGCTTCCATACCCTCACAACTTCATTTAAATATAAATTAAAAAGTATCGGTGAAATACAACACCCATGACTGATCTCTTTATTAATATTTCCTCGAACAGTATTTCCAGATTTTAGCTTTACATTTGTCTGGGTTCCTGTATATATACTTCGAATACCGTAACTTAGATCAGATGTAGTAGTGTTCGACGATTTTCCATAAAATTCCATATTTTTCCTCTGCCAACATCAACAGAAGCTTTACTACAGTCTATAAAGACTACGTAGGTCTTTAAATTGTATTATCCTTTTTCTTTGTTTGCTTTATTGAGAAAGTACTGTCTCAGCAGGATGTTCCTTTCCGAAAACCTCTTTGTACTTCGAGAAAGACTCTCTCTGCAATGTTTCTCATTCTATTTACTGTTGGCTTGGTATATATTTGTGTGCCATATTTAAGTGATTTATACCTCTACAGTTTCCACATTCCGTTCTTCATCCTCTTCTACAACTGGGCGTTACTATTGCTTCCTTCAATTTCACTGGTATTTTCCTTTGTTGCCAGCACTGAACGCTTATACCTTGATTCTTCTGGAGGGTATTTAAAAAGTTCTACATTTAGATGTTTATAGTACATATCCCAAATTGGTTTAGACTGAGCCAATTAGGATAGTAAGATATATGTTGCTCTTGCGATAGAGGGTCTCTTGTAGTCGTCTACAGTTTGCAGATCTACATTCACTACGATGGCGTGTTGCACAACACGTATTTGAAAGTAGCGATGAGCAGGTAAGACGTACACCACTGATCAACATTTATGCTGACGAATATGTCGCAATAACCACTCACAGACACAGGTAGCTGCACTAGCAATGGAGGGTATATAAGGCAGTGTGAGAGGGGTGGGGGGGGGGGGGGTGAGGGGGAAGGGACGCAGAGAAACAGTGCCGTCGTTATCGCAATGTGGAAACGGAGCGATTTATCTGACTTCCAAGAGGGCATGATCATTGCCTTTCAGGCCAAGGGCGGAAGCATTTCCGAAATACTTAAGTTTGTAAACAGTTCCCATACAGCTGTGGTTATAGTATACAGTGCATGGCAAAACGGCGCTATCCAAAACCGGTGCCGAGGCAACTCCGTTGCACTACTGCACGCTCCACCACTGTGGTGAACGACAGCTGCGGAGATATGTACTGGCGAATAGACGGGCTACTTTTGAGCAGTTGACCGCCAAGATAAATCAAGTGGCTACCAACAGTGTCTCCTTAGCGACCATTCAGAAGGCGCCTGGTCCACACACCCAATTTGGCTGCTGTTCATCGGTGACGAAGGCTGGAACTCACACGCCAACACCGCAAACTGGACGTCCCCTGAGTGGCGACAGGTGGCCTCTTCAGATGAATCACATTCTGTACTCCATCGGACAGATGGTGTTTGCAACGTGAAATGTCTAAAAGCAACTACACTGCAACAATCGAGGGAAGCGTCCTACAGGGGGGAGGGAGCGTTATAGTCTGGGGAATGTCTTCGTGACAATCCCTGGGTGATCTCGTTATTCTGGAAGACACAATGGATTAACACAAGAACGCATCTATCGTTTGGGATGATGTCCACCCTTTCAAGCAGTTTGTTTTTCCTCGGCACGATGCCATCTACCAACAGGATAATGAAATGCGTTACACAACTCGTAGTGTTCGTGCGTGGTTCGAAGAGCATCAGAATGACTATACAGTACTGCCCTCATCACGAAACTGCCAGGATTTGAATCCAATCCAGAGTCTGTTGGAGACATAAATGGGGTTGTTCGCGCCATGGATCAACCGAGAGACGTAGTGCAGCTGGGCAAGCAGTTGAGTCGGCGAGGCTCCGCATCCCTGTCGGTACCTTTCAGACAGCATGACCATCCTTGTGACTCTTTTCCTGCACGTATCGCAACGCAACGGTCCGCGCTGCAAAAGATGGTTATTCAAAGTTTTTACAAGAATATTTTGCGTTAACGTGACTGGACAGTGTGCAACTGGCCCAAAAAATATTTCATGTCTGTTAAGACAGACCACGCATCTTACGTCACCCTTATCCAGGGTGGATGATATGATATGAGTTGGTTTGCATGAAATATATTCTGGGCTAGTCTTATTTTGCCCGCCCTGTATAAAGATGAGTCTTATTCTTCTTCCTCCTGGTCTTAGCCCGTATCTTTAAGTGGTGGGCGTTTTAATCTGGATTTGATAATGCTAGTGGTAAGGGTGTCCCAGATGAATTTGTGTGTCCCACCTGTCTGCGGCTAGTCTTATCGCATGTAAAAGTTTAAGAACGATTTCTGAAATTTTTGCAAATCGTGTAACTGGGGCGGGAGTTTCTAACCAGCCCAGTATTCAGGTATTCAGATGTGAAAAACTGCCTAAAAACCACTACCAGGTTGGCCGACACTCTGGCCCTCGTCGCTAATCCACTCAGCGGATATGAGCTGGGACATGTGCTTCATCCCGAAACCCAGAAGCGCGACTTTCCGGGAAGTTCAGATATAGATACGTATGTAGTTGCTATTTAACTCCCCTGTTTCCCGTAAATGGATCGAAGTACAGCCACAAACAGTGACACAGAACAGCAGCACCATAAAATGGACAATTACAATGTGTCCAGTCATTGTTCGGGATAATGGTCTGCTAATCACAGCGTACATTCCTATTAAGACATTCGACCAATGCAAATGAAAACTCAAGGTAAAGGATGCCATAGGGATTTGTGTACTCAAGGCTGCATTTGAAAGGGGATGTCGTAAGTACTGTCCTTAAAAGAGAAAACTCGGGAATCGAACAACCTATTGCCCCATTCGTTCTCCAAAGCGCCATACGTACAAAACTCGCGACGGGTGCATGAACACAGCAGTCTCAAACACTAAAAAGGAAAATCAAGCTGAAGAAAGTTGACACGGCGTTGCAATGAGTTCTATTAATCGCTGAAAGTAGTACTGCTACTTGCAGTTACGGTGTGATAGTTTTCCTTATTCAAACCTTGGCAGGATGAACTCTTTAGGTTTCTAGTCTCACCTGTCAGTAAACTGATGTCTATACAGCGTGTTACAGCACGAACTATCAAAAATTTGTGAGACTGTAGAGAATGAAATTCAGAATATTTTGCTATCAAGAACCTACAGCTGGAAATGCGAAATATGGTCTCGACAGCATTGTGTACTTTCTTCGAATAAATTTCCTTTACTTTATGTCTATGGTCACAAATGTTTTGTCATCAGACTACCGGTTACGGTCTATAATGACCATCTTCAGATCTGTTTTATAAAAACATGACCTAATGTACTGCAGCCATAGTGGCATCGTCAAATGTTTCTTCGAATTCGGTAGGCTAAATGAAACACCAGAATACTGTAGTTTTTATTCACAGTTGAATATTATTAAATACTGTAAACTGAGTCCGGGGCTTCACTACTGTAGAGTAAATGTTCAATGTGTGAACCATCAACCTCGTTACATAATGCACAACGACGAACCTTGTTTTGCCTGATTCTCTATAAGTTTCCACGCTCCCCTCTGATGGCATCGAACGCTGTAAAGATCCGCTTAATGAGCTCATTCATTATATGTAATCACCAGTTTTTTTTATTCAGTACTCTTTCAATTTATTTATATCTGCCTGAATAGTTTCTAGGGTCCTTTGTTTACGTTTTAGTCACTACTCAAATCAGCTTATACGATTTCTGTTTTTACCATGAGTGAGAAGTGTGTGACATGCCGTAGGATCGTTAGTTCCGGGGTATGGTGTGATGGGTGCTGTAGTTTCTTTCATTGGGGCGAATGTAGTGGCGTGGGAAATGGGGACATAAATGAGGCTCACCAGTGGTATTGTAGGATCTGCAGTAGAGACAGGAAAATATTGGAACAGGAAGGGAAAATTGCAGCTCTTCAAGCTGACCTAGACAAGGCAAGGGAGGATCTGGACAGGTTAAAGAGGGAGAAGGGTGAACAGAGGTGGGAAGTGGCAACAGGTAATAGGGGGAACAGGCAAAGGAGAGCATCAGACAGCTTTGTCATAAATCTTGAAAATAGATTTGACCTGTTGCCTCAGTCAGAATCGGATGAGCCTCATGTAGCTGAAGCTGTAGAAAGGGCACAACAAGCTTTCAAGGACTTGAAAAAGGTAGGGAAATTTGTAAAGGGAAAGAAAGTTCTGTTGTTAGGTAGTTCCCATGGTAGAGGTGTTGGCCAACTACTGCAGGAAAATCTAGGTCCTGAGTACCAGGTCACAAACTTTTTCAAGCCTAGTGCAGATCTGGGTCAGGTAACAGAGGATGTAGGTGCTTTATGCAAGGATTTCACAAAGGAGGATGCCGTGGTTATAGTGGGTGGTCCGGGAAATAGCATTGGCAGAGACTCTGAATATTCCATAGAGAGTGACCTGGTGAAGATAGCGTCAGCAACGAAGCATACGAGTGTGGGATTTGTGTCTGTGTTGAGACGCCATGATCGGCCTCATTTGAACTCTTCCGTAGGGAGGGTGAACTTGGAGTTGGAGTAGCTGCTTAGGACGGATATAGGGTCCCATATTGGTTTGATTCCTGTGGATGCTATCGATAGGTGGGACTACACTAGGCATGGCCTTCACCTCAATAGGAAAGGGAAGGGAAAACTGTCTGGGTTGATTGCAGAAAACTTAAGGGGGGACACTGGAACAAGTGGTAAAATACCAGTGGTCACAGGTGTCAGAGGGATGCCTTTTTTAGGATAGGGAAGGGGGAAAGAAAACGAGTTTTAAGATAGATTGGCAGACACACTCAGTTTGAGAAAACAGATGAACAGGAGTCAGATTTTATCATACAGCCTCCATTTAAACAGTGTTTAACAGAAAGTAATCAGAAACTGCCAGTTCATCTTCGCCAAAGCAGTTACAATCCCATTAGTATGCAGTATCAGTTATCTTTATTACACCAGAAAATTCCGGGACTTAGAAATAAAGTTGATGAACTACTCATTTGTATCGATGAAATGAATTCATTTAACCAAATTGACATAATCTGCCTCTCTGAACATCAAGTGACCACTGATATAGAAATGTTAGACATTTCAGGATTTAAGCTAGCTTCCTACTTCTGCAGAGTAGATATGGATGGAGGAGGAGTTGCCACATTTATCAAAAACTGCCATAAATTCAAGAACATTGACATTAATAAATTCTGTTTAGAGCAGCATCTAGAAGCATGTGCAACAGAAGTAGAGTTCCATAACAGATCCTATATAATAATAACTATTTACCGAGCACCTACAGGAAATTATAATCTATTCTTAGATCATCTAGAAGCTCTTTTGGGTTATTTAACAGGAAGAAACAAAGAAATTTTGATTGCTGGTGACTTTAATACAGATTTTCTAATGCAATCTTCCAGTAAACATTCACTGCAGTTAGTAATGTTGTCTTTCAATCTAACTCACACTGTAAAACTTTCCAACTAGGATCACTAAATCCTCAAGGACAGCCATTGATAACATTTTTATAGACAAATCAAAGGAACAAAATCATATCATAAAACCTGTTATAAATGGACTATCAGATCATGACATGCAGCTCCTTGTTTTAGATGTAAATTCTAAGCAGATTATCAAGACTGCTAAATCTGAGTACAGGAGAGTAGTCAATCAACCAAAAATTGAGTGTTTTAGAAAACTGCTCAAAGATATGAACTGGAAAGATGTTTATAGTGCTCATGACATGAATGACAAATATAACACATTCATGGACAATGTCAGTACCATGTTTGAAAACTGTTTTCCTCTAAAAGTTATACAAATTAAACAGAAGTCTATAATAAAAAAATGAATTACACAAGGAATAAAGATTTCCTGTAAGACAAAAAGGAAAATGTATCTGTCGACCAAGAATAGCTCCAATGCTGATGATTTAGCTAAATACAAGGAATACTGTAAAACATTAAAAAAAGTAATTCAGATGTCTAAACAAATGCACTACGAGAAGAAGATGTCAGGGAACAAAATAAAAACAATATGGGATATAGTGAAAGAGCAGACTGGTAGAACCAGAAAGGAACAGGAGCAAATAGCACTAAGGGTAGATGACACATTAGTAACTGATGGGTATAGTGTGGCAAATCTATTTAACAAGTACTTTATATCCGTTACTGATAGAATGGGACTTTCAGGATCAGTAAATAATGCCCCTGAATATCTGAAACTAGCCTTCAAAAATAGCTTCAAGTACATGAATATATTCACTCACTTCACCAAAAGAAATAACGTCCATAATAAAATCTTTAAAAACAAAGCATTCTAGTGGGTACGATGAAATATCAACAAAGTTAATTAAGGCATGTTCTTGTGAGTTTAGTACAATTCTAAGTTACTTGTGTAACCAGTCAATTATAACTGGGACATTTCCTGACTGGCTAAAATATGCAGATGTTAAGCCTCTATTCAAGAAAGGGGATAAAGAGATACCATCAAACTACAGACCGATTTCACTTTTGCCAGCATTCTCAAAAATTTTAGAAAAAGTAATGTACAGGCAGCTGCTCAACCATCTGACCACAAATAACATATTATCAAGAACACAGTTTGGATTTCTGAAGGGTTCTGATATTGAGAAGGCTATTTACACCTACAGTGAAAATGTACTTAATTCATTAAATAACAAATTACAAGCAGCAGGTATTTTCTGTGATTTGTCAAAGGCATTTGATTGTGTGAACCACAACATCCTTTTAAGTAAATTAGAATTCTATGGTGTCACGGGCAGTGCTGCAAAATGGTTCAAGTCATACCTCACTAACAGGAAACAAAGGGTGTCAGTGCAAGGGGCTAGTGAATTAAGTCATCAGTCATCATCAGAATGGGAAGAAATTACATGTGGTGTCCCACAAGGATCCATCTTAGGGCCATTGCTTTTTCTTGTGTACATTAATGATCTCTCATCAGTTACACTGCCAGAAGCAGAGTTCGTTTTGTTTGCAGATGACACAAGTATTGCAATAAATAGTATGTCAAGTGTAGTTCTAGAAAGATCTGCTAGTGATATTTTCATGGATATTAATAATTGATTTAAAGCCAACTCACTGACATTAAACTTCGAAAAGACTCACTATATGCAATTTAGAACCTGTAAGAGGTTTCCACCCAGCATATGCATAAAAATACGAAGAAGAGCAGATAGAAGAGGTTGACAGTCTTAAATTCCTGGGATTACAACTTGATAATAAATTCAGTTGGGAAGAGCACACACAGAACTGCAGAAACGCCTTAACAAATCTGTATTTGCAATTCGAGTGTTAGCAGACATAGGCGACATAAAAATGAAAAAGCTTGCATACTTTGCCTACTTTCATTCCATAATGTCATATGGTATAATATTTTGGGGTAACTCTTCAAGTCAAACAAAAGTTTTCAGAGTCCAAAAGCGTGTAATACGTATTATTTGTGGAGTAAATTCACGGACGTCCTGTAGAAACCTCTTCAAAGAACTGGGTATACTAACTACTGCCTCTCAGTATATTTACTCATTAATGAAATTTGTCCTAAATAATGTATCTCTTTTTCCAACAAACAGCTCAGTTCATACATACAATACCAGGAACAAAAATGATCTGCACAGGGACTTAAAAGCACTTACTTTAGTTCAAAAAGGGGTCCACTACTCAGGAACACTCATCTTCAGTAATTTGCCAGTAAACATAAAAAATTTAGTTACAAATAAAGATCAGTTTAAAAGGAGCCTGAAAGACTTACTAGTGGCCAACTCCTTCTACTCCATTGACGAATTTTTAAATAGAAACAAATGATGTATTGTATATATTCATACTATTAGTATTGTTATTTCAGCTTTAAAAAAAAAATTGACATGTTCCACATCCACGAGGATCTCCTCAGCACGGATCTATGGAACGTAAACTAATCTAATCTAATCTAATCTAATCTTGCTGGTGATGAATACACAAGGGAGTCTACATAATCACAGAGGAAAAAGTCGAGAGGGGTGAGATCAGGGGAGCGCAAAGGGCAAGGGGCAGTGACTCTCTGTCTGAAACTGTCTGAGAGATACGCCCTGGCCCGACATTGCGCTGGAGCACCATCGTTCAACATGTTCAACCACATACACGGAACGGTGTGCTCTGAAACACTTGTGATTGCACCAGCATTGCATTATGTCGTCAGATCGTTGCCTGCCCTGTTTTACAGATCGGCAAACCTCTGGCCACCTCCTTCTGTGATGAAGCTGTAACGTCCAACACGTTATCACCTACTTGCCATTCCACCGTCCTTCAACTAATTGCCATAGATGTTCAGAACAGTAGCACGCCAACAGCCGATCAGCTACACCGTTTTCGAGATGCTCGCTCCCAAGCGCCGGCTCATAACAATCTCTCCTTTCTCGAAGTCGCTCATGTCTGTAAATTTCCCTATCTGCAAACATTATCGTAACTAGAAAGAGCCCCCATTGCCTCTTCTCAGTTTGTATACTTTCTTTACCGCGCCATGTGACCGCAAAGCCTCCATGTACGATTCAGTTTCGCAGTAGGAGGTGCTCATAAAGTTTTCATTCATCAGTGAACATTGTCAACATAATTTTCCGTCTGTATTACGAAAGGGATACGACTGACAATATTGCTACCGAAATAAGCTTCTTCCAAACAAACCTCAAACAAAAATATAAAATGTTATTGCTGTGACTTTACCCGCAGTTACTTGTACCTTAGGTCAGTGAGTTATGCGTGCCTCTGTTCAAAGGAATGGCTCGAAGAAGTCGTAAGGTCGAACAGAACACTTCTGCCTCAATACCCAGCAGCTAACTCGTGCTGTAGCTGTGATCCTGCAAGAAAATATTCCGTACATTGGCTAGAACTGCGACTTGATAAAATAAACAGAAATATTAAATAAACGCTAAATAAACAATTAAAAATGGGTTCTGTTATAACGGCTGAAATTGATGTAGATGACACTATAATATTCTGTTGAATAGTGTTTTACTCACAAAAGTAGGCCTAATACTGGAATAAACTGAAAGTGGTCTTACAATTACCAATTATAAAACAGGCATAAAGGTAGCATTAAAATCCAATGAAGCTGCGTTAAGTGCGTAGCAAGAACAGTAGCAGAATCCCCTTACTAAGTAGTCATCCAAAATGTGCGAGAATTTAAGTCCATTGTCTGATCGGAATACAGGAATTATTCGCCAGCTCAAAATAATTCAGAGTTCAGCATGACGATTTATACATTAACACACGAGTTACAGAGAGTAGGAATTCATAAACTCTTCTCAGTGTCGTGATACAAGCTGAAAAGTTAAAGTTCTGAACAGGACCACAATCAGACTTCACGAAAGTACTTTAGCGGTCGTTCCACCACCCAGAATCAATCACCCGTATGACCGAATTTCATTCGTTGCCTTTAGCAGGTCTGCTCTCTTCCAGATCAAATGTAAAAGTATCCTGAATCGCTCTCTTGAACACTTCACTTAAAAATGTTTGTTTCCAGTTGACCCCAGTAGTGTTCCACCACTGTCTGCTTCACCACTGGCTGAAGACCATCCAAAAATAAATCATTATTATGTTCTACAGACATGATTTGACTCAATTTGACCAGTTTCCATACTAAATTAATATATTATAACAACGTTTAACAAAGAAATGTTATAAACACACGGTAAGTCAGACCATTTACAATGAATATAAATAACAGTTTGTTCATAAATAAATAAGCCAGCGTTGTTGTGCATGTGCGCTGACATTAAATGAAAACGAAATGTTAAATTTTGGCGGGTCGACGAGACCGTGTAATTCCCTAATAACAATACGTTTCCAGCGATATTAGGAACTCTGATGCTATATGTTGACCGGTTTGGTCTTTCAATTGTCTTAGCAGTTTACTAGTCTGCATTGTGGCGAATAAGATCATACTGCTAAGGCCTTAATTTGGCAAGAATGTTGCAAATTTTCCAGTTACAATGTTCCGAAGGGCCGCGCGTGATTAGGCGAGCGGTCTAGGGCGCTGCAATCATGGACAGTGCGGCTGATCCCGGTGGAGGTTCGAGTCCTCCCTCGGGCATGGGTGTGTGTGTTTGTCCTTAGGATAATTTAGGTTAATTAGTGTGTAAGCTTAGGGAGTGATGACCTTAGCCGTTAAGTCCCATAAGATTTCACACACACACTGTTCCGAAGAAATACTTTATCCTAGCAGGTTCTTAATAGGAGTAGTGGGCATTAATTACGTAACTGTGATAAATCAGTCTGCTCCTAATCTCAATCAATAACATATTTTTCGCAGTTCAACATGTAGTAGTTGTATGTTACTAAGACAACCAGCGATATTAGCACATGCAACTAATCAATCACGAGCGCAACTATGTATGTAACTCATATCTCTGAGCTGACGTTACGCCAATGTAAAAAATCATGGCCCTTTTCACTTTCTAAAATTCTAGACCACTTAAAGAGCATGTAACAGCCTTTCAACATTGATGGTGGACGTCAATTCTGCCTTCAACACACAATATCACTGCACCAAAATCATCAGTCTCGATGATAATCAACTTCCGTCTTTCTCAGCTAATGATTCCGCCTCTGTTCAACAACATGTCTGGATAAGATTTAATAGGACGAGCATCTAGCGAAAACACTCTTGCAACAAATAACTTCCCAATACAGGTTTTAAATTTCCATTAATGAAATCTTCCGTTCAGTTTTTATTCGTTCTTCATTGTATCCTCAATGTAATAACAGGAACTCTGGTTGCTCACACGTGTGAGTGCGACTTAGTGCTGTGAAGATCACCAGGCAACGACTGATACGTGAATTAACACCATACAAAGCTTTTACTTTCTACAATACTCTATAGTAACATTTTTTAAAATAATAATCAAAGGCCACTATCCAAACGACGACGTCTTTCACCTTGGCACGGCAGTCGGCTTCGTATACAGGGTGTTACAAAAAGGTACGGCCAAACTTTCAGGAAACATTCCTCACACACAAAGAAAGAAAATATGTTATGTGGACATGTGTCCGGAAACGCTTATTTTCCATGTTAGAGCTCATTTTGTTACTTCTCTTCAAATCACATTAATCATGGAATGGAAACACACAGCAACAGAACGTACCAGCGTGACTTCAAACACTTTGTTACAGGAAATATTCAAAATGTCCACCGTTAGCGAGGATACATGCATCAACCCTCCGTCGCATGGAATCCCTGATGCGCTGATGCAGCCCTGGAGAATGGCGTATTGTATCACAGCCGTGCACAATACGAGCACGAAGAGTCTCTACATTTGGTACCGGGGTTGCGTAGACAAGAGCTTTCAAATGCCACCATAAATCAAAGTCAAGAGGGTTGAGGTCAGGAGAGCGTGGAGGCCATGGAATTGGTCCGCCTCTACCAATCCATCGGTCACCGAATCTGTTTTTGAGAAGCGTACGAACACTTCGACTGAAATGTGCAGGAGCTCCATCGTGCATGAACCACATGTTGTGTCGTACTTGTAAAGGCACATGTTCTAGCAGCACAGGTAGAGTATCCCGTATGAAATCATGATAACGTGCTCCATTGAGCGTAGGTGGAAGAACATGAGGCCCAATCAAGACATCACCAACAATGCCTGCCCAAACGTTCACAGAAAATCTGTGTTGATGACGTGATTGCACAATTGCGTGCGAATTCTCGTCAGCCCACATATGTTGATTGTGAAAATTTACAATTTGATCACGTGGAATGAAGCCTCATCCGTAAAGAGAACATTTGCACTGAAATGAGGATTGACACATTGTTGGATGAACCATTCGCAGAAGTGTACTCGTGGAGGCCAATCAGCTGCTGATAGTGCCTGCACACGCTGTACATGGTACGGAAACAACTGGTTCTCCCGTAGCACTCTCCATACAGTGACGTGGTCAACGTTACCTTGTACAACAGCAACTTCTCTGACGCTGACATTAGGGTTATCGTCAACTTCACGAAGAATTGCCTCGTCCATTGCACGTGTCCTCGTCGTCCTAGGTCTTCCCCAGTCGCGAGCCATAGACTGGAATGTTCCGTGCTCCCTAAGACGCCGATCAATTGCTTCGAACGTCTTCCCGTAGGGACACCTTCGTTCTGGAAATCTGTCTCGATTCAAACGTACCGCGCCACGGATATTGCCCCGTGCTAATCCATACATCAAATGGGCATCTGCCAACTCCGCATTTGTAAACATTGCACTGACTGCAAAACCACGTTCGTGATGAACACTAACTTGTTGATGCTATGTACTGATTGCTTGATGCTAGTACTGTAGAGCAATGAGTTTCATGTCAACACAAGCACCGAAGTCAACATTACCTTCCTTCAATCGGGCCAACTGGCGGTGAATCGAGGAGGTACAGTACATACTGACGAAACTAAAATGAGCTCTAACATGGAAATTAAGCGTTTCCGGACACATGTCCACATAACATCTTTTCTTTATTTGTGTGTGAGGAATGTTTCCTTAACGTATGGCCGTACCTTTTTGTAACACCCTGTATATGATGAACAGCTTCCAACGACGCCGTACCTTGTTGCAGCAAGTCCGCCACTGTTGCTCCAGCGTCCTTGAACCCCTGTAATCTAAGGAAACAACAACGCACAGAACACACTGTTGTTGTTGTGGTCTTCAGTCCTGAGACTGGTTTGATGCAGCTCTCCATGCTACTCTATCATGTGCAAGCTTCTTCATCTCCCAGTACCTACTGCAACCTACATCCTTCTGAATCTGCTTAGTGTATTCATCTCTTGGTCTCCCTCTACGATTTTTACACTCCACGCTGCCCTCCAATGCTAAATTTGTGACCCCTTGATGCCTCAAAACATGTCCTACCAACCGATCCCTTCTTCTAGTCAAGTTGTGCCACAAACTTCTCTTCTCCCCAATCCTATTCAATACCTCCTCATTAGTTACGTGATCTACCCACCTTATCTTCAGCATTCTTCTGTAGCACCACATTTCGAAAGCTTCTATTCTCTTCTTGTCCAAACTAGTTATCGTCCATGTTTCACTTCCATATATGGCTACACTCCATACAAATACTTCCAGAAACGACTTCCTGACACTTAAATCTATACTCGATGTTAACAAATTTCTCTTCTTCAGAACGATTTCCTTGCCATTGCCAGTCTACATTTTATATCCTCTCTATTTCGACCATCATCATTTACTTTTACTCCCTAAATAGCAAAACTCTTTTACTACTTTAAGTGTCTCACTTCCTAATCTAATTCCCTCAGCATCACCAGATTTAATTTGACTACATTCCATTATCCTCGTTTTGCTTTTGTTGATGTTCATCTTATATCCTCCTTTCAAGACACTGTCCATTCCGTTCAACTGCTCTTCCAAGTCCATTGCTGTCTCTGATAGAATTACAATGTAATCGGCGAACCTCAAAGTTTTTACTTCTTCTCCATGAATTGTAATACCTACTCCGAATTTTTCTTTTGTTTCCTTTACTGCTTGCTCAATATACAGATTGAATAACATCGGGGAGAGGCTACAACCCTGTCTCACTCCTTTCCCAACCACTGCTTCCCTTTCATGCCCCTCGACTCTTATAACTGCCATCTGGTTTCTGTACAAATTGTAAATAGCCTTTCGCTCCCTGTATTTTACCCCTGCCACCTTCAGAATTTGAAAGAGAGTATTCCAGTTCACATTGTCAAAAGCTTTCTCTAAGTCTACAAATGCTAGAAACGTAGGTTTGCCTTTTCTTAATCTAGCTTCTAAGATAAGTCGTAAGGTTAGTATCGCCTCACGTGTTCCAACATTTCTACGGAATCCAAACTGATCTTCCCCGAAATCCGCTTCTACCAGTTTTTCCATTCGTCTGTAAAGAATTCGCGTTAGTATTTTGCAACTGTGACTTATTAAACTGATAGTTCGGTAATTTTCACATCTGTCAACACCTGCTTTCTTTGGGATTGGAATTATTATATTCTTCTTGAAGTCTGAGGGTATTTCGCCTGTCTCATACATCTTGCTCACCAGATGGTAGAGTTTTGTCAGGACTGGCTCTCCCAAGGCCATCAGTAGTTCTAATGGAATTTTGTCTACTCCCGGGGCCTTGTTTCGACTCAGGTCTTTCAGTGCTCTGTCAAACTCTTCACGCAGTATCTTATCTCCCATTTCGTCTTCATCTACATCCTCTTCCATTTCCATAATATTGTCCTCAAGTACATCGCCCTTGTATAAACCCTCTATATACTCCTTCCACCTTTCTGCCTTCCCTTCTTTGCTTAGAACTGGGTTGCCGTCTGAGCTCTTGATATTCATACAAGTGGTTCTCTTCTCTCCAAAGGTCTCTTTAATTTTCCTGTAGGCAGTATCTATCTTGCCCCTAGTAATGCAGGCCTCTACATCCTTACATTTGTCCTCTAGCCATCCCTGCTTAGCCATTTTGCACTTCCTGTCGATCTCATTTTTGAGACGTTTGTATTCCTTTTTGCCTGCTTCATTTACTGCATCAATTAAATTCAATATTTCTTCTGTTACCCAAGGATTTCTATTAGCCCTCGTCTTTTTACCTACTTGATCGTCTGCTGCCTTCACTACTTCATCCCTCAGAGCTACCCATTCTTCTTCTACTGTATTTCTTTCCCCCATTCCTGTCAATTGTTCCCTTATGCTCTCCCTGAAACTCTCTACAACCTCTGGTTCTTTCAGTTTATCCAGGTCCCATCTCCTTAAATTCTCACCTTTTTGCAGTTTCTTCAGTTTCAATCTGCAGTTCATAACCAATAGATTGTGGCCAGAATCCACATCTGCCCCTGGAAATGTCTTACAATTTAAAACCTGGTTCCTAAATCTCTGTCTTACCATTATATAATCTATCTGATACCTTTTAGTATCTCCAGGATTCTTCCATGCATACAACCTTCTTTTATGATTCTTGAACCAAGTGTTAGCTATGATTAAGTTATGCTCTGTGCAAAATTCTACAAGACGGCTTCCTCTCTCATTTCTTAGCCCCAATCCATATTCACCAACTATGTTTCCTTCTCTCCCTTTTCCTACTGACGAATTCCAGTCACCCATGACTATTAAATTTTCGTCTCCCTTCACTACCTGAATAATTTCTTTTATCTCCTCATACATTTCATCAATTTCTTCATCATCTGCAGAGCTAGTTGGCATATAAACTTGTACTACTGTAGTAGGCATGGGCTTTGTGTCTATCTTGGCACAATAATGCGTTCACTATGCTGTTTGTAGTAGCTAACCCGCACTCCTATTTTTTTATTCATTATTAAACCTACTCCTGCATTACCCCTATTTGATTTTGTATTTATAACCCTGTAATCACCTGACCAAAAGTCTTGTTCCTCCTGCCACCGAACTTCACTAATTCCCACTATATCTAACTTTAACCTATCCATTTCCCTTTTTAGATTTTCTAATCTACCTGCCCGATTAAGGGATCTGATATTCCACGCTCCGATCCATAGAACGCCAGTTTTCTTTCTCCTGATAACGACGTCCCCTTGAGTAGTCCCCGCCCGGAGATCCGAATGGGGGACTATTTTACCTCCGGAATATTTTACCCAAGAGGACGCCATCATCATTTAATCATACAGTAAAGCTGAATGCCCTCGGGAAAAACACACTATTGCTAACATAAAAGTACACATACTCATTTCTGCTATTATTGCCCTACACAGCTTAACTACAATCATGCTCATAAATTAAGGATAATTGCAGAATGTGGTGCCACACGACGTGGCACTACACAAAACTGCCGCTAATTGCATAGGCACACAGGGAACACAAACGACACAGATCTGTAAGTCCACGGTATTGGTGATAACTTGAGAAAACCGTCCCGAAACACATTTGCTACAAAATGCCACTGTTTCCTGCGCACGTTCCCCGACATCAATATAGGATATGATCACCATGCACACGTACACAGGTCGCACAACGGGTTGGCATACTCTGTATCAGGTGGTCGAGCAGCTACTGGGGTATAGCCTCCCATTCTTGCACCAGTGCCTGTCGGAGCTCCTGAAGTGTCGTAGGGGTTTGAAGACGTGCAGCGATACGTCGAGTGAGAGCATCCCAGACGTGCTCGATGGGGTTTAGGTCTGGAGAACAGCCAGGCGATTCCATTCGCCTGATATCTTCTGTTTCAAGGTACTCCTCCACGATGGCAGCTCGGTTGGGCCGTGCGTTATCATCCATCAGTAGGAAGGTGGGACCCACTGCACCCCTGAAAAGGCGGACATACTGGTGCAAAATGATGTCCCGATACACCTGACCTGTTATAGTTCCTCTTTCAAAGACATGCAGGGGTGTAGGTGCACCAATCATAACCCCACCCCACACCATCAAACCACGACCTCCATACTGGTCCCTTTCAAGGACATTAAAGGGTTAGTATCTAGTTCCTGGTTCACGCCAGATGAAAACCCGGCCAGAATCACTGTTCAGACTATACCGGACTCGTCTGTGAACATAACCTTGACCAGGGGTTAGTGGAATGCACCTTGCAGGTCTCCAGGCGAATAAACCATGTCTGTTCAGTCGTCTGTAGACTGTGTGACTGGAGACAACTGTTCCAGTGGCTGCAGTAAGGTCCCGAGCAAGGCTACCTGCAGCACTCCGTGGCCGTCTGCGGGCACTGATGGTGAGATATCGGTCTTCTGGTGGTGTTGTACACTGTGGACGCCCCGTACTGTAGCGCCTGGACACGTTTCCTGTCTACTGGAATGCGTATGTGGACTGCTGCCAGCGCCACCGTGCGACGACCACAGGTCAAATGCACCGCATCGTCATACCCCGAGGTGATTTAAACCCGCAAACCGCCCACCAGAGCGTTGTTTCACCATGTATCAGCATTATCCTTAATTTTTGAGTATGAGTGTAGGTGCCGGCCGCGGTGGCCGAACGGTTCTAGGCGCTTCAGTCCGGAACCGCGCGACTGCTACTGTCGCAGGTTCGAATCCTGGCTTGGGCATGGATGTGCGTGATGTCCTTAGGTTAGTTCGGTTTAAGTAGTTCTAAGTTCCAGGGAACTGATGACCTCAGATGTTAAGTCCCATAGTGCTCAGAGCCATTTGAATCATTTGAACCATGAGTGTAGGTTTCCTTAGATATGCATATTACATACTTTGTATATCAAGAGTTCTTACCACACACCATGCATCGAACCGCAACACTGAAGGAAGACAGTATTGGCCAAAGACGTGCTACATTTTCTCATCGATATCAGCATGAAATATTGTTTAAAGAATTTCTTATATCCACTCGAGAGAAGCGTCTTTTGGCACTCTTTTCAAAGTGGTGTCAGATAACACTTTTAAATTGCAATAGCTTTTAATATCGCTTGTAATCATATTTAAACAAAGTTTCTGGCAAAGCAGTTAATTATTTATTAAATAATTACACTAGTATGTCAAGATACGAGGCATTCATGCTGCATTTAACTGTTGTGTTATTGTGAAAGATACGAAGTTATGACAAAAATTTGCATAATGAAAAAGATATAAATACGTAACAAATCAACAAATAACTTAGATACAAATGAGTAGTTTTCAGGGGTGGTAGCTATAGTGCAGTGCTATCATCTGAGATATTGTTTGTTGAAATCATATAAGGCATTTTAGAGTTTTTAATTCTAACGTTCACTGTGAAAATATTCAGTCGCTGTAATATATTAACTTTTGTAGTTTTAAGATAATGAAAATATTATTGTCTCATTAATATGGCTCAATTTTCTGAGATTGCAAATCTATTCAGATTTTCTTTATTATGAAACTGTGATTTATTATTGAATTTCTGACAGCTTTAAGTAGTTATATGTCAGACTATCTTAAACTCCGCTGTTTTTGGGCCGTCTACTGCACAGAGGCCATAAGAGCAACCGCCGTGCAAATTTTCTGCTCTGGGATTTACCCACTTCCGGCTACAAGCTGACCGCCTTTGTACATGGACTGACCTGCATCTGGCGCTCGGCTGGGTTGGAGACGCCACGCCTTTGGCCCGCCGGTAGGCGCTTAGCCAACAACTCGAATAGCCGAATAACTCGCCTACATACATGTAATGTCACAATAGTTCCAATCTTACCAGAGAGTTGCTCCCGTAAGTGTGACAGATGCTGTTTAAAATGGATTGATAATGGAGAAAAAGGAAATTAGTAAGAAGAATATTTATGTCATATTTCATGCTGGAGTGTACTTCTTGTCGTCAGACTGAACACTGGTTTGATGTAGCTCTCCACGCAAATTATCCCGTCAGCTCCGTATAACTACCATAACCTACTTTCACTTGAGCCTGCTTACTGCAGTCAAGTCTTTGTCGCCCCCTGAAATGTTCCCCCTACCCCAATCCCCGCCTACTTTCCTCCATTATCAAGCTGACTAATCCTTAATATCTCACTATATGTCCTATCAACCGGTCCCTTTTTTTAGTCAACGTGTGGCATAAATTTCTTTTCTCCAATGTTCTTCTATAGACCTCATTTAAAAAGCTTCTGTTCTCTTCTTGTCAGAGGTGTTAATCATCCAAGTCCACAGAAAAGACTTCCTAACATTAAACATATACTCGATGTTAATATATTTCTCTCCTTCATAAAAGCTTTTTTATTATTTCCAGGGTACATTTAATGCTCTCTCTGCTACGGCCACATCAGCTAGTTTGCTCTCCAAAAAGCAGAAATCAGCCGCTATTTTAGAGTCCTACTCAAATTTCGTCAACATTGCCTGATTCATTTTGACTATATTTCGTTACCGTTCTTTTTTTACTTTTGTTGTTAATCTTATAACTGCTTCTCGAAAAAAATGGTCTACACTGTTCAGTTGATTTTCCAAGTCCTTTGGAGTATCTGACGGAACTACTACATCATAGATCGATCTCAAAACATTTTTTTATTTCTTCTCACTAAATTTTAATTTCCTCTACAAATTTATCTTTTTTTGCCTTTATTGCTTGTTCAGTGTACAGATAGGCTACTACCTTCTCTCACTCCCTTCTCAACTGTTGCTTTCCCTTCATGTCCTTCAAGAACTTATAACCGCAGTCTGGTTTCTGAACAAGTCGATGAAAACTTTTCACTTCCCTTATCTTATTAAACCTAGATCTAGAATTTCAGAGAGCGTATTTCACTTAATATTATCAAAAGCTTTCTCTTACTCCACAAAACTATAAATGTAGTTTTGTCTTTTTAGTCTGTCTTTCTAAAGCAAGTCTAACAATGTTTCCCTTCTTCTGTAACTAATTCGTATAAGTACTTTGCAACACCTGTCAGCCCCTTGTACGTTAGGCAACCGTCACAGTCGCGTTGTACATCTGTCTGCATAACTTTTCGAAGAAAATCCAAACCATGCTAACATTAAAGCTTCGATCAATTCCAAAATGTTTCGCTTGTAGTTTCAAGCGGTTGTATAAAAGTTACCATCAGTTTACAATAAGTAGTAGAGATTACCTTGAAGTTGAATAAAGGTATTTCTTTTGCATCCTATTTCCTCTTTCTTCTATGATATTCATGGGACTTTTCGATGCCTCATCATCCTTCCTTACGTTCCAATACCACACGCTGCATTCAATCATTACGTAATGGTTATGGTCATGAAGTACACAGGAAACAGTAGAAGTCAAGCACACGTGCTTTATTAAATTACTTTATTGTTATTTCTGGTATAAGTACAAGTAGCCTTATCTCCGCGACATTAGGTGAATGGCTGAGAGGACTTTGCGTGCTTCTTCGTAGTCAGACCACACTCCGGGACTGGAATAACTCTTCAGAGCCTCCCCATAACGCTCTTCCAATGTCGAGGCCGTGTGTTGGGCGGATTTCACCTCGGGGTACAAAATCTGAAACAAACGAGTTATTGGTTATCGGTAAACAAGGTCTCAGTGCAGTCAGATATGTATTTATCGTGTCAATTATTTGCCTTTAAATGTGAGATATATCCAATAACAAAATATAGATCTATGCTATACGATCAAAAGTATCCAGACACCTACTGATGGATATTCATATGGAGTATGTCCATGGTTTGGCTTTATGACGGGACACTTTCAATGATGTGTCTGAATGTCTGTGGAGGAATGGCAGCTCATTTTTCCTCAGAATCCGAAACCAGAGAAGGTTGTGACGCTGGAGACTGGGGCCTCAGGCGAAATCGACTTTCTGTCCTATCCCAAAGGTGTTGCACTGGGCTCAGGTCGGAACGCTGGGCAGACCAATCTATTTCAGGAAAGTAACTATCCACAAACCATTGCCCCACAGATGCTGAAACAGTTATCGTCCCAGAACTGTTCCTCTACTGTAAGCAGTACACAGTGATGGAAAATGTGTTCATAACCTTCGGCATTTAACTTTCTCTTAAGCTCTGTAAGGGGTCCATACCTCAACAACTGAAAAATATCCATATACAGCAACAACACCTCCTCTGTACTTTGCTGTTGCTACTGCACATGATGGCAAGTGACATTCTCCAGGCATTCGCCAAACCCAAATCTTTCCATCGGATTGTCACAGGGTACAGCATGATTCATCATTTCAAATCATTCGTTTCTAGTCATTCATTGTCCAGTGGCGTCGCTGTTTACATCACCTCAAGCGTCACTCAGGAGTGACTAGAGAAATGGGTGGCTTATAGGAGCCTCTCGACCGCTGTAACCCATTCTTTTTTAACTCCCTATGCACAGTCATTGTGCTAACTGGACTGCTGATAGCATTCTCACGAGTGATTCCTTCTCCTAATTGCATCCAATTTTTTACAACCATGCCCTGCATTTTTCGATGGCACCTCTTCGTCAGTACATGAGGTCTGTGCTGTCTTGGTTTAGCTGTGGTTGTTCCTTCATCTTTTCACTTCACAAGGACACCACTGACAGTCGACTTAGGCAATTATGGGTGTGTTAGATGTGCTTGACAGGTATATTACTCAGGTGACAAACAGTGACTGGTCCACGTTCAAAGTCACTGAGAACTCCTGACCGACCAGTTCTGTCGTTACTGCTTCTCTACTGACAACAAAATACTCCACACCTACTCTTATACTGGCGGGCCCGCTTCTGGTGACATCTAGTAGTCAATTTCGCCTTACATAAGGGTGTAATTCAGTAACAAAACATACATCCACATCCACGTCTACACTCTGCAAGCCACCTTACGATGCACGGCGGAGGGTACTTCTGGTACCACTGCCTACTGGCACCTTCCCTGTTCCATTTACGAATGGCGAGTGTTGGTAAAGCTCCGTATGGCATCTAATTTCTCCAATATTCTCGGCGTGATCATTTCTCGAGATGTAAATAATAGATTTGAGCTATCAGTCATCCTTTTTTAATTTTATTGGCAGATCTAGATTTCAGCTAGAAAATAGCTGAAAATCTAGCTCTGCCAATAAAACTTAAAAAGGACGACTGATAGCTGAAATCTATTATTTACAAGTCAATATAACAGTCGCTGCGTGCAACAGCCTTCTGAATGGAACGTAACCTGATTTCTCGAGATGTATCTGGGGGAAGGAAATAATACGTTGCCCGACTCTTCTTGGAACTTAAGATTTCAAAATTCTAACAGTAAACCTACTTTATTCAGATGCGCTTAATCCACAAGACAAAGAAATAGGTGTTTTGAACATCAGAAATTCGTTTATCTTTTCAACGAATGTACTATTGTCACGTGTTGAAAGACGGAAGTTACAATAACGACCTGCATTGTAATATATGGGTACGGAAGAGAGAGGGGAGTGAGGGGGGGGGGGGTTGTGGGGCAGATAGAAAAAACATATTCGAAGTGGGAGAACAATAGCCCACTCAGCAACCAATTATGTTTTCTGCGGTCAATTAACTGAAACTGGTATTTAAAGAAATAATTCCAAGAACGCAAATTAAGGTTATAAGATAATGTTTTAAAAATATTTAAGCGTAAAATGAAAAATTAAAACACATGCAAACGTCAACGACTGTGATATAAAATCATACAAATGTATATACTTTGCGCGCCTAATTTAGCAATTAAAGCCAAATTTCTAAAATTTGCACTCATAAGAACATTTACATATATTTAGCTACATGGTTACCAGGACGTTTGCATTTTTTATTGTAATGATATTTACTCCATTATTTTCTTCGTTGATGGTAAATATTTTTATAAAATGTGCTTCATCATGGTTCTGTTAATCATTTGGTTATACACAGACGTTTTTATGAGCCCACATTTTAGAAACTTAGCCTTAATCGCTAAATTAGAAGTGCAATCTCTATTCATTTGTATGTTTAAGATATGATAGTCAACGTTTGCATGTATTTTTATTGTCATTTTACCTATAAACATTTTGTTTAAAAAATATTGCATTTTAACTTTAATCTGAGTTCTTGGCGCTGTTTTTTTATAAATACCATTTTCACTTGATTGACCATAGAAAATATAACTGTTTGCATAGAGCGCTGTTGTTCTCCCACTTCGAATATGTTTCTTCCCGCCTAACCTTCGTACATCCCCGCCCCATCCCTCACTCTTCTATATCTATATATTACAACGCAGTACGTTAATATACATTCATTGCAGTCTTAAATGACCTAATGACGTTCAAAGCGCCTACCTATTTGTTACTCTGTACGAAGCTTTTTGTGGCTCAAGAACATCCGAAGATGAAAACTACTTTCCGAAACCGGTAGTGTGAAATTTTTTTATCTATCTAAGATATATTGACGTAATAAATTATTACACAAAGGTCATAGAGGTAGTATTACACTTGCTTGAAGTAATGTCAATGAATCACCTTCGGACAACTGATTTTCCCATTATTTGTTTCGTGTCATCATTTCACTTTAAGTCGATCCGGATGTTTACTCCTAGGTATTTTACTGTAGCTATTGTTTACTGCTTTGACCCAAACAGTGTAATCGAACAATAATGGACTTCTTCTATTTATGCACAATTCGCTACATTTATTTACGTTTCATGCGAAGTGCCAGTCCCTGCATCAATCATCGGCATTCTGCAGGCTCCCTGCATTTCGCTACAGCCTTCTGGCGTAGCAGACGTCCTGCTGAGACAGCATCGTCCTCGACTAGCATCACGGAGTTTCCAACGTTATCCACTAAATCACCAACATAACTGCAAACAGAAGTGCCCCTATAAAACTCCCTCAGGGGACTCCTAAAATTACCTTTACATTTCCCATTTTGCTGCAGTACAAAGGACATGTTGAGTTCCCTTTGCAAGGATGTAGTTCATCCAATACTCGATACTCGATAAGCCAGTATTTTGTTCACTGAAAGACAGTGTGGAACTGTACAGAATGCCTTACTAAAAAAAAAAAAAAAAAAAAAAAAAAAAATGGAATCTGACCGAAAACCTCTATTTACAGATCTCATTGACGAACAAAGCGAGCTGTTTTTGTGTCAGATTTCTATTTGCGGAACCCATTATGATTTTTATACAGGAGATTTTCGTTCTTCAAGAACGTCATAGTGCGAGGGCATAAAACACATCCCATAATTCTACAACAGACTGATACTGGAGATATCAATTCATATTCTAAAAATGTATGTATGTATGTTTATGTGTATATGTTCCACTTCTCCTCCTAAACCGATTTGCTTGGTACACACATCCCTTACTGTCAGGCAAAAATCGTTGTGGTGGTAAGAAAAACCTGCCTAGCACAGTTCAGAACGAGGCCACCGAGAAAGACAGGCCGCTGCGCGTGTATCACGGAGGTAGGCCTGATCTCGCTCGCTCGCTTAACTCAGTAGACAAAATGCGTTTCTCAATCTGTTAACTCGCAACTGGATGTGTACGTACTAACAAGAATTGCATCTTCTGCTGGAAGCTGGTGTTATGAAGTCTTACTGATTACTAGTCGTACAACAAAATTTAAAATCAATTCTCGACGTAAATGGTATAACAGCTTGTTTATAGCTTTTAGTCTGTTCTGCGTAACAGTCCTCATTTCATGCAAGGTGTGGTGCCTTATGCAACTGATAATTATTTCGACATGATTTTAATTTTATTGTACCCCAGAATAGACGTAACAAAGTATTAGTAGGCCTATACTCTTTCTATCATAACAGGTGTAGAAACGCAGTTTTTCTGCTGAGTTGAGCAGCAAGTGAGCGAGCTCGGTCTACCTTCGTGACGTACGCGCCGCGGCCTGTCTTCCTCGTAGGCCTTGGTCCATGAGATATGACGTCATAAACACTGAGATGCGTGAAAAACAGCCCTAGCGCGCAAGACATTTAAATTTATTACTTCCTTGCGACTAACTCTGTTCGCAGCACATTTTGCAAACAGTATCAACATATGCCGCTACAAAATATCATTGTATGACACACACATCGGGAGATGTGGTGCCATATACAATGAGATACGTGGAAAACTGCCGCATCACCGGATCATGCACGACGTTTCAATTTATTACTTCTTTTCTACTTACTTTGTTCACAAAAAATGTCGCAGATAATGGCAACTTACGCTGCTGAATTCTTCTTTCTTTCTTTCTTTCTTTCTTTCTTTCTTTCTTTCTTTCGCTACGCCATAGTCCCGCAGCGATCGCAAGGTCGGCTTGGTTACAACGGATTTGGCAAGGTTACTTTTAGGGGAGGCCGAATGCCCTTCCTGCTGCCACCCCATACCCCCAGGGATGGAATCAGTTTACCCCAGCTGTCTGCTCAAATGGCTTTGAGCACTATGGGACTCAACTGCTGTGGTCATAAGTCCCCTAGAACTTAGAACTACTTAAACCTAACTAACCTAAGGACAGCACACAACACCCAGCCATCACGAGGCAGAGAAAATCCCTGACCCCGCCGGGAATCGAACCCGGGAACCCGGGCGTGGGAAGCGAGAACGCTACCGCACGACCACGAGATGCGGGCCCCAAGCTGCCTGCATCTAGTGTAAATCGTGAAATACTGTGAACGTGTTTAAATGTCTGCGACGCGTGTAACTGAGGCGGAACGTGGGGACCAGCCCGGTATTCACCTAGCGGGATGTGGAAAACCGCCTAAAAACCACATCCAAGCTGGCCAGCACACCGGCCCTCGTCGTTAATCCGCTGGGCGCATTCGATCCGGGGCCGGCGCGCCTACTCGAGTCCAGGAAGCAGCGCGTTACCGCTCTCGGCTACCCTGGCGGGTAACTTACGCTGCTGAATGTACCTACATAAATACACTTAACAGCAAAAAAATAATTAATGTAATAAAATTTCGGGAATGCATTTGTCTAGGTAGTTGTAAAATCATAGGTTAATGTAAGCGAGAGGTAAGACATTGCAAATGTGAAAGGCTTTTACCTTTATAATTGGTGTAACTGCTAAAATGTTGAATGCAGTCATGCAAATGTGCATGCATCGGCTGTACAACTGCGGGATGTCAGTTTATTGGACGGAGTTCTATACCCGTTGCTCTTGGTCGGTCGATGCAAGGACGGTTAACGCCGTTTGTGGACGACGCTGGAGTTGCCGTCCGATGATGTCCATAATGTGCTCGACTGGAGACATATCTGATGATCCATCAGGCCAAGATAACATGTCAACACTCTGTAGACCATGTTAGGTTACAACAGCGCTATAAGGACGACCGTTAATCTGTTGGAAAACATCCTCTGGAATGAAACTTCCTGGCAGATCAAAACTGTGTGCCCGACCGAGACTCGAACTCGGTTCGCAGGAGAGCTTCTGTAAAGTTTGGAAGGTAGGAGACGAGGTACTGGCAGAAGTAAAGCTGTGAGACCGGGCGTGAGTCGTGCTTCGGTAGCTCAGTTGGTAGAGCACTTGCCCGCGAAAGGCAAAGGTCCCGAGTTCGAGTCTCGGTCGGGCACACAGTTTTGATCTGCCAGGAAGTTTCATATCAGCGCACACTCCGCTGCAGAGTGAAAATCTCATTCTGAATCCTCTGGAATGCTGTTCATGAATGGCAGCAAACAGGTCGAATTATCAGACTGACGTACAATTTTGCAGTCAAGGTGCGTGAAATAACCATGAACTCCAAGTGTAGGTCCAATATGTCTAGTGCGCAGACAGGTTGAGTGCAGGTCCTCAAGTAGGCTTCTTCTAACCAATATACGATCGTGACGTATCGAGGCAGATCCATCTTTCAACACATAACACAACAGACCTCCAGCTCCCCCCCAATGAGCTCTCACTTGACACCTCAGAAGTCGCAAATGGCGGTGATTTGGGGTCAGTGGAATCCACGTCACTGGGCGTCTGGCTCGGAGCTGTCCTTGAAATAACCGATTTGTAACAGTTCGCTGTGCCATTGTAGTACCAACCACTGCTCAGATTGCTGCTGCAGGTACAGTACGATGCGCCACAGCCACACGCCGTACACGATGGTGTTTCCTCTCGATAGTACCACGTAGCCTTCCGGAGCCCGGTTTTCTTGCGACAGTACATTTTCGTGACCACCGCTGCCAGCAATCATGTATAGTGACTACATTCCTGCCAAGTCTTTCAGCAGTATAGCAGAATGAATATCCAGTTTCTCGTAGCCCTATTACACGACCTCGTTAAAACTCAATGAGGTGTTAATAATGGTGTCTTTGTCCCCTTAAGGGCATTATTTACCACCATCAACTCACCATCTCCAGTTTCAAAGGTAACGCTCATGAGCGTTACAGCGTTTATTTAAAGTACACCTGATTTTCATCCTCATTGTGACGCAACTAGCGTCACTCTTATGCGACAGGTGTGAAATTTGAAAGGCGTCATCTTTCTGATGTAGAAACACACCTACCAACTACCGTTTATGTCGCACAACTCCTTCTTGGTATTGCGATTTTTTTCTGTTAGTGCTTATCATTTGAAGACGTATAGTTCGGGAGATATGACGTCATACACACGAAGATGCGTGAAAAAATGCCCCATCAACCATGAAATTTTAATACATTCTTTCTTTTCTAGTAAGACACTCCTGCATTCGAAACAACTTAAGAAAATCTCTGACACCTGGCAGCGCTTTTGACAGCTTTCAATTGCGAAGCGTCAACGACTGCAGGGGAAAACAATAACCGTTTATAGATCTACCATGACGAGTTGCCATAGAGACGTTTATACAATCGCGTTTAGACGCGCGAAACAGTTGTCCTTACCCATTTGTACAATAGGCATATTTCTTTCATAATTTCGAAGATGTTTTCACAAATTTATGGAAATGAAATTTTTTCGATATTACACAAGAAAAACAGTTCATTTTTTTTGGTTTCATTTCTAATAGAAAATTGGCAAAATGAATAACCGGGCAATGGCTAGGTTTGCCAGCTTGTACATCTATAATTATGAGCGTGTCTCCGACGAGTTTCTTCAAAACAACAATGACCTGGCCTTTTTTTCTTTTACAAATCACTGGGAAGCTATCGTTGCCCCAATACTTACGATAAGCTACTGCTAGAAGGGGATCAAGTTCTTTCGCATACTCTCTGCAGAACCTCACAGGTATCTCGTCTGGTCAAGCTGCCCTCAGTTGCCGACCAGTTTTAGTTGATTTTCTATTCTGCGATCGCTTATCTCGATATCTCCCTTTTCGGCATTTGTCCAACGGTTGAAAGGAGGAACCATATTACGGTCTTCCCCGGTGAAACAATTTCGGAAGACCCTATTCAATATTTCGTCCTTCTTTCTGTCATCTTCTGCTTCGCTGTCAGTATAGTCACTGAGCGATTGAATAGACGAGTCCCATCTGCTTACTGACTTAACACAAGCCCAAAACATCCTAGGATTTGTACTAAGATCGTTTGACAAAATTTACTATAAAATTCATTGAATGCTTCCCGCATCGCTCTCCGCACGCTCATTTTAGCTTCATTCTGTTTCTGTACCAGGCTTTGACTTCGCTTAAATCGGATCTAAAGGTCTCTATGCTTTCGCAGCTTCTTTCTAACACGATCAACAAACCAGGGTGGTTCTTTTCCAGCCCTCATTAACCTTATCGGTACACTCTAAGGCATATCGTACAACGCTTTCTACTTTTACCCATTTGTGTTCCACATCCTGATCTTCAGAGCTGAGTATTCGATGTCGACTACTGCCATTTTTCTCCTGCCACTCTTAAGAAGCAAACACATTTTCCTACATTTTTTTAGCATTCCTTGTAATATCCGTAGTCTTTGATGCCTTCTAAATAGTAGCGGCCCTGATGCATTGATGACTTATGACCACTGATTCCCTCCTCGTCGTTAACTGATACGTAAATTAATAGAAAGCCTAAGACATTAATAAGAAGCCTAAGACATTCCTCGCCTCCTGAAGTAATTTTCAGACAAGAACGAAGCTAGGGCATGTGCAACTAAAATTTATTCAATTCAGTCCTACTCTTCTAAAACGACTTGATAAAGCATTCTCTTAGACCTATCTATTTTCTAATGCGGACATTAAAAATTGTAAGTAAATTTTTCGCTTGTTTGGCCACTGTGTCCATAATTACTGGATGACTATTGAGGTATTTCGAATTTGTCTTTGCAGAGACGGATTTGAAATAAAGTAATTTTCAGACAAGAAAGAAGCCAGGGTACGTACGACCGAAATTTATTCTATTCCGTTCTATTCTTTCTACAACAGTGCTTCAGTCTGGGTGACTTGCTAAAGCCTTCTCACAGAACTATCTATTTTCTAATAGGACACAAAAAATATTAGTAAATTATTCATTTGTGTGACCATTGTGTTCATAATTCCTGGATGATGGAGATATTTCAAATTCGTCTTTGCAGAGACGGATTTGAAGTAACCTAAGTAAACATTGTCTATATTTGTGACCATTTTTTGTCAGTTTTTGGTTGCATACGGATTACCATGTAGCTGAAAATTACTATTATTTGTACTTCCTACACTAAAATTTATTTTGTTTCCTAACTAAGCAGGCATATTTATTTCCTTGGAGTAATCGTTAATTACCTTTCATATAAATTTGCTTTTAAACTATTACTGTATTCCTGCGCTACCACAGTCTTTACCACACAGCACGGCGCAACAATGCAGTTATCGTGAGTTAATCAACCTAATGTGCCTTTTGATGTCGGGAAGGATACAGAACAAGTCAAAGATTAATGACAGCAATAGCGACAAGAAAAATTTCTTATTTAGCAACTATCATTCGTTTTGACAACTACGTGTCGCGTCAATGAGATGATTCAAAAACTCCATCGGTGGTCTGTCTCAAGAATTGTGAGGGAGTCAGGAGTAGTTTTTGGTGATGTAAGCTACAGTCCATTTTCTCGCTGCATTTCGGACACGTTTTGTATGATTTACATTCTATAATACGAACATTTTGATTCATGATCACACTGTTAAAAGTGTGTTAAGTATGTGGTAATTTATATTTAAGCCTTTGACTACCATTTGGATGCATGTATCCCCTGATAAGCTATAGAAGAACTAATGGAAATTTGCTGCACGTTATTGCTACGTATCAATGTCTCACTAGTAATGGGGATGCTGATAATGGTTTGCAGAATTCTCTTAATCACAGTGTTCACCTGTAGGCTGTGGTGTCTCCAGGTTTCAATGTTAACCCTCTGTTCCGCTCCGCTCCTTATCATTGCATCGCATTAGTGCGCGCCTGCAGATATAGGCAACCCAATAAACCGATTTGCAAAGCGGGTTGCAGTCGCGCCTTCCCCGATAATTTATGTCAATTAATTGAACGTACGTATCGACGTTTGCCCCTTCACAAAAGTTCCCGTATTGAGCACCTGCAATGTGAGTTACAAACTTGGAGATATGCTCTACCCACTGATTTGTGGCTGGTAAGCGTATGTCTTGTAGTTTTTGTGTAATTGTCTTCCGAAATCCCGCAGGTATAGCCCACATAGGATACAATGGCCGATGCGGGGTGACCAATGTTCGTCCTAAATGCTGGGCGAGTTCATTTGTTTGCTCGGAAGGGGAGGCCGACTGTGTGTGAAACCTCTCCACCGGTCGGCGATTTGATTGTAAGTAAGGCAATGCGCGAAATTCGAAAACGTTTTCAATGAAAACTAGGGGTCGTTATGATTTTGCGTTTGGTGCATATTATGTAATATGTTGCAGTGTATGAAATTTAGCTAATATATTGAATTTTTCTTTAGACTTGGTTGGAGGCCTCTATCTGTCATCAATCAGAGGAAATTCATCTGAAGTAACACACTCATTTGCTATCACGTTGCGCTAGCGATATAGCTAGAGTGAAATATCCACAACATTCCTCATAATTCATAAACCGTTTGAGTTATCAAAATGAGATTTTGGCAAATCATAGCACACAAAGAGGAGAGTATTTTTCCGTATAATTATTATGCAAAACTTTATTAACTACCATATTATTTCACTAAGTACAGACTTTTACGCTGAAAGAATGTAATTTTTAAGGACCATCCATGGCTGGTGAAACAAGAAATGCTCTGGGTTTTGGAACAACATATGTGAAGTAATTATACGTTTATTTTGTACCGAGGGCGTGCTTTTTCATAAGATGCTGACCTTACTTTCCCTCAGTTCCTCGCTTAATAAACGTAATGAACCACTTTTTCATAATTCTTTTGCAACTGCATCTGCGCAACACGTTAGTAAGGTGAGACTCTAAACTCCGCTGTGTTTTGGCAAAAGAAGCAAATTTTAAGTTGACAACCAGAGAAATGAGTAGGTTTTACTCAAAATTCCCCACTCGTGACGCTTCTCTAAAAGTTACAAATGGTTAATAAGCCAGGAGAAAATAAGCCGCTACAATTTCGGCGGAATTCTTTTTAGATTTCATGCGAAATGACCGCCATAAAAAACTTAGAGAAATTAGAGCTAATACGGAGGCTTACCGACTCACTTTTCCCACGCGCCATTTGCGATTGGAACAGGGGAAATGGGATTAGTTAGTTGTACCGGAGTACCCTCCGCTACACACCTTTAGATGGCTTCCGGAGTATGATGTACAGTACTTTGCTCTTCAGCACAATAATTGTCTACCGTGTGGCACTGCCGCATGGTAGAAAAATGACCGTCCACAAAGAATGCGCAAAATGCTATCGCAAATACATTTGAACTCGTTGACTATGTTATTAAGATGGTAGGAGAGCCATTTACAAAAGTGGAGCCACATTAAGGAAATTTTGTAACCAACGATTTCGGATAATATAGGTAATATTTTAGTTTTAAGTCGATATTTGCTATTACACCGGTTAAAAATATTATAAACATACTTCCTAGAGTGCTAACCATCTTATTTTATTGTGGAAACTAGGCAGGATCGCTATTATATTTTAAACAGGACACAGAAGCAATATCTGAAAGATATGTTGTTGTCCAATTCACTGTTTACCGCCAACTGTCATGGCACCTTGAAAAATATGTTGTTGTCCAATTCACTGTTTACCGCCAACTGTCATGGCACCTATTACATCGACTTGTGACTGGAATGCAACCGCAGCATCACTGCATCAGTGCAATCTACACAAGATTTCGCGGAACTGCAGTCGGAACGCGCGACTTTTTCTGTATCTATTCTGTCCAGGTTATGAAGCAAGTTGGGGCACAGTGCTCCACCAGGAGCTCATACAGGATTATTATACTCTGCAAGGAACCGTACTGTAAATGGCGATGTGTGCTTTCTGTGTGTCATCTCCCGCTTTCCTGCTCCTAATAGTGTATTTTAATATGACAGTATGCCATCTTAGGTAACTTATAACACTTAAAACACTTGATAATGGCACCTTGAACCTGTTTTTACATGTATTTCACGACAGTTCACATCTGTTGCTAAGTTACTAAAGCATGGAACGCAAAAATATAACAATATTTCTTTAATTAAGTAGAAGATAATTAAAACAAACATTATCCTTACGATACACGTGACTGTCTGCTTTCTGACCGCTTGGAGCGCTTTTGTCGCTCTAGCTGTCTAAACGGAAACAATTTTTGCACTAGAGTGTGTCGTGGTTGTATGCAGTTGAGTGTGGAACGATGAGCAATACAAAAGAGTCTGTCAAACGAGACTTCCGTAAGGTTGCGCCTTGGTGAGTGATTTACATTGTTTTGGGATTTTTTTCAGTGATCTCATTCTTCCATCTGCCTTTCGTACAAGTAGTCGTTGAAACGCACAGGACTGTGTTGTGACTGTTCGCAGTGAGTGATGGCCGTTCCTGTAATCGAACAACAATGGGTCTTTCCCAGCGTTTACTACCACTTCACTACTCTCTGCAGGTCTTTTGCAGGTGTTTCTGTATTTAGCTACAAGTTTTTAGGATTGTGACTTCCCTGTACAGGGGGGTTTCACCCTTATGCGCTAACCCATAGACAGCAGACTTCTTCAAATAAGTAGCGAAATAGTTATCCAATATGAGTTACAAAGTTAAATTTGGGAGCGCCAAACATCTCAAAGAAGGCTGACTTTGCTGAAAGGTGTGTGTGTGTGTGTGTGTGTGTGTGTGTGTGTTTAAATGGCATTGACTATTCCCATAAGTAGTGATAATCAAGCCATAATACTTCCAGGATATGCAAAATGTACACTAAAGGGAAAAAGATCGCAACACCAAGAAGGAGTTGTGCGACATATGACAGTTGGTAGGCGTTTTTCTACATCTTAAAACTGATGTGTATTCAAATTTCGTGCCAGTCGCATAAGAGTGGCTTAGTAGCGCCTCTATGAGAACGGACATCAGGTTCGCGTTAAATACGCTCTGTAACGGTCGTAAGCCTTAGTAACCTTTGAGATTGGATGTGGCGAGTTGATTTTAGTCAAGAATGCCCTTAAGGCGACAAAGACGCCGTTACGAACACTCAGTGAGTTGGAACGAGGTCGTGTAATAGGGCTACGACAAGCTACATATTCTTGCTGTCATACTGCAGAAATGTTGTTGTTGTGGTCTTCAGTCATGAGACTGGTTTGATGCAGCTCTCCATGCTACTCTATCCTGTGCAAGCTTCTTCATCTCCCAGTACCTACTGCGACGTACATCCTTCTGAATCTGGTTAGTGTATTCATATCTTGGTCTCCCTCCGCGATTTTTACCCTCCACGCTGCCCTTCAATGCTAAATTGGCGATCCCCTGATGCCTCAGAACATGTCCTACCAACGGGTCCCTTCTTCTTGTCAAGTTGTGCCACAAACTCCACTTCTCCCCAGTTCTGTTCAATACCTCCTCATTAGTTATGTGATCTACCCATCTAATCTTCAGCATTCTTCTGTAGCGCCACATTTCGAAAGCTTCTATTCTCTTCTTGTCCAAACTATTTATCGTCCACGTTTCACTTCCATACATGGCTACAAATACTTTCAGAAACGACTTCCTGAACTTAAATCTATACTCGATGTTAACAAATTTTTCTTCTTCAGAAACGCTTTCCTTGCCATTGCCAGTCTACATTTTATATCCTCTCTACTTCGACCATCATCAGTTATTTTGCTCCCCAAAAAGCAAGACTCCTTTACTAGTTTAAGTGTCTCATTTCCTAATCTAATTCCCTCAGCATCACCCGACTTAATTCGACTACAGGAATGTAGCCACTGCACGTGATTGCTGGCAGAGGTGGTCACGAGAATATACAGTCTCAAGAAGACGCTCCGGATGGCCACATGGCACTACCGGAGAGGAAAGACCATCGTGTTCGGCGTACGGCTTGGCGCATCGTACTGCATCTACAACAGCAATTCGAGCAACACTTGGCACCAAAGTCACACAACGAAGTATTACAAATCGGTTAGTTCAAGGACAGCTCCGAGCCAGATGCTCTGTAGCCTGCATTCCACTGACCCCAAATCACTGCCATTTGCTTCTTCAGTGGAGTCAAGCGAGAGCTCACTGGAGGGCAGGGTGGAGGTTTGTTGTGTTTTTTCTGCCTGTGCTTAGTTCTGCCTCGTTGTCAGCGATGGTCACGTGTTGATTAGGAGGAGGCCAGCTGAGGGCCTGCAACCAACCTGTTTGCGTGTTAGACATGCTGGACCTACACCTGGAGTTATTGTATGGAATGCGATTTCGTACGACAGGAGAAGCATGCTCCTGGTTATCCCATACACCCTGAATGCAAATTTTTACTTCAACCTCGTGATTCGAACTGCTGTGCTGTCATTCATGAACAGCACTCTAGGGGGTGTTTTCCAACAGGAGTACGCTCACCCACATACCGATTTTACAAGGCAACATAGTCTGCAAGGTGTCGACTTGTTGCGTTGACCTGCTCGATCACCGGATCTGCCTCCAATCGAGCATATATGGGGCATCATCTACATCTACATCAACATCCATACTCCGCAAGCCACCTGACGGTGTGTAGCAGAGGGTACCTTGAGTAACTTTATCGGTTCACCCTTCCATTCCAGTCTCGTGTTGTTCGTGGAAAGAAAGATAGTCGGTATTCCTCTGAGTGGGCTCTAATCTCTGATGTTATCCTCATGGTCTCTTCGCGAGATATACGTAGGAGGGAGCAATATACTGCTTGACTCCTCTGTGAAGGTATGTTCTCGAAACTTCAACAAAAGCTCGTACCGAGCTACTGAGCGTCTCTCTTGCAGAGTCTTCCACTGGAGTTTATCTATCATCTCCGTAACGCTTTTGCGATTAGTAAACGATCCTGTAACGAAGCACGCTGTTCTCCGTTGGATCCTCTCTATCTCTTCTATCAACCCTATCTGGTACGGATCCCACACCGGTGAGCAGTATTCAAGCAGTGGGCGAACAAGTGTAATGTAACCTACTTCCTTTGTTTTCGGACTGCATTTCCTTAGGATTCTTCCAATGAATCTCAGCCTGGCATCTGCTTTACCGTCAATTAATTTTATATGGTCATTCTATTTTAAATCACTCCTAATGCCTACTCCCAGATAATTTATGGAATTAACTGCTTCCAGTTGCTGACCTGCTATATTGTAGCTAAATGATAAAGGATCTTTCTTTCTATGCATTCGCAGCACATTACAGTTGTCTACCTTGAGATTCAATTGCCATTCCCTGCACCATGCGTCAATTCGTTGCAGATCCTCCTGCATTTCAGTACAATTTTCCATTGTTACAACCTCTCGACATACTACAGCATCATCCGCAAAAAGCCTCAGTGAACTTCCCATGTTATCCACAAGGTCATTTATATATATTGTGAATAGCAACGGTCCTACGACACTCCCCTGCGGCACACCTGAAATCACTCTTACTTCGGAAGACTTCTCTCCATTGAGAATGACATGCTGCGTTCTGTTATCTAGGAACTCTTTAATCCAATCACACAATTGGTCAGATAGTCCATATGCTCTTACTTTGTTCATTAAACGACTGTAGAGAACTGTATCAAACGCCTTGAGGAAGTCAAGAAACACGGCATCTACCTGGGAATCAGTGTCTATGGCCGTCTGAGTCTCGTGGACGAATAGCGCGAGCTGGGTTTCACACGATCGTTCTCGCAACCCATGCTGATTCCTAAAGAGTAGGTTTCTAGTCTCCAGAAAAGTCATTATACTCGAACATAATACGTGTTCCTTAATTCTACAAATGATCGACGTTAGAGATATAGCTCTATAGTTGTGCACATTTGTTCGACGTCCCTTCTAGAAAACGGGGATGACCTGTGCCCTTTTCCAATCTTTTGGAACGCTACGCTCTTCTAGAGACCTACGGTACACCACTGCAAGAAGGGGGGGGGGGGGGAATAGTTCCTTCGCGTACTCTGTGTAAAATCGAACTGGTATCGCATCAGGTCCAGCAGTCTTTCCTCCTTTGAGCGATTTTAATTGTTTCATCGGACGACAACGCCAGCGTCATCCACAAACAGCTTTATCCGTTCCTGTACCGACCAACAAAGTGCAACAGGCATGGATCTCCATCACACAAACTGGTATCCGGCACCAGTACAACGCAATGCTTCTATGTTTGCATGCTGGCAATCAACATTGTAGTGTTTACACTGGTTACTAATGCGCGAGCATTTCACATTTGCAAAGTCTTATCCCGTGCTTACAGTAATCAGTGCTCTTACAATGATAATCACTGAAATATGTCATCTAGACAAATTTATTCCCTAAATTTCATTATTCTACATTAATTATTTTTTGAATTTGCGATTTTTTCTCGTCAGTATATAACTGCAGTGTTCTGGAATACAATTCTGAAACCCTATCTGATTCGTAAATTGAATAAAAATAGTCACATTCACATACATTTTCATAAATTCAGCGCCTATTTGTATAACTAATACTTCTATATTGCACAGAGTATATTAGTTTGTAATGGCAAAGAACTACATTGCATATGTGTTAGCTTTCTGTTTATAGCGTCCTCAATCATGTAATCATAGATTTGGTATGCGAAAGTAGTTAAATCATCTGAGTGAGCATCTGAATCTTGACTCTCATTCCTACGTAGGTTCACAATAGCGGGTGAGATTACGTATCACAATGTTTCTGAACCACTGCATTTTTCCGTGTACATTTACAGCCAAAGAATGAAGCCGACGAGGCAAATTCAGGTATTATTTTACATGTCAAAAATTTAAAATAAATGCATGTCAGTAAAAATACGAGGTGATAACTGAGATGTCCGAGCACGTTCAGATGTGTGTGAATCAAACTGCTGAGGTCATCGGCCCCTAGACTTACACACTACTTAAACCAATTTACGCTAAGAACAACACACACATCCATGCCCGACGGAGGACTCGACCTCCGGCGAGAGGGGCCGCGCAGTCCGTGACACGGCGCCCCCGAGCACGTCGTCACCTTACTATGTTACCACACAACAAGCTTCACAGTTAAAATTACTGATAACTGTGTAATCCTCGACTTAAAAGAAATTTACGTGACGTGCTATGAAACGACTTGCGGAAGACAACAAAGAAAGGTAGTGTTCATACTAATCGAAGAAAACACATTCTGTATCTGTTGAGATCGAATTAGGGGTTGCCTATGTGTTAGGCAGCCCGCAACACTCTTGTGCACGTTGTGTACATCGATATCCCCTGATATCTTTGTAGTCTCCGTAAGGCCTAGTGTGTGCTAATGTGCCTTTTGAACGTCTGTCTGTATAAAGCAGCTGTCTGCATTGTATCTTTGAATAGCACATTTAGTGCCACTATTTCCTGTGGCGCCTTGCCCTCTAATGGATCTATTTAGATTCGAAATTTCTGCACGTTTTTACTATTTATTGGGAGGGGGCCAGAGCGTTCAGGCTACGTTAGAAAAAAAATCAGCGTGACGGGGTGGATGTTTGGGCGGTGATACTCGTACCCATAGGTTTGGTGATTACATGTTTGCGGTGTGGTGCTTTGACTACTGGGATGGTTAAGGTGGTAGTGCAAAGTCTTTTATAGGAATTCGTTCGGGACGTGGGCTGGCAGCTCTCATACTCGGAGAACGGTTATGTAGATGATATGATGAACATCCGAGTAGTATGGCCAACGGCCACAGAGCGTGAGCCGTTCTTTTTTGTCGTTGATTTACTCTTAGCAGGGAAACGCAACTGATCTGGTCTGCTGACTGCATGGTCGACGTGTCTATATGCATAGTGTTGTGTTCTGCACTTCAGTCCGAAAACTAGTCTGATGGAGCTGTCTACGTTAATCTATCCTGTGAAACCCTCTTCACCTCTGCAGAACAATTACAGCCTCCATCCATTTGAATCTGCTTGCTGAATCCATGCTTTAGTCTCCCTCTATAATCTTACCCCATCCTCAACTCCCCCACCTCCCCCCGCACACACACACACACACACACACACACACACACACACACACACACACACACTTTCCTTAACCACCGACCTGAATGGCCGGAGTGGCCGAGCGGTTCTAGGCACTACAGTCTGCCTCGGACATGGATGTGTGTGATGTCCTTAGGTTAGTTAGGTTTAAGTAGTTCTACGCTCTAGGGGACTGATGACCTCAGAAGTTAAGTCCCATAAAGCTCAGAGCCATTTTGAACCCAGTCCCTTCTTTTATTCACATTGTGCCTTAAATTTATTTTTTCTGCAAATGAGTTCAGTACTCCTCATTAGTGATGAGATCTACCCATCTAATATTCAGTAGTCTATTATTCTGTCGCACCACATCGTAAAAGCTAGTTTCCATTGTCTTCTTGTCTGAACTGCTTATCGTCCACGTTTCACTTACATACAAGGCTACTGGCCAGACAAATACCACTAGAAAACCCTTCCAAACGCGTCAGTTAATATTCGATGTTAGCATATTTCTCTTCCTCAGATATTCTTTTGTTACTTTTACCTGTCTGCATTTTATGTCACCTCTAATTCTGCCATAATCAATTATTTCGCTGTTTGAAATACCAAAACTCATCGACTCTTATAGCCTCATTTAATAATCAAATTCCCTCAGCTTCGCCTGATTTGATATAACTACATTCCATCACCTTGTTCTACTTCCGTTGCCATTCAGTTTAAAACTTTTAACTCCTTCTCCCAGAAATTTAGTTCCATTTCGACGTTTCTTCTTAGTTTCGTTTACTACCTTTTCTAAGTACACAATGAATAACTTCTTGGATATGCTACGATCCTGTATCACTCCTTTCTCAACTGTTGCATCCTTATCATGCCTTTCCATTGTTATAAGTGCAATATGGTTGTGTACAAATATTTTATTCCTAGAACATCCATAATTTCTAGGAGCGTTTTCCAGTCAGCATTGTCAACAGCTTTCTCTGAATCTACAAAAGCTATAGAAGTTCGTGTGTGCCTATGTATCTAGTGAAACCCAAGCTGATCTTCCCCGAGCTCAACTTCTATCTTTTAAGACAAGCAGCAGAGTTGGTATTGCCTTGCGTATGCCTGTATAACTAAAGAAACATAAACTGGTCTACCCCGAGACCAGATTCTGCATATTTCCATCCTACTATAAATAATTCGTGTTAATATTTTGCACTCGCGACTTATTAAACAGGTGGTTCTGTAACATGCATACCTGTCAGCACCTGTCTTTTTTGGAACTAGAATTATTACACTCTTCTTGAAGTATGAGGGTATTTTGCCTGTCTCATACATTTTACGTACCATGTGGAATAGTTTTGTAGTTGTATCTCCTTGCAAGAAAAAAAAATATAGGAACTGCACAGTCATCTGTGAAAATTTCAGAGCCCAGAAAGAACGTCATGAATGAATCTAAACGTGGAGGCCCCGAATGAAACTAAACCAGAGTGCAGACTGATGGCGTGCAAATACAGTCAGTAATAGTCTCTGCTGTGTCATTGGGAAAGTCAGTGATTCTCTAGACTGAAACAGTGAAGAATAGTAAAATAAATGGGGACGTGAAAGCAAATGCCAATATGTCTCGTCAACGTCACAGGCCGCAATGTCACCATGTGACTGCATTCAGACCTGGAGATTTTGAGTTGGATAGAGGATATTGTTACAACAGTCACAATTGAGCAGAATCATTGGACAGAAGAAGACCGCATGCAGCGACAGGCGGGTTCTGGACCACGCTGAGTAACACTGCGCTTAATTGACGCTGAGATGTTGCAACGGGTGTATTTACCTTTTTTCGATGCTACTTGTTGTTCAACTTCTTAAGCGTCCGACACTACTATGGACACGGGAAAACCACAATTGGACTGAAAAAAATGTAGCGTTTTGGGATGAGTCCTTATATTACCTTGAAGCGTGGCTGTTAGCCTCGTTTCGTTATTACGATACAGTTATTTCGTGCACCCGTTTACTGACGTTTGGCATTTCCAAAAATGCGCGCGACAGTCGATCATATGATAACGCTATCCTGGATCAGTGTCAACATGAAATGATCGTCTCGTTTCTTTCCGTTTGGTGCATAAGTTATGCAATCAGGCTTTATTTACGTCATCAAAAGCATGCCAGACAAGCGAGTGCAATAGTCGTTACGCATCATTCAAACAACTGATCACAATATCCGTGTACAAGCCGAATGAGCAGAAGTTTTGACCACATATTGAAATGGGACCGCTTCACAATGGGAGAAACAAATTAGAACTGCAGATAATGTGACTACTTTTTTTGAAGGGTCGCCTAACCAAGAACAGTTGCAGGACGAAAGTTTGGTTCTGAGATTCAAACCAAATCTGAGTTTAATAAGTTAGTTATTTACTATAGGATCTCGACACGTACCACATTGAAGTGACAGAGAATAAATTTCAATAAAATGAACGTCAAGTCATAAAATTGACTCAGAAAGTTTTCCAAAACAATGAGCACAAAGCCACCTAAAACACTGAAACACCAAGCTCTCTAGCTCAATTTAATCAAGAATATCCCGCTAACAATGTGGGAGGGTACCTTTGTTTACGTGGAAGACTTGGGAAACGCTACAAGGTTGCTTAAGTTGTGCAGCTCGTAAATGCAAAGTAAACGAGTCCAAGGCCACAAAATATAACAATTACTCAGGCAACATGAGTTGCGTAGCAAATCGTGCAGATTTTGAGCTGCTCAAAAATAGGATAGCGCTTATGTGAAATACTACACACTTGGCAAACGTGCGCAACACCGCCTGTATCGCCATCGGATAAAGGTCGACCTAATCGGCGTCAGCAAGCATGCGCCCCACTCGACACCAGGACATGAAGTCTCTCTCCATTCACGGCAGAAAAAATGATCCACGTCTAAACCTAATTCCCCACTTTTTACAAAACTCCGCCTGAAAGGGGTAACTCAGTCCTACTGCCAACGTGACCATCGAAACGGTGTTTTATTTACGTTTTAAAGTAGCACACACGTTAAACAATTGCAAAACATGGCCCAAATTCACATAAGTAACAAAAACATTTTCCTGGATTTAGCAGCACTCATATAGTGCACGTGCCAAAATGCGCAGAAACAAACAGAAACACACCCTACTGAAAAAAAAACTACAAAACGAAGCCTCGGAAGAGATACTAGAAATCTGCTACAGCCTTCTGGAAACGGATTTCTAAGAAATCCGAAATCGGTAAACTTTCTTAAAGAATGCTTGTTGCTGTTTGTCGCTTCAACCTTGTAATTATACTGCTGCCACGTTTCTTACAATGTCTGTTTTTAACAAGATAGGTTACAGCAACTGTTCAAAGGACGACCTCTGGTCTGAGAGTGAGCTCTACAATACCATGATAGAGTGTTCAAAGGACGACCTCTGGTCTCAGAGTGAGCTCTACAATACTATGATAGAATGGCTCCATTGCTCGCATACTTTGTTTCAGGGGTCTAATTTCTGCACCCGCCTGCTCCCCCCCCCCCCCCTCCCCGTCACCCCACTGCAACCTTGAGTATGTGCATTTCAAGGGCCAGTTGATAGTGCTTAGCTGCTTGTTGATGAATCTTCTCCTACCTGCAACACCATATCTACAATTGTACTGTGCTCACAGTTCTTTGTTGACATCTTGGTCAGCTCTCTTTAGCTTGAAGGACGTTCGTTTCTACCAATGACGGTAAATTTCTTTCAATTACGATAATACTTCTTATGGAACTTTCCTTTGTTTTTTGGTATGTCTTTCTAGGCGAAACATTTAACGCATGTCTACAGGTTTCTCTAACGAGCAGCAGTCCATATTCAAGAATAAGAGTCATGAACTGTGGTAAATGATGGATGATTAGCTCCATTGAGATTATTTTACCGACGATTGAATTTTGACTGTCGACCCAGCAACCATAAATATTTTACGAACACAAGTCTCATAGTCATTAATCATTTAACACGTCATGTGGCTTAAAATACTCATTTCTGACCATTTATTTGTTTCGTCCTCGAGAAAATCAGCTGAACATTATAGTTTTCCGGGTGCTGTTAAATAACTTAAAATGTCTTCAAACAGTGTGTGAAAAAAAAATTGAGTTGCATACTACTCTGATCGGCTAAAGGCACTGTTAGAATATTAGTAGTAGCAACTCCTTTTTATATTTTGTGTTAAGCCCGTGTTAATAAGTGGAAAAAGTAACGATTGTTGTTCGTACGAAAGTAAATTAAAATTTGATGCAAACGTCAAACGTGCATTATTGTTAAATGAAAAAATATGCAGTTATAATACAGTGAGGTGACAAAAGTCGCGGCATAGCGATACGCACATATACAGATGGCAGTATTACCACGCACACGTTGGGGAGCAGTCATTTGTGCTCAGGTGATTCACATAAAAGTTTTCCGGCGGGAGTATGCTCACACGACGGAAATTAACAGGCTTGGAACGTGGAATGGTAGCTGGAGCTAGACGCATGGAACATTCCATTATGGAAATCGCTAGGGAATTAGAATTTCCGACGCCCACAGATCAAGAGCGTGATTAGAATACCACATGTCAGGCTTTACCTCTCGCCACGGACGACCCAGTGACCGACGGCCTCCACTTAACGACCGACAGCAGCGGCGTTTGCGTAGAGTTGTCAGTGCCAACAGATAAGCAACACTGCGTGAAAAAACTACAGAAATCAATACGGAACTTACGACGAACGCATCCGTTAGGACAGCGCGTCGAAATTTGGCGTTAATGGGCTATGGCAGCAGACGGCCGACGCAAGTGTGTTTACTAACGATGTCGCCTGCAGCGCCTCTTTTGGGCTCGTGACCATATCGATTGGACCCTAGACTACTGGAAAATCGTGACCTAGTCAGGTGAGTCCCAATTTCAGTTGGTAAGAGCTGATGGTAGGGTTCGAGTGTGGCGCAGGTCTTACGAAGCCGTGGACCCAAGGTGTCAACAAGTCACTGTGGCTCCATCATACGAGTGTCTGCTGTGTCTACATGAAATGGACTGAATACTCTGATCCAGCTGAACCCATAATTGACTGGGATACCATTTGCAGACATTCATGGACTTCATGTTCCCAAACAACGATGGAATTTTTATGAATGACAATGCGATATGTCATCAGACCACAATTGTTCGCGACTGGTTTGAAGAAAATTCTGGGACAATTCAAGCGAAAGACATGGCCACCCAGATCGCCCGACGTGAATCCCATCGAACACTTATAGGACATAATCCAGAGGTCAGTTCGTGCACAAAATCCTGCACCGGCAACACTTTCGCAGCTGTGGACGGCTATAGAGGCATCATGGTTCAATATTTCTTCAGGGGACTTCCCACGACTTGTTGATTCCTGGCCACGTCGAGTTGCTGCCCTACGCCGGGCAGAAGAAGGTAGTATACTATATTAAGAGGTATCGCATGACCTTTGTCACCTCAGTGTACTGTTTAATTTTCAGAAACAAAAAAAGTATTTTCTAGGTATGTTTCATATTTTTGTAAAAAATTTTACAGTATTCTGAATATTCGCATTTTCGTGCTATTAGTAATTAAAAATTAGATCATGTTATATTTCTTAAACTGCTGATGAAGTATTTCTGTGATAACATCTCCAGTTTTTAAAAAAGAAAATATTTAATTAAAACAGAAAAAACTTCCAGTAAGATTCGAAACAGCAACTCCACGATTACAAAACTTTCATGTTAAGCACTTTACTGTCAGCTATTACGTTAAAATATAAGGAAACATTTCAGTACTCGAAAACCTTGTAATATCCAAAGTCAATTTTTTTAAAACTGAGGTCCGAGTATTGAGCTTCAAACAGTATGTGTGAAGAAAATTGAAGAACGCCAGTCTGTATGGCCCATCTTAAGTTTTCATCCCTCTATCGTCTGTATACAGGGTGTCACAAAAAATGTATACACTGTGTTACAGCTCACAACTACAGTTTTTTTCCCTTTTTAAGTTTGACGGCTTGAAAAATGACTGAAGCCAGGCTGAATTTTCAACAAAGAAAGTTCATTCTGAAGTGCTACTGGAAGACTAAGAACGTAAGTGAAGTGCAAAGACAGTTCAGAATGAGGCTTCAACGAGATCCACCGACGTGACTCGCAGCTGTTTGTCTGCTAGTTAAGTATGTGGAAGAAGGAACTGCCCAGAATGCCCACAAGAACCACTCCGGAGGATCACGATCATCCACCGGCACCACAAAACAAAGAGAAGTCGTCGAAAAGTCCGTGTGGCAAGCAACTCGGGAGACAGGAGTTACAAAAACGAGCGTCCACTGCGTTTTGAAACATGTTCAACGGAGAAGTGTTATTCCTAGATTACTCGACGCTCCGAATGAGGATGATCATCGCGACGTAAGAGCCTACCATGACAAACGACAGATGGAAAGGACAGAGAGACAACACCGAGTACTGAACATCTTGCTTAGGCGCAGGTCAACAGCATGTACGAATTTTACAAAAAGCATTACTCTGTGCTATTTGTGATAATGATATTTATTCTGCTAATTGTTTCGGTCTTAAACTATCTTCAACGGTAGAAAACTTACCGCAGATGTAAAGCATGAATGAGATGCGTTGAATCACCGTTGTAGATGGTTTAAGACCGAAACAGGTAGGACAATACATATAATTATCAAAGACAGCACAGTGTAATGCATTTTGTAAAATACTGAGTACGCTTCACACTCACCAGACTGGACCCATATGGATTTTTTTCTATGGGAGAATATGACGCACAATGTTTATAGTATAAGACCAGTTACAATTAATGAGTTGAAAGCAGCCATTGGAAATGAATGTGTCGAAAACCAACTGCAGGGATTAGGAACATAATGGATTTCATCGATCAGCGTTAACAGCTGTTTCTGGTCCACCGTGGCCAACAACTAAACACTTTTGATAAATGGGTGGTATTCTACATTTGTTCACATTATTAGTCTGTGAATGTTGAAATTCTTACGTATCTTAACAAATATTAACATTAAGTCAGAAAAACAATGTACACATTTTTTTGGGACACCCTGCAGCTTGGACCCTAATAGTTTGGGCACCCTGAAAAATTTCTTTCCACCTAACATTCAGGAAAAAAGATAATGGCATTTCCCGATTGCTCGCCAGAATTGCTAGTCACGAAATCAATACGATAGTGTTTTGTTAAGATGAAGTCATTCTTGAGGACCTATGCATCCTGCAGAGTTTGAAACGACTGCATGTCACATCAGAAACCCATACTGTTTTAAAGTTATGAACTTGCCGTCGCTCTCATCGAAGAAGCAATACAAGTACAGAATATGGTACGAAAGTAGAGACGAACAAGCAGCAGTGCATTGTACGGAATTCCCTAACACTGACTTAACATCTTCAAAAAAAACGAACCCGTAACGTTATTGAATTCTCAAGGAATACGTAACGTACTGAATAAACATCTTTCGCCGGCCGGTGTGGCCGTGCGGTTAAAGGCGCTTCAGTCTGGAACCGCGTGACCGCTACGGTCGCAGGTTCGAATCCTGCCTCGGGCATGGATGTGTGTGATGTCCTTAGGTTAGTTAGGTTTAATTAGTTCTAAGTTCTAGGCGACTGATGACCTCAGAAGTTAAGTCGCATAGTGCTCAGAGCCATTTGAACCATTTTGAAACATCTTTCGTTCAGAAATTTGTTGGTTTCTTTGTACAGTAAAAATAGAGATAATGGCCGGCTATGGACTCACCTCCTTCCGGTACTCGCTGAGCATGGCGGGCAGCTCTCTAATGGCCGCCTCGATGCCGACATCGACGAAGGCGACGATCCAGTCGCGCAGCCGGTGCAACTCGGCCGTGACGATTTCTGGCATCCTGATGTAGGCGTCTTCTGGCGTCCAGAGTGTTTTCCAAGCCGACTCATTTGTAGGCGCCGGCTGGAAATAAAAACAAATCAGATGAGTCTTCTCCTGCATCATGGTTCCTTCTGGATCTTACGAGCCGATTAAGGGAAACGTCTGATACCGCTTCGCCTCGTCATAACCAATCTGTCACGTTTCAACCTCACCTAAACCTCGGGTTACGCTACAGAAAAGTCTGTCACCACAATCTACATTCCAAAAAATTATAGATGCAACAAAAAGATGGTCACTGTGCTGATCTCTTCCTGTTTGCACATGTATGACGCCACACAACAAGTTATTGTTGGATCACGGGAGAAGCCGACGTCAAACATCGACAGGATCAGCTAACCCTCTCGATCCAACCATCCAGAGCTGGTTTTTCTCGTATTTTTCCTTATTCTCTTCTTTCAGACAGGGTAGGAGACATTTAACAGGAGATTGTTTTCAAATGCTTTGAATGCATTTCATTCAAGACATCAGTTTAAAAATTGAAGTATTTTGATACCACTTGCAGACAGAGGAAACGTTTTGTGAGACCAAGGTGACACACTCAAAAATGCAACATCATGTAGTAATTTTATGAAGGTGGGGACTTACAACTTAATTCGTTGCTCGCTGGCTTGAAAAACAGGGAGGTAAGCGAAACCTATAAAGAACGCACGAGATAGTTTAATGATACTGAGTCTGGCACAACAACCACTGCTAATGTGGCTCTTAGGCAGCATCGCTCGGTCGTTTTGGTAAATATTAGACTAGTTCCAAAAAGTTACAGAAAACAACCAGTTTGAAGTACGGTAACACACAGTATAAAGTCTACATAATGCACAATCAAACGAGTATCCTCCAGTAGGTTAAAAGACGACTATGATGACAAGAAGAGCATCCGGTCACAAATTTTCAGAAATATATAATTATGAAATCATGAAACATCTGAACAATGGCTGGAAGAAGCAGAAGAATGTTCGTCTCTGTCTGCATAACAGAAACAACCTACGGTATTTTGTGCTGCTCTGTAAATTGCACAAGGTACGCACAAAATAACTTGGCCCCATACCACCGCAGATGCTGTGATGAGAGAAGGAACAATGGTAGTGGTGGATGCTATGTTGTAAACGACCAACACGATGTAGGGGAGGTGCGCTTGACAGCTGATATCTCTGCACAGACGTGAAGGATGGTTATAATTAAACTTTCGCACTTGAGCCTGTTTAGACGGAAAACTATTTACCGTATGGGTTCCCAGCTTTATAGGAATGACGTTCAGACTGTGAACTGCAAGGTCTGCGTTGTTAGAAATGTTAGTGCTTGTCAGAAGTGTTAGTGTCATGACTTGCCGTTAGGCGCCGGTACTAGTACGGAGACGTAGTGTTGAAACACAAGCATAATGTAGACTACATTACAGTAGACAGTCAACATGGATCTGGACAAGGTGAGCAGGGCATTACTCGTAAATCTGTTTTATCAAAACAGCATAAAGAGTGTTGCTCCTCTTCGCGAGTATCGATGCATTGAAGGAAAACGGAGAGGTCCTCTTTTTACACTGGGGTTGATCAACATGATTCCCCAAGTTAGAATTAACTGGCGATTTGAGAATTTCTCTTGGGAGAGGCCGACGTCCAACTGCGCCACAAATTGTTGAAGCATTTATTGTTGCCATGGCTGAGAATGCCAGAGGCAATGTGCGATTTTTTTTAACAGCGTACGGGCTGTGTCACGACATCTGAATATTCCATGGTTCACTGTTCGGAAAATGCTGCGAACAATGGATCGCTGTATCCGTACAAATTTCCAGGTTGTCGTTGATGCAGATAGTGGTCATATTGGGCCACGTTTGTAACCTGGAACATGAACGTGGTAAGCAATTTACAAATGTTAACCTCTCACGTGAAAATTTAAATGTGTATCTTTCAGTGGTTTACTCGTTATTTCTCTTCCGTATGTCCTTACCAATTTTTCCGCAAGTTGTCATTGTCCTACTATCATTTGTTTTTCATGGGTACCCTCTCAAATAGCGAAAGTTTAATTATAACCATCCTGTATATCTCACATAACTTGTAAGTTACAGTTAGCTAGTCTACAAAAAGGTTATGTCATTTTATGGCCCACATCTCCACAAACATAGACATCCGAAGTCAATAATTTCTCACTCGAATAGTGAAAGACAACTAGCAGTGTAAACAAAATATCAACCATAACAAAACAAGATCGACCACCTGCTGCCAGGAGGAAATCTTATAAAAAAAGGTGTAAAAAAGTGTAGCAAAGCAGAAGGCACTTACTACGATGCTGAGAATGCAAAATAAAGGGCGTTGGTTGACGTTGCGTTGGGAAGTACTTACACTATGTTTTCCCATTCCTGTTTTTCCCTTTATTGTCATTTCATTCATCTCACCCCATATGGGTGCAGATGGGCTGTTAGAGGTAAAATTCTCTGCTCTTCAGTCAAGAAACTTAAAAAATATATAATGAGAAACAGAAAACAAATTTTGGGGGCTGTTTTTCTCTTTTAAATTAAAAATCAAAGACGGACAAATTTGTACATTTGAAAAACACCTCACAGCAAGGTGAAAGTCTTCAGGTAGAACTACTGAAACACTGTACTTTTAAAAACTGGAGTTACACAGAGTGGGAATTATAGTCGGAGGTGAGAGTATGTTCCATAGGGTTAAGAGATGAAAGTAGATAGGGCTGTCAAGTGGAAAAACTGTGGAGGTGATAGGTAAGAGCTGAGATGGATAGTGGTAAACACAGTCGGTGGGAAAGACAGAAGGTGAGGAGTACTTTGTTGTATGGGTAGAGCAGTGGTTAGAAGAGGAAAAGGATAGGGATGTATGGAGAGGGAAAAGGAGAGAGGAGCCCTGATGTGGAATGGTATAGGCTGGGAAGCGTTATAGTTGATAGAAAGGATGTATGTCGGGGCGGATCTCATTGTCTGGGAAAGGGCGTTGTTCGAAGTTGCCTTGGGATAGGAGATGGAGTGTGTGTAAGTGTAGCGACGGAGGGATGTGTTTGTGAAGCATACCACGGTTGGTGATCAGAGGGGAAACAGTGGGGTGACTGGAAACTAATTTGCGGATGGTATAGGAGATGTGGAGGCGTTAGATTTGAGTGAGGAGAGGTGGAATTTGGTGGGATGGTAGAGTGTCCATGTGAGGCAAGGTAAAACGGATGCAGAAAGCAAAAAGGTGTGCATGGCGTTCGAGGATATGGCTGGACTTACAGAAATTTTGTGGGGCTGTGATTCATGCAACATTTGCATAGCAGAGGAGGGTCGGATCAGCCTTTTGTAAGTGCCGAGAATAGTGGAAGGATGTAATCCCCAAGTATGGCCTGTTAGTAGTTTGTCTATTGTGATCTTTCTGCTGGGGTTAGTAGGTGAAGTTTCCACGATAGTTGCCAGTCGAGGCGTAGTCCAAGATATTCTAGTGTGTTAGTTAACTGGATAGGACAGTTGCAATTCCCCTTCCTTATCTATTATTTTTATTGAGTGAATGGAACAGCTAGCAGTTCCTGCACCCTCTGAGGGTAAGGGTCATGGCGTGTGTGAAAATGTAAATTTTCTTGGTAATTTGACTTCGTATTTTCAAAGATAAATATGCATTTCCCTCTAAAAAGAACACGTTCATTTTGTCAAAATCTGAGAAGCGATTCTACTTAATTTTGTATCTCCCAGGGCACTATGTGAATCACCCCCGCGCTCTCTGCGAGTCGCCACCGGAATTACGTAGTCTTCCGCGCCATGGCACTGTACTTCGTGTATGTGCTTCCGCGTGCCTGCGCGGGGCTTCTGGTTTAACTAGGCACTGAGGGCAGTTTTCCAAAGGCGGTAGTAGCCTGCGGTTTTAATCAGATTTCAAGTTACCCCTTTGCCTCTTCTGACAAAAGTTTAATGGCATTGCATGTAACCACACATGCTGATTATGATGAGCTTTCCCTGCACCTATTGAACGTGAAGACTGCGGTACCATGCTGTGTAGTAAAGAGACAGAAGTGAGAATGTTGGAAGTGTGCAGGTTGGCAAGCGACAGACAACTGGGGTGGCCGCCCCTTAAGAACACTGGGATGGACTCGCCCAGTGCTCACGACTATGGACTGGTTAAAATTACTTGACAGTTGATACTTCAAGTGTTGTAGCCGGTTCCCTTCAATCGCAGCGCTCAATGTCACCTCTAACCGTTCGTCATTGCCAAACTGCCTCAACAATGACTTTAATTCCAATCCCTTGTCCAGCTTTCTTTCTTGATGGTTTGGATCCTCAATCCTGGGTCCGGCCCTTATATTACATATTTCACCACACATGATAACAGCATCAAAACACTCACACCCACACACACACACACACACGCACACACACACACACACACACACACACACACACACGCACGCACACACATACAACGATGCTAACGAAATATAAATGCTTCATACACGGCACTAAACAAACCCACTGGCTTCTTCTGCACAAGACGCGATTCTGCAAGCTGAATGTTTGGAGACTGAATTAATGGGGTACACGAAAAATAAATACAACAGCCTGTTGCAGTGTTAGGACACGGGGCGTAGTGTTAGAATATAAACCTGACCTGCAGGAGTTAGAGGGTTCAGTTCTCATTACATGCAACTAAATTTTTTGTTTATCTAACACTAAGACCTTGATTACCATTTTTATTCAATTAATTGGTTTGAATGTAATTTCTTTGTTGCTAATACTTTGTCCCACCAGTTCCATCATCGTATTGACTTTTATATTTGCTCTTATTTTTCTTCCTATCATTTTTTTCGTTTGGAATTCGTTAGCGTCGCCTATAATCTGCAACAAAATGCCGACGAGGATTGCTCATCTGTTGCTAACACGATATGCCGTGTTGCCAGTGTTAGGATAGTTTCAGGTAACCGATGACACTATAGTTTGGTTTTATCGCTGTAACTTAACGTTTGCTGCGGAAGATGGGTATGCAAACAAACATTATGAAATTTTTCTGTCTTGAGTTTGCTAGTACAGTTTAGCCGTAAACACCATGATCAAAGCGATCGTTATTTTAATTCTGCCGTGGACTGTTGATCGTTTTCTCGGATACATCGCAAATCATGAGGTTGTGGTTTGCCACAGCTCAGTCATTGGTCACTTAAAATCAGCTGCCGACAGAGCATCTCGCATCTTCGTCATACCCCGTGACGGCGTTTCCAACATTACTTCGCGTTACACATTAACAGCATTTGCGAAATGACCCGCTGTTTTTTTGTGTCACCCAAGACCGAGCGGTATCCGGCAGACGATGTGACAAAACTGTAGTAGCAAGTTACAGATTTCAACTATCAAGAAATTTTAATCGGACTATACATCGCGTTTCTGCGCTAGTGCTACCAAATTTTTCAGGAGCTGTACAGAAAATTAATCGTTAGTAACAAAGTTTTATGTTTTCTACTGACAATGGGAGTCACATGAACATCGGATGACCATTATTTGTTTGGACTGACTCCAAGTACATAACACAGAAGTCGAACTGAAAATATCTCTAGAAACTTCAGAAAAATGGCGTCTGGCGATGCTTAGGAAAACCATAGGGGACGTTTGCACAGTCTTTTCTCAGGAACCATTCTTGCTAGAAAGCTACTGATAATGATTACACAAGGAACAGAGGTATCTTTTAAAACAAAAAGAAAACTGTATCTGTCAATCCAAAACAGTTCTGATGTTGATGCTGTAGCACATTACAAGAAATACTGCAAAATATTAAAAACTGTAATACGAGCATTAAAGCAAATATTTTACAAGGAAAAGATAGACATATAAGGTAACAAAATAAAGACAATATGGGATATAGTGAAGGAGGAGACCGGTAGAACCAGACATGAACAGGGACAAACAGCATTAAGAGTAAATGATACATTGGTGACAGATGTGTATCGTGTTGCAGAACTTTTTAACAAACATTTTATAACTGTACTGAAAAGATGGGGTTGTCAGATTGTGTAGATGCTGCTTTGGAATTCTTCAGACCGGACATTTCAAGTAACTTCCACAATATGAGTTTGATCCTTACTACCCCAGCAGAAGTAAGTCCATCATAAAATTTTTAAAATAAAAAACATCTAGTGGGTATGATGAAATATCGACAAAGATAATTAAAGAATATGATTCTGAGTTAAGTATCATATTAAGCTATCTGTGTAACCAGTCGTATGTTAGTGGAATATTTCCTGAATGGTTGAAATAAGCTGAAGTTAAGCCACTGTTTAAGAAGGGAGATAAAGAAATAGCATCAAATTTCCGTCCAATTTCACTTTTGCCAGCATTCTCAAAAATTTTAAAAAAGGTAATGTACAATCGACTTTATAATCATCTTATCAAAAATAACATACTGTCAAAGTCTCAGTTCGGATTTCTAAAGAGTTCTGATATTGAGAAGGCTATCTACGCTTACAGTGAAAATGTACTTGATTCATTAGACAAAAAATTTCAGGCAACTGGCATATTTTGTGATCTGCCAAAGGTATTTGACTGTGTAAATCACAATATCCTTTTAAGTAAATTAGAATATTATGGTGTAACAGGAAATGCTGCAAAATGGTTCAAATCTTATATCTCTGGCAGGAAACAAAGGGTGTTATTAGGTAAGAGACATGTATTAAGCTATCAGGCATCATCCAACTGGGGACTAATTACATGTGGGATCCCATAAGGTTCCATCTTAGGGCCTTACATTTTCTTGTGTTTATCAATGACTTTTCATCAGTAACATTACCAGATTCCAAGTTTGTTTTGTTTGCCGATGATACAAACATTGCAATAAATAGCAAATCAAGTGTAGTCTTAGAAAGATCGGCTGATAAAATATTTGTGGACATTAATCACTGGTTCCTAGCCAGTTCTTTGTCACTACAGTTTGAAAAACACACTACATGCAGTTCAGAACTTGTAAGGGGTGTCCCACGAGTATATGCCTAACATACAATGACAAGCAGAGAGAAGAAGTGGACAGTGTTAAATTCTTTGGGTTACAGCTAGATAATAAATTCAACTGGGAGGAGCACACCACAGAACTTCTGAAGTGTCTTAACAAATCTCTATTTGCAATGCGAATTGTGTCAGACATACGAGACATAAAAATGAAAAAGCTGTCATACTATGCTTACTTTCATTCCATAATGTCATCTGGGATTATTTTTTGGGGTAATTCATCAAGCGAGGCTTAAGTTTTCTGGGCACAAAAACGTGCAATAAGAGTGATATGTTGTGTCAACTCAAGAACATCCTGTAGAAGCCTGTTTAGGGAACTAGAGATACTAACTAAAGCTTCCCAATATATTTATTCCTTAATGAAATTTGTCATTAAAAATATATTACTTTTTCAAACCAACAGCTCAATTCATGGAATCAGTACTAGAAATAAGAATAATCTTCATAAGGATTTAAAGCCACTTAATCTTGTGCAAAAAGGTGTGCATTATTCATGAACACACATTTTCAATAACTTGCCAGCAGCCATAAAAAGCTTAACAGCCAATGAAATTCCACTGATGAATTTCTCAGTAGAATCAGATGATTTGTGTGTGTGTGTGTGTGTGTTTGTGTGTGTGTGTGTGTGTGTGTGTGTAACTACAATCCGACTTCTGCACCATTTCAGTGCAGTAATGTGTTCATTGTAAATAAATATTGTAGTAGTTCTATTATATGTTTATTACCTTATAAATACAAAAACATTCTTTTTTTAATTTTAAATTTTGAGCGTTAAAGCTATCTAAGTAAATGAGTGTTTGTAAAGTGATTCTTTCATACAGTGTTCATTAAAATAAAGACGATCATTCCACTTGGGACCTGTGGAAGGTACATCTGTTTATTTGTTTCAGTTGTAAATGTTTGTCATGTATTATTGTTTTCCTGACATGTTCTGCATCCTGGAGAACCTCCTCACTATGGATCAATCGGAATGAGAGTAAATCTAATCTAATATAATCTAATGTAGCCACCTACTGAGGGGTCATATACACTTCACGGCACCAGATGAGTCAACGTCTTAGCGTCAAGAATATATTTGTGTTTTTGAGCAAGGTGAGTAAATTTTGTTACTCAAATATCTGAGCTCCTACCTTTTATAACTGAGAATAGATATATGTATGTTCATTAACAGCAGATTATTCTGCTTTACAAAGAACAAATGTATAATTTGAAAGCCAGAAAGTTACTGCTGTAGTTTCTAAACTAATTCAAACATGGCGACGGAGCATATTTGTGCAGTTCTGTTGTAGCACGTTTATGCACTTTTTGCACTGACAGAGCAGAGATACCCCAGTAATCAACATTGATACCAGCAAGGTATCAGTCCCAGGGATACCAAGATTTTCGAGAATGTTTTAATTTCAAGTGTGAAGTCTGATAACAAATGACAAAAGATATATTTTGCGTGTGATATAGTGACAAATCAGCAGTTTCGCATGTTTCCCTTCACTTGTACTTTGAAACATTGCTTCTAACCAAAATTCATGATTCTAGATCAACGGAAGGTACTCTATAGGTTTTGATGACTGAGTTCTCGAGTATCAGAACACGTGACATAAATGGCCGTGTCTTTTGACTTAACTGACTGAGATGCTTAAAAGACTTAAACCGCCAAGGGTCTATAAACCTTAATATGTGAGATAAATTTGGATACGTCTACCTGTTCCTGAGAAAATGGTTCACTAACAGTCGGGCAGACACACAGACAGACGAACAACAAAGCGGTTCTATAGGGGTTCCGTTTTTACAGACTGATGCATGGGACCCAAAAAATGAAGGTGCAGGAGGTTAAAGGGCCGAAACTGCTAAAAAAAGATATTTGAACCCTTTGAAACTCATGCATAAAAAATCAAATCCGTGAGAGCAAGGACTGACAGCAAGAAGCTGCCACAGGCAAGAACAAGGAAAAATGTGGATAAGCATACTTCTGACGTTATCACTGCTCTTTTGCCCAAAAGTTACTCTCTATCCTCTCCTACCTCCTTCCGTCCTCTTCAGGCCCACGTAATTTCCGCTTCCCTTTGCGTCGTCTATCATCTTGTGTCCGTTCCTTCCTCCCAATCTCCTCTTGCAAATGATTCCTTTTTAAACTTCTGTTAGAAAGCACTCACCATCGCAACGATTGTCCCAACTAGTTCTTCCTCCTTTCTCTTATAACCATCAGTAGTCTGATGAAGAGCTTTAAAATTGCCTTTGTATTTAGTGCTTAAAACGATAAAAACAATAAAAAGAAATAAGGAATGGGTCCATTGTCTTGAATATAAAAGGTGGGTTCATGATGGCTGTGCTACAGAAAACACATTATCTTCGTCTAAATAAACTGCAATTCGGAGAACAGGCCTTTGATTAAAATTCGAACTTCTATATAGGCCATATTAAGCTAAGAGGTGGAGATTCTTCAAAAAATTTGTTTATTATCAATAATTTTTTTGTAATTTATCATGTTAATTAGTGTAAGTAAGCCTGTAATTTTGTTTCCTACCAATGAGACATATGTGACCAAAGTGGACGATTTTCTGTGTTAAGATGTAGTGTCACAGACGCAACACAGGGATGGCAGTTATCGCTGAAACAACCGATTTTCAGTTATATCAACTTTCTTCACGCCAGTTTAACCTGATGGTTAAAACAGATCAAAATAACCGGTTTCCGAAATAACCGATTTCCCGTTTTTTGTACCTGTTATTTCCTGAAATAAACGTAGAAATCAAACAACGAGTGAATAATTTTTACTGTCTCAATAAATCCCATAATGTTCCAGCATGTGCAAAAGTAAATTAATTCTCTATTCAATGATTTTATCTTTCTGTTGATTGTAGGTCACAGAGAGAGAGTTATACTGTAAGGAAAGAAAAGATTTCATGCGCCAGTCACTGTAAATTGTGTGAGATTTTACTTTTCTAAACATGAAAGAATTTCTGCTTGCTTCAAGATTTTCAAGGATGATTTGGAAGCTACCCTACGTTGTGAAAATATACGACGTATGTGCTTGCACGACACAACACGCAGAATGCTGTCTTGAGTGCATGGAAGTGATCGAAGCAGGGATGAGTTAGCCTGGTACATCCGCCGGCATGAGAGTGTTTGTTAAGCGAATTTCCACACTGTTTTAGGTAATTGCAGTTCTGGTTACACATCTCCGCCTGAGTAGAGAAATGCGCTCACAGTTAAAATACGAGTATGCGCTGAACAGAATTTACACGGCTCGGATAAATGGCATACATGACTTTCCTGCCTTGCAGTGGCGAGCAAAATTTGTCAACTAGCAATAATAGCACCTCATCTCATTCGTTAAGATACTCCCACTGTGCAAAGGTACAGGACAGCCATCGGGTCACAGAACTGAAATAAAAATGGGCCAATCGTCTATCACTATCAGATCCTGTCACAGACAAGACAAATGATGTATAAGTCAACCATAATTCCATTAAAAATTTACAGTCGTCTTTCACCACGCATAACACCAAAACCTGAGACAATCGAAATTTTCAGTTGTTTGTAACACCCGATGTGGATGCGAGGCCAAAGTCTCAGCAAATTCAAGGAATTAGAGCCTCGGATAGATGTTGGTTCGGCATTTGCGGATATTTAATGCTAGTATTGGGCTTCGTCGCAACTAATAACTGAGAGAAGAGCCATATATGAGGCATGTAAATGCTGAGACCGTTTCTACGTAAAACTTGCCGACGCATGGATTCATATCATCGCCTTCACGCAGGATACTGTTTTCATAAGTATCGAAAAAACGCATGAGTCAGTATTTATTGTGTGTCAGTTTGTCAGTGTGTCATATTGATATAACTGATTTACGTGTATTGCTAGTCTTTTATTGATCCAGGTCTTGTTACCTTTGACCAGATCCTGTTCGAATCTTAAAACATACCTTAGCACCAAAATCAAAATGATAAACCGTAAAATTTATCATAACGAAGACTTTAAGACATTAGTAATTGACTAAGAAATAATTTAACGATTGAGTAAAGCTAAAAAGATTTCAAGTGAGTTATTGAGCGATAGTGAACTCAGATTTGAATTCCATAAAAAAGGCATTAATCTGAGAATAAGGTGATTCTGTCAGTACTATCCATAAATTTAATATAAACTGAACTCCCTCCGAACAGGCCTCTGAATGCCCAACGGTACTGACCGACTGCCGTGTCATCCTCAGCCTAATGGTGTCACTGAATGTGGATATGGAGGGGCGTGTGGTCAGCACACCGCTCTCCCGGCCGTTGGCAATTTTTGTGACCAGAGCCGCTACTTCTCAAACAAGTAGCTCCTCAGTTTATCTCACAAGGGCTGAGTGCACCCCACTTGCCAACAGCGCTAGGCCGACCGGACGGACATCCATCCAAGTGCTAGCCAAGCACAACAGCGCTTAATTCCGGTGATATCATGCCTGTAGCAAGGCCGTTGGCAAATTTGAGATAAATTTTCAAATTTATTGATAATTTTGCTGTTGGTGTGTGATAAGAAATATCCACTCAGGTGCTTTTGTACTAATGGGACATACAGGATGATCAGAAACAATCTTAAAAAGTTGTAAGGGTGTCGCAGAGTAAGAAAAAAATTATACGTTGATACATCGATAAGAAAATTCATCAAGGCAGTTGTAATCTTTAAACTCAAACCTTCAGTAAGCAAATTTAATTTCTTCATTGACATCTCCACGAGAGAAAATTTCGTGGAATGAAATCTTCACTGCAGGTTTAATTTTGCCCTTTAATACGAGATACTAATTAACAACGTATTACTCCCTCACATTAACGCTTACGTATGAAAATACCCTTGATGGTTTTTAATAAACCAACTTCGTAAGTAATGATGGAAGTCAACCTGCAGATCTACTACCTTTACATATACAGGATGGTCAGAAACAGTCTGAAAAGCATGCAGGGGCGGCGCGGGGTAGGTTGTACTGAGATATAATTGTTAAGGAAAAAATTCGATACGTTGCGCCGTTTCCGAGTTAATTACACTACTGGCCATTAAAATTTCTACACCAAGAAGAAATGCAGATGATAAACGGGTATTCATTGGACAAACATATTATACTAGAACTGACATGTGATTACTTTTTCACGCAATTTGGGTGCATAGAACCTGAGAAATCAGTACCCAGAACAACCACCTCTAGCCGTAATAACGGCCTTGATACGCCTGGGCATTGAGTCAAACAGAGTTTGGATGGCGTCTACAGGTACAGCTACCCATGCAGCTTCAACACGATACCACAGTTCAAGACCAGCGACTGGCGTATTGTGACGAGCCAGTTGCTCGGGCACCATTGACCAGATGTTTTCAATTGGTGAGAGATCTGGAGAATGTGCTGGCCAGGGCAGCAGTCGAACATTTTCTGTATGCAGAAAGGCCCGTACAGGACCTGCAACATGCGATCATGCATTATCCTGCTGAAATTTAGGGTTTCGCGGGGATCGAATGAAGGGTGGAGCCACGGGTCAACACATCTGAAATGTAACGTCCACTGTTCAAAGTGCCGTCAGTGCGAACAATAGGGGACCGAGACGGGTAACCAATGGCACCCCATACCATCATACCGGGTAATACGCCAGTATGGCGATGACGAATACACGCTTCCAATGTGCGTTCACAGCGATGTCGGCAAACACGGATGCGACCATCATGATGCTGTAAACAAAATCTGGATTCATCCGAAAAAATGACGTTTTGCCATTCGTGCACCCAAGTTCGCCGTTGAGTACACCATCGCAGGCACTCCTGTCTGTGATGCAGCGTCAAGGGTAACCGCAGCCATGGTCTCCGAGGTGATAGTCCATGCTGCTGCAAACGTCGTCGAACTGTTCGTGCAGATGGTTGTTGTCTTGCAAACGTCCCCATCTGTTGACTCACGGATCGGGACGTGGCTGCACGATCCGTTACACCCATGCGGATAAGATGCCTGTCATCTCGACTGCTAGTGATGCGAGGCCGTTGGGATCCAGCACGGCGTTCCGTATTTCCCTCCTGAACCCACAGATTCCATATTCTGCTAACAGTCATTGGATCTCGACCAACGCTAGCAACAATGTCGCGATACGATAAACCGCAAGCGCCATAGGCTACAATCCGACCTTTTTCAAAGTTGGAAACGTGATGGTATGCATTTCTCCTCCTTATACGATGCATCACAACAACGTTCACCAGGCAACGCCGGTCAACTGCTGTTTGTGTATGAGAAATCGGTTGGAAACTTTCCTCATGTCAGCACGTTTTAGGTGTCGCCACTGGCGCCAACCTTGTGTGAATGCTCTGAAAAGCTAATCATTTGCATATCACAGCATCTTCTTCCTGTCGGTTAAATTTCGCGTCTGTAGCACGTCATCTTCGTGGTGTAGCAATTTTAATGGCCAGTAGTGTAGCATTGAGGTTAGCGAATCAAACCGATGCGCGCCCAAATTCAAGTTGCCCGGCAGAGACAGCGTCGCCAAACGTGTCCTTCGTTTGGTTTCCTAAAACTGAACAAGAGAGCGATGCACAAACTGGACATGGGACGGCAGTAAGGATCGGACCCCAGGCAAGGGCTCAGCAGTCTCGTGCGCTGTCATCTACGCTCTGAGAACAGCTGATTCTAATTGTATCTGGCGAGTCCTTTGAGTTTGCGCACGCAACGGCCTGACTGGATAACTTCAGTGCCAATTAACACGGTAACAGCGCAACGTATCGAATTTTTCCTTAACAATTATATCTCAGTACAACTTACCCTGCGCCACCCCTGCATGCTTTCCAGACTGTTTCTGAACACCCTGTATGTTTAAAGGTAGTATGTCTGCAGGTTAACTTCCATGATAACTTAAAAAGTTGGTTTACTCAGAACCACCAAGGTTATTTGAATACGTGATCGTTAACGTCAGGTAGTGCTATCTTATTAATTAGTACCTCAAAATAAAGAGCAAAATTAACACTGCAGCGCAGTTCAAATAAGAGCAGCACGTTTTGTACTATCGCGCAATAGGGAAGAGTGTTACAGACATGATACAGGATATGGGACGGAAACCATTAAAACAAGGGCGTTTTTCGTTGCGGCGGGATCTTATCACGAAATTTCAATCACCAACTTTCTCCTCCGAATGCGAAAAGATTTTGTTAACGTCTACCTGCATAGGGAGAAACGCTAATCGTAATAAAATATGGGAAATCAGAGCCCGCGCGCTGTTTGAGAGTGGAATAATAGAGAATTATTGTGAAGGTGGTTCGAAGAACCCTCTGCGAGGTACTTAAGTGTGATTTAAGATTATCCGTGTACATGTAGAAGATTTCATTCCACGAAATATTCTCTCGTGAAGGCGTCAGAGAAGAAATTTAATTTGCTTATTGAAGGTTTGAGTTTAAGTTTATACCTGTCTGGATTAATTAAAATATATGTTCGATTTGGACTAGCGAACATAATATTATACTTCAACAACTAGTGATAACTGCTGTCTATGACCAAACAAATCATATCAAATTCTGCTGCCGAGAATTTTTACGGGCTGTAGGGCCGTGATCCATGGAACTCTTCTATCCCTGACGTTTCGTCTAAAGCTACGTTCGACATCTTCGAAGGTGCTCCTGGTTGTGCTGAGTCTTGCCGGCAAGCCTCAGCACAGCGAGGAGCACCTCCGAAGACGTCCAACGTACCTTTGGACGAAACGTCAGGGATAGAAGAGTTCTATGGACCACGGCCATACAACCCGGATGAATTCTCGGCAGCTGAAACATCCGGTCGTGAAAGCCTCCATTGTATGATATCAAATTCTGCATTTTTCTCTATGCTGATTATGGTGTGTTCTGGACACGAGTAAATAACTTTGAGTCCAATTGCCTAAGGAAACCATTAGTAACACGATCACGCTCAAAATGTAGGAAAATAATAGCATGTAAGTTACAGGTATGTTTCCATGTTCTGGTAAACAATCTACTAGCCTAGTACCTGCTGTGTGATGGGCGCCATGCCAGACTCCTCACCGCCCTTGGCAAGAGCTGCAAGACGTCTGTAGATAACTGCATAGCCCTTCAGTATGTCGTCGAACACCGTCGCCGACGCAGAGTCGTCCAGGTTCTGGGCTATGTGTTGGGCGCCCTTGAAAAGGTTGGTTGTGGGCTGGGACGTGGCCTTGACGGAGTTGTACTCGTTGAAGTCAAGGCGCGACTGCAGCTCCTTCATGTACGCCAGCACGGCCTCCGCCGTGAAGTTCCTCGTGAGGTCGGCAGTATCCAACTCCGGAGGAGCCACGCCGCTCGTGGCTTTCCTGAAGATCGACTGCAGCGAGACGCTCGTCCCTGCGTCAAAGACGGGTGTTGTCACAAATTCAGCTAACAACGGGACCACGCGGCAATCGGATTTTCGTAATTTTTTTATATTTATGGTACGTGAAGTTCTGAACTCAAAATATACCTCTCCTAAAGCTATACGATGAAACTCTCAAAAATTCTCGAGAAAATCGACTTTGAAGTTTTCCAACCTCGATAAGTATGCTAAAATATGGTATAAACTTTTCAATAAGTAGTATAGGTCTGTGGTAGTGTGCTTGCTAGCTGAGTTCTAAAGGGGAGGGTGGAGGGGAAAAGGCTGTGGTGGTTTGGATTCGAATGCTGGTAGAATCAAATTTTTGAACGAAGATACATGTTCTATCAGATTTACATGAAGTGTAAAATACAAAATTTGTAATTTTTTAAATTATATAATCTCGATCAACAATTTTATAAACATAATCGCTATTTAATAATGTTTTTTGTAATGAAAACTGGATTTTTGTGTGCAATATACACTGAGGAGACAAAAGGCGTGGGATAGCGATATGCACATATAGAGATGGCGGTAGTGTAGTGTATACAAGGTATAACCGGGCGGTACATTGGCGTCACTGTCATTTGTACTCAGGTGATACATGTGAAAAGGTGTGCGACGTGATTATGGCCGTACGACGGGTTTAACCTGAACGTGAAATGGTAGTTGGAGATAGACCCATGGAACATTCCATTTCGTAAACCGTTAGGGAATTCAATATTCCCAGACCCACAGTGTCAAAAGTGTGCCGAGGATACCCAATTTCTCAGGCATTGCCAGGCATGGACAACGCAGTGGCTGCCGGCTTTCAGTTAACGTCCGATAGCAGCGGGAGTCTGCGTAGAATTTTCAGTGCTAACAGAAGCAACACCGCGTGAAATAGCCGCAGAGATCAATGAGGGTCGTACGACGGGCGTATCCGTTACGACAGTATGGCGAAATCATGCGTTGATGGGCTATGGCAGCAGACGACCGACTTAAGTGCCTTTGCTAGCAGTACGACATCGCCTGCAGCCCCTCTCCTGGGCTCGTGAACATATCGCTTAGGCCCTAGAAGAGCTGATGGTAGGGCTCGAGTGTGGGTCAGACTGCAAGAAGCCGTGGACCGAGGTTGTCAATAAGGCACTGTGCAAGCTGGCGTTGGCTCCATAATGGTGTGGGCTGTGGTTGCATGGAATGGACTCAGGCCTCTAGTCCAAATGAAACCATGATTGATTGGAAATGGTTATGTTCGGCTACTTGGATACCGTTTAGCGCCATTCATGTGATTACATTTTCACGCAATTTGCGTGCATAGATCCTGAGAAATCAGTACCCAGAACAACCACCTCTGGCCGTAATAACGGCCTTGATACGCATGGGGATAGAGTCAAACAGAGCTTGGATGGCGTGTACAGGTACAGCTGCCCATGCAGCTTCAACTCGATACCACAGTTCATCAAGAGTAGTGACTGGCGTATTGTGTGGCAGTTGCTCGGCCACCATTGACCAGACGTTTTCAATTGGTGAGAGAACTGGAGAATCTGCTGGCCAGCAGTCGAACATTTTCTGGCCCAGAAATGCCCGTACAGGACCTGCAACATGCGGTCGTGCATTATCCTGCTGAAATGTAGGGTTTCGCAGGGATTGAATGAAGGGTAGGGACACGGGTCGTAACACATCTGAAATGAAACGTCCACTGTTCAAAGTGCCATCAATGCGAGCAAGAGGTGACCGAGACCTATAACCAATGGCACCCCATACCATCATACCGGGTGATACGCCAGTATAGCGATGATGAATACAAGCTTCCAATGTGCGTTCACTGCGATGTCGCCAAACACGGATGCGACCATTATGATGCTGTAAACAGAACCTGGATTCATCCGAAAAAACGACATTTTGCCATTCGTGCACACAGGTTCGTCGTTGAGTACACCGTCGCAGGCGCTCCTGTCTGTGATGCAGCGTCAAGGTTAACCGCAGGCTTGGTCTCCGAACTGATAGTCCATGCTGCTGCAAACGTCGTCGAACTGTTCGTGCAGATGGTTGTGGTATTGCAAACGTCCCCATCTGTTGACTCAGGGATCGAGACGTGGCTGCACGATCCGTTACAGCCATGCGGATAAAATGCCTGTCATCTCAACTGCTAGTGATACGAGGCCGTTGGGATCCAGCACGGCGTTCCGTATTGCCCTCCTGAACCCACAGATTCCATATTATGCTAACAGTCACTGAATCTCTACCAACGCGAGCGACAATGTCGCGATACGATAGACCGCAATCTCGATAGGTTACAATCCGACCTTTATCAAAGTCGGAAACTTGATGGTACGCATTTCTCCTCCTTACACGAGGCATCACAACAACGTTTCACCAGGCAACGCCGGTCAACTGCTGCTTGTGTATGAGAAATCGGTTGGAAACTTTCCTCATGTCAGCACGTTGTAGGTGTCGCCACCGGCGCCAACCTTGTGTGAATGCTCTGAAAAGCTAATCATTTGCATATCACAGCATCTTCTTCCTGTTGGTTAAATTTCGCGTCTGTAGCACGTCATCTTCGTTGTGTAGCAATTTTAATGGCCAGTAGTGTAGATAATCGTTTTTCCCTCGTTCTGTTGAGAGTGGAACAGCAAAGGAAATTACTAGTATTTGTACAGGGTACCCTCCACCATACACCGTACCGTGGCATGCGAAGTTTGTGTATGGTTAGGTGTATGTAGAATAAAATGGGAACACCATGAAATATGTGTGCAAATTAAAAAGGGTGTAAGACATGGATGTACTGTTCCGTCCCTACTAGTCAATCTGCACATCCAAGGAGTAATGATGGTAATAACAGAACGACCAGGAGCGGGGTTAAAATTCAGAGTAAAAGTATATCAATGATATTCGCTGTTGTCGTTGCTATCCTCAGTAAAACTGAGGAAGAGTTGCGAGAGCTGTAGAGAGCGTAGAGTATGGATGAGAGCAAATTAAAAAAAAATGTAATGAAGAGTAGGGAAATGAGATAAGCGATAAGCTTAACATGAAAACTGGGGACCACTAAGTAGACGAAGTGAAGGAATTCGCCGGCTGGAGTGGCCGAGCGGTTCTAGGCGCTACAGTCTCGAGCCGCGCGACCGCTATGGTCGCAGGTTCGAATCCTGCATCGGGCATGGATGTGTGTGATGTCCTCAGGTTAGTTAGATTTAAGTAGTTCTAAGTTCTAGGGGACTGATGACCTCAGATGTTAAGTCCCATAGTGCTCAGAGCCATTTGAACCATTTTGCTACCTTAAGGGCAAAATAACACTTAACAGACGAAGCAAGGAAGACATGGAAAGCCAGACTTGCTCAAACAAAGAGGGTATTCCTAGCCAAAAGAGGTCTACTAGTACCAAAATCGACCTTAATCTCAAGAAGAAATATCTGAAGCACAGGACTGCATGGGAATGAATCATGGACTGTAGGAAGACTGGAACAGAAGAGAATCAAAGCGTCTGAGATGTGGTGCTATGGAAGGATGTCGAAACTTAAGAGGACTGATAAATAAGAACCGAGAAGGAAAACAACACTGACATGACAAGAGACAGGATGACAGAACATGTGTTGAGACATCAAGGAGTAACTCCACTGTGCTTGAGGGAGCAGTAGAGGATAGAAACTGTAACGGAAGACAGAGACTGGAATATCTGCAACCAATAATTGAGTACCTCGGGTGTAGGAGCTACCTTGAGGAGAAGAGGTTGCCATAAGGATATCACGAAGTGTACCATCAAACCAGTCAGAAGGCTGGTGGCTCAGAAAATAAGAGCCTGCATAAACCAGTGCTTATACAAAATACCTAGAAAAATTAATAGCACGCAGATCCATACAGTCACAATGGCAAATAGAGTGTCAAACGGTAGGATAAGGTCCCAGCTGTCACGACTTATCACCTTCATTACGATCTAAAGTAGAATCAATATTACAGAATAATCAACAAATGATTATGCATATGTTCCAGAACTCTGATTCTCAATACATACTGTAAACTGTAGTTGGAAAGAGAGATAGCCGTCAACGCTTAACGAGGAAGATCTCTCTTTGCATGTCAGATTTGTTAGTTTGGGTTAAACTGGCACCCGTTCACAGCAACTGTGGTGTGTAAAGAAAATTAAAATTTCATGAATAAAACCTCTCTACGTTAAAGTCAAATTAAGCTCCCGACTTATGTATTCATACGGTTACTTAGTCCCAACGATTTGTAGGCAATAGTGAAGGAAACATCATAATAGCATAGCAAAAGTAATATAGATAAAAATGTAACATTCGTCAGTTCACCTACGACGTAAAGTGGTTGGAAGGAAAAGGTATTAGCAATATCTGTAGAGAGTATCTATAGCACAGCATAGTATTTAACCTTATCTTCAAGTTAGTACATACTAACGTAATTGTGTTTCAACAAAATCTCAAAGAAAGGAAAATACTGAATAGTTTGAGCCTTTTCCGTGTAAAAGTAGTCATTAGAAAAAATAAGTAAACAAAAGAAAGAAGGAAACACAAAGCAAAAATATCGTAGTTAATGACACTAAAGAAGTGTAGAAATTATATCGCTGATTTTGCGATTAGGTAGGTCGTTGCTTTCTTGATGGCAAAATCGTACAACATAACGTAGAGAATAACGCGTTTTAATATAAGTAAACGAGGGAAGTAAATAAAAAATTAATTACTATATCAGACTTCTGTCTAGGCTAATAATATCATTTGACAAGATAAAGTCCTTATCACGGAAAGACTGCGTAAAAAGCAAATACCAGTCAGTGTCAGAAATGTAATTGTAGTTTTGGTTACTCTCAAGTCACGTAATTTGTCTGCATTGTCCGCCTCCTTAGCGTAGCAGTAGCGTTACCGCCTACCACGCTGGGGGCCCGGGTTCGATTCCCAGCAGGGCACTGGTTGTTGTGTGTCCTTCATCATTATTTTCATCATCATTCACTCGCAAGTTGCCGAAGAGATGTCAACTAAAAAGGACTTGCAATGCGGCAGCCGAACTCCCCCGAATGGGGCCTCCCGGCCAACAATGCCATACGATCATTTCATTTCATTTTTTTGTCTGCATTATGAGCTATAAATGATGTAAAAATGTATTTATTTACCCATTACAAGGAATGGTTATAATTCCAAACTCATAGTGGGCCATACGTATTAGTGAGCCTACTTAATTCACTTTTATACACGAAGTGTAGAGCAATTAAGTCAAGGTTGCAATCTCTTGAACTATATAGATGTTCACACAGCGTGCTTCAGAGTTGTAGTAACCTACTGATTCATCGCAGTTATCGGCCAGTATAGCAGACGTTACAGTATTAAAATATCAATACCGGTGAACATTAATATATGCAGTATATGTTTATAGGGTTTACCAAATTTGCGTAAATAGTATTAGACCATATTATATCATTGCTCACGGTAGACAGAGAATCTACACACTTCGAAGTTTTTTGTATTAAGTAGGACTAGATAAAATAATATACGTACAAGCAAGTCTCTTTAAAGCAATCTGGAATTTCTTCCATGTACGTATAGATCAGATGTTTGGAGGCCTAAGATTACCTGTACGCACAGTAATTAAAATTTGTTTTCGGAAGAAGGGCAGTAGTTTTCAATAGACACAGGGAATACTAAACTTCTTAACGGTACACTGCACTACAAGATTGTTCGCTGACGACGTTGTTGTCAATAGGAACGTATCGCCGTTTGATGTAGAAAGATGTGACAAAATTTCCATTTGGTGTAATTATTGGCAGCGATAAATACTGACACGAATTAGTTTCAGAGAAATGGAAAAAATGGTAGAGGCCGACGTTAAGGAAGGTGAGCTTGGGTTGACGTTTGCTGATGAAATTGTAATTCTACAAGACGGCAAGAGTCTTGGACGAGCAGCTGAACATAATGTACAATGTCTTGAAAACAGGTTATAAGGTAAACAGCAGCAAAAGTAAAGTAAGTGCAATGGAATGTAGTCGAGTTAAATCAAGTGATGGTGAGGGAATTAGAGTGGGAAATGAGACACTAAAAGTAGCCGGTGAATTTGATATTTGGACAGCTAAACAACTAATGAAGTCGAAGTAGGGAGGATATACAACGTAGAATGACAGTAGCAAGCAAAACGTTTCTGAAATAAACACTTTAACACCAAAAATACACTTAAGTGTTAGTAAGTCTTTTCTGATGGTGTTTGTCTAGATTATACCCTTTTATAGGCCTAAAAGAGACACATCTCTAATTTTTACTACCTTGTGAATGTCCAACGCTGGCAAGAATCGCCGCAACAGCTACAAGCCTCGCCATTTTCACAAGTCCTGCGTCTAATACGTGCTTCGGGCATCCTTGGCGGCTTATATACCGCACCCAGCCCTCTTCTGACGAGGACTTCCCCCGGTTCCCGGAATGTATGGTGCGCAGGCATCTCCGATTCGCTTTGCACTGACGTCCGGTGCGAGATCTGGTCACGCTTCCTGCTGCCACGACCGGCTACGGTCAAGGTTATTCTATACAGCTATGGCCTTTGCAGACTCCTCAATGACGTAAGCATCCAACGCATGATATGGCAATTTTGCCTTCTTCGTACAGTCATTTATCTTTATCAGTGATATACTGCAAAACAACATGTGACACTACGACACAGTATCCCACACCATAACACAGAATTAGTACTTAAATATTGAATGTTATTCTTTTTCACGAATATGATTAGCTTTAATTTCTTTGTGATGTATAATCAGTTTCACTATTGTATAACATTGTAGACTCAATGTGATAAATTCACTTGTTATAATGTAGTATGGTATAAAACGATTAAAAACAGTTGAATCATTCATTGCAGAAAGGCGATTACTCAACTTTTTTTTACAAGAATGAGTTAAATATTGGAACTAGACGATGCGGGGTGGAAAGATTAACACATACTATAAGAGCAGTAGTCAATCATCAAATGGCATCACTATGGGAGTTCGAAATCGTCACTGCATGTGACTCCAGTAGTCATTGAGTCATGACCATTCTGCGCGGACTATGTAGAAGTGTCTGCAATTGTAACCAAACGACACTAGTGGCTTGTTGCTATTTTAACGTGCATTTTTTCTTGTTAAGTTTGACAAACTATAACAGTCCAGTTAGCGTTTCATTGTAGCAGATCCAAAATATTTTACAGTAAAATTAATGACGTTTCTGAATGTAGTGAAAAGGAAAATAAGTTAGATTACATGCAAAATTCAATGTGTCAGATATTCCTGTTCAGGTTATCTTTTACTTGGAAAATGTACAGGTCGATGTTTTTAACAAATCAAGAAAGGTGGAAATGAAGTCTGCTCATTTCTATATCGTTACATCCAGAAACTTATCCCAACTGTTGTAAATGAATTTCACTTATTCTCCAACAACCAATAAGAATAAGAACAACACAGTGATTCACTTTAGTTTAACACTTGTGTCAACAGGGAGATTTAAGAAGATGAAACATTATTTCCCCATACGCAGGTATAATTTTCTACCAAAAGACAGAGAAGACACTATAAAAAAGTTGGTGAGCCATCATGACAGTACCTTCTTGAAGAGTATGCCATAACAATGGAAACAGCCTTAAGTAAATTAACAGTTGAAACTGTTGACGATGATGCAATTAAAAATTGGTAGTCTGCATATAAGAAGCCTTGCCTCTGAGAATCTAGCACGGGAAAATTTCCTACAGGACATAAAATTTCTTTTTCACCTGATAAGGTTTGAGTATGATGGACATTATGCTGAGCAATTGAAAACGGAACAGTTCATTGATGGTGCTGTCTCAGACACATTTCAGCTCTTTTACAGTTTCACTAAGTATCCCGTACTTCCCAGTTAGGTAGAATATCCCGAATAATAGGTGATCACCATTGTCAAAAAAAAAAAAAAAAAAAAAAAAAATACAAGATATATTGAAAGGGAAAAGGTATACGCTACCTGAGTGTATGGAATTTTACGCTCAATTGCAAGAATGGCCAATAGCAGGGGGAACAAACAATGACGATGATGATATAGAAGATTAGAGTGCGTGCAGAACACTGTGGCCAATAGAGGCACAATCGGCAGGACACACTTGAAGAGAGTGGCAGTGGTGGGGGTTACGGGCAGGAGGTGCAGGGGAAATGCCAAGCACTGGAGGGGAAGTGCCATTCTAAACTGAAGCCTTTGTTCACTTTTTTGTAAATATTAAGTGAAGCCCCTACACACCTACACTTGCATGGTGACAATTCAAAAAGATCTACTGTCACTTCTGCTTTGGTTAGTATCTAAAAAGAATTCTGCTGAAAATGCAACTAAAGCAGCGATTTATTTTCGCTTGACTTGTTAATCACGTGAAACTTTCAGAGAAGCATCATGAGTGGCGAATTTTAAATAAAATCTACACATACTTCTTCTCGTCTTGTTACAATTTTCGTCTTTTGCCAAAACACAGCGGAGTTTACATAGCATCACCTCGCTAACATGTTGTGCAGACACAATTGTGAGAGAATTCTGAAATGGTGGTTTATTAAGTTTATTAAGTGAGGGAAAGTGAGGTCAATGTTCTCTGCCTCGTGATGACTGGGTGTTGTGTGATGTCCTTAGGTTAGTTAGGTTTAAGTAGTTCTAAGTTCTAGGGGACTGATGACCATAGATGTTAAGTCCCATAGTGCTCAGAGCCATTTGAACCATTTTTGAGGTCAATGGCTTATGGAAAAGCACATTCCCGGAACAAAAATCAACGCCGGCCGGTGTGGCCAAGCGGTTCTAGGCGCGTCGGTTTGGAACCGCGAGACCGCTACGGTCGCAGGTTCGAATCCTGCCTCGGGCATGGATGTGTGTGATGTCCTTAGGTTAGTTAGGTTTAAGTAGTTCTAAGTTCTAGGGGACCTCAGGTTAGTTAGGTTTAAGTAGTTCTAAGTTCTAGGGGACCTCAGATGTTAAGTCCCATAGTGCTCAGAGCCATTTGAACCATTTTTGAACAAAAATGAACATGTAATGTCTTCACTTATGCTGTTCCAAAACCCACAGCATTTCTCGTTTCACCAGCTATACATGGCCCTTAAAAATTACATACTTTCAGCGAAAAAGTCTGTGGTTAGTGGAATAATGAAGTTGTGCTTGATAACTATATGGCAAAATACACTCCTCTTTGCATGTCATCATTTTCCAAAATCTCATTTCGATATCTCAAACCGTTTATGAAATATGAGCAATGTTGTGTATACTTCAGTCTGGCTTTCTCGATGGGGAGCGCGATTGCAAATGATTGTGCTACATGAGTATAGAGAGGGCCTATACAAGGGCGATGTATTTGAGGACAATATTATGGAAATGGAAGAGGATATAGATGAAGATAAAATGGGAGATACGATACTGCGTGAAGAGTTTGACAGAGCACTGAAAGACCTGAGTCGAAACAAGGCCCCGGGAGTAGACAACATTCCATTGGAACTACTGACGGCCTCGGGAGAGCCAGTCCTGACTTAACTCTACCATCTGGTGAGCAAGATGTATGAGACAGGCGAAATACCCTCAGACTTCAAGAAGAATATAATAATTCCAATCCCAAAGAAAGCAGGTGTTGACAGATGTGAAAATTACCGAACTATCAGTTTAATAAGTCACAGCTGCAAAAAACTAACGCGAATTCTTTACAGACGAATGGAAAAGCTGGTAGAAGCCGACCTCGGGGAAGATCAGTTTGGATTCCTCAGAAATGTTGGAACACGTGAGGCAATACTGACCCTACGACTTAGAAGATAGATTAAGGAAAGGCAAACCTAAGTTTCTAGCATTTGTGGACTTAGAGAAAGCTTTTGACAATGTTGACTGGAATACTCTCTTTCAAATTCTAAAGGTGGCAGGGGTAAAATATAGGGAGCGAAAGGCTATTTACAATCTGTACAGAAAACAGATGGCAGTTACAAGAGTCGAGGGGCATGAAAGGGAAGCAGCGGTTGGGAAGGGAGTGAGACAGGGTTGTAGCCTGTCCCCTATGTTATTCAATCTGTATATTGAGCAAGCAGTAAAGGAAACAAAAGAAAAATTCGGAGTAGGTATTAAAGTCCATGGAGAAGAAATAAAAACGTTGAGGTTCGCCCATGACATTGTAATTCTGTCAGAGACAGCAAAGGACTTGGAAGAACTGCTGAACGGAATGGACAGTGTCTTGAAAGGAGGATATAAGATGAACATCAACAAAAGCAAAACGAGGATAATGGAATATAGTCAAATTAAATCGGGTGATGCTGAGGGAATTAGATTAGAAAATAAGACACTTAAAGTAGTAAGGGAGTTTTGCTATTTGGGTCGAAGTAGAGAGGATATAAAATGTAGACTGGCAATTGCAAGGAAAGCGTTTCTGAAGAAGAGAAATTTGTTAACATCGAGTATAGATTTAAGTGTCAGGAAGTCTTTTCTGAAAGTATTTGTGTGGAGGGTAGCCATGTATGGAAGTGAAACTTGGACGGTAAATAGTTTGAACAAGAAGAGAATAGAAGCTTTCGAAATGTGGTGCTACAGAAGAATGCTGATCACAATAATTATGAAATGATGGGCAGATCATCATGAAGCTAACTTAAAAAACTATAAGTAACGTAAAAATGAAACTTTTTACCAAATAGTTTCTGCAAAATCGTTTGATACAGATTGCAAGTCTTGCGCCTCGATTCTGCCATCGCCGACCGGCCGAAAAGGGGCGAACACTGTCAGCCTCCCCTTCCGAACAAATGAATGAACTCTCCGAGCGATTTGGACGAAAACTGGTCACTGTGCATCGGTCACTAATCCTGCGTGCAATCTAACATGTTTTAAGTTCTTTGCTTCAACATTGTTATAAGAAGTGCAGCTACAGCTCAAAATGTCAATAAGTAGTAATAGTCTCATCTGAATTCGAAGTTCACCATACTTGCTGATTTTTGTAAAGAGATTAACATGTTTTCCCAATTATAGCTTTCATTTATTGTAACGAATAGTTATTCATTGCAAAAAAGGCCTAGGCAGCAATATTTTAAATTTACTTTTATGCTAAGCTATAAATTACAAAACAAAAATACAGAACGCTACACAATCCTTGTAGACTCAGTAACTACTGACTTCGAAATAACAGTAAATACACAGATGGTTTATGCTGCAGGAAGTTTTTTCCTTCTTCTGTAAAATCTTTTTGAAGTGATCGATACAATTCTGTAAAATATGTACAGCAGAAACAATGGCAATGAGAGAGACTTAGTAGTGTTTTTAAACTTTTATTCTTTGTGGACGTCTACACCTTCTACGTGATCTGAGAATGAAAAGATTGTCCAAGCGGGCCGTAATCTCTTTATTATCCTGCAATTGGCCAGTTTCAACCGTGGGTCACTTATCCAGCACATGTATGTATTAGAATGTGAAATGAAGCATGAAGCTTAAAACATGTGTTTGAAAATGACCCACGGTTGAAACTGGCCAATTGCACGGATAATAAACAGATTACAGCCTACTTTGACTATGTTTTCATTCTCAAAACTTAGTATTACATGGAGTTAATGAAACTGAGTGGTTAACACGAAATCTTTGGAGTGCAGACAGTCAGAAGGTCGTTGACAACAACAGGCCGTAACAGGGAAGTAGTGAGCCGCGAGTGAGTAAGAACGCAAGTCTAAGTGGTTGTAGCTTTGCGAATATGTGCGCAGCAATTGTTTGTGGTTGCAAACGCGTGAAGTGTCATAAAACAAGTAAGAGTAAGCCTTACACAATTACACTCACTCTCTCTCGGCCTCACTCACAGTCACCCGCATAATCTTGTGGTTCAGAGAGGCACTAGAAATTACAATGGTCGCAGAACGTTGATTACTTATAATCATGCTTCAAGAGGAATGAAAGGAAGATTACTGTTTGGCCACAGTAAGTATAAGGAATAGTCACATGTGAAGACGAGATATTATCATTACGAAACATTACCACCACCCAAGCTATTACTTTGGGACTCCAACAGATAGAACCACTTGAGACTTTTTAATGATATTCTCTTAAAATTGAATCGAGCCCCACGCTGGGCGCCATTTTAATGATATTCTCTTAAAATTGAATCGTGCCCCACGCTGGGGCTCGATTCAATTTTAAGAGAATATCATTAAAATGGCGCCCAGCGTGGGGCCCGATTCAATTTTAAGAGAATATCGTTAAAATGGCGCCCAGCGTGGGGCTCGAATATGCAGTGGCCACGAAATACCCTTGAGATACCTAGGGAATTAATATAGTCGAACTTTGTTGCAGGACATTTAATAATTTTGTCATGTACTGTATGTATTGCTTAACCAATATTGTGTGGTAATACCTGTGTATGATTTTTTGCATGAGAACACTATGTATCCGGAGCTGAAGCAGAGAGCTCATTATTTTGAAAAATTAATAACCTTCCACAATATCAGGGGGCAGCAGCACCCAAGATAGATCACCAAAAGGTAAAGCTACAGTGTAGTTGTCCTGTAGGTAGTAAAGTAGCCTCCGTGCAGTGTCCTCGGATCATTAGTGGTGTGCTTGTTGTTAGTACTTTGTTTTAAAATAACAGGACATTTAAGTAGTTAGTCATTGTAGTATATAGTACGTATGTATTGGGTAATGTCCATTTCTTGTGTGCTTATGTGAGTGAAACCTGAAGTGTTAGGATACTTAGTTCAGATTTTATTTCTTTTGTTTACTATGGTTAGATTGCGTAGTCAGAAAGATATCAACATGGATAATGAGCAACAGTTAGTTAATAGTGATACCGAGTTAGAAAATGGGACACAAAGTAATGTTAGTGACGTAGCTCAGGAAGTACAATGTGAGAATCTGGGGGCAGAAGGGCAAGAAATGTTGCCACTGCCACCCAGTGATTCAGTTGATAGCGTAAATAGTGAGCCATCCGCAAGCACTGGGCACGGACCAGAGAGTGGTGTGATGTCAGAAGTGCAATCATTAAAAGATATGTTTGAGCGCATGATCACTTTCCAAGCTGAATTTGTACAAATGCAAGCAGAGCGTGATAAAGAACGTGATGCCGAACAAGCAAAGCGTGACCAGAGATTGGTAGCTGAATTTGCATGTAAACAAGCAGAGCGTGATAAAGAACGTGATGCCAAACAAGCAGAGCGTGACCGACGCATGCATGAGAGGGACTTGCAGTTGATGCAAGCTTTAGAAGTTATGCAAAGTGACATTGTTAACTTGAAACAAAAATATGAAACCATGCCCAAAACGGTGCAAGCATTAAGCGAAGGACTAAATAGTATTCAAATGGCTAATGCCAATATCGTAGAGGAAGTCAGTGTCCTGACTAATAGGGTCGAACAACTAGAACTTAACACAACCCACGTAATTGAGAACAAAGTGATCGAACATGTGCACAAAGTAGAACGTAACTTCATAAAGGAATTAGATGAGAAAGTGCACGCCGCAATTGAGGCCAGAGAGATGGATTATACTGCGGATGTGCAAGATCTTAAAAAGATAGTGCAAAAGGACATTCCGCTGTGGCAGCGGAGTGTGGACCGCCGTCTTGCCGAAATGGAGCTGAGTTTGCGGCAAGACGATGCGCTGGCGTATGTCACGCCAGCCAAGTCCAACAATGATAGGCATATAAATACAGCAGTACACAATTGTGACTGCAAGACAGGACAGGCAACCGATGTAAGCGGAACAAATAAATGTCATTCCAAAGTAGTGATTGAAGAAAGTCTGATTAGGAACCGACAGTTTCAGATCTTTACAACGGAGAAGAAATCTGTTCACCCTGTAGTGTTTATCAAGGGATTTAGAAACATTTTGCCTAGCGTTTGGAGTCATACCCAGAAAATACAGTTTGTTATGTCTTACATACAGGGAGATGCTGCGTTATGGGCAACCGAAGCAGCTGACAGTTGCGATACATATGAGCAATTCGAAAAGGCATTCTTGGCCAAATATTGGTCAACATGTATTCAGGAGAGATTACGGAAGGAAGTATATAATCCAGAGCCGTATTCTCCACGATTAGGCAATTTGCGAAAATATTTTGAGAAGTACATTAATAAGACCCGTTACTGGGACGAACAGATTTCATCTCGGGATTTGATCAGACTTTTGAAATCACACTTGCCGATAGATGTAAAGGAAAAGCTTATACACGTGCCCGAAAATGATATGGAACATTTCTTGTCTATTCTGGACGCAATTGACCTGATTCAGGAGGACATTAAGGCGGCCTCTGAACAGATTAGAAGTAACGGAAATAGTTATAGAAATGGTAGAAATAACACGCCTCTAACCAGTAATAGAAACGGCGGAGGTAATAATAGGAGACAAGGGTATACACAAAACGGAAATAGAGATAGAGACCGGAACGGAAATAGACCACCGGGGAATAATGATAGGAAAAGGAGGTTCGATGACCGGTATGAAACAGGCCCACCAAGCAGTCATAGATGGAAAAATGCCAGGGGGCCGTACAACACTAATACTTATAATGATGCAAACCGAACTTGGCCACAGAACCAGAGGCCCAGTCCGGACCGGCAAAACAGTGATAGATATGACAATAACCGACCGCCACCACAAAATGCGCCAATTGCGCAGCCGTGGCGGCCGACGCAACACAACGTGCACATAGTGGAGGTCAATGACACAGAGCAGCCACGCCCATCCACTAGCAATAATTCAACAAACTAGATGCGGCCGAGATACGCTCTCCATCGTCGGCTACGGTTTGGAGTGAGAGCAGCCCGACACAAAACAAAACACCGAAAACAATCTGTATCCTTAGGTATAATGACGGGGTACAGATGGGAGATGAATTAATAACCGAACCATCCACGTGCATAAAGGAACACAAGGACAATGTACAAGTGATAATAGAAGTTAAAATTAACAATATTGATGTGCAAGGGGTCATAGATACAGGTGCTACTGTTAGTGTTATGAGTATGGACTTATTCAAGGTACTGGGGAAGGAAAGGCGTATGCTGACTTTTCCCGTGAATAATTGTAGAGTCACTGGAGCCATAAGTGCACAGCGACAAATAATTAAGCTCCAAGTGCGGGTAGAGATGTATATAGGGGAAGAAGCCATAACGAGCTCATTCCTGGTAGTAAAGGGTTTAAAGGTAGCCTGCATTTTGGGGGTAGATTTTTTGAGAGAGAGGGACGCAATAATAGACCTTTCTCGGGGAAAATTAAGTTTGATGAATGCTGGTAGGAGAATAGAATTTTCCATGCTTAGATCTGAAGAGGTACCTGTACCTAATTGTAACGCCATAAATATAAAATGTAGGAATCAATCGATACTACAATTAGACAATTATTGTCCAGGGCAGAATCTCTATTATCCTGACGTACAAGGTGATCAATCAAAGGCGAATATGGATATATTAGTGAACAAAGTATCACAGTCCGAAAATTTAAATTCAATTCAACAGAAGGAAAGTTTAGTAGAGAGAGTATTTGGAGAGTTAAATAAATTTTGCAGGTTATACATTGCATATAAGCACACAAGGTGGCCAGATATGATACATAAGTTTGTCGAAATTCACAACGCAACCCCGCATGCTTCTACGGGGTATCCACCAAATGAGATATTAATGAATAATAATCGAGCTCTGAACGAGTGGCTGGCACCCTTGCCTAAGGTCCCAGTCATTCCTGAGCCTAAGGAAGAGAAGATAAGAAAAGCGGGATGCAACCTTACCAGGTGCGCCCAGAAAAGGACGGAAAAATATAATCGACATGTAACGAATAACCAAACATTTAATGTTGGGGACTTGGTGCTCTTACGCAATCATCCTAAGTCCTCGGCATCTTTGAAACAGAATAGCAAGTGGCAATTGGTGTATAATGGACCTTTTAGAGTAGTAAGTGTGCCACATGAGTGTAGCTATCTCTTAGGGAGAGTACGGGGACTGTATCCGCGTAAGGATGTAAAAGCATTCCTACAGTAAAAGACTAATAGTCCTATGCGGACACCGTTCCTTTGTAAACAATGAACATTAATAAGGTGTACTAGTGTAGGAGTGTATAGTTATAAGAATATGATTGACTTTTTTCATGTGTGTGGATATTTGTGTTATGTACTCTTTTAATTTGTGTTTAATTTGAGATATTTCTTGGCACAATCCTTTATATTATGTGTATCTATGTGTAGCTGTCAGATTGACAGATCTGAACCCGGAACAATATTAGTAATATAAGGCCCTGAGAACTTTATTATCTCACTAGTGTTATCACAAAATAATGCACCCAGTAGTGACCCGAGAGCACCACGGGAGGCAACCTTGTTGTAAATTTATGTAGCGTAAAGAAACTCACAAAGAAGCTTCAATTGAAGCATGTACAGATTCAATCAATAAGAAAGAGCTAGCCAGATACGGTCCAAGTAAATTTTCGCCTACAGAGACTTCACTGTGGTTACGTAGGACGTTGATTGTATGTACGTAAATCTTACACTCTGGTAAAAGGTTACGAATGTGCTGTTGCAAACAAATTCAGCAGCGGACATTGTAAATAGAAATAAATAAACTTTAACAAAAGTGTAGTATTGTGCGGCAGAAACAGACAGTGACAGTCACTGATAAAGAACTAGCACAACACGAACAGTGAACCGATAACGGACGGTGGATAAACCTAGTGTCAAATTTTAACTTTTTGTATGTAAAGGGACGCTAGGAAGGAGCGGGTGACTAATGACAAGTCATGACGGTGGAAAATATTGTGTGCCCATAAAAGTGTACTGTGACAATGAAACCTTGTGCGAACCAGACTAGTGAAGGCCTACTGAGTAATAACTACCACTAATTGTGTGCGTTCTTTCCCACAGCAGGAAATACGGATAGTATACTGTTTGTGAACTTGTTGCATGTTTCCTGGAGCACCGCAAGAAGACGTCGCACGGGCGAGCTGGTATCCAACGCGTTCGGCTATAGCAGCTATGCAGCGGCCACAGCAGCCCGTAGCAGACCAGACAGCCACGCCCGTACGCGCCGTAGCTGTCAACGATGGGGCGGTGACCTACACGAAGTCAGCGCGCCGCGCCGAGCGCCGCACCCCACCGCTCATCAAATACATTATTGGCTTTTGAAATGTTTACATAAACTGAATAACATATTAATGACTTCATTTTGATAAACATTGAACATGTACTATGTACGTCCGTAATTGATATATCCTAGGACAAGTGACCTTGTAGTGTATCACAAGAAAAATAGTGATATTGTGTAATTGTGTAAACCCGTTTGTGACAAACTGCAAAAATACTTCAAATGAAAAACTGTTTATATGGACTATAAACCAACTGGGATGGCTGGGCTCCGGCACAGTTTTGTCCAGGTTTCCTGATTGCCTACGCCCAAATGGGGGAGCCATGTACTTATATAATCCTGGGGCTAATTACAAGAGCCATTCCATAAAACATACAGAGGTGTAAAGAACGTTACTGGCACCATTGTGTCAAAGTGTAAAACCTCTTTGCCAAATGCTGCCAGGGGGCAATGTAACGTTCCCTGGCATTTTCACAATTTATTTGTAACATATACGCCGATCTGGGCAAGTTATATATATATATATATATATATATATATATATATATATATATATATATATATATATATATATATATATATATATATATCTTAATATTACTGAATGTGGTATGAAATATGTTTGTTATTTTTATTATATTTTTTGTAACATTTCTCTGTATTAGGATAGGAAATTTCTATATTTATTATGTGAATGTAAAAGTGTCAGTATTTGCGGTATCAGCGATATTTGCTAGAAATCGATTTACAAAGAAATGTTAATAATCGTAATAGTCGTGCCGTTGTTTATCTTTGGCATGTGGAGACTCTCTGTCGTTGTATGGACAGAGCAGCTAGTTGTGTGGACAGAGCCGCTAGAGTGAGGAAGGGTCAGGTGTGGACAGAGCAGCTAGTTGTGTGGACAGAGCCGCTAGAGTGAGGAAGGGTCAGTTGTGAGGACAGAGCCGCTAGAGTGAGGAAGGGTCAGTTGTGGACAGAGCAGCTGAAGTGAGGAAGAAGTGAGGAAGTGTTAATCCTTGATCGCTCTAGCAGACGCGATGTGCAGCTACGCTCGCGCCCATTAGACGCGCCTGATTCATTAACCCGCATTGTGGGCACTAAAGGTTGTGTATGCATCGTGGTTATCCAGCAGAGTTAAGATGTACTTCTTTTGTATCTGTCGGGACTTTGCCGCCTTTAATCAAAGCGTACGAATTAATGTGAGTTGACTTGTTGTTTGGGCTAAATATATTAGTATTCATTAAAAGTGTGAATTATTTATGTAAATGAGCATGCCTACGTCATCTATAAATCACATGCGTAATGTAGTAGGTTTGATCAGTGATAAATGTCGGCTTGGCAATAATTAAGACATTTTCTGTTAATTAAAATATTCTTGTGTTCTATGGCTAGTGCCGGGATAAAAGTCAGTAAAAATATTTCACAAAAAGAAAAACCCACTGCATTCTGGAAAGTGTATGCCAAGGCCGAATGATTTAAGAGACTCAGTTCTTATCCAGATAGTACTATCCAATTAATATGAGTGCACGTAATAATTTCCTTTAAATGTACGTAATCCTTAAGAAAGTAAAATTTGTTTTTTTATTACCACACGTAATGAAGAGAGTGGTTCTACAACAAAGTTCGCACTAAGGCAAATTAACTTTTAAGCAAGAAATAAAATTATTATTTCCTTTTTTATTTCTACGAAATTTCAAATCATTCATTCCAGTAATTTCGTTAAAATGGCACCCAGCGTGGGGCCCGATTCAATTTTAAGAGAATATCGTTAAAACTTTTAGCTTTGTAAAAGTCCTGCCTGTGTTTTGAGTGAGTGGGACAATATATTTTTTTGTGAACGTTAATCACAACTTCACAGTCATCGTTAACCTAAGTCACTAGTACCTGGAACAGTACCCATGTCCTGTATTCAAAGTGTCCCAGTATGAATGCTGAGGACAATGGCTTTGTTAGAGCGTAAAACTAATTTTTTTCTTGAATTTGAAATCTCATAGTGTAACTAACTAATTGGAGTAACTAACGTTTGAGCAACAAAGTAACGATGAACTTTGAATTTAACATTTAAAAGAAGTGTTGAAACCATTTAATCAGGCAAATAATAGTAAATTTTACTTCTTATCTCACCATATTTATTAATTTCCTGTGATTTTAGTATTTCTCTTTACCGATGTCTTGACCGTCGTATTCCAGCGTCATCATGTTGTAACAGTAAAGATTATAGTGAGATTACGCTGTGTCATTATCATTGCATCACTTCTTATTGTGATCCATTCAGTTTTCATTCTGTTTATCATTATTTCAATTAATCCGAAGGTTTAAGTATGAACTTTGACTTGACTAAACATTTTCTGATCCCCTGGAATTTATACACAAGTAATGGCTGACGCCATCAATAAATGTGTAACTGATTGTTATGTGAACTTAATTCTGATCATAATCAGTTGATTTCAGAAATAAATTGTCTGCTTTAGAACTGGCGACAGAACTAGTTTCATTACATTAGTGTAATTTCACGAAAATATCAATTTTTATCAATGATGAATCCGCATACTCAACCCATAAGGGATAGTTAAGTGAAAACGAGACAGAGGAAAGAAAAGTAAGTAAATTGTTTATTATTTCAAAAGCAATCACCAATGATTTCGTGGAAAAATTTTTGCGGTTGCCTACGGAACCATGATTGTAGATGGCGTGCTCTTTTACGTGCGAAATGCGAGGGTTTGCTCAAAGGAATGCCTCCGAATTTTTTTAGAAAGATTCTTAAAAAGTTTTAAATAAAACAACCTTTATTGATATTCTACGTCTGTATTCTTCATGTTTACACTCTGTTTTCTCAATATGTTCACCCTGACAACGAACAAATATCTGTCAATGAGAGATCAGTTTTTTATACTGTCATTGCTGAATGTTTGACTTCGTCCGCATAGCCCATAGAGTAAATATCTCTGGAGTGAGCATTGCGTTCTGCGCATGTTGTCAACATTAAACCAGGATTGTCACGTGTTTTCGGGACTTCGCTGTGCGTGTGTGCTTTCTGCTGCGTTTGAAGTTTATAATATCAAGAGTTTTTGTTGTGTTTCACCGTTTGTTGATAGTGTAATACCGAGGGGAATTACTGTTGTTGCCACGGATGCAAAGAAAAATATGTGAAAGGAGGGATAGTAACTTTTCATGGGTACATACCATGTAGCTCTAATTATAGTAATCATATTAGTAAGCGACACTGTATATGTTTAAAAATTTCGAGACGCCTTATAATTAAGGCTTTATTCTGTAGACCTATTTTTCTACGATTTTATGACTACAAAACAGATATTACGGCTCGTACAAAAGCTTACAAACAACCGCTTCCTCTCGTAAATTTGCTAGTGGAACAGGAAAGGGAAAGGTTAGTTGTTTCAGTAAATACTATCCTCCATGCATTTATCAGTGACTTGTCGATTATGTATATAGATTACTCAGTCTACTATTTATTTAATAAACTGGAGGCAAGTACTTAAAATGCGTTAAACAAATACCTCAAAGTGCCACCAGTACGAAAAATTGTGCTTTAGGTCGCAAAAACGACTATCACTGCAGAAATGTATGTCAGGCTCTGTAATACTATACAGTGTCGTATCATTGCGAAAACTACCAAAAGTCGAGTGCATCTGAACTATGACACCTATCGCAAAGAAGCAGAATGTAATATCACTTGCCCTTAAAAGTTACGTAGCTGGTTTATTCCCGGTATCAAATGGATACTGTTAAAATGTCTGCGCAACATATATAAATAATCCACGACACGTACGAAAAGAATCCGTCTGTACTAGGAATGTAGTGACATTCTAAATATACAGGGCGCTATACGGACAAACACACGATGTCCCGAGATCACGTGACCAGGCCGGCAATGTATGTTGACAACACAAAATCTGTTCTGTGCATGTGAATGCTCACTCCAGAGATCTTTACTCTATGGCGGAGCCACAACTTCATCTCTGCCGTTGACGGAGCTACAATTTCACCTCTTCTTACATCGCTTCATCATTATCAAAGTGAAGTCCTCGAAGACGTAATTTGTTTTGGAGGCAGATGAAAATCGAATGGGACCAAATCGGGACTGTTGATTGATGACGATGAACCCAAGGTATCGAATTATTGCAGATGTCGCAGAGGTAGACTCTGTTCATCATAAGAATAAACTTGATGTAAACAAATACTATCGCAATGATTGGTCAGAAGGCGTAGCACACGTACACTGGTGTTATTGCGCTCTTGGAAGTAGGTCCTACTTATGTATTGGATACATTATTGCTGAGTTACATTAAATGAAACTTTACTGTATTCAAATGTATTAGTAGCCGTTAACATTTTTCTTAATCACACTGTAGTTATGTAGTTTTTATTTCAAAAATCGTGTACAGTCACAGCCTTTGCAGCGTTGTGCTCTGATGGTCGCGCTGTTAATACGCAGTATGGAAATGGCTGAGGCTGCTTCCTGATCCGTAGTGAGACACGCGTGTGGAACACGGTTAGAAAGTTGTTTGTTTGTCATAAATTTACAAATAATCGGCATTGAAGTTTTCCGAGCCACTGTATTAGATACAGGTGTAACCCAATTACTCATTCGTGTATAGCGGAATCAGCAGCGTCGTAGCATGATAACTCATTGCTGGGAATGGTTCACTGGATCAAGCGTAGCCTGCGTTAATGTTTTTTCTCGTTCAATCTAAATTACCTACTACTACTACTACTACTACGTGATCAGGCCCAGTGGACCGCACGCATCTACAAGTTTCCTCCTCCACTGTATTCTGTCCATTGCTGCTATCCGCCATTCGTCCACATCTATTGACATTTGTTTTAAATCTTCATGGAGTCCATCCCTCCAACGCTTCTTGGGTCTCCCTGGCGGTCTCTTTCCTGTAGGTGTGAAATCCAGGAGCTTCCGAGGCCATCTGTGATCCTCCATCCGGGCCACATGGCCGGCCCACTGCATTCGTTTGGCTTTGACAGATCCTGCTATGTTGGGCTGCTGGTATAGTTCCTCAAGCTCTTGGTTGTATCTGATCCTCCATTCCCCTGTATCTGCATCCAGAACCGGGCCGAAGATCTTCCGAAGCACTTTTCTCTCAAAGACCAGGAGCTTATGGAAGTCCTGTTTCCGGATACTCCATGTCTCACAGCCATATAGAACAACAGGCTGGATCAGGGTTTTGTACAGTCGAATCTTGAACTGTCTGGAGAGAGATTTGGACCGAAGCAGTTGTGCTAGGCTGTGGTAAGATCGGTTTCCTGCTTGTATTCTGGCATTGATCTCTGCTTCACATGACGAGTTCTCAGTGAAAAGTGCCCCTAGGTATTTGAATTCTTGCACTCTCTTGTAGGCATGGTCCCCAACCTGCAGTGATTGTAGATGATCAGCAGTCTGACAATGACCACGCATCATGACGAGGTACTCTGTCTTAGCTTCGTTTATGTTTAGCCCAAATTTGCTGGCAGCCTCCTTTAGTGCTTTGGTCATTTGCTCCAACTCCTCTTCCGACCTAGAGAGTAAACAGATGTCGTCTGCATAGGCTAAGTATGCCAGTCTCTTTCCTTCGATTTCAATCCCTTCGTTCTCTTGGAAGGTCTCGCGTATGATCTTCTCGAGGGCAAAGTTGAACAGGATAGGGGACAACCCATCTCCTTGCCTGAGTCCTGTCACAATTTCAAATTCCTCAGTTACGCGATTTCCCATCTTCACCTTTGCATGTGTTTCGTTCAGACAGATCTTTATCAGATTGATGAGTTTCTCTGCTATGCCAAACTCCCTTAAACAGTTGAGCAGGCTCTTGCGATGTATGCAATCATAGGCCTTCTTAAAATCAACGAATAAAATATGCAAATCTTTACCATATTCACCCAGTTTCTCAGTGAGCTGCCGGAGACTGAAGATGTGATCTACTGTTGACCGTCCTGGCCGGAAACCTCCCTGGTACTCCCCAATCACCGATTCTGCCACTGGCTGAATTCTATGTATGAGGCAATTGGACAGGATCTTATAGCAGACGTTAAGCAGGACGATTCCTCGATAGTTGTCACATTTCAGTTTGTCGCCCTTCTTATGTATTGGACAGATCAGAGCTATTTTCCATTCTCCTGGTAGTTCTTCTTTGGTCCATATTGCCTGTATCAGTCGGTGTATTTTTTCTGCAAGTTTCTCTCCTCCTGCCAGGATCATTTCAGCCTGTATTCCATCTTGACCTGGACTCTTATTCTGTTTAAGGTGTCTGATTCTGGTTTTTATCTCATCCAGGGTAGGTGGGGGATAGTCTGCATTGGCTGTAATTGGGTACTGGAAATCAAACTGCAGTTCGGGTTCATCACAATTTAGCAGCTGTCGAAAGTACTCTTTCCATCTCTCAGCTATGTCCCTATCTAAATTACCTACATCTCGTAATTGTAAAATTTATCATCTTTTTTTATGAATAATGCACGTCTTCTTGTTTTTAATTACATACTGCACACGAAACTCCTGTTTTCGTTTCAAAAATAAATTCTCAATTTTCGATATTTTATGAAAGACTGTTAATAAAGATTGCTTAAATTAAGAAAACATAACAATTTAATTTTTTTTGGACTATATCCATTTCTTTATACCACAGATGTAAATGTGTCGTAGAAACATGACAAACAATTATTTTCACAGCATCGAGCACACTAGGCAAATGCATTTTTACATTTGACACTGTACCATTACAATATGAACCCAAAAGAACTGATCCGGAGCCAAGTTAAGGGATTTGGCCCGCGAAATAACAAGACTGTTAAGCTGCCAGACGTACTGGAACTAACGCACGCAAATTTTCCACATGACACTGCCGAACTTTGGCGGAAAATTGAACGCCACGTCATAAAAGAAGAGGAGAAAATGCGGCGCCTGGATGGCTTAATGGATTCTGTTGTTGATCGACGTGGCAGATGACAGTTCCAGTACTGAAATGTATTTCTTGGACTCGGATAAGGAAGGAGATTACCAGACGACTGACTGTAATTAATACCTTCAGTGGATTCAGTATTCAACAGTACCTGAAATCCGTGCCGTATGCTTTTGCATCACTCATAGCTCGCTCAGAAAAATTACCCTGTGTTTAAGTTAGGAGTTTGTATCACTCTTGTTTGTAATAAGAATTCTATGTCGGGTTAGAACGAGAGCATTTTATGCTTTCCGTCTGGTCACCTAAGAAGCGCGCGGTAGTGCTGGAGTTTTACCGAATATTATTTCGTTCTCTTTAAAAATTAAATTACATTCGAAGCTATATTGTTCCTCTGACTTGTCTCTTTTTACGTCTGAACTGCAACTGCTCAAGTCATTGCAGACTAGCTGGACCGCTGGTTGGCTAGTGCTGTCCAAGTTTAATGCGCCAGTAAAGCTGTTGTCCCGCACATTATCGCTCAGTCTGTGTGCGTGTAACACAGAATAAAACGTATCCTTATGATCGTACGTGACTGTACTTGTCACAACTTCGCTTCCGCTCCACGTGAAACGAAATCCAATGAGATTAAAGCAAACGTGGAAGAATACATAGCGTAATGTTTACATCAGGTTTATTCTTACGATGAACAGAGTATAGTGCCTGATACGACATTGTCATGCTGAAGGAGAGGTTGCTTCTTGTGTGAAAGAACTCTTCTGTGATTAGGATTTCCATCACAGCTCGCTGTTTCTCATGCACCGACATGGTTACGATACACACCGCCATGTTACACGCTATAATTTGGAGCCCTCTAGTGGCAATTGCGTCAGCAAAGCGGCTATTTTTTTCTTTATTGTGGGGTAGGCTGGCAGCAGCTTTTGCGCTGCTCTTCAGCCGAAAGACATGGAACGAACAATAGAAGACATTTAAAAATAACATAAAGGAGAAAACATGGTGTACATAGATATAAAAAAGGTGGAACATCATGGAAGACAATAGACAAAAAAGGGGCGCCTGTAAAATGGAGATAAAAACCGTAAAAAAGTAGTGCACACAAAAAGCCACACACTGGGACAATTGAAAGAACACAAGGCGCAGTATGATCGGAGCATAAAAGTATCGACGGGTGACGTAGCACATAACAATCACTGACAGTAACACTAAGTACATGGCCAGCACACAATTAAAATCACACCTCTCGATGCACAGGAGAACAGCACTAAACACAACACTAATGTGGCACACTGACAATGATCAAAACGGAGTATCTGCCAGGTACAAGGAGATGAGGGAGAAGGGAAGAAGGGTGGGAGGGGAAGAGAGGGAGGGGAGATGGGCAGGGGGCGCGCTGAAGAGGGCCAGGTAGGGAGGGACGTGGGAGGGAAAGAGGCGATGATGGGGTACAGGGTCTTGGGGGAGGGGGGAGGAGGAAAATCCGCTCTGGTAGAGGGAGGGGAGAGGAAAAAGGGGGCCCTGGGGTGGGGGGAACAAGGCCAGGTTATAGTTAGAAGGAAGGGTATATGTCACGGAAAAGTTCATCATCCGGGAGGGGGAGTCACTGGAAATTGCACTGATAAAGGAGATGGAGCATGTGGAGGTGGAGAGAGGGAGTGATACAACGATAGAGGTGCGGCAATGGGCGAGGGGTGGAGAGGAAGGAGGAAACCAGGGGATGGGGGGTGGGGGTCAAGCCTGCAGGCAATGTGAAGAATGCGAAGATGTTGGAGGAACAGGAGGAGGTGGGGGAAGGGGATGAGTTCATACAGGAGCCGTGTGGGGGAAGGAAGGCGGATATGGAAGGCAAGGCGGAGCGCATGGCATTCGAAGATTTGGAGGGCCTTGTAAAAGCGGGTGGGTGTGGAGATCCAGGCAACACCAGCATAACAGAGGATAGGACGGATGAGGGATTTATAGGTTTGGAGGAATGTGGAAGGATGCAATCCCCATGTCCAGCCAGACAGGAGGCGGAGGTGAGAATAGGCTTTCTGCTGGATGCTATGGAGGTGAGGGATCCAGGTCAGGTGACAGTCGAGGGTGAGGCCAAGGTATCTCAGGTTGGGGGTGAGCTGGATGGGACGGCATAAAGGGTGAGGTAGAAATCAAGGAGACGGAAGGAGCGGATGGTGCAGCTTATGATGATTGCCTGGGTTTTGGAGGGTGTGAGATGGAGGAACCACTGGTTACACCAAGTGGTGAACTGGTTAAGGTGGGTTTGGAGGGTGCGTTGGGACCGTTGAAGGGTAGAAGCGGGAAAGTCGACCGAGTAATATGATGATATGTACCTCAAACGATATTGGGAACAGAATAAAAAATTCGGATGTATTACTTTTCTGCACGCCCTGGTAAATCGACAGCCACGAATATCTTTGCTCAGGGCTCCAGAAATATGGAAAATGCGTGGGGAGTGATCGGAACTGTAGGGAGCATGTGTAAGGGCTTCCCAGCGAATCTTCTGCTGCGTAGTCGTCGAAACAAACTTTGCAACATGTGGGCTCAGTAGCACATTGACCGTCCACGTAGACGATTTGCAAAAATTGAAGCGTAGCATCAAGTCCAAACGCCCAAGAATGTTGACAGGTGGCATCATTCTGTTGCAGGATAATCCCCACAAGTTGCCTAGGTTGTTTCGAGTACGCTTCAGGAGTTTCGCTGGGAAGTCCTTACACATCCTCCATACAGTTTCGATCACTCCCCATACGTTTTCCGTATTTTTGGAGTCCTGAGCAAAGACATTTGTGCCCATCGATTTGCTTTGGACGAAGGGGTGCACACCTGGGTACCATCATAGTTTCGTAGGCAACAACAAACATTTTTGAATCAAGGTGTTGTGAGACAAGATGGTCAATGCCTTGACCGCCTTCTCTCACATTGGGATAAATGTCGTAAGTTACGGTGATTGCTTTTGAAACAATAAACAGTTTACTTAATTTTTAATTTTAATACCTTGCGCTAAATCTTTATTAGGAAAATGGAAGCCTATTCAGCTGTCGTTTTGGTGATTAGTTGCACCCTTTTCCATATAGTGTTAATTAGATTACTTTGGAATCGATGTCTTTTCGTAATCATAGTCAATTAAAGCGTGTATTGGACGAAGTGAAAATGTTGCAAATGGTTCTGTTACGACCACACCCACGAGTGGCGTTTAGTAAGTAATGCCACAGCTTTTTTTTTTTTTTAAAAAAAAAGGAAACAGGTTTGTTTTATTCAGGTCTCCAATGCGGAATATTGAAAGATGGCTACACTGAGTCACAGCGCCAGAGATTGCGCCAAAGATTAATATTCCGCCTCCTCCACTGGACGCAGTAATAGTTCAGACGATGTCGAGAGCAGTCGTTCTGTTGGGCGAGAGAGTAGACGATCTGAGTGTTAACTGAAATGTGGTACTGTTCGGTTGGTGTAATGTATAGATGGAAGAAGATGCAATTGTCAGAATATACACTCCTGGAAATGGAGAAAAGAACACATTGACACCGGTGTGTCACACCCACCATACTTGCTCCGGACACTGCGAGAGGGCTGTACAGGCAATGATCACACGCACGGCACAGCGGACACACCAGGAACCGCGGTGTTGGCCGTCGAATGGCGCTAGCTGCGCAGCATTTGTGCACCGCCGCCGTCAGTGTCAGCCAGTTTGCCGTGGCATACGGAGCTCCATCGCAGTCTTTAACACTGGTAGCATGCCGCGACAGCGTGGACGTGAACCGTATGTGCAGTTGACGGACTTTGAGCGAGGGCGTATAGTGGGCATGCGCGAGGCCGGGTGGACGTACCGCCGAATTGCTCAACACGTGGGGCGTGAGGTCTCCACAGTACATCGATGTTGTCGCCAGTGGTCGGCGGAAGGTGCACGTGCCCGTCGACCTGGGACCGGACCGCAGCGACGCACGGATGCACGCCAAGACCGTAGGATCCTACGCAGTGCCGTAGGGGACCGCACCGCCACTTCCCAGCAAATTAGGGACACTGTTGCTCCTGGGGTATCGGCGAGGACCATTCGCAACCGTCTCCATGAAGCTGGGCTACGGTCCCGCACACCGTTAGGCCGTCTTCCGCTCACGCCCAACATCGTGCAGCCCGCCTCCAGTGGTGTCGCGACAGGCGTGAATGGAGGGACGAATGGAGACGTGTCGTCTTCAGCGATGAGAGTCGCTTCTGCCTTGGTGCCAATGATGGTCGTATGCGTGTTTGGCGCCGTGCAGGTGAGCGCCACAATCAGGACTGCATACGACCGAGGCACACAGGGCCAACACTCGGCATCATGGTGTGGGGAGCGATCTCCTACACTGGCCGTACACCACTGGTGATCGTCGAGGGGACACTGAATAGTGCACGGTACATCCAAACCGTCATCGAACCCATCGTTCTACCATTCCTAGACCGGCAAGGGAACTTGCTGTTCCAACAGGACAATGCACGCCCGCATGTATCCCATGCCACCCAACGTGCTCTAGAAGGTGTAAGTCAACTACCCTGGCCAGCAAGATCTCCGGATCTGTCCCCCATTGAGCATGTTTGGGACTGGATGAAGCGTCGTCTCACGCGGTCTGCACGTCCAGCACGAACGCTGGTCCAGCTGAGGCGCCAGGTGGAAATGGCATGGCAAGCCGTTCCACAGGACTACATCCAGCATCTCTACGATCGTCTCCATGGGAGAATAGCAGCCTGCATTGCTGCGAAAGGTGGATATACACTGTACTAGTGCCGACATTGTGCATGCTCTGTTGCCTGTGTCTATGTGCCTGTGGTTCTGTCAGTGTGATCATGTGGTGTATCTGACCCCAGGAATGTGTCAATAAAGTTTCCCCTTCCTGGGACAATGAATTCACGGTGTTCTTATTTCAATTTCCAGGAGTGTATTTGAGAAAGGAGATGGGCTTTTGATTTATGATGCTGGTGTAATGGAATATTTTCGTCAATATATGAGGTAAAAAGGTATTACAGTTTTCTTTAATAACAATCCCTCTTGCTCACAGGTACAGTCAACAAAGCATCTGGCTCGTGTTCATTTATTAGACTTGTAATTCTGGTTTCTATGTGCAATTATAGTATTTCTGGTTTTTCGTTTAGTTCATTGTAAATGGTGTTTAAATATTTTGTCGTATTGAGAAAGAACCGAGCCAGATACATGTACGTTGAGTCACACTACCACACACAGAACAGTTACACTTGTGCTTTGTTGTTTCGTAGCTTTTATAGTTGCAGGGGACTTAATTAATCAATTGCGTTAATGGAAATTCCTTGTTATTCTTTATTTTTATTTTATGCAGTCAGATTGCGTGCTAATAATAGTCAGGGCCAACTGGTTACGAGACTTCGTAACCTGTCACACAGCACTAAAATTATTGCATTTATTCATTAATATTAGTCTTTTCTTTTTAATTAAGCCCCCTTGTAATATATTTTCCCACTGTTTTGGCTACAAAACACTGTTTTTCCACATAATCTCCATTCAATGCGACGGCTTTAAGCCACGTTACTGGGAGGGCCTGTACCCCCGCTTGGTCGACTTCGGAGCCAATGTCTCGCTGCATCAGAACCTCAGAACTACCAACAGAGACTTCCAGTTATGCAGCGGAATGTTTGATTGAGATCCATTGATACCTAGAATGAGAGTGTCCGCAATTGCGGAATTCGTAACTGTGTTGAGCCGGTTGGCACTTGGGGATCGGACAGATTTGCGCGAACTTGCGGTGATGACAGACGCCTCTTACGATTCACCGTGCTTTTGCTCACTGCCAGGTCTCCGTAATCATTCTGCAAGCACCTTAGAATATCTCTGATGCTCTAGTTTTCTGCCAAAAGAAACTCGGTGACAGCTCTCTGCTTGGGACACGCCTCCGTTACGGAGGCCATTTTGAAGGCTATGTAAAGCGCCGCCACCTGTCGGAACTTTATGAAATTATAGGCGCTGAAGAGAGAATTCCACAATGTCCCATGACAAATACACCAATTTTTTCAACCGAAATTGGCTCCATTTGTAAATGTAACAGCCATAACTGTTACCAAGTGGGTGTACAGTCACATGTAACAAAACAGCAAGTAAGGGAAGTTGTACTTTTGTACAAGAAGATTCGACACTTTAATTAAATCCTAATTTACATTGTTCCAGTTATTAAGATTGACATATATTTTATGACAGTATCTGAAAATTCACTTCATAGTATTCAAAACATTTCTCTCAACTGCTGTTCTCTGCTATTTAGTTAAACTGTTTCAAAGATTCTATAGCAGCCAGTAGTAGACGAATATTGGTTGTAAACCAAGAGCTTGAAAGTCACACAACTCAGTGCTGCTAGAGACTGTTCCTACAGAAACTCTTAACCAAGGCGCGACCAATGAAAGTGCTTACTCAAATATACGATGGGCCAAAAATTATAGCCACCTACCTAATAACGTATAGGTCACGCAATTTCCATAACATACGGAAGAGTGATTTGTGGAAGCGGAAATATAGTCCCATAAAGCACAAGATATGTACCATCAGTTTCCGGTAAGGCGAATTTGGTGGGCAAGACATGATCGTCGGTTCAGAATCGTGCTCCTCAAACCATTGTAGCGCGATTCAAGCCTTGTGAAATGGTCAGTTATCATGCTGAAAGATGCCGTTGCCGTCGGTCAAGCCCGAAGGGATGCAGGTGGTCCGCAATAATGTTCGCATAGCCCACAGCCTTCGATTACAACCACAGATCGCATGGAAAGCCACATGAATGTCCCCTTAGCCTAATACTGCCCCCACATGCCTGCGACCGTGGCGCTGTACAAACGTCGAGAAACCCTCCGTGGGTATGACGACGCTTCTGGACACCACCATCCATATTGGTGTAAAAAGAACGTTTCATTTATTCACGGTCCAATCTCAAGTAATACAGAAGTAATATCCGGCGTTCCACGAGGAGGTGTTATAGGCCCTCTACTGTTCCTGATCTGTATTAACGACATAGAAGACAATCTGAGTAGCCCTCTTAGATTGTTTGCAGATGATACTGTCATGCCGGTCGCTGTGACCGAGCGGTTCTAGGCGCTTCAGTCCGGAACTGCGCTGCTGCTACGTTCGCAGGTTCGAATCCTGCCTCGGGCATGGATGTGTGTGATGTCCTTAGGTTAGATAGGTTTAAGTAGATCTAAGTCTAGACCTTAGATGTTAAGTCCCATAGTGCTTAGAGCCATTTGAATTTGATACTGTCATTTACCGTCTTGTAAATTCATCAGATGACCAAAACGAATTGCAAAATGATTTAGACAAGATATCTGTATGGTGGCAATCGTCTCTGAATAAAGAAAAGTGAGAAGTCATTCACATGAGTACTAAAAGAAATCCACTAAATTTCGATTTGTCGATAAGTCAAACAAATCTTAAGGCTGTAAATTCAACTAAATACTTAGGGGTTACAATTACAAATAACCTAAATTGGAACTGTCACATAGATAATGTTGTGCGTAGAGCAAACTAAAGACTACGATTTATTGGCGCCGGCCGGAGTGGCCGAGCGGTTCTAGGCGCTACAGTCTGGAACCGCGCGACCGGTACGGCCGCAGGTTCGAACCCTGCCTCGGGCATGGATGTGTGTGATGTCCTCCTTAGGTTAGTTAGGTTTAAGTAGTTCTAAATTCTAGGGGACTGATGACCTCAGAAGTTGAGTCCCATAGTGCTCAGAGCCATTTGAACCATTTACTGGCAGAACACTTAGGAAGTCCAAGAGGTCTACTAAAGAGACTGCTTACACCACGCTTGTCCGTCCTATTCTGGAGTATTGCTGTGTGGTGTGGGATCCGCATCAGGTGGGACCGACGGATGACATCGAAAAAGTTCAAGAATGGCAGCTCGTTTTGTATTATCGCGAAATAGGGGAGATGGTTCCACAGACATGATACGTGAATTGGAGTGGCAATCATTAGAATAAAGCAGTTTTCTCCTCCGATTGCGAGAAGATTCTGTTGGCTCCCACGTTCATAAGAAGAAATGATCATCACAATAAAATAAGAAAAATCGGGACTCGCACACAAAAATGTAGATGCTCGTTTTTTGCGCACGCCGTTCGAGAGTGGAACGGTAGAGAGACAGCTTGAAGGTGGTCCATTGAAACCTCTGCCTGGCACTTTATTGTGAATAACAGAGCTATCACGTATGTGTAGACGATCCCTTACGATCTGCAACCGTAACTGACGATGTCATTGGGTCAAGAAGTGAACACGTAGGGATCGTCTGCTGCGGATCCCCATGTTCAACTATGTGCGCTGAACGGTGTTCTCCAAAACAGTCATGCCCGCATCAGCCGTGTACTCTGTAGTGAGATCTGACACATATACCAGCCAATACTGCTTTAAAGAGCGGGAAAGCTTCTGAAGTCCGCGTTGTGTGATGACACCTTGTCGCCTAATCGTGATTTCACCGTCCTTCACACCCTAGTCAGAGTTTCTCGGGGGGCAGTAGTGTGAGAACAGCCGACTAGATTCGCTGTTTCCAGGATGCTGCTTCCCAGGCGTCGAGCCATAACAATTTGTCCTTCGTCAAAGACGTTCACGTCAGTGTATTTCCCCATTTGCGGCCAGTTTCGTCACTATATCGTTTTCCATTCGGCTCGGTTCGGCTTATCTCCTTACAGGGGCTGGACAAAAGCATGGAAACACTGCGACAAATGCATGCTTCAACCTAAATGCAACTGCTCGGCACCCGTGCAATGTCCTCTATACGTTGAAAATGTCTGCCGTGGTCAGAACAGTGTTCTGTATCGTTGTGAGTCGAAGCTAAGTGAATTCGAATGGTGGGTACTTCCGTAACCAAGGAAATGATGTATTTGGTGTTTATACAGCATATAGGGAAAGCGATGAAAACGTAATCCACTCAGTCAAAAGGGGGGGGGGGGAGGGGAAGCGTGCCTCGAAAAATCTAGACAAAAGATCATTGATACGATATTGCACTGCCTGCGTTGTTAGGAAGAACGATATAAAGTTCCTTCGGACATGCATGTATGTCCGAAACAACAGGCACTGCAGGACTACAGCCGTTATGAAATACATGAAATGTATTTGCAGTTCGAATACGAACAGCCATCAGGAGATGTCGGATCTTTTTGTTCTTGACCGGGACTCGAACTCAGATTTCCCGCTTAACGCGAGCGGTCACCTTAACCGTTTTGGCCATCCGTGCACGACAGGGCCAACCGCGAACTTCCATATGTCATCGTTCCTGCGTTACAAACTGTGCCCGTACACATATTATGTAATTCCCGTACAGTAGAGGACAAACAAATGGTTCAAATGGCTCTGAACACTATGGGACTTAACATCAGTCCCCTAGAACTTAGAACTACTTAAACCTAACTAACCTAAGGACATCACACACATCCATGCCCGAGACAGGATCCGAACCTGCGACCGTAGCACTATTCGCTAGATGGAAACAAGAGACTTCGGTTTTTGATGTGCTTGGGATCAATCTCCAAGTCTTAAAGAAAGTTGACATCTTCTCCAGATCCTCCGTAAGAATTCGTTCACCATCTTCGAAATTACTGCTCTGTGCTACCAGTGCGATGCCATCAGCATAGATGAATTTAGTTGATATTGTGGTTGGTAAATCATTAATGTATAAATTGAATAGTGATGCGCCTAAAACAGAACCCTGTGGTAGTCCATTATTTAGTTTCCATTTGTGGCTTTTAGAGCTGCCTAGAAACACTTCAAATTGCCTTTCACTAAGCATGCTGGATATTAGATCCACACTTTCTCGACTTGGTACAACTTGCAGCAACTTGTAGATCAGTCCCTGTCGCCAGGCAGTGTCATACGCGGCTGTAAGGTCGATGAAGACAGCCGTTGATTTCAGATGGCCTTGAAAACCTGCTTCAATAGGGGTAGTTAGGGCAAGAACTGATCGGTGCAGCTACATTGACCTACATTTCCGCCAAAATTAGAACTTCCCGCCAAGATGTCAGTGCGACATTACCACATCTAGGGCCGACATCTTGGATCCGCCATCGTGAATAAATTTGGCGACAGTGCAGAGTGATGCCATATAAACTTTAGTCTACTATTCACACTTCCCTCCAATACTAAATCGTTGATCCCTTGATGTCTCAGAATGTGTCCCATCAACTGATCCCTTCCTGTCAAGTTGTGATTAAATTCAGCTACTTTCCGTTATTATTGTTTTGCTTTTGCTGATGTTCGTCTTATATCGTCATTTCAAGGCACTGTCCATTCCGTTTAAACGCTTTTCCAAGTCCTTTGCTGTCTCTGACAGAATTACAATGCAATCGGCAAACCTCAAAGCTTTTTTTCTTCTCCCTGGACTTTAATGCATACTTCAAATTTTTCATTGGTTTCCTGTACTGCTTGTTTAATGTACATATTGATAACATCGTGGATAGGCTAAAACCGTGCCCCAGTCCCTTCTCAAACACTGATTCCTTTTCATGCCTCTCGACTCTTACAACTGCTGCCTGTTTCTCTACAAATTGCAAATAGCCTTTCTTGCTCCTTATTTTACCTCTGCTACCTTCAGAAATTCTCAAAGTTAGTTACTTGTGAGTGCATTACCGCTGATGAAGGTACCAGGGGTAACGCACTTATAAATACCTAAAATTGCTAAGCTAATTCAGGACTGTTATATTAAATGACAGAGAAATTTCTGGCTAGTAGTTTGGGGAATATTACGAACAAGAAGCACAGAGCTTGTATGAAAACCATAAAGAGAGGGATGGCGCTTCACGTATTTTTTTTTCCTTCATTTCGTTGAGCGATAAATACACCACTGGCCATTAAAATTGCTACACCAAGAAGAAATGCAGATGATAAACGGATATTCATTGGACAAATATATTATACTAGAACTGACATGTGATTACATTTTCACGCAATTTGCATGCATAGATCCTGAGAAATCAGTACCCAGAACAACCACCTCTGGCCGTAATAACGGCCTTGATACACATGGGGATAGAGTCAAACAGAGCTTGGATGGCGCGTACAGGTACAACTGCCCATGCAGCTTCAACACGATACCACAGTTCATTAAGAGTAGTGACTGGCGTATTGTGACGAGCCAGTTGCTCGGTCACCATTGATCAGACGTTTTCAATTGGTGAGAGATCTGGAGAATGTGCTGGCCAGGGCAGCAGTCGAATACTTTCTGTAACCAGAAAGGCCCGTACAGGACCTGCAACATGCGGTCGTGCATTATCCTGCTGAAATGTAGGGTTTCGCAGGGATTGAATGAAGGGTAGGGACACGGGTCGTAATACATCTGAAATGTAACGTCCACTGTTCAAAGTGCCGTCAATGCAAACAAGAGGTGACCGAGACGTGTAACCAATGACACCCCATACCATCACGCCGGGTGATACGCCAGTATGGCGATGACGAATACACGCTTCCAATGTGCGTTCACCGCGATGTCGCCTAACACGGATGCGACCATCATGATACTATAAACAAAATCTGGATTCATCCGAAAAAATGACGTTTTGCCATTCGTGCACCCAGGTTCGTCGCTGAGTACACCATCGCAGGCGCTCCTGTCTGTGATGCAGTGTCAAGGGTAACCGCAGCCACGGTCTCCGAGCTGAAAGTCCATGCTGCTGAAAACGTCGTCGAACTGTTCGTACAGATGGTTGTTGTCTTGCAAACGTCCCCATGTGTTGACCCAGGGATCGAGACGTGGCTGCACGATCCGTTACAGCCATGCGGAAAATATGCCTGTCACCTCAACTGTTAGTGATACGAGGCCGTTGGGATCCAGCACGGCGTTCCGTATTACCCTCCTGAACCCACTGATTCCATATTCTGCTAACAGTCATTGGATCTCGACCAACGCGAGTAGCATTGTCGCGATACGATAAACCGCAATCGCGATAGGCTACAATCCGACCTATATCATAGTCGGAAACGTGATGGTACGCATTTCTCCTCCTTACAAGAGGCATCACAACAACGTTTCACCAGGCAACGCCGGTCAACTGCTGTTTCTGTATGAGAAACCGGTTGGAAACTTTCCTCATGTCAGCACGTTGTAGGTGTCGCCACCGGCGCTAACCTTGTGTGAATGCTCTGAAAAGCTAATCATTTGCATATCACAGTATCTTCTTCCTGTCGGTTAAATTTCGCGTCTGTAGCACGTCATCTTCGTGGTGTAGCAATTGTAATGGCCAGTAGTGTACTAGTATTTTATTAACACTGTCAAACTTTTTGTATCCTACGGACGCAGAACAACATTTTCCTATAGATGGCAATTCAGCTATTAGACTGATGCCAATACATTGTGATCACACCCCACAGCGAGGCAGAGTGTGGCATGAGATTGTTGCGGAAACAGTGGGAAAAAAACTATACACAACGATATCTTATAAGGTGTAGGAAAACCGTTGGCATTCAAAGCAGCTTCCAGTCGTCTCTCAATGAATAAGTATAGGTCCTGTGTGATTTTCAAGGGACTCTCATACCATTCTTCCTGAAAAACAATAGCAGGTTCAGGTAACGATGATGGAGTTGGATAGCAATCACTGAACCTTCTCTCCAAAGCAGTCCGCAAAAGCTAAAAAATGGTGAGATATGACGACTGTGGTGGCCAGAGGAGATGTGACAATTGATACTCGTGCTCACAAAACCAGCCATGGACGACGCGAGATGTGTGAACCTTGTCGTCTTGGAAGACAGTATGACCACTGGGGAAGAAATATTGTACCATACCATGGGATGGAACTGATCAGCTTAAATGGTCACTTAATCCTTGGCAGTAATGCGACGTCGCAGAGTACCCATGGTGCGCACGGGATACCATGGCATGTCTGCGCAAATCTTCGCATCACCACATTTCACTCTTGGGATGTAAACTCGACCACGAGTTGGAAACAGTGTGCTAAAAGACTCATCCCATCACATGACTTACCTTCGTTGCTCCTCCGTCCAGGTTTTATTGCTTTTGCCCTCGTTTTCCTGTTACGGGCATTTTCCTCGGTGATAGGATTCCACCTCACCCTGCCATTCCCTGCTTATGGAGCCCCCATCCTGTTGTTTTGTTGCTGACAGGGTTCGTGAGTGCGACCGTGAGTTTTGCAGCTGTGGTCCTCTTATTTTTCGTTACAGTTCTCTTCCATGACTTTCATGTAATGTATTCGCTGTTGCGAATATGGACAACTATCACCTGTATAATGGAATGACAACAATGAAAATTTTTGCCGGACGGAGACTCGAACCTGGATTTCTTGCTTTACGCGAATGGTCACCTTAAGCGCTTTGGCTATTCGTTCATGACTCACGGCCACCGCAGAAGTTCCATATGTCATCAGTCCTGCGTCACAAACTGTACACGTACACACGTTATTGAAAATGTGCAAATGCGTGTGAAATGTTATGGGACTTAACAGCTAAGCTCATCAGTCCCTAAGCGTACACACTAAATTATGCTAAGGACAAACACACACACCCATGCCCGAGGGAGGACTCGAATCTCCGCCGGGACCACACACATTATTAAATCCCCGTACAGAGGAGGAGATTTTAACAGGAAGTCGCTGCCTAGTATCCGCGAATAAATACGACATTGCAGTGTTCTTCTTATGCAGCTGATGAAGGGACATTGCATCGTTCTTCTTGGTAAAAGAGGCACTGCAATATCGTATTTATCCACCCATACCAGGCAGCGACTTCCAAATAAAATGTCCTCTCCTGTAGCCGGCTGGTGTGGACGAGTGGTTCTAGGCGCTTCAGTCTGGACCGTAACATCCTATACTCATCTATATATTTCTAGTACTTCGATCATGGTGCATAATTTACAATTACTATCATCCATCTTCTCTGTGTGGATGGGGTCAAAAGGCATTCTCGCATTCTCAGGATAATGTTAGATATTGAAAGGCCTTCTTGCATTGTAATTGAACATCCATCCCTGCAGCACTGTCACCGGTTTAATCTGCAGCTTACCAAAAGTAGACCGTTGCATTCCATGTCTCAAGAAAGAACAGAGTGAGACGAGTCTGTAACTGCTGTTCAGCAAAGAGTGTTCCACACCAATCTTACGCACAGCAGGCGTGGAGGCTCTGGTGCAGGAAGCGTGCACGCCAGAGTGGGTGAATGTCTTGCCTTTTGCGCTTCTGAAGACTGACTGGACTTGTGTGGAATGATCTACAGTTACAGCACACGGATTTATCAGCATGAGTTGCACTTATTTGTCTTCATCATACATTCACTAAATATCATTGCTTTCCAAGCATCGTGCAGGCAGCTATGGGCACAGTCCTCAGCTGCATGATTACAGCTAATATACCCAAACTCGTCCTTCCCCAGAATAGACACCTCATCCATTGAACACATAGTACACAGTACACAATTATCTCAGTCCTCTTGCGAAACTCGGCACAGACTGAGCGAATATTCCGTAATTTTTTTCGTTTCTTCCTCGACCACCATCTTGGATTACATCATGAGAGGGGAGAGGGGGAGGCCGTCAGTGTGCTTTGCTGGTGGTGATGTGAACTAGGTCAGCTGGACTCTGGACCTCAAGGTGAACACATTGGATGGAGCTACTGTCCTTGACAAGTCAAATTGTTTAAATAAACAACATACTGCAATGGAAACAATATAAAGATATTTGTCCATTCTGTCCAGCAGCCCAGCATAGACTGAGTCCTTTTCCTGCCAATTTACAGATAGGGGAGGTGAGCGGCGCGGAGGCGAGGGGTGGGGCGTGGAGTTAGGTTAGTGGAGGTAGCCCAATTGACCTATTTTCTGCCCAAAATTTGAACTTCCCGCCATGACGTCAGTGCGACATTGCCACATCTATGGCCACCAGTCTTGAATCCCCATCTTGAATATATTTGGCAATAATACAGAGTGGGGCCATACAAACTTCGCCCTACTACTAGTGTGGGTGGTAAAAATTGTACAGGGAGATGACGAGATGAATGCAGTAAGCAGATTCAGAAGGATGTAGGATGCAGTAATTATTCGGAGATGAAGAATCTTGCTCAGGATAGGGTGGCATGGAGAACTGCATCAATCCTGTTAGCACTGAAGACTGCAACAATAGCAACAAAAACAACGTAACAGTGTTAAATATGGATCAAATTTTGCCTATGATAGACTCTTTCTGAAATTATAAATGGTCATAACGGAGAGATGAAATATTTTTTGCTGAGATTATTATCACATTAGCGAAAAATAAATGAAATGTAACAAAATAAAACCATGTACCTTAAGCGAAGTTGAGGATTGCAGCGTAACGGAATATCAGTGTGCATAAATATCGACTGGTGACAGATTCGCACCAATTACCTCTATATGACATATGTATTAAAATCGATGAATACTCATCAAAAGGATACAGACATCAGATTATCCATACTGAACACACCCATATCAGAAAACGAAGTTTCTGAACATTAAGCCATTGCAGATGGAATAGAATAGCAAATTGCTATCATTTAGAGAAATTTTTGTTGTCAGTTTAGGTATTCGTCTAGAGTGCAGATGGAACTTTTTATTATGAACTGTTTAAGCTGCTCATTTAATTTCGAAGATCCATGAACAACAGATTTAATTTCAGGAAGCAAAGCGTTGAACATTTTGTGTATGGAAGGAACGCTCTCCTTTCTGCACAAGACTAACGTTTTCTCAATTCCAATGAGTTTATATACTGGATGTTTCAAAATACTTTTACAAACATTGGGGACTGGTTGTTTACACAAAAACAGAAAAACAATTCATACAAATCCTTCGTTTTCGAGTTATTGACGAACGTAGGTGACTAGAGCTCATCAAAACGTAAACTGATAACAAATGCTCGAAATGTCCTGCGCATGCTTCTAGAGACGCAAGCACTCGCCGAATCATGAACTGTTGCACCCTTCCCAATACTCGCTGACGGTTTCGAATGGTTTCGCAGCTTCCATGACACATAAATGAAGAAGTTATGCACTCTGGTGGTCTGCTGCATACACCAGTTGTTTTTTAAGGTGCCACCAGAGATAACAATTAAAAGGACTGAGGTCGGAAAGCGTGCAGGCCATGGAACTGGTCCTATTCTAATGTCCATCTGTCACAGCAGATACCAACCATTGTATCTCGAATACTGAAATTGAAATGTGCTGCTGCTATATCATGAATAAACTACAGCTTTTGAAGGAGTCAAATCCCTGTAGACAGCACCTGTAAGACATCCTGGCCCTACCAAAGAGTCACAATTCCCCGCTTTAATCGGAAACTAATGCTGCTTTCTAGCCTGTACTGTAGCATGAAGATTGCTTTCGGCTCATATGGCTGTTGGCTGTGCAGATTTGTTATTCCATCTGTTCCGAACGTTGGCTCGTCTGTAAACAAAACTGAAAAGACAAACAACGGACTAGCAGTCTGTGCAACAAACCATCAGCAAAAGTTCTCCTTTTGTGGATAATCGGCAAGCGTTAGGTCCTGCATACAGTGAAAATGATATGGATACTTGAGTTGATCGTTAAGTATCCTCCATGCTGAACTTATATGCCGCATGTCAGGGCCATTTGCCTTGCGCTAATACCTGTCTCTTTACCAACTGCCGCGCAGGATTAGCCGAGCGGTCTGAGGCGCTGCAGTCATAGACTGTTCGGCTGGCCCCGGCGGAAGTTCCGAGTCCTCCCTCGGGCATGGATGTGTGTGTTTGTCCTTTGGATGATTTAGGTTAAGTAGTGTGTAAGCTTAGGGCCTGATGACCTTAGCAGTTAAGTCCCATAAGATTTCACACAGTTTCTTTTCCAACAGCCTGCAGAACGTGCTTTTCCTGGTCAGGCGTACGAGCAACACGTGATGTCAATAGTCTGTGGGGCTACGAATCCTTATTTTCCCTTTATTATTGTTTCATCCCCATACTGGTGGGGAAGGGGTGGGGGTTGCTGTCTGCAGTACAGTCAACCTGCTCTTCAACCGAGAAACAAAATAACAAATGCAGACAGCCGGCTGGTGTGGCTGAGCGGTTCTAGGCGCTTCAGTCTGGAACCGCGCGACCGCTCCGGTCGCAGGTTCGAATCCTGCATCGGGCATGGATGTGTGTGATGTTTAAGTAGGTCTATGTTCTAGGGGACTGATGACCTCAGATGTTAAGTCCCATCGTGCTCAGAGCCATTTTTTGAACAAATGCAGACGAAGAAAAACACAGACGTAATGGAGTTATTTACAAATGAATTTAAACGCTCTGAAGGAGAAATTTGTGGATGTTTTTATGTATGAAATGTGGATTTCTTCGTATTCTGTTACAAATAATAACAAAAGGTAAAAAAGCGTAAAACAATTAGAGTACTTTAAAATAAGAAGCAAAACATTGCTGTTAAAAAGAAGCACATCACTGTCATTAAAAGTGAAAGTACCTGCTCTGGGATAGGCAAGCCGTTGTTGGAATGGAAAAAAAAGCTAGTCGTTGAGGAGGGTAGGAGAGTGGTGGTATAAGGGTTGAGGGCAGATGCGTGGTATCCATGGAGTAGGAGTGGCTGTTGGGAGACAAGAGATGAGGAGTAAATAGGGGTATCGGTGAGACAACAATTTGAAGGGGAAAAGGGGATAGGGAAAGAGGGGAGGAGTGGGAGAGACGTGGGTACAGAAATATGAGGAGGAGATGGGCAGCAAGCGCTGTTGAGGTGGACTGTGTGGGGTTGATTTGATGGGTAAATAGTAGCGACGGTGTTCATTATCTGAGAGAAGGGGATGGTTGAAATTTCTTTGGGAAAGTGTATGGCGGATGAGTAGGTGTAGGGTTGCTGGTATGCTGGTTGCTAGGTGGTAGAGGCGCGACAGCATACTAGGATTGGAAAGTAGAGGAGAAACTAGAGAATAATTGGAGTCGAGTGTGTGGATGTGTAGGTTGTTCGGACGTGTTCATTGTGAGGGAGGTGAGGTGGGAATTTGATGAGTTCGTAAGGGTGCCATATGGGGGAAGGTAAACGGATGGAGAATGCGAGTCAGAGAGCATGACATTCAAGGATCTGAAGGGAATTATAGAACTTCGGTGAGTGTTTTATATTGAGACGACGAAATACCTTCGGAATCAAAAACGGGAAAATATGCGTTCAGTATTTTTTAATAAGGCTGTCCGGCAATACCAATGTCGATCCTCTGCCCCACCCCTTGGGGCAATCTTAGATTGGAACATCCCACTGTTATTTTAGAATCGGTTTCTACAGGAAAAAACATGAAGAGAAATCAAATAAAAACCGAACTTCAGCTACAACGGGACCATGGAATGGTTACATTCAAAAGGAATCACCAGATGCGTTAAAACATTTACCCCACTGGAAGAAGAGACGTTTAATTCCTGTTTCGTAGAACGCCGTCGGCCGCTGACGGATCCACAACGGCATCCACTCTTGCATGTCCTCGTCCGGCAGGAACCGACGTTTACACATGTCTTTCTTCAGGTCGCCAAAGAAGTGAAAATCACAAGGTGAAAGATTCAGGATGTATGGAGGACATTGTAATGTTTCCCAACCAACTGTAGCCTTCGTCCGATTGGCAGTGTGGTGTCAGGTGCAATTGTGCAACAGGATGATACCGTCCGACAGCATTCCTGGGTGCTTTGATTCTATGGCGTGTCGAAGTTTCTGCGAAGGGTCTTCATAGAGCTGTGCATTGATTGTAGACCTTACTCGAGGAACTCGACGAGCAGCGGAAGCATACTGTTGGACGATAACGCCCGCTCCCACACTGCCAATCGGACGGAGACTATGATTCAGCGAAATGGTTGGCACTGCAAGATCCGTATCGTCTCCCATTCTTTTTTTTTTTTTAGTAATTTAATTGAAAGCTTTGTTGCTTTGGTAAAAATAAAATTGTTTCTTTTTGTCGTGACAGAATAAATTATTATTAATCATACCAGATCTGGCGCCCGAACAGGGACTTGACTAAAATATTGAAAGTGTCACGGTACTAATATATGATTGTCTTATTTCATGTATCGCTCTTTGGAACCCAATGCTGCATAAAATTACGGATGAGCAATAAATATACGCAATATTGAAGGACGCGGTATTTACACAAATATCTTGGGATTTAATAAGACGCAGATTTGCAGTTTTGAAGACAACGCTGAGTGAGTACCAAATTTTCGTTTGCCATAGTTCTGTCTAAAGAGTAGCTCATTTGACCTTCAAATTCGACCTGACTCTATCCTTTCTGTAGCTTAACGTAAAAAACCACTTTTTTTTCTACGTAAATATTTGAACATTTTCTGTAGCCTTTTGCTTGACTATTTGTTTTATACTGTAGTTAATATTCTCGTGTAAGTTCAAGATGGATACCATTTCAGTCTTTTCTGTGTAACAGCGTTGGCAATCAATTGTTTCAACGGCGTTGACTCCATCTTGTCTTTTTGCTACAGACGTGTGTCAGTTATTACCCACGTAACATTAGACATTTGACGAACGCGCCGCGACTTTAACTTGCGCGGCAAGAATAATTGACAATCAGAATTTCAGTTGGCAGTACCCATTTTAAGTTGGCAATAGTTGAATTTCATTATGGCGGACGGACAATCGAGCGCGAACTCTGCAGACGAAAGCGACGGCACTGTTAACAAACATTACCGACTCCGCTCACGCGGAACGACGGCCAGGACAGACGACAGACAAGAGGTAGCTAACGTGGACGACACTCAGCAGGAAACACCCACCTCCCCGATAACGGTATCAATTGACATTGTCAAAATGTTACAGGAATTGATACTAGACAGACAGGAGAGGGAACAGCGCGAACGTGATCGCGAACAACGTGAGAAAGACAGAGACAAGTTTTTATCAGAGTTGAAAACGGATATGACAACACAGATTGACTCAGTTAGGAATTACGTAAATACCACCATTGATGCGAAAGTAGGTACCCTCACTACGCAAGTAGGCTCTCTCACAGCACAGATAGATTCGGTTAAGGGTGACGTCACGGCGCAAGTAACCACTTTGACAACACAGATAAGCACTCTGAATAACAAAATTGATAACATTGGTCAGAATCTCACAACTCAAATCGAAGCGTGTCGCAAAGAAACCGATTCGGTAAAACTTGCGTATATAACAGTTGCACGACAGGTAGACGAGTTAGCGACAGCGGTAGCCACTGTAGAATCAAAAGTAAGTGCAATGGCGAATGACATTTCGGACCGAACTATTGAGGAAAGAGTTAACAGTAGTGTTGCTTCGCACACTAAAGCACTTACCGAACATTACAAAGAATGGACTGATGTACAAGAGAAGCTTGTTGAAGAGAAGGTTACACGTGACTTGAAAGATGTTGTTAAATCCCAACCTTAGACATATTATCTGCACCCGGCAGTTCAGGAGACACTGTTTGTACTGAACTAGGCCAAATTAGACGAGTGTTTACCCGGGATTTGCCGGAATGGCGGAAGCAAGTAACAGATGAGATATCCGACCTGAAACAGCAAATTCAAACACTACAGTATGATAACCAGAGTGACGGGAAACACTCACTACCTTCTGAGCCAGATGAACATCAATACCAGACAACACAACAACACAACACACCACAGTACATTCCGCGACCGAAAAATGAATTTAACGATTCACACAACAACAACACTGAACAATTGACACTCACAACCCTCATGAAAGAGGAGAGTGTATTGAAACACAGAGTTTTTCAACCATTCCAACCGGAAAAGCGAAATATTCATCCAGTCGTTTTCCTAAAGAACTTTTCAGGAGTCTTTCCAGCTGCCTGGAATGACAAACAGAGAATACAATTCATTACCGGATACATACAAGGAGAAAGTGCTATATGGTTTGTTCAGCAACACCTACGCAAAGAGGTCTACAACGCCGAACCTTTCCATTCGAACAGTGGCGGACTTCGCCGGTAATTTGAAAAGTACTTGAGAAAGATACAATATTGGGACACTCCCATAACAACAAAAGATGTTATTATGATCCTTAAGTCAAAACTACCCATTTCCATACGCGAAAAATTAGTGAACGTGTCAGAGGAAGATCAGGACGCATTTTTGTCCGTCCTGGATTCGCTCGATCTTATACACGAAGACGCGCGTGCGAATGCTAACCGTAAGAACAACAACGCAGGCACATATTCGAATGGAAACGGTAGTAATGGAAATGATTCACACGAAACACAATACGGAAACAAACAGTACGATAACCGCAATAGAGGCCGAAACAATGGTTACCGTAATGGTAAACACAAAAACAAGCATTACAGCAACCAACGGTACAATCCAATATACAACACGCAACAACAGTATTACGGGAATGCCCCATACCAATCAAACAATAACGATAGTAACTTCTACCAGAATGGGAACAAATACAAGGGTAAATGTTGCAACAATCAAAATTGCGGAGGTCAGCTACCTCCACCACAACCCTATGGGCAGCCACAAAACCAGCAACAACAGCAATACACGCCTCAGCAACAACCATTCATGCAACAACAACAGTACACGCCACCACAACAGGACTTTAGATACAATAACAATAAACCAAGAAAACAATACAATCCACCGGTATATTTTACGCAGACAAGTAATGTACCGATTTTTCAGCCTGGTAAACAAGTGCAGTACCAACAAGGGTTTGATACAAATCAACACACACAATGGGTAAAAAACCAGCTAGAATGGTCAAGTGATGTGACAGAAGAATCAAATCAGTCGCATCACAAGAAAGCGGAAAACTAAAGGCAGCACCTTTTCGCCTCCTTGGGGATGCTGCGGGACATAATGGGGGCAAACTCGACCTTGAACGACTTGCGAATGTTTTTGAACCAAGCACACATGACAAGACAGGGTAACAGTTGGACCGATTTTGATACTGATGACGGACTTCCGACTAGAGAAGAGATTTTGAATAAAGTAAGCGAATCAAGTGAACTTGATTACATACAAAGGCCAGATTTACTGCACTTACTTATGAGGTATCTTCATGTCTATTCTTCGAAACCTGGAGTAATACGAGACTACGAATATGACATGAAGGTCGCTCCCCATTCTACTTTTTGCAAGACAACGTACTCTGTCCCGTATGCAAGGCGCGAGGCTGTGAAAAATGAAATACGTAAAATGCTTAAGTGGGAGATCATTGAACCGTCAGACTCACCTTACAGTAGTCCGTTATTGCCAGTTTTGAAGCAGGATGGTAGTGTACGTATAGTTTTGGATGCAAGAAACATAAATAAAATAATTATTCCAGTAAGAACTCGACCTGAGGCTATGGATGAACAATTACAAAGGTTTCATGGAGTAAAATTCCTCACATCGGTAGACTTGAGATCGAGCTACTGACATGTCAAGATGACATCACAGGCTCGAAAATATACAGCGTTTATATTTGCTGGTAGATCATACCAATTCAAAGTAGTTCCATTTGGTTTGAATGTGAGTTCAGGCGTATTCATAGCTGCACTTGATCATGTATTAGGACCTGAACTGTTGGATCGAGTAACAGTGTATGTTGATGACTTACTGATTGCTACGAAATCTTGGGAAGAACATTTAGACATAATAAGCAAAGTTTTCCAGAGGTTTGTTGACTATGGAGTCACAGCTAATCTACATAAGTCTAAATTTGGTGAAAGCGAGATTAAATTTTTAGGACATCTTGTATCATCACAGGGAATTACCCCAGATCCAGACAAACTAGCAGCTATTAAAAACTTTCCTGTGCCCTCTTCTAAACGCCGGTTGAAAGGCTTCTTCGGAATGACTTTCTTTTTCAGAAAGTTTATTTCGGACCAGTCGATGAACAGTGAAGCATTGCATGATCTTCTAAAGAAAAATACTCACTGGCATTGGACGCCAGAGTGTCAGGCAGATTTTGATCGCATTAAACAGGCACTTCTTAACAGCAATATTTTGTTCCATCCAGACATGGATAAAGAATTCTGTATTTAGTCAGATGCTTCATTTCAGGGGCTTGGTTCTTGTTTGTTTCAAATAGAAGTAATTGATGGAAAAGAAGAGATAAGAGTTATCAGCTTTGCAAGTAGGGTTCTCACAGAATGTGAGAGGTCATACTCGGTGACAGAGTTGGAGGCTCTGGCCGTTGTATGGTCCTTTAAAAGGTTCAATTACTACATCCATGGTCGGAAAATTAAGGTCTTTTCTGATCACCAAGCTTTTAGTTTCTTGCTCTCGTGTAAACTTCTTCATCCTCGTCTTACACGATGGAGTCTCTTCTTGCAAGAGTATGATTTCGAAATAGTATACATCAAGGGTAAAAACAACATTATCGCGGATCCTTTGTCACGCATGCCGCAAGGACTTCCCGAGTCCAGTGAACTTATCGAGCAGATGTCTAACTACCGAATTCTTCTAATGAAAGACCCACTACATAGAAAGTACTTCCTTCAGCTCTGCGAGCAGATGCGTATACTCCAAGAAACAGATCCCAAATGGCGTAAGGTCAAACAACTTCTTCTAACAAAACCCGATCACCACTTGTCCAAATTTTATAAACTACACAACGATGTTTTATTCCATCGAACTTCTCTCCTCTCTGGTAGATGGTGTGTGTGTGTATACCACACGCATACGTTGAACACCTTATCTGGTACACACATCTTTCGTGGGGTCATCATGGACCTGAAAAATGCAAACGAAAGATTTCTGCGTATTGCTATGTACCAAACTTGCACCATCGAATCCACAATTTGTTAAGTACATGTGTTATCTGCCAGAAGGCAAAACCCTTCAACCATTCGAACCTAATTCCTCTGAATCCAATTATTACTGAGAGACCAAATCAAGTTCTGGCCCTTGATCTCGCCGGACCCCTGCCGCAAGGGAGGGGAGGGGTGAAATACCTAGTCGCATTGTTGGATCTTTTCACAAAACATGTGAGACTTTATGCAGTGAAATCATCCAGTGCACTTCCGATCATCCGTCGAATCGAACAAGAATATTTTCCTCGATTTGGCAAGCCGGAGGCCATTCTATCAGATAATGCATCGAATTTCACTGGCAGACAATGGCGCAATTTTCTTGCCAGACATGGGATCAAACAAATACTTATATCTCGTTTCAGACCGCAATCTAATCCCACCGAACGTATCTTCAAAGAGTTCAAAAAAATGGTTCAAATGGCTCTGAGCACTATGGGACTCAACTGCTGAGGTCATTAGTCCCCTAGAACTTAGAACTAGTTAAACCTAACTAACCTAAGGACATCACACACATCCATGCCCGAGGCAGGATTCGAACCTGCGACCGTAGCGGTCTCGCGGTTCCACACTGCAGCGCCAGAACCGCGCGGCCACTTCGGCCGGCCTTCAAAGAGTTCAATAGATTCATTCGAACCTACATACCTAATCGACAAACCCTTTGGATTGACTTTGTATCTTCATTCGAGCAGATTGTCAACAATCTTCCACACTTCTCAACTGGATTTACACCTGCGGAATTAATGACGAGTCATCGGGAAAGAAATGAATGGTTAGATCCCATACCTAAAATTGTAGAACCAGAATTAGATTTAGATGCAAAACTTAGGCAAGCATTGGTATCCTTAGCTGTACAGGCGAATCTACGCAAGAAGTCTGATGACAAGAAAGTATCTAAGGCTCTTACATATGATATTAATGAAAAGGTGCTTTTACGGACACATTTTAAGCCATCGAAGTTGCTGAAAAGAAATCGGAAATGGAGGCTATTGTACGACGGACCATTTGTAGTAATTAGAAAACCACATACAGGATGTTATCTAATAGCGGATCCAGCATCTGGCAGAATTAAAGGATTGTATCACCACCAGGATCTCAAGAAGTATAACGAGGCAAAGTAACAAGCAAAGGAACATTAGCCTAAGGTTTAACCTGTGAAACACTTCGGTATTCAAACACACCAATACGAGTACTCACACTTTGGCGAAAAACTATGGAGGTAATTGAAGATTTGATTTATTATGGCGTACGAAAAAGAAAGCACATTCCATTTGAGAGGACAGATTCTCAGTTAGTTTTAAGTTAGTCATAGGTGTAAGCAGTCCAAGTTGGCTGTTGGCATTGAGAAATGCCGTTATTGGTGAAAGGAGATACGGAAGGAAGCAGCAGATTGCCACCTTCCAACTCCAATGAATATATATGTATGTGAAATATTAGGTTAAGCAATTTCTTTTTCAGCCCTCAAGATGGAATGTTAGTCTTTAAGTGTACAGAGTACAGCCTATTGCGTGTAAACTGTGCGTTATTGTAACACCGCCGTGAACTATACCTTTTGTTAGCGCGATCTTCAGAATTAAACAGATTTGTGTAGCCAAGTGTTTGAACTGTCAAAAGCAGTAAATAACAGAGAGAGAGAGAATCACGTAGTATTTGATAGTTTTCAGGAGATTCAATCTCAGATTCAAAGTATCATCTACGAACAGTAAGCCCCATAAAGATTTAATAGCTACGCAACAAAGCATTTCCTTTATTCTGTTTTACAACAGCTGTTAGGTCATGTAGTCGAGAGTGCCACTACATGGAAACATATACGTCGTACTGACAAGTCTGAAGTATTCCTGATGGTAAACGTTTCTTCTTTAAACATGTAAGATGCACTAAAGTAATTAGCTATTTCACAGCCAAACCCGACAATCACCCAGAAGGAAGCGTGAGAAACTAGAAAGCTGTCACCAGATATGACTCACATTATAATAATAAAACTAAGATCTGATATTAGATTAAAGAATAGCCACTTGAAGGCACACGTGACGCATGTCATGCATCTAAGGTCACAAAAATATCCTAGTGTAGTTGTGCTAGAATTTGTATATGTATATAGTGTATTTATGTTCATATTTGATCCTCTCCTCTTCCACTTCCCCATCCTATCCCATTAAAAAAAGTGGGGATTAGAATTTGACAGGCTCATCTGAGTGCTCTTTAGACGGTTGAAGTGGAAACGAAATTTGTGGGAGAGATCCGTTAGCGAAAGTTTTGTTCTAATCGCGTATCGCGAGTAGCAATGTTGAGAGATTATAATACATTCCGCGAGTAGTACTTGCAGCCAGTAACTTTATGAAGCATGAATCTTCCGGAGAGAAATGCATGAGTATGCTCGACCAGTAGAGACAGAATTTGTTCAATCTGTGCTCTACATAAACAGTGACACTAAATTTTGAAGAGAAACGAAATAACAAGCTGCTTAAAAGATTTGTTTTAAAAAAAATTTTACCTTTGTAAAAGGGAGAGAGAATAACCGAAATAATCGTGCCTTGATGCACAAGTAGTGGTATTCAATACGCTAATCCGGCGTGGCGTGACTGAAAAGGTTAACAGAATTTTGTGACTGTAAGCAAACTTAAGAAATGTATGTATGTATGTAATTTATGGACATTGTTTAATCTTGTAATGTATTTACCTGTGAGTAACTTGAACTGTGAACTTTGAAATCACAATGTGAGATGGGAGATGTGAATTTGCAGACACTCTAAGACGTTCTAAACAAAATGCGAGTGATAAAGTGTACAAAATACGCGTGCAGTGACATGTGTACACGCAAGTGCAGGTAGTGACAGCGATCACAGCAAAGCATTTTGCAAACTATATGTAAAACGTTGGCTTCACTTACCTGTGTGTAAGCAGCATGGCAGGTCGCAGGGACTGTCGTGTGAAATCCTCGAAACAGACGGTGGTATTTTCTACCCAAGTTTTCGATACGCCGATCGACGATGGAGAAAGGACACTAGACGTGTGTTTTCCGCGTGTTCTCATTTTAGCAGAGCGCGAGTGACACACGTTAAACTTCATACGAGCATACACGAGCGCGTGTTGCACTGGACTAGTAATCGGCAACAGCGCGGAGCTGCTTGCAATTGGACTCAACAATTAACATTTGAAACACAACCGACGCGCGCGCTGTGGAGGCGTGTCATTGACCTTAGAATGTTTTCCGTCTCACAACTATGCAAGAGACATTGCTAAAGCTATCACAGTGAAACTTAATTATGAACTTTATTTATTCTGTAAAAAGAGAAGTCTCAGCTTCAAATTAATTTCCATTTAATCAGTCACGTCGGATATTTTGCGATAGATAGTTAAATAAAGACAAGGCATTACTGAGCACTGAAACGTTAACTGGAAGGGAAGGTTATCAGTCCTGTCCAGAATCCTATAAAACCTTTACCTGTTAGTCTACATTATAGCACGAACCTAACACAGGTTTCTTTCTGTTTATTTGCATGTAAACGACATGACGCTTGATGCGAGACACTAGAGAGGCAACACGAGCGAACACAAAAAAGACGCTACCCATGGTCGTGACCTCTCGGACGACGCCGCTCACCGAACGAGAATAGACGTTGCAGACTCCGGTTAAGTGAGTGCGTGACAAATAAAAGTGTACAGTGTAGTGTCAAGTGAAACGTCCTGATTAACAACGACATTCTAAAAGAATCTAATGAAACGGATAAAAAACGTTACGAGACCAAACAGGTCACAGACAATTTTAGAGGACTGTTTAAGTAATTATTTCAATGTATCTGTGTATGTTTGTCTACTGACATGTTTTGTTTTCTATATAGAGTATTATTCATTTATCTTTGTGTGTGTTAGGCTTAAGATTGTTTTTGTCATATTTTGTTTCACAGTAACAGCAATTAAGATAACAGTGCAAGGACACCTTACAATGAACTGAGAGAAGTGCCAAAGTGCACAAAAGACACTGAAAGACTTTATTTGTTTTCATAACTGTACTGGAAGCATAAAATAACAAGATGACAAACTCATTCCAATTTTATGTTAGAACGAAAGTAAACAGATGATAAAACACAGTAATGTCTTGAAACTACATGTGAGTCCTGATGATCCTTCCGGAATCATCATGCCTCACATGGGAGGCATTGTGACATTACAGCCTTTATCACTGCGATTTTTAACATGTAAAAGTTTTTTTTTCTGTATTCGCGTCAGTATGTGCGAACTTTTAACATATACCAATGAATGTTGTAACCAGATATCTTTGCCGCGCTCCTGAAAAGCGCAGAATATCACAATAGCTATAAACTGTTATACGCTGCTATCGATCAGTAAAAAAACGATGCATCTATGTTTCAAAATAACAATTGCCAATTTTTACTTCTGCAGGGAGCCGCGCCGCTCTCTATCTGTTCTGTGAATGTGTTGCGAGTCGGACGCAAAAGTATTGTGCTCCATACTGATATAATCATTTTATTGTAACTTTAAGAGTTTAAGTGATTAAAAAAATATATGTAGCCACAAACAAGCGAGAATGTATATCATGAAAATTCGCTCCACCGCCACAATGGGTGGCCATGTTAATGTAAGTTTCCGTTTCGTAATATAATACTTGAAGCCTTGAAGTTTATTTAATTTCAAAGAAAATCTCTCAACCTTATTTTCATTAATTATACTTGTGATAATCTTTCCTGTTTAAAAGATTTATGCAGCTTATGATCCAGCGTGTGTTCTGTCGGAACAGGAGGCTGTCGTGACGACATCGTTATAGTATTTATTCCAAGTTCTTTCAGTTCCGTTTATATGTTCGTACAAATCCAATTAGTTTGTCCCTTAGGTTTCTTTCATGTAACTTCCGCCTGTTTTCTCCGCGCGATCTTCCTCCGAAAAAAATTACTGTTCATTTTTTTTTAGTAATTTTCGATATCGCGAATGAGAAAAGACAGCCGCCTCCTGCTCCGAACAAAACACCACGACTTTTCTAACGTCGGAGAGTACCGCACGAATTTTCCGCTAAAAGGTAATAGAATTTCTTAAAGCTGGGTCAATTACACATGTTGCTGCTGTTCTCCGACAAATCTGGTGTGATTAATAGTAATTTATTCTGTCACGACAAAAAGAACCAATTTTATTTTTACCAAAGCAACAAAGCTTTCAATTAAATTACTAAAAAAAATCATACCAGCTCATCTGGTATTTCATAGGTATTTCACCCCTCCCCTCCCTTGCGGGAGGGGTCCGGCGAGATCAAGGGCCAGAACTTGATTTGGTCTCTCAGTAATAATTGGATTCAGAGGAATTAGGTTCGAATGGTTGAAGGGTTTTGCCTTCTGGCAGATAACACATGTACTTAACAACTTGTGGATTCGATGGTGCAAGTTTGGTACATAGCAATACGCAGAAATCTTTCGTTTGCATTTTTCAGGTCCATGATGACCCCACGAAAGATGTGTGTACCAGATAAGGTGTTCAACGTATGCGTGTGGTATACACACACACACCATCTACCAGAGAGGAGAGAAGTTCGATGGAATAAAACATCGTTGTGTAGTTTATAAAATTTGGACAAGTGGTGATCGGGTTTTGTTAGAAGAAGTTGTTTGACCTTACGCCATTTGGGATCTGTTTCTTGGAGTATACGCATCTGCTCGCAGAGCTGAAGGAAGTACTTTCTATGTAGTGGGTCTTTCATTAGAAGAATTCGGTAGTTAGACATCTGCTCGATAAGTTCACTGGACTCGGGAAGTCCTTGCGGCATGCGTGACAAAGGATCCGCGATAATGTTGTTTTTACCCTTGATGTATACTATTTCGAAATCATACTCTTGCAAGAAGAGACTCCATCGTGTAAGACGAGGATGAAGAAGTTTACACGAGAGCAAGAAACTAAAAGCTTGGTGATCAGAAAAGACCTTAATTTTCCGACCATGGATGTAGTAATTGAACCTTTTAAAGGACCATACAACGGCCAGAGCCTCCAACTCTGTCACCGAGTATGACCTCTCACATTCTGTGAGAACCCTACTTGCAAAGCTGATAACTCTTATCTCTTCTTTTCCATCAATTACTTCTATTTGAAACAAACAAGAACCAAGCCCCTGAAATGAAGCATCTGACTAAATACAGAATTCTTTATCCATGTCTGGATGGAACAAAATATTGCTGTTAAGAAGTGCCTGTTTAATGCGATCAAAATCTGCCTGACACTCTGGCGTCCAATGCCAGTGAGTATTTTTCTTTAGAAGATCATGCAATGCTTCACTGTTCATCGACTGGTCCGAAATAAACTTTCTGAAAAAGAAAGTCATTCCGAAGAAGCCTTTCAACCGGCGTTTAGAAGAGGGCACAGGAAAGTTTTTAATAGCTGCTAGTTTGTCTGGATCTGGGGTAATTCCCTGTGATGATACAAGATGTCCTAAAAATTTAATCTCGCTTTCACCAAATTTAGACTTATGTAGATTAGCTGTGACTCCATAGTCAACAAACCTCTGGAAAACTTTGCTTATTATGTCTAAATGTTCTTCCCAAGATTTCGTAGCAATCAGTAAGTCATCAACATACACTGTTACTCGATCCAACAGTTCAGGTCCTAATACATGATCAAGTGCAGCTATGAATACGCCTGAACTCACATTCAAACCAAATGGAACTACTTTGAATTGGTATGATCTACCAGCAAATATAAACGCTGTATATTTTCGAGCCTGTGATGTCATCTTGACATGTCAGTAGCTCGATCTCAAGTCTACCGATGTGAGGAATTTTACTCCATGAAACCTTTGTAATTGTTCATCCATAGCCTCAGGTCGAGTTCTTACTGGAATAATTATTTTATTTATGTTTCTTGCATCCAAAACTATACGTACACTACCATCCTGCTTCAAAACTGGCAATAACGGACTACTGTAAGGTGAGTCTGACGGTTCAATGATCTCCCACTTAAGCATTTTACGTATTTCATTTTTCACAGCCTCGCGCCTTGCATACGGGACAGAGTACGTTGTCTTGCAAAAAGTAGAATGGGGAGCGACCTTCATGTCATATTCGTAGTCTCGTATTACTCCAGGTTTCGAAGAATAGACATGAAGATACCTCATAAGTAAGTGCAGTAAATCTGGCCTTTGTATGTAATCAAGTTCACTTGATTCGCTTACTTTATTCAAAATCTCTTCTCTAGTCGGAAGTCCGTCATCAGTATCAAAATCGGTCCAACTGTTACCCTGTCTTGTCATGTGTGCTTGGTTCAAAAACATTCGCAAGTCGTTCAAGGTCGAGTTTGCCCCCATTATGTCCCGCAGCATCCCCAAGGAGGCGAAAAGGTGCTGCCTTTAGTTTTCCGCTTTCTTGTGATGCGACTGATTTGATTCTTCTGTCACATCACTTGACCATTCTAGCTGGTTTTTTACCCATTGTGTGTGTTGATTTGTATCAAACCCTTGTTGGTACTGCACTTGTTTACCAGGCTGAAAAATCGGTACATTACTTGTCTGCGTAAAATATACCGGTGGATTGTATTGTTTTCTTGGTTTATTGTTATTGTATCTAAAGTCCTGTTGTGGTGGCGTGTACTGTTGTTGTTGCATGAATGGTTGTTGCTGAGGCGTGTATTGCTGTTGTTGCTGGTGTTGTGGCTGCCCATAGGGTTGTGGTGGAGGTAGCTGACCTCCGCAATTTTGATTGTTGCAACATTTACCCTTGTATTTGTTCCCATTCTGGTAGAAGTTACTATCGTTATTGTTTGATTGGTATGGGGCATTCCCGTAATACTGTTGTTGCGTGTTGTATATTGGATTGTACCGTTGGTTGCTGTAATGCTTGTTTTTGTGTTTACCATTACGGTAACCATTGTTTCGGCCTCTATTGCGGTTATCGTACTGTTTGTTTCCGTATTGTGTTTCGTGTGAATCATTTCCATTACTACCGTTTCCATTCGAATATGTGCCTGCGTTGTTGTTCTTACGGTTAGCATTCGCACGCGCGTCTTCGTGTATAAGATCGAGCGAATCCAGGACGGACAAAAATGCGTCCTGATCTTCCTCTGACACGTTCACTAATTTTTCGCGTATGGAAATGGGTAGTTTTGACTTAAGGATCATAATAACATCTTTTGTTGTTATGGGAGTGTCCCAATATTGTATCTTTCTCAAGTACTTTTCAAATTACCGGCGAAGTCCGCCACTGTTCGAATGGAAAGGTTCGGCGTTGTAGACCTCTTTGCGTAGGTGTTGCTGAACAAACCATATAGCACTTTCTCCTTGTATGTATCCGGTAATGAATTGTATTCTCTGTTTGTCATTCCAGGCAGCTGGAAAGACTCCTGAAAAGTTCTTTAGGAAAACGACTGGATGAATATTTCGCTTTTCCGGTTGGAATGGTTGAAAAACTCTGTGTTTCAATAAACTCTCCTCTTTCATGAGGGTTGTGAGTGTCAATTGTTCAGTGTTGTTGTTGTGTGAATCGTTAAATTCATTTTTCGGTCGCGGAATGTACTGTGGTGTGTTGTGTTGTTGTGTTGTCTGGTATTGATGTTCATCTGGCTCAGAAGGTAGTGAGTGTTTCCCGTCACTCTGGTTATCATACTGTAGTGTTTGAATTTGCTGTTTCAGGTCGGATATCTCATCTGTTACTTGCTTCCGCCATTCCGGCAAATCCCGGGTAAACACTCGTCTAATTTGGCCTAGTTCAGTACAAACAGTGTCTCCTGAACTGCCGGGTGCAGATAATATGTCTAAGGTTGGGATTTAACAACATCTTTCAAGTCACGTGTAACCTTCTCTTCAACAAGCTTCTCTTGTACATCAGTCCATTCTTTGTAATGTTCGGTAAGTGCTTTAGTGTGCGAAGCAACACTACTGTTAACTCTTTCCTCAATAGTTCGGTCCGAAATGTCATTCGCCATTGCACTTACTTTTGATTCTACAGTGGCTACCGCTGTCGCTAACTCGTCTACCTGTCGTGCAACTGTTATATACGCAAGTTTTACCGAATCGGTTTCTTTGCGACACGCTTCGATTTGAGTTGTGAGATTCTGACCAATGTTATCAATTTTGTTATTCAGAGTGCTTATCTGTGTTGTCAAAGTGGTTACTTGCGCCGTGACGTCACCCTTAACCGAATCTATCTGTGCTGTGAGAGAGCCTACTTGCGTAGTGAGGGTACCTACTTTCGCATCAATGGTGGTATTTACGTAATTCCTAACTGAGTCAATCTGTGTTGTCATATCCGTTTTCAACTCTGATAAAAACTTGTCTCTGTCTTTCTCACGTTGTTCGCGATCACGTTCGCGCTGTTCCCTCTCCTGTCTGTCTAGTATCAATTCCTGTAACATTTTGACAATGTCAATTGATACCGTTATCGGGGAGGTGGGTGTTTCCTGCTGAGTGTCGTCCACGTTAGCTACCTCTTGTCTGTCGTCTGTCCTGGCCGTCGTTCCGCGTGAGCGGAGTCGGTAATGTTTGTTAACAGTGCCGTCGCTTTCGTCTGCAGAGTTCGCGCTCGATTGTCCGTCCGCCATAATGAAATTCAACTATTGCCAACTTAAAATGGGTACTGCCAACTGAAATTCTGATTGTCAATTATTCTTGCCGCGCAAGTTAAAGTCGCGGCGCGTTCGTCAAATGTCTAATGTTACGTGGGTAATAACTGACACACGTCTGTAGCAAAAAGACAAGATGGAGTCAACGCCGTTGAAACAATTGATTGCCAACGCTGTTACACAGAAAAGACTGAAATGGTATCCATCTTGAACTTACACGAGAATATTAACTACAGTATAAAACAAATAGTCAAGCAAAAGGTTACAGAAAATGTTCAAATATTTACGTAGAAAAAAAAGTGGTTTTTTACGTTAAGCTACAGAAAGGATAGTCAGGTCGAATTTGAAGGTCAAATGAGCTACTCTTTAGACAGAACTATGGCAAACGAAAATTTGGTACTCACTCGGCGTTGTCTTCAAAACTGCAAATCTGCGTCTTATTAAATCCCAAGATATTTGTGTAAATACCGCGTCCTTCAATATTGCGTATATTTATTGCTCATCCGTAATTTTATGCAGCATTGGGTTCCAAAGAGCGATACATGAAATAAGACAATCATATATTAGTACCGCGACACTTTCAATATTTTAGTCAAGTACCTGTTCGGGCGCCAGATCTGGTATGATTTTTTTTTTTTAGTAATTTAATTGAAAGTTTTGTTGCTTTGGTAAAAATAAAATTGGTTCTTTTTGTCGTGACAGAATAAATTACTATTAATCACACCAGATTTGTCGGAGAACAGCAGCAACATGTGTAATTGATCCAGCTTTAAGAAATTCTATTACATTTTAGCGGAAAATTCGGGCGGTACTCTCCGACGTTAGAAAATTCGTGGTGTTCCGTTCGGAGCAGGAGGCGGCTGTCTTTTCTCATTCGCGATATCGAAAATTACCAAAAAAAAAAAAATGAACAGTAATTTTTTTCGGAGGAAGATCGCGTGGAGAAAACAGACGGAAGTTACATGAAAGAAACCTAAGGGACCAGCTAATTGGATTTGTACGAACATATAAACGGAACTGAAAGAACTTGGAATAAATACTATAACGATGTCGTCACGACAGCCTCCTGTTCCGACAGAACACACGCTGGATCATAAGCTGCATAAATCTTTTAAACAGGAAAGATTATCACAAGTATAATTAATGAAAATAAGGTTGAGAGATTTTCTTTGAAATTAAATAAACTTCAAGGCTTCAAGTATTATATTATGAAACGGAAACTTACATTAACATGGCCACCCATTGTGGCGGTGGAGCGAATTTTATTGATATACATTCTCGCTTGTTTGTGGCTACATATATTTTTTTAATCACTTAAAGTCTTAAATTTACAATAAAATGATTATATCAGTATGGAGCACAATACTTTTGCGTCCGACTCGCAACACATTCACAGAACAGATAGAGAGCGGCGCGGCTCCCTGCAGAAGTAAAAATTGGCAATTGTTATTTTGAAACATAGATGCATCGTTTTTTTACTGATCGATAGCAGCGTATAACAGTTTATAGCTATTGTGATATTCTGCGCTTTTCAGGAGCGCAGCAAAGATATCTGGTTACAACATTCATTGGTATATGTTAAAAGTTCGCACATACTGACGCGAATACAGAAAAAAAAACTTTTACATGTTAAAAATCGCAGTGATAAAGGCTGTAATGTCACAACTGCCAATCGGACGGAGACTATGATTCAGCGAAATGGTTGGCACTGCAAGATCCGTCTCGTCTCCCAGTGGGAAAAACAATGGTTCAAATGGTTCTGAGCACTATGGGACTTAACGTCTGCGGTCATTACTCCACTAGAACTTAGAACTACTTAAACCTAACTAACCTAAGGACATCACACACATCCATGCCCGAGGCAGGATTCGAACCTGCAACCGTAGCGGTCGCGCGGTTCCGGACTGAAGCGCCTAGAACCGCTCGGCCACAACAATGACTTAACGCATGTGGCGATTACTTTTGATTAGAACTATTCCATGGTCCTGCTGTGGCGCGTGATCGGTTTTCATTTGACTGCCCCTTATACATAAATATGCTTAACTTTTGTATGCAACACTTTTGTCGTTGCCTGATAGATGGTACTGCAATTGATAAATAACACAGCTGAGTTCCAAAACGTTATTATCTCGAGATAAATGCATTGTATCATATCCTTAAAACTGACATGTACGGCAAACGACTCAATATTTTACAGTTTTCTCCGTTTAACTGTTTCGAAACATTCATTCATTCATTCATTATTTTATTTGATCTCATTGCGTGCAAGTCGTCCTTCATTTGTTGAATACGTTCCTTCATAGCGTGACTGCAGTATTAGCTGGAACGCAAGTTATTACGACAGAAGAGAAAACTAAAATGGTTTACCGTCACGGAGAATGTGGCAGAAACATCGGTAATGCTGTAACCCTTTATGCTGAACGTTTTCCTAACACATGGGCTTGGTTTTGTCACCTCATTTGACAGCTCTCCTTCCAGGGAATTGCAACCACGCGAAAGGAACCGCCGAAGAACGGTTGCTGGTGAGATTAATGAAACTTTGGTATTAAAAATGGCTCTGAGCACTATGGGACTTAACATCTGAGGTCATCAGTCCCCTAGACTTAGAACTACTTAAAACTAACTAACCTAAGGACATCACACACATCCATGCCCGAGGCAGGATTTGAACCTGCGACCGGAGCGGTCGCGCGGTTCCAGACTGAAGCGCCTAGAACCGCTCGGCCACACCGGCCGGCACTTTGGTATTAGCTGCAGTTAACCATAACACCTATTAGTAGTCGAAAATTAATTCGTTATTCGCTAATTAGTGAGACTACTGTTTGCTGAATTTTGAAACGTAGAAAATATCGTCAGTTTCATATTTCTCTCCATTAGGAGCTTCATGGCAATGTTGTCCAGAACCAACTACCCTAACATTTTGCCAGTGATCGCTTCAGCGAATACAGAAAGACCACAACTCGACTTTCACGAACAACGGTACGATTAATCGACACTACATGCGTTATTGGAATATGGAACCCCCATTGGTTACGTCAAGTTGAACATCAGCGTCCCTGGAATGTGAATGTTCAGTGTGGAATAATTGATGACAAACTCATTGGTCTATTTTTTATCGATGGCACCTTAAATGGAAATAAAACCCAACATTCTTGCAGAATGATCTTCCAGTCACGCTTGAAAATCTTCTCTTGGGCTTGCGACAATCGATATGATTTCAACACTATAGTTGTCCAGCACTTTATGCTGTAGCATCGCAGGGAGTATTAGATCACGTGTACAATCGCTGATGCATCCAAAAAGACAGTCCAGTGTATTGGCCTGCAAGACCGCCATATCTTACATCTCCTGACTTTTGCTTGTGGGACTGCCTGAAGAGTGAAGTTTATAATGAAGTGCCAACAACACGCGGTAACATGATTGAGCGCATCACCGATATATGTCAGAAGATTACATCGAAAACACTACTCACTTGTGTCGAATCATTCCACGTGCGGATAAATAAGGGTATCGAAATGAGCGGCGACATTTTTGATCACATGCTGAGAAATAATTTTTACAAAAAGCACCCCGTAGATGAGGAGCGAGAGGACACATTTCAAACAAGCTCTTCTCACGATACTGAACATTTCTGGCTTTCTTTTGCTGATCTAATGAATTTTTCTCAAGATAATACTGCTCTTGAACTCAATTTTGTTTTTTGTCAATTACAGCGTCACCTATCAGACAGCAAAAAATGTGTTAAATGCTTTTTTTTCCATAGAACCCGAATCTACAATAAAAATGGGACGTTCCCTTCTAACATTTCAAAGTTGCCCTCCACCCAACCACTGTGGTGTTTCAAAATCATGCAAACTTCGAGGGGATGTAGAAGGGGTCTTGAGGGAAAAATGAGGATAAAAACCCGTGTCCGGAAACGTCATCCAATGACTCTACAGAGTGTTCAAGTTGTAGACTCCGGCACCTATATACACATATGTAAATGGTGATAGTTGTTGAACTATGTGAAAAAAACGTGAATTAGTTACAAATTACCACGTGCACACTTTATTCATCATGTAAACGTGACTGTAGATATTTGGATTTAGGTTATGACATGTTCGATATGCCTGCCATCATTGAAGATGATATGGCGCAGATGAACAGCGAAATTCTGCATGACCATTGATGCTATCGATGATCTCCTGAATGGCTGTTTTCAGTTCAGCAATGGTTTTGGGGTTATTCCTGTATACCTTGTCTTCAATATAGCTGCATAAAAAGAAGTCGGATGTATTCAGATTCGGAGAATATGGCGGCCAATCGAGGCCCATGCCAGTGGCCTCTCGGTAGCCCAGAGCCAGAATGCAATCCCCAAAGTGCTCCTCCAAGACATCAAACAGTTCCTGCTTCGATGGGGTAGAGCTTCGTCTTGCATGAACCACATCTTGTCAAAATCAGGGTCACTTTGCATAATGGGGATGAAATCATCTTCCAAAACCTTCACGTATTATTCGGTAGCCACCGTGCCATCAAGGGATATCATACCGATTATTCCGTGACTGGACATTGCACACCACACACCGTCACCTGTTGAGGGTGAAGAGACTTTTCGGTCGCGAAATGCTGATTCTCAGTCCCCCAAATGCGCCAGTTTTCTTTATTAACGAACCCATCCAAATGAAAGTGGGCAAACTGTTTTCACAACAACGTCCTGTTTGTCAGTTCTGTGAACAATAGTGTTGGCGAAACCGCTTTTCCGTGGCACTGGGGCTTAATAGCTGATGAATTTGAATTTTCTGTGGGAAGAGATGCAGGTCTTCAACAACAATATGTCGCAGTCTCTCCGGATTGATTCCCACCTGTTGTGTCTGATCGATTACCTGGGGCACGTCTTCGCGATGTTTTCAGGCATTTTCACCTCTTTTGGACGACTTACATTGCCAACGCTGTCGTTACGAACAATACCCGTTCTCTCAAACTTGCGAATCAAATTCTTGATTGTTAGCACACTTTGACCAGTTATCTTCAACATGAACTCAGTCGCAAACTTCCTTCGAGTCACAGCTGGGCTGTTACTGATCGCATAGTACGACGCCACTAGCGCTAGACCCTCAGGGACGCTGTACCACGTGCAAATGGCCGACAACAATAAGACACATGCGCATGCGCATGCTAATTCCCGTCATGCCCCGCGGCCAACCGTGCAATTTGAACGTCCTAACACAAACCGTTCAGGAGTTACGACGATTTTATCCATATACACTACTGGCCATTAAAATTGCTACACCAAGAAGAAATGCAGATGATAAACGGATATTCATTGGACAAATATATTACACTAGAACTGACATGTGATTACATTTTCAATTTGCGTGCATAGATCCTGAGAAATCAGTACCCAGAACAACCACCTCTGGCCGTAATAACGGCCTTGATACGCATGGGGATAGAGTCAAACAGAGCTTGGATGGCGCGTACAGGTACAGCTGCCCATGCAGCTTCAACACGATACCACAGTTCATTAAGAGTAGTGACTGGCGTATTGTGACGAGCCCGTTGCTCGGCCACCATTGACCAGACGTTTTCAATTGGTGAGAGATCTGGAGAATGTGCTGGCCAGGGCAGCAGTCGAATACTTTCTGTAACCAGAAAGGCCCGTACAGGACCTGCAACATGTGGTCGTGCATTATCCTGCTGAAATGTAGGGTTTCGCAGGGATCGAATGAAGGGTAGAGCCACGGGTCGTAACACATCTGAAATGTAACGTCCACTGTTCAAAGTATAGTCAGTGCGAACAAGAGGTGACCGAGACGTGTAACCAATACCATACCATACCATCACGCCGGGTGATACGCCAGTATGGCGATGACGAATACACGCTTCCAATGTGCGTTCACCGCGATGTCGCCTAACTCGGATGCGACCATCATGATGCTGTAAACAAAATCTGGATTCATCCGAAAAAATGACGTTTTGCCATTCGTGCACCCAGGTTCGTCGCTGAGTACACCATCGCAGGCACTCCTGTCTGTGATGCAGTGTCAAGGGTAACCGCAGCCACGGTCTCCGAGCTGAAAGTCCATGCTGCTGCAAACGTCGTCGAACTGTTCGTGCAGATGGTTGTTGTCTTGCAAACGTCCCCATGTGTTGACCCAGGGATCGAGACGTGGCTGCACGATCCGTTACAGCCATGCGGATAAGATGCCTGTCATCTCGACTGCTAGTGATATTAGGCCGTTGGGATCCAGCGCGGCGTTCCGTATTACCCTCCTGAACCCACCGATTCCATATTCTGCTAACAGTCACTGGATCTCGACCAACGCGAGCAGCAATGTCTCGATACGATAAACCGCAATCGCGATAGGCTACAATCCGGCCTTTATCAAAGTCGGAAACGTGATGGTACGCATTTCCCCTCCTTACACGAGGCATCATAACAACGTTTCACCAGGCAACGCCGGTCAACTGCTGCTTGTGTATGAGAAACCGGTTGGAAACTTTCCTCATGTCAGCACGTTGTAGGTGTCGCCACCGGTGCCAACCTTGTGTGAATGCTCTGAAAAGCTAATCATTTGCATATCACAGCATCTTCATCCTGTCGGTTAAATTTCACGTCTGTAGCTCGTCATCTTCGTGGTGTAGCTATTTTAATGGCCAGTAGTGTAGTTCAACAATTGTCACCTTGTGCATACAGGGTGATTCCGCGACGAGGTTACAAACTTTCGGGCGTGATGGAGAAAGATAGATGTATCAATTTGAGTTAAGGGATCCTGGTCCGAAAACGAAGGAGTCAAAAGTTATAAGCGAAAATCCTTCTGATACCACTGACAGTAGAACGCATGTACCATTACTGTTGTTCCTGAGACTGTAGGGTAGGCAACTTTCATAGGTAGTAGAATGGACCAAAATAAGGAAAAAAATACAGTCCTGGAAATGGAAAAAAGAACACATTGACACCGGTGTGTCAGACCCACCATACTTGCTCCGGACACTGCGAGAGGGCTGTACAAGCAATGATCACACGCACGGCACAGCGGACACACCAGGAACCGCGGTGTTGGCCGTCGAATGGCGCTAGCTGCGCAGCATTTGTGCACCGCCGCCGTCAGTGTCAGCCAGTTTGCCGTGGCATACGGAGCTCCATCGCAGTCTTTAACACTGGTAGCATGCCGCGACAGCGTGGACGTGAACCGTATGTGCAGTTGACGGACTTTGAGCGAGGGCGTATAGTGGGCATGCGGGAGGCCGGGTGGACGTACCGCCGAATTGCTCAACACGTGGGGCGTGAGGTCTCCACAGTACATCGATGTTGTCGCCAGTGGTCGGCGGAAGGTGCACGTGCCCGTCGACCTGGGACCGGACCGCAGCGACGCACGGATGCACGCCAAGACCGTAGGATCCTACGCAGTGCCGTAGGGGACCGCACCGCCACTTCCCAGCAAATTAGGGACACTGTTGCTCCTGGGGTATCGGCGAGGACCATTCGCAACCGTCTCCATGAAGCTGGGCTACGGTCCCGCACACCGTTAGGCCGTCTTCCGCTCACGCCCCAACATCGTGCAGCCCGCCTCCAGTGGTGTCGCGACAGGCGTGAATGGAGGGACGAATGGAGACGTGTCGTCTTCAGCGATGAGAGTCGCTTCTGCCTTGGTGCCAATGATGGTCGTATGCGTGTTTGGCGCCGTGCAGGTGAGCGCCACAATCAGGACTGCATACGACCGAGGCACACAGGGCCAACACCCGGCATCATGGTGTGGGGAGCGATCTCCTACACTGGCCGTACACTACTGGTGATCGTCGAGGGGACACTGAATAGTGCACGGTACATACAAACCGTCATCGAACCCATCGTTCTACCATTCCTAGACCGGCAAGGGAACTTGCTGTTCCAACAGGACAATGCACGTCCGCATGTATCCCGTGCCACCCAACGTGCTCTAGAAGGTGTAAGTCAACTACCCTGGCCAGCAAGATCTCCGGATCTGTCCCCCATTGAGCATGTTTGGGACTGGATGAAGCGTCGTCTCACGCGGTCTGCACGTCCAGCACGAACGCTGGTCCAGCTGAGGCGCCAGGTGGAAATGGCATGGCAAGCCGTTCCACAGGACTACATCCAGCATCTCTACGATCGTCTCCATGGGAGAATAGCAGCCTGCATTGCTGCGAAAGGTGGATATACACTGTACTAGTGCCGACATTGTGCATGCTCTGTTGCCTGTGTCTATGTGCCTGTGGTTCTGTCAGTGTGATCATGTGGTGTATCTGACCCCAGGAATGTGTCAATAAAGTTTCCCCTTCCTGGGACAATGAATTCACGGTGTTCTTATTTCAATTTCCAGGAGTGTATATAGTAAACGTTGGCTCTAAAATGTATACTTTATAAGCTAACTTCCCAGATGTGCATTTCAGAGCCCATGTTTATTGGACTTTTTTCCTCGTTTTGGTCCATATTATCACCTCAGAAAGTTGCCTACGCTACAATCTTAGCAACAATAGCATCGGTACATGTATTCCACTGCCAGAGATATCAGAACGGTTTTCGCTTATAACTTCAGAGTCCCTTAACTCTAATTGATACAATTATATTTCTCCATCACCCCTGAAAGTTTGTAACATCATCGCGGAATCACCCTGTATATACACACCCATACATATTTCGGGCAGTAAATGGTCGTTAAAGATTGGCAATCTGGCAACAGCATAATGATATGTAGGGGAGCTGCCACTGTCAGAAGATACTGCACTGCTGTGCAGTTGGTGCACTGGATAGTGTTTTGGGTTGGCAGGCAGGAGGCCAGGGGTTCGAATCTCGGCTCGAGTATATTTGTTTTTATTTTCTAAAAGTAGTCTGTGTGGTACGATATCTGGCGTCTTCATCGTCATACAGCGATTACAGTGTGTCTTCTGCAAAGCATTTCCAATTACGTACTACGAACACGGAAATAGAAGTACAATCGTTTTCTTTGGTCAGCTTTTAAAGAAGCCTTTGGCACATTGTGGATGCGAATTGTTTCACGCACTGCATCTTCTAGTTTTCAAACCTGTTTTCTGTGTCTCCTCCCCCAGTGGTCCCATCGAAATTATTTGCAAAGCACGTCGCTAGCCCTACTGGTGACGTAAGGCCCTAACGGACTGTAATGGACCTGAACGTGGCAAGAATAATAGTTGCTATTAATCGATGCGAGCATTAGGGGAGGGTACACAGAATATAGGTTTCAAATTTAGTAGATGCAGTGGTGCGAAACAATTCGCTTCCACGATATACAAAAAGTGTCTTTGAAAGCTGACCAATGAAAACGATTGTATTTTTATTTCTGTGTGCATAATACGAACTGCAAATGTTTTGTAGAAGACCCACTGTAGGCGCTGTATGACGGTTAAGACGTAAGATACCGTACCATGCAGACTACCTTTAGCAAATGAAAACAAATAACCCACGACCCAGAATCGAACCCTCGACCTCCTGCATGCTAGCCCAAAATGCTACCCACTCCACCAACTGCACAGGACTACTACTATGTTTAAACAGAGATAGTCATCGTACACATTATTACAGTGTTGCCAGATTGCCGATCTTTAACGTCCATTCACTGCCCGAAATATGTGCGCAGGACGAAATTTTGTGACAGACATTTTTGTATTGCCAGTATGTGAAGAAATGCGCTGCGAAGTCCGAGTGCACGTATTTTTCTTCACCCTCTATATATGAACATGGGTCTGGAAACGCTTTCTTTCCATGATACAGCTAATTTTCTCCAGCTCATTAATCATTGGAAACGCACAAGAACGGAACATTAGAGGCATGGGGAACAAGCACGCTTGGTGATGTCTGGTTAAGTTGTGCACCACTAGTGTTTTGTTTTACGTGTCCCTGTTGCCTTGCGACGCACGTCATTGGTTGTTAATAAGTAACGTCAACTGTTTCAGCGATCAAGTACAACCGTTAGAAAGGCACTGGGTACTACATAGAATGAATCACAGACTTGGCTCGTGCAATCGCTGTGTACCACAAATGCAGTATGGATTAGCTGGCGGCATGGCGCTCGCGCTCAACATTTGCACCGGGAGAGATTTCCAGGATGAAGGTGCCGCGACAGGAAAACGTTTTAAGCCACTGATCGTCGTCATAGGGAACATGGGGCATTTAAGCCTGACACCCGTGACCGGGGAAGACCTAGAAGGAAGAGGACACCACAACGGGAGGCGGCAATTCTTCATGTGATTGTTGTGGACCCTAGTGTCAATACAACACTGAATGTTCGAGTTTAGAGGGACAAAATTTTCGAAATTATTTTTTCTCACTTTTTGATCAGTTAGACTATGTTTATCTCGAAGATGTTATTTATTTCCATCCTCGATAAAAACTTTTTAATACATCGAGAGGAAAAAAATCAAAGATTTCATGGGTTTCCCCCTAAACTCGGTAAGTGCCTGACTGTCAGGCGATTGTTACACGAGGACCAGCTGTATCCACACCATTTACAGCGTGTGCAGGCACTATTAGCGGCAGATTTTCCTGTGCAGGTACTCTTCTGCGAACGATTTATTCAACAAAGTGTCAATCTAATTTTAGTGCAACGGTGCTGTTCGCAGATGAGGCGCCGTTTCAGCGAGATCAGACAGTAAATTTTCACACTCGGCATGTATACTCACGCAACTGTTGAACTATGTCATCAACAAAGGTTTTCTGTTAGTGATTGGGCCGACATTGTTGGTAACACTTTGGCAGGGCCTAAGTTTCATCCATCCAGGCTCAACGGACAAAGTTATCATAATTTTGTAGAGAGTGATGTACCTGATCTGTTGGTAGATGTGTCCTTTGCTGTGTGACAAAGCGTGTACTTGAAGTACACGAAGTGCATGATGGAACACCTTCCCATATTGTTGTTAATGTCCGTTGGCTTCTATGTAACATATTCGGTGATGGATAGGTAGCGATGGACCAATTGCCTGGCCTCCACACTCTCCAGACCTAAACCCACGGGGCTTTAATTTGTGGGAATATTTGAAAGCTCTTGTGTATGGAACCTCAGTACAAGATGTTCATTTTTGTTACACTTTATACATACGAGGAATTTTCGGAAAGTAAGTTCTGATCGGTCAAGAAATGGAAACCACTGTGAAAATCTAATAAAGATTTGCACATATGTGTTCGATAGTGTGTCTAGCATCCCTGTCGGTTGCATCGCTTCGCTCTTTTCAGTTCTGAGCGCATTGTGAGCACATAAAGATGCGTAGAAAAGAAGTGTCTCCCGCCGAGTATGAGGTCTGGGTGAGAGATTCCGCCTGATGTTATGCAGCCCACATTACAGAACTGTCATACGGTTCCTACTTCGTGACAATTCTCGGTCGCAATCTGCAGGGGCAATGAAAATGCTCCTGCAGCGTTTTGGATGGGAAGTGTTTGATCACCCGCACTACAGCCGGTAATTGGCTCCTTCTGTGTTTCATCTCTGCTCACATTAACTACTGGCTATGAATACAAAATTTTCGCACAGACAACGAGCTATAGATGAGCGTAGAGAATTGTCGGGAGGAACAGGCGGCTGCCTTCTATGACGGGGGTATTGGAAAGTTGGTATAACTGTGCGACAGATGTCCTAGCTGGAGCGGCGACTATGTAGAGAAGTAGCTGGAAGGTGGAGCCAACTGTCGCAAATAAAACATTTCTGATTTTCGCTGTAGTTTCCATTTCGCGACTGATCGGACCTTACATATACAGGGCTATTACAAATGATTGAAGCGATTTCATAAATTCACTGTAGCTCCATTCATTGACATATGGTCACGCCACACTACAGATAGGTAGAAAAACTCATAAAGTTTTGTTCGGCTGATGCCGCACTTCAGGTTTCTGCCGCCAGAGCGCTCGAGAGCGCAGTGAGACAAAATGGCGACAGGAGCCGAGAAAGCGTATGTCGTGCTTGAAATGCACTCACATCAGTCAGTCATAACAGTGCAACGACACTTCAGGACGAAGTTCAACAAACATCCACCAACTGCTGACTCCATCCGGTGATGGTATGCGCAGTTTAAAGCTTCTGGATGCCTCTGTAAGGGGAAATCAACGGGTTGGCCTGCAGTGAGCGAAGAAACGGTTGAACGCGTGCGGGCAAGTTTCACGCGTAGCCCGCGGAAGTCGACGAATAAAGCAAGCAGGGAGCTAAACGTACCACAGCCGACGGTTTGGAAAATCTTACGGAAAAGGCTAAAGCATAAGCCTTACCGTTTACAATTGCTACAAGCCCTGACACCCGATGACAAAGTCAAACGCTTTGAATTTTCGCCGCAGTTGCAACAGCTCATGGAAGAGGATGCGTTCAGTGCGAAACTTGTTTTCAGTGATGAAGCAACATTTTTTCTTAATGGTGAAGTGAACAGACACAATGTGCGAATCTGGGCGGTAGAGAATCCTCACGCATTCGTGCAGCAAATTCGCAATTCGCCAAAAGTTAACGTGTTTTGTGCAATCTCACGGTTTAAAGTTTACGGCCCCTTTTTCTTCTGCGAAAAAAACGTTACAGGACACGTGTATCTGGACATGCTGGAAAATTGGCTCATGCCACAACTGGAGACCGACAGCGCCGACTTCATCTTTCAACAGGATGGTGCTCCACCGCACTTCCATCATGATGTTCGGCATTTCTTAAACAGGAGATTGGAAAACCGATGGATCGGTCGTGGTGGAGATCATGATCAGCAATTCATGTCATGGCCTCCACGCTCTCCCGAGTTAACCCCATGCGATTTCTTTCTGTGGGGTTATGTGAAAGATTCAGTGTTTAAACCTCCTCTACCAAGAAACGTGCCAGAACTGCGAGCTCGCATCAACGATGCTTTCGAACTCATTGATGGGGACATGCTGCGCCGAGTGTGGGAGGAACTTGACTATCGGCTTGATGTCTGCCGAATCTCACTAAAGGGGCACATATCGAACATTTGTGAATGCCTAAAAAAATTTTTTTCAGTTTTTGTATGTGTGTGCAAAGCATTGTGAAAATATCTCAAATAATAAATTTATTGTAGAGCTGTGAAATCGCTTCAATCATTTGTAATAACCCTGTACATGTTTAAAATTAATGTAGGAAATGAAGGGCTCGTGGAGTGGGTCATCATAACAAGCATATTTCACATAGCAACCCATGTCCGCATCCCTTAGTGTATGGTGCTAAGTGTCGTTGGAAGGCGTCGCAGTCCGCCAAGTAGGTAGGCACATAACACATCATCCGAGCCGTCATGGTAGCTGGTCTGGAGGGCAACGATTTCAACATATTTGTTACATCAAGGTAAAAGGGAAGTCAGATTGAAGTTTCATGACCTTTATTTGCAAACGCTGTAGTTGACATAGTTGCAGATATCCCAAACAGGACAACACTACGCGTTTTCCGCCTCTTACTGTGACGTAAACGCGTTGCTTTTGACTCTGCAGATGTCTGTCTGATAGGTGTTGCATAGAGGGCAGCACCTGTGCACACTGCGGAGTCTGGTTCGCCCTGCGTCAGTTTGTCACCAGACGGAGACACTTTTGTGTTTGTTACTGTGTGGAACCGACAGGAAGTGGAGGGCTGTTCTTGGGAGGAAAGGGCAGATGTGTACTGTGCTTACGGAGCGGCGGATGGAAATGCTGAAGCTGCCCAACGTTTGTATATTTGGAGGTTTCCGAATCGTCGAGTGCTAGATCAGCGCATATTTATTGCCATCCACAGGTCCCTACGAGACAGGTTCACTTAAGGTACGTTTCCCGCATGTGCATTTAAGGCCTACTTCGAAAGCCGGTGTATTTGTTTTGTGTTACAGGTACGAAGGCCTGACACAAGCAATCGTCAGCTCATAGTGCATACACCAGGGCTTGAAGAGGAGGCGTTAGCACTGCTGGAAAACACGCCCTCAACAAGCTCGCGGCTTGCTGATGGGAAATGGGTGTAAAGCATTCCACAATTTGGCATGTGTGGCATGAAGAAGATGTGCACCCCAACCGCCTTCAGAAGGTGCACGCCCTTAACCCAGACCATTTTCCACGTCAAATTGAATTATGTCGATGTCTTTTGCAAAAGTGTGACATTCAACCGGACTTCCTGAACCGAGTACTTTTTACAGATGAAGTATCCTTTACACGAGTGGGTATGTTCAACAGCCACAACCAACACATGTAGGTCCTGGAAAATCCACACACCGCCTTTGTATCGTGGACCAGCTAGGTAGGCGATAATCTGCTCAGTCCATACATGTTCCCTGGCGACTGAACGCAAACAGATACTTATGAGAAACTCTGCCAGAGTTGTTGGAACATGTTACACTCAATGTGTGACACTGAATGTGCTCCCGACATGATGGTGCCCTTGCACACTTCCCACATGCAATGCGAAAGCATTTGGATGAAACCTTTGGTGAGATCTGGATAGGACACATTGCGCTGGTGACATGGCTTGCACATTCCCCTGAATTGACACCCATGGATCTTTTCTTCTAGGCCCACCTGAAATATGTTTTCTATGAAACACCCATTGAGACTGATGAAGAGTTGACAGCACGCATTATGGCAGCCTGTGATGCAATCTCCACTTTTACAAGAGTGCGGCAGTCACTCAAGGGTCGTTGCACGGCTTGCATTGAAGCAGGAGTATGTACTTACGAGCACTTTTTGTAACTGTTTTCAAATATAGGTTATAAAACTTCACCGTAGCTTCTCATTTACCTTGATGCCACAAACACATTGAAAACGTTGCCCTGCAGACCTGCTACCATGACAGTTCGGCTGGTATGTTGTGTGCCTACCCATTTGACGGCGCACGATGCTGTTTCAGTGATGCCTAGAGCTAAGGGATGCAGACATGGATTGCTCTGAAATATGCTTGTTATGACCCACTCTACCAGCTCCCTCGTTTTCTACACTCATTTCAGACACACTTCTAGTGACTGTAGAGGGGACTTGGTAGATCAAGTTTTACATTGGAACTCACGCCCCGAAAGTCATCCAGCGACGCTACAGAGCGTCGAACTTACAGGCGCCGACGCCAGTAAATGTATGTGTATATGTTACTGTAAAAGTAAAATGATTGGTAAATGCTAGAATTAACTGGTGAAACACAAGACTTACCATCACGGTGTGGTAAAAGTCCGAAATTTCTTATTATATGCATAGATTTCGAACTTTTACTAAGAGACGTTGGTAAATCTTAGGATGTACCCATACCAACTGGTAAAACCGTATTCATAAAAAAAAATCAGCTTAGCAATTTATTGAAATCGCTTGTATTTATTGTAAATTTATGTATTTTAAACATTCCTGCATTCCAATGTGATTATACTGAGAAATATTCCATATTAGTGAAAAATGTTGTAAAAAATGTTACCTTGTGAACGTTAATTTTTGTTACAACAAGGCTGACTATTGTGGCATTTCGAATTACATAATATGGAAGGCGATTTACACAAGCATTTTTTAGATGAGCACTTTTTTAAGCAAATGCGCTTTTTGAACACTTGTCCTCCAACAAAAGACTGTTTGGCAACCACTTCCCGTACACTAATTTCTTCTCTTGGCACTTCTTCGATGTTAATAAAATTTTCCTTGCACAGTGTAAATTGGTTCCTAGTGTACAATGACTTCAGTTTACCAGCTTTGGTACCAAGGTGATAAAATTCTTCATCCTGAAATTTATCACTACTGCTATTATAGATTTTGCACCAATTTTTGCCTTATCTACATCTGGTACTTTAATTCTCACATTCTGTCAAGCTGAATGTTTACGAATTTTGTTACATGGGACTGCTTTCATTTTCTTTGCCCGCAATTGAAGACCTTTTTTGGCAGCTTCTCGGATCCGTTTCACTTTATTAATACTGTTGGAAGTTGTCAGCGTCTCGTCACAACCATCAGCTCGTGCCGGCGTCTCGTCCTTAACTGTTGTCAAATCCTGTCTCTGGTGCTTCCTCACCTGCTGCAGCCGCTCTTTCTACCTTCGTTCCTTCTGTTCCAGTAATTGATTCACTGGCATCAATTCCTTGGCCACCATTTTCAATTTCCTGTGAGTCAGTAGAAGTGGTGTTTAACATTGTTTTCAAGTCTTCTTCAGTGTTTATATTATTAAATCATGTGGAACAACTGAGGTCACAATGCCCATTTTCATTGGAACCCCAAACATGTCTACATATGGTGAACATCTGATCCCTTCATGATAAGCCCTATTTTTCATTGTTTGCACAAATCTCAGCCCTTCAAAAAAATGGTTCAAATGGCTCTGAACACTATGGGACTTAACATCTGTGGTCATCAGTCCCCTAGAACTTAGAACTACTTAAACCTAACTAACCTAAGGACATCACACACATCTTTGCCCGAGGCAGGATTCGAACCTGCGACCGTAGCGGTCACGCGGTTCCAGACTGAAGCGCCTAGAACCGCACGGCCACACTGGCCGGCTCTCAGCCCTTCAGACCATTCTGAAGTTTCACTTGTTTCCATCCAAGTTGATGACATATTTTCGATATCTTGATTTGCTCTTTCAACTGATCGCAGAGACTGATTGTGCCTCGGCTTCCCGTGGACTATCTTTATATCACTCCACAACCCACATAAACTTTGAATGACTCGGTTACAAAACTCTCTGCCATCATCAGAATTAAGAATACTTGGGGCACCAAAGGCGGTGTTACCTTGATGATGTTATAAACTCTCAAGGATGATGGAGAAGCATAAATACATCAATTTGAGGTAAGAGTCCCTGCGCTGGAAACGAACGAGTCGGAAGTTATAAGCAAAAAAAGATGACAAGCTACTTGATCAGCCCTTTTCGAATTCAGTACGTGAAAGACGACAAATTTTGTCAAATGATCTTGGTATACAAGTATGAAGCCGGCCGTAGTATCCGTGCGGTTCTAGGCGCTACAGTCTGGAGCCGAGCGACCGCTACTGTCGCAGGTTCGAATCCTGCCTCGGGCATGGATGTGTGTGATGTCCTTAGGTTAATTAGGTTTAATTAGTTCTAAGTTCTGGGCGACTGATGACCTCAGAAGTTAAGTCGCATAGCGCTCAGAGCCATTTGAACCATTTTTTGAACAAGTATGAACTTCGACTCATTGTCTGGGTTTGCCTGCATGTCGCTTAAGTCAATTTGGCATCGTGAATTCATTTCACTGTGTATGACAGGTTTCACTACAACACCCCTTTTCAATGTTTTTTGCTTTTTCTGACATGGGTCACGTAATCTCAAATAAGTAATAACTGATTTAACAGTCGCATTCTTGGACTTACGATTCAGTTCCACAATCATCCGTGTCCGGCCGCCATGACCTATAGCAATGTAGGTCTCATGTAGTAAGTGAAACAGTTCATCAAAACGAACGTAATAACGAATTTCTTATTTTCCAGCAGACACCGGTGTTATCATTTTCTCTTCACGTCCGATGTTGAGAACATCATATCGCTTCAAACGTCTGTAGTGAACAAATTTTTTAATTGGAAACGATTTTTGCATTTTTCGCGTCACTTAACAAAATACTATATTGCTCAGCAGTGACATAAAACTTGTTGTCCTTGTTGTCATTCACTGATTCAATGAAAAGTTCGTAAAATCTGTTACGCATAACATCACTCATTCTGATGCAAAGCTGCAGAAGAAACAACACTAAAACGAATCGCAAAGATGACACCATGCACGATGCTCGACACTGAATGAAAACTACGTAGCGGCGAGCGGACTGAGAACTCATAATTGCCAACAAAGAAACTTATCAAACACAAAATTGGCAACAATGAAACCTGTCTGAATCTGCACGACGGAGGCAGGAGCCTTCGATCCAGCTTTTACCAGTTTTCATTGGCAAATCCTAAAATTTACCAACGTCTCTTGTTAAAAGTTCGAAATCTAAGCATATAATCAGAAATTTCGGACTTTCACCACACAGCGATGGTAAATCTTAGGTTTCACCGGTTAATTCTAGAATTTACCAATTATCTTACTTTTACAGTAACATGTATGTTATAAACTCTCAAGGATGATGGAAAAAGTTAAATACATCAACTTGAGGTAAGAGTCCCTGTGCCGGAAACGAACGAGTCGGAAGTTATAACCAAAAACCGTTCTGATACCTCTGACAGTTGAGGAGGAGGAGGTGGAGGAAGAGGAGGTGAAGGAGGAAGAGAAAGAGAAGATTAGTATTTAATGTCCCGTCGACAATGTGATCATTGGAGACGGAGTGCAAGCTAGGATTAGGGAAGGACAGGGAAGGAAATCAGCCGTACCCTTTCAAAGGAAACATCCCGCCATTTTGTGAAGCGATTTAGGAAAATCACGGAATGGCTGGACACGGGTCTGAAACGTCGCCTTCCCGAATCCGAGTCCAGTGTGCTTACCAGTGCGCCATCTCCCACGGTGTTATAGAGTAATATATGTACGTGTACTGTTGTTGCTATGATTGCAGGGTAGGTAACTTTCAGAGGTGGTAGTATGGATCAAAACAAGAAAAAATGTCTGGTAAACATAGACTCTAAAATGCAAACCTGAGGGGCTATGAGCACATGTTCAATAGAGCAGATGCGTTTCATACTAGCGAAGATAAAGTGCTCATACCTTCTCAGATATGCATTTTAGTTCCTATGTTCACCGCACTTTTTTTCTCGTCTTGGTCCATACTATCACTTCTGACTGTTACATATCCTACATTCTTAGCAACAACAGTACCGATACATGTATTCGGCTGTCAGAGGTATCAGAAAGATTTTCGCTTCTAATTTTCGACTCGCTCGTTTTCAAACCAGGTACCCTTACCTCAAACTGATACATTTATCCATCTCCATCATCCTTGAAAGGTTGTAACATCATCACGGAATCACCCCGTATATGCATACATTTACAGGCGTCGGTTTCAATACTTTCACACTGTGTAGCGTCGTTGGATGACGTTTCCGGACGTGAGTTCCTATGCAAAACTTGATCTACTAATTCCCCTCTTCAGCCTCTGAATGTGTGTAACGTGATTTGTGAAACACCCTTATATACAGCGTGAATCATCTGAAACTTGCACCGCAAATATTGCGGAAATGGAAAGTGCTATTGACGTGCGGTTTTCACAGAATGGATTGGTGCTCATGCGCTCGTAATGTTAGCCAATAAACAGATTTTAATCATACTTAGAAAGTGTATTTTTTGTGCAAACATACATTTTTGAATGGAACATTACCTTTTGACATTAACAAACTAAAGGTAGGGTAAATAAGAATATCAGTCATGTTCAAAAAATGGCTCTAAGCTCTATGGGACTTCACATCTGAAGTCATCAGTCCCCTAAACTTAGAACTGCTTAAACCTAACTAACCTAAGGACATCACACACATCCATGCCAGAGGCAGGATTCGAACCTGCGACCGTAGCAGCAGCGCTGTTCCGGACTGAAGCGCCTAGAACCGCTCGGCCACAGTGACCGGCTCAGTTGTGTTTGTTGCTGGTAGTGCGAGTCGTTTACGATATACCGTATTTTGAAAAGTTTCCACACCGACATCTGTTTGTGGCGTTCGTCCTGCGTACTTTTTAGGTATCGTACGATGTTGTTCTGTTTGCTTACAGTGTGCTTGTGTGTTCCTTGAATGAATTACGACTTGCTAGTCAGTTAGTGTGTCACAGTCCAAGCAGTAGGTTGTGAGAGTATCGTGGAATTTACCAATGCAGGGAAATCCGACGTGTTCATGGTGTATGCGGCAAGATACCCCAATAGATGTCTTCCATCTCGGCAATTAGTTACCAACCTCTTCAACTAGCTACGTGAAAGCTGTAGTGAAGCACCTACACAACATAACAGAACGAAGCAAGTGACGACAGAATAGGGGGAAATTAATGTTCTTGCTGCTGTTTAAGTTGAACCACACATTAGCTCGCATACAATCGCACGAGGAAGTGGCTTGAGCCAGGAAAATGCCCTACGTTTTCTCCGTTGACATAGGATCCATCCCTATCACACTTTTCTCCATCAAGAGCTGCATGGAAATGGTTATGAAATCATGTTAACTTCTGTACATGAGCATTAACACGGGATACTCCAGGTGCATCATGTATGCTGTTTAGTGGAGAAACCGCATATGCCTACCATGATCAGGTAAACAGCCGAGACAAGCACTATTGGTCTGTTGACAATTCCCATTGGCTTCGTCGATTGGAACGTCAGCATCCATAAAGTGTAACTATGTGTTTTTCATAGACGGAAAACTGAATGTGCACAAGTATTGCACCCTCTCAGAGACCATCTTCCACAGATTCTGGAAGACGTTCCTCTGCAGACTAGGAGGAACCTGTGGTACCAACACGATGGCTGTCCAGCCCACAGTGCACGAAGTATTACAGCACGTCTTCGCGAACTGTTTCCAAATTGTTGGATTGGACGCAGAGGACCTGTACCTTGACCAAATCATTCCCCAGATTTGACACCTGTAGACTTTTTTCTGTGAGTAAAGCTGAAATATGCTGTCTACAAGGTCATACTAACTACACTCAGTGATATGCAACTACATATTACTGCAACCTACTCGGACATCTTCGCTAAAATGCTAGCACGTGTGCAGCAGTCGTTCCATATCGGACTGGAAGCATGTACAGCCGCTGCCAGCGGTCATTTTAAACACGACCTGTGATGGTCAGTTGTCTCGTTACTGCTCAGAACCCACATAGCTAATGTATGCACTTATGTTGTTCTTTGGTGTGTGCTACCGTGGTTAGTATACAAGTGCCGGTGTGGAAATTTCTCAAAATATGATATCTCGGAAACATCTAATTTTCCAGTTGGCAGTATCTATCTTTCCTCTGTGAAACATGCTTCTAAATCCTTTCACTTATCCTCTAGCCATTCCTGCTTAGCCATTTTTCAATGTCTGTCAATCTCAGGTTTTAGACTTTTGTATTCTTTTTTGTCTGCTTCATTTGCTACATTTTTACATTGTCTCTTTTCTCTTGGACACTCAAAAGAAAGCAGCGTGATTTCAGTGTTGAGTATCGTGGTTCTGAATTACATCGCAGAGGCACCAAAAGAAGGCGTGAAATGTTGGTAAGAGGGGCTGTGACAACCTTCTCATCGTGTGACACGTCCAAGGTAGTGTTGGGCAGAATTTTAGTGCCAATATGACATCATTAACCCACTGTGACGGAACGTCACATAAATTGACATTTCGAGAAAAATTAAAAGGGTTTTTTGTGTGTTAAGAAATAGTGACGTGTGAACTACAAATTATTGAAAGACTGCGCCCATGTGCGCGATGAACATCAAATATTAAAAAGTGTAGTTTATTATCTGTAAAGCTCGCAAACAGCGATGCATTTAACAAATATCCTTTTGTTTATAGTATCTGTGTAACGTAGATGAAGAAGAACAGACCTAATTTTTTTGGATTACACTTTTTCCTAGCTTGTTTCGTCTAGCGGAAGGCCGCCATTGTATCACAATCTGATATTTAACGTAAGTCTGTAAGTTATCAGAATATATGTCCAATTGTTATTAGAAATTGTTGGTTATTGAAGTAGTGAGCACCTCCCATAGCCACCATTAATTGTGATTAACAACTCTATTTTGGAACTTCATGTTGCAGGGAGCTCTCTTTCCCTAGCAGCATTTGGTCGGCCATTACGTTGCGATACTTTTTAGTTAGAACTTCAGTGTGTAATATTAAATGTAAATACGGGAGAAAAAATGGTTCAAATGGGTCTAAGCACTATGGGACTTAACATCTGAGGTCATCAGTCCCCTAGAGTTAGAACTACACGAACCTAACCAACCTAAGGACATCACACACATCCATGCCCGAGGCTGGATTCGAACTTGTGACCGTAGCAGCAGTGCGTTTCCGGACTGACCCGCCTAGAACCTCTTGGCCACAGCGGCCGGAAAATGCGGGAGACTTGTCTATTTTGATCTTTTAATATTTTCAAAGCTAGTAAAGTAAAGACAAATTTCATTCATTAATGTTTTCGTACTGAATGAGTTCAGTATGTTTAAGATTGGCCGCTTAACGGCAGATGAGATTCTCCTCAGTTTTTTGCCTCGCAGATAACGAATAGTAAATACAGAAAAATATAACGTTTAATAAGCATAAAAAATATCTGTTTCTTTGTGAATGTTGGTATATAAATGACCAGTAGCCCCTGAGAACCAAATTAATCTTTACACTTTGCGTAAAAGCACGCATATTTTCTCTCCTTAATAGCATCGCTCACGCGAACTATCTTTTAGAAGGCTGTGAGTCGCGCGCTGTGTATAAAATATTATTTCGTGCGTACTTCGGAACAGCCGATGTCTGTACGTATGTTATCGTGGTATTTAGGAGTCTCATGCTAGCCCACGATATTTAACATAGTAAATAATATTGCAGTACAGAGTAAATAATATTGCAGTATTCAGTGTTTATTTTTTTAATGAATCCCTGCATATTAGAATTTAAAAAAAAAAACTCGCAATCTCGAGTAGCGCGATACCACCTTAAAGCTGACATGGACTTTTCAGCTGTGATCTTTTTCCACATATGTCAATTCCTTGCTGTTTGAAGCGTCGCTGAACACGAGGGCGACGTCGCAGGGAGCGATGCTTTTGCAGCATTACACAGGAAGGTTGTAGGCACCTTTCCAATTTATGCATTGCAATGGGAGACAGTTTCATAAAAGTGATCCTTAAATGCTGTTGCACATTGTACTGCGTAAAGGAGAAACGTTGTCAGCAAAAATGTCGAAAACTTCTTGGCCGACATACTTCATATCAGTGGCGGCTGTTGTGCAAGAGAACAAGAGCACGTGAACTTTTGACACCTTTCTGAGTTACTGGTTATTTTTCTTTGAATGCTGTTAAACAAAATGTAGAAGCAGTAATCTCATATACATGGCGCTAAATCTACCGCGCTACACTATATACCTACTCCTCCAGATTTCATGAAACTTGGCATCAGGGTCGCGAGCACACCTTCAGTTGTGCACGTTTTAAGGAACTTTTGTGCATGCACAACTGGTGTGAGGTAATTGCCTTGGGGGCCAAATACGTAACAGATTTGATAAACAACGTGTACAGTTCAGCCCATACCAATCATCTACGAGTTTATGCAGCAGACTTTTATCTCTCATTGCTGCGCATAAATCCCGCTAGGACAATAGCACACTCCTCGGACATGCCAGTTTACTCACTACATAATACAATTAGAGCAGGCATCAACACAAGTTATAGTTTTACCGATTTTGTACGATTTTGAATGAGATATAATATATTAAGTTTTGGATTTTATCATACAGTAATCCATCTGAGACACTGAGAACCATAAAGTACATCATCGTTGATTGTGAGACTATAGCATTTATTCATGCTTTTGATATCTGTTGATCTTAAAGTGGGTCAGGTTTATCTCTGCTGTAGGCCCACATTCTATATATGAACATTTACGAATAGCTGTCTCACTGTTTTTTTTTTTTTTTCAGTTAAATGTGGGATCGACGACGGTGTGCTTTTGGCCTTTATGATTCTCAGCGCCTCATTTCTATTCTAGTCAAGTGATCATGTTGATAGTCCTACACGAATTTAATCATTTCCACAATTGGCAGTTTGTGTTTCGAGTTGGTTGTTTACTGTGCTGGAATCTGCTTTCGTGTGTAGTGTCAACGTGAACTGTGTTCAGCCAGTTTTAAGTACTCGCAGAAAAGAAAATTACCAGAAAAAGTTAGCTGCAAAGGCGGGCCTCCCATACCAGATCCATTGACTGAGAAAGTGACGAAATCAAATAAGCGTGACTACAAGCGAACAAAGAAGCGTATAATAAACATAACTTGTTATGCGGATGAACGTAAGAACGTTCAGCTTTCAGCCTGCAAGTTAATTCGTAAACCAATTCTTGGGTTAGGGATCTTGTACATTTATACGAACAAATAAAAAAGGATGAAAACTCCCATTTACACAAAAATACGAAACGGAGAATAACGAAAGCTTACACGTTATTTCCTCCTTGCCCTAAACTGTACTGAATTATGTGTAAAGAAAAAAATTACCCAAAAACAATTCTTTCTTTTTTCCAGACAAGTTATTATTATTATTATTATTATTATTATTATGGCTGTAGTTGTGTAAATATGTTGACAAGCGTAACTATTGTAAAGGAGATGCTATTAATTTCACATTCTCATATTTATCTGAATCCAAAAATTTGTGAACACCCAGGGTGCATGCTCACGAGCCGCCACTGCTTCAAATGTTTACATGATGCTGTAATAAACATACAGTTGCTGTATATTTTTTTAAACAACATTGTACAGATTTCTAATACAACCAAATGAGAAAAAGGAAGAACTGTGCTGTAAGAATGTGTGAAATCATCTTCTTTCTCGCAGTTAATTTTAACTACAACAAGGCATTTCAACCAATGGAAAAATTGTATATCTCGTTTGTTTATTCTTTCTCCTTGCACATAATGTTAAATATAACATTTCCTCACAGCCGGTTTTAACAGAAAACAGTTGTATTTATGGCCTATTGGTTTATGATTAGAATACTACTACTGAATCGGAATCATCCAAAACTTTGTAACCCTTCCGGTTTCTGGCTTAAAGGTAAGCAAAATACTGGCATTGAGGCTACTATTCTCACAGATACATCAGCAGGAGACGTCTCTCATACCCTGTAGAGCAGTGATCTCAACCATGTTACCTGTCAGTTTTAAGCTACTTCAGTTCCCAATCAACATTTTATTGCAATAAAAGTAAACAAGGCTCAAGCTCAGAGAGGGGGGAGGGAGGGAGAGAGGGAGAGAGAGAGAGAGAGAGAGAGAGAGGAATTAGCGCACATATCCAATTCTCACACATATTTAGCTATTGCGAAGCATTGCCGGGTTCACTCATTTCTCTATAATAGCAAAATCCCTGTGCAGCTCAAAATACTGAGCGCACTAAAAAAAATACTATGACTTTTTTAACCCAAAGTATCTCCTTTCATTACAAATATTTTTTTATTGATTCAAACAAAAGCTTATATGTACTCTGCTTTACCACACAAACTGTGCATCAGCAAAACGGAGGAGATCTAGACTCATGGCAATTGAACCTCCAGATGGAAGCACTCTTGGCACAGGAAAGACCAAGCGCCATCTAGTAATGAATTTTTGAAACATTGTCTCCAAAATTCGGCACTAACCCTAGAGACATGCAACAGAGTACTGAGAACACAATAGCACGGAGAGCGTGTTTTGCGACGAAAATTGTGCTTAGAACGTTTGACATTTCCACTCTTCATTTACTGAAGCATGTTCCCTGCAGATCAATCTTGTTCCCATGTGGTGTCTTCTCATACCATACGTTCCATTGAGCTGACAAACAGAGTAGCCATGTCAACATTTTCGTCATTCCTTCCAGGGTGCTTCGATAGCCTTGTCCGTATTACACTGATCAGCCAAAACATTATGACCACTGATCATTCCAAGGTTGTATGCCTCCTGATAGCGTAGTGGGCACGTGATGTAGTAAGAAAACTATGTAAGCTGAGCAGACATGGATGGGGGATTGTTATAGCGAAGATATGCACTGCAAATGAAGAAATCAACTAAGATTAATGACTTTGCAATGTGCAGATTATTATTACACAGAGCCTGTGAGCGAGTACCTCAAAAACAGTGAAGCCAGTCGAATATTCATGTGCTAGTGTCGTGAGCATCTACTGAAAGTGTTAGAAGGGCAGTGAAACTACTACTAGGCGCTAAGTAGTTGGACGTCCACGACACTTCAAAGAACGTGAGGTTTGGAGGCTTGTCTGCTCTGTAAAGTAGGATACATGGCGACTGTGGCATCTCTGGCGAAAGAGCACAATGCCGGTGGATGTACATGTGTTTCGGAGCACACCATTCAGTGAACATTGTAGAACAAGGGGCTTCGCAGCAGATGACCCCTACGTGTTCACATGTTAGTGCAATGACATCATCCATTACAACTGATCATTAAGATTGGGCCGTGTATCACTAGAAACATGTTGGCGCGGTGATGAATCACATTTTTGCTACACCAGATCGATGGCCATCTCCACAAATGCCGTCAACTAGGTGAACAGCTGCACCGTACCACGGACGTAGGCTGGTGGGAGCACTATTATGCTATGGCAGACATTCTTTTATGATTGCATGGGACTTTTGGTGGTAATTGAAGACATCACATCTGCTGTGAACCACCGACATTCCTTCATGCTTGATGTCTTCCCTGATGACGACGTCATCTTTCAGTAGTATAATTGTTCATGTCTCCAAGCTACACTCATGCTCATAAATTAAGGATAATTGCAGATCGAGGAGACACACAAAGTGGCACTACACAAAACTGGCGTTAATAGCATAGGCACATAGGGAACACACACGACACAGATCCGTAAGTCCACGGTATTGGTGATACGTTGAGAAAACCGTCCTGAAACACATGTGCTACAAAACGCCACTGTTTCCTGCACATGTACCCTGACGTCAATTTGGGATATGATCACCATGCACATGTACACAGGCCGCACAACGGGTTGGATCAGGGGGTCGAGCGGCTGCTGGGGTATAGCCTCCCATTCTTGCACCAGTGCCTGTCCGAGCTTCTGAAGTGTCCTGGTTGTCTGAAGACATGCAGCGATACGTCGACCGAGAGCATCCCAGACGTGCTTGATGGGGTTTAGTCCTGGAGAACAGACAGGCAACTCCATTCGCCTGATATCTTCTGGGTACTCCTCCACGATGGCAGCTCAGTGGGGCCGTGCGTTATCATCCATCAGGAGGAAGATGGGACTCACTAAACCTCTGAAAAGGAGGACATACTGGTGCAAAATGACATCCCGATGCACCTGACTGTTACAGTTCCTCTGTCAAAGACATGCAGGGGTGTATGTGCACCAATCATAATCCCACCCTGCACCATCAAACCACAACCTCCATTTAGGTCCCTTTCAAGGACATTAAGGGGTTGGTATCTGGTTCCTAGTTCACGCCAGATGAAAACGCGGCGAGAATCACTGTTCAGACTATACCTGGACTCGTCCGTGAACATAACCTGGAACCACTGTTCCAATGACCATGTACTGTGTTCTTGACACCAGGCTTTACGGGCTCTCCTGTGACCAGGGGTCAGTGGAATGCACCTTGCAGGTCTCTGGGCGAATAAACCATATCTGTTCAGTCGTCTGTAGGCTGTGTGTCTGGAGACAACTGTTCCAGTGGCTGCAGTAAGGTCCCGAGCAAGGCTACCTGCAATACTCCGTGACCGTCTGCGGGCACTGATGATGGGATATCGGTCTTCTTGTGGTGTTGTACACTGTGGACGTATCGTACTGTAGTGCTTGGACACGTTTCCTGTCTGCTGGAATCGTTGCCATAATCTTGAGATTACACTTTGTGGCACACGGAGGGCCCATGCTACGACCTGCTGTGTTTGACCAGTCTCCAGTCGCCCTAGTATTCTACCCCTCATAACGTCATCAATATGTGTTCTTTGAGCCATTTTCAACACACAGTCACCATTAGCACGTCTCAAAACGTCTGCACACTTACTCGCTGCTCCGTACTCTGAGATGCACCAACACACCTCTTCGTATGTGGACTGCTACCAGCACCACCGTGCGATGACCACAGGTCAAATGCATCGTATGGTCATACCCCGAAGTGATTTAAACCCGCAAACGGTCCACCAGAGAGTTGTTTCACCATGTATCAGCATTATCCTCAATTTATGAGCAAGAGTGTAGAATGATGCTACAATGGTTTGAGGAGCATGATAGTGAAATCTGTTAATGTTTGGCCATCAAATTCGCCTGATTGGATTCCAATGCTTCCCACATGGGTCGCTATCTAGTTACATCATCGCGTACACAATTCAACGGCCAGTTTTTTACGGGAATTAAATGACTTGCACATAGACACCTGGTGCTACGTAACTCCACAAATTTACCAATGAACTGTAGAATCGACGACACACGGAATTGGTGATATATTGCATTACAAAGATCTCCCCACAAGCTATTAAGCAGGTTGTCATAATGGTTTAGTTCGTCAGAGTACGGTCTTCTTTGTGGTAATAAAACACAACTACTGAGAAGAAAACGGGTCACGAGTAGTCACGTCACTTGAAACAAAATTCTAGTGAATCTTTACGCCTATGGCCTATACTGGATGGACAAACAATGCGCACCGCTGAAGATCACTGCCGTGAACATTAGAGGCACACTCGACTGATGTATCCTAACAAGTTAGCGATCGCAGAGCACTGTTTGTCCAAGAATCATGCAATGGAGTGTGAACATACTACGATCTTGGCGCAGACTTCCAAATACTGGTATTGGGTTAGGTTGATTTGGGGGGAGGAGTCAAACAGTGAGTTCATCGGTCTCATCGAATTAGGGAAAGAAGTCGGCCGTGCCCTTTCAAAGGAACCATCCCGCCATTTGCCTGAAGTGATTTAGGGAAATCACGGAAAACCTAAATCAGGATTGCCGGACGTGGGATTGAACCGTCGTCCTCCCGAATGCGAGTCCAGTGTGCTAACCACTGCGCCACCTCGCTCGGTCCGAATACTGAGACAGTGTCATTAGAGAAACCATAGAAATTCGCACCAGGGACGATCCCATCAACCGAGATTGAAACTATAATCTTAGCAAGACTTGTGGAAACAGCACTGAGTTTAATTAAGAAGACTCTCAGCAAACAAAATGATCTCGCGACCAGGACGGACAGAGGACTTAGATCAACGCTATCACAGATACTGAAGCTAGCGTCTCCGTGACTACTGACGCACATTCTCGGGAGCTCAGTTTATCAGCACACCTAACAATGGCGACACGTCTGATCGCCGAAATATTGTGCCCGTTGAATACTGTGAACGGGCAGTATACCCGTTGACTGCTTGATCAACAAATACGTCGGGAGGAATTGAAGATTCACTAAATAAATTGATTTGTGGAAACACAAAATTTTTTACAACTACTTCAAGTGGAACATCGTTTTAAAGATTATACGAAAGTGGTATAGTTTTTGAGGTTTTATGGTTTCAAAATCTGAAAAACTTGCATAATTTTGTAGAGTTTAAAAATTAATAAATCAAAAATGAAAGGTCTTAAAGAATTTTAATTTGGATTTTTTCATGCAGATAACTACTACTATCAACATATAAAAAATTATCAAAATCTGATATGTCAAGGACCAAACAATTGGTTGATTTCACATGGACTGACTGACCCAAATACTGTAGAGGCTCGCTCTGATACTGTCAATATCTGTGCAAGATTAAACTAAATGATTTCTTTAAATGATGATTTTATTTGAACCTGGCTTTACAGTACGTAAAACCTTTTGCGCAGTAGTAGAAAAATAACCTAAAAATTAGCAGTTGAAGGTTGCACTGAATCATATCTCACTTCCTTTTCCTTCTTTTCTTTCCTTATACACTACTGTCCATTAAAATTGCTACACCAAGAAGATGACATGCTACAGACAGGAAGAAGATGTTGTGATATGCAAATGATCAGCTTTTCAGAGCATTCACACAAGGCTGGCGCCTGTGGCGACACCTACAACGTGCTGACATGAGGAAAGTTTACAACCGATTTCTCATACACAAACAGCAGTTGTCCGGCGTTGCCTGGTGAAACGTTGTTGTGATGCCTCACGTATGGAGGAGAAATGCGTACCATCACGTTTCCGACTTTGATAATGGTCGGATTGTAGCCTATCGCGATTGCGGTTTATCGTATCGCGACATTACTACTCGCGTTAGTCGAGATCCAATGACTGTTGGCAGAATATGGAATCGGTGGGTTCAGCAGGGTAATACGGAACGCCGTGCTGGATCCCAACGGCCTCGTATCACTAGCAGTCGAGATGACAGGCATATTATCTGCGTGGGTGTAACGGATCGTGCAGCCACGTCTCGATCCCTGGGTCAACAGATGAGGACGTTTGCAAGACAACAACCATCTGCACGAACAGTTCGACGACGTTTGCAGCAGCATGGACTATCAGCTCGGAGACAATGGCTACGGTTACCCTTGACGCTGCATCACAGACAGGAGCGCCTGCGATGGTGTACTCAACGACAAACCTGGGTGCAGGAATGGCAAAACGTCAGTTTTTCGGATGAATCCAGGTTCTGTTTACAGCATCATGATGGTCGCATCCGTGGTTCGGCGACATCGCGGTGAACGCACATTGGAAGCGTGTATTCGTCATCGCCATACTGGCGTATCACCCGGCGTGATGGTATGGGGTGTCATTGGTTACACGTCTCGGTCACCTCTTGTTTGCATTGACGGCACTTTGAACAGTGGACGTTACATTTCAGATGTGTTACGACCCGTGGCTCTATCCTTCATTCAATTCCTGCAAAACCCTACATTTCAGCAGGATAATGCACGACCGCATGTTGCAGGTCCTGTACGGGCCTTTCTGGATACAGAAAATGTTCGATTGTTGCCCTGGCCAGGACATTATTCAGATCTCTCACCAAGTGAAAACGTCTGGTCAATGGTGGCCGAGCAACTGGCTCGTCACAATATGGCAGTCACTACTCTTGATGAACTGTGGTATCGTGTTGAAGCTGCATGGGCAGCTGTACCTGTACACACCATCCAAGCTCTGTTTGACTCAATTCCCAGGCGTATCAAGGCCGTTATTAAGGCCAGAGGTGGTTGTTGTGGGTACTGATTTCTCAGGATCTATGCACCCAAATTGCGTGAAAATGTAATCACATGTCAGTTCTAGTAAAATATATTTGTCCAATGAATACCCGTTTAACATCTGCGTTTCTTCTTGGTGTAGCAATTTTAATGGCTAGTAGCGTATATAAGCTATATGTAAATTGAATGAGCTATAAACAAAAGACACCGTTAAAAGAAAATTAACGAGTTGCTTTGTGGCAACGGAAATGTTTTGATACATCGTTAAATATCTGTACGAAACAAAGAAATACGCTCTTCAGTTTATTAATTCATGTATTTCACCCTTTTTGTTTCGGGAAGTTTAATTCCTATCTGTTAATCATTTCACTCACTGCCGAGATCCTGCACCAAGAGGTTCGGTGTAGACAAGAACAATTAACGACATATCTGGAGAAGCGTTCGTGCATCGACGTTGTCACACTCAATGCTAAATACAATGGAATTAATGTGAAGGTAATGACTCAGAATTGATAGGCACCGATTGAACTTGGTTTACTTATACTAAAATATTTTGCTTCACGAGTTTAAGAACTCACAGACAGATCGACATATCTCACCCCTTCCCGTGCAAAGAATTCTTTAAAATTATTCTTGATACACTGTGGGCCACAATCTGCTAATAGGCTGAAAATTCTCTTGTGAACAGTGTATTACTGTAGGTGTATCGGCTTGTTCAGTCGGGTTAAGTTTGACATACTTAGACCAGCACTGTATAAGTACAAAAATATATATCACCCCACATCGACCTAGAGGCAGTGGACCATAGAAATCTGCAGCAATTAGATCATGTAATGACTTGGGTATTATGGAGTACAACTTACAAGGTACATATGGTTTCCTTCACTTTCTGACACACTTCACAGCTCCTTGATACTTCTCTTATTTTTTTTACTTAAGTTACTGAAATAATAAAATGTACTCATATACTGTATACATTTCATTATACCATAATGTCCATAAATAATGAATAAATCATATTAAATCATTCTCTACTGTTTGAGGAATACACAATCTCCATCGTGACTTGCCTTCTTTTGGTCTCCAGAGCAATGCATCCCCTTTCCACAAACACAGGGATTTAACCTCTCTTGTTTTCACTGTCAGTTGAGTGGTGATTATTTGGTACCACACACTACTGGAAGCAGCAGTACGTAATGCAAATTATGTTTATTGACCTCGAATGTAATGATATTCAAGTTCACCCAAGATTGTGCACATATTCATAAATAACCTTCAAAATTTTCTCAACTATTCTTTCGAATCAATTTTTCCAATTATTCAAGCAATTATTAATCCATTTCCACATATCTAGTCAACGGCGACGGTTTAAAGAACGGCGCCTAGCGAAATAGGAACAGACCTTTCAACTGTTGAGATAAAAAATTTTAAGATAAATGATTCATATTATTGTTGCAAGGAACTAATGAAACTTTCATTGTATTTGTTGCATGTCCACGAGATTGGGAATGAGAAAACCACTGAAGGAGCAAATTAAATTCTGCGTACAGACGACACGAGCCGGGAATGCTGATTTCAACGGATAAATGTAGGAACCCGCTACGCTGTATGCCTATATGGCCGGGCTTGGCCCCGTCTCTCTGGCAGTAGATATCTCTTTTCCTTCCAATTAATATCCTTTACGGAAAGTGCATTTCTACAGAAAAGACGAAAATTTGTGCAAAAGATACGTCATTTAAATTCTATAAGACTGTGTATTTCGAACTGACGCCACTTCGGTGACTTGCGTGTCGATGGGGCTGAAATGATGATGACAAGGACAACACAACATGTAGTCCCTGAGTGGAGAAAATCTCCGACCCAGCCGGGAATCGAACTCGGACCGTTAGGTATGACATTCTGTCGCGCTGGCCACTTCTTTTTTTTTTTTAATTTCAAAAAATGTGTCGCTACGGTCGCAGGTTCGAATCCTGCCTCGGGCATGGATGTGTGTGATGTCCTTAGGTTAGTTAGGTTTAATTAGTTCTAAGTTCTAGGTGACTCATGACCTAAGACGTTAAGTCGCATAGTGCTCAGAGCCATTTGAAAAAAATGTGTGTGAAATCTTATGGGACTTAACTGCTAAGGTCATCAGTCCCTAAGCTTACGCACTAAAATTCGTTGAAAATGTCTGTTGGTCCGCTGAGAGCATTTGGAAGGAAACACATCGGATTGTTAGTGCATGGTAAGTTCTACTATTTGATTTCAAAATTATTGCAACATACTTTTTGTGCTCACTATTGCAGCGGCATCTCCTTCATATGCTCTTAACCTGAAATTGTTCCAGGCAAGGACAAACACACACACCCATGCCCGAGGGAGGACTCGAACCTCCGCCGAGACCAGCCGCACAGTCCATGACTGCAGCGCCTGAGACCGCTCGGCTAATCCCACGCGGCTTTTAATTTCATTTTGTTCTACATTGTTCGTTGAATTTGTTCAGGGCGGACGTCTGATGACACCCATTCAGTTTTATTCGGTGATCCTTTTTGTTCAGTTTTTTTTTTTTTTTATTGCAAAGGGTAGCTAACCCTCTGACCGAACACGCTGAGCTACCGTGCCGGCAGCCACTCGGCTACCAGGGGCGGACACTGTATCAGGTAATAATCAGGTTCATTAGTGAATACGCAGCTAAACCTACTTTAATTGAAAAGTACCGATACAGACAAAATATCATTTTTGAAAAAAAATTATTCATAATTTTGTTAAAAACTATTCACAATGGAGTCAAAGGAAATCGCCATTATTGAATATTCATTACAAAATGCAATATGCCAAGATGTTAGAAATCCAAACTTGGCAACAGTTAAAGGTAACGCGCCAACTCGTGAACTGGCCGATGGCAACCAAAAGAACGAGGTTGGTGTCCCACTATCAATAAATGATGACACCGGTAATATAACTAATCTCCATGTCATTTTTGTGATTCTCGATGAGACAATTTCTCAGTTCTCACCGGGAAACATTTCCACAAATAGTGAAACTGAAGGGCGCGACAGCGATAATTCCTTTGATTACTTGCTCACAACATCGCGAACACAAGAACAGGAAACAGTTCGTAAAAACAATTTAAATACTAGTGAGAAACACAATTTGACACAACTCATGCAACAAATAACACAATAGTTGACAAAACAACAGGAATTACAGAAAGTGTATCACAACAGCTTACCTGTTCACAAAATATCAGGAAAATGTAGGACACTTTATACAGCAAAATCAGGCATTTAACGATTTCAAGAATAGCATTAGTCAACAGTTCAGTGAGGTGGGCAAAACTATACGCACTGAATTATCTGACGAACTATCCGGGAAACTGACAGAACTAGGTAAACAACTAAAACAAGAAATAATTACCGACATATCCCGCAATATAAATACGTTAACGGAAAGAGTATCATCCATAGACGATGCACAGGAACGACTTGCAGGTGCGTTACAAAAACTTACTGAAGCATATTCTTAAATTCATGAGACGCAATCCCAAAGGGATGCGTCGGTAACAAAGAGACGGACGCAGTCAGCGAGCTGCAAGGCGTGTGCAAAAACTTATCTACAGAAGTAAAAAACTTGAGTCTAAGAGTGAACCAGTTTATCAGAGTGCAAGATTTATGTAGATACAGTAGAAGCTCTAAATCTAAAAGAAAATGAAACTCAACTTCCAGCTAAACTAGATTCAGGTTTAAAGGAAGCAGAAGAAAGGTTACGAGGCAATATTGCTAAAACTACTGACACCCTAGACAACATTTGACAGTAAACAAACCCATGCTTTTAGAGATGTTACATACTTTCACTAGTTACCCATAGTACGTGGCTAGCCTGTCGAAGGAGAATAAGGTAGATTGCCGGTAGCTATACCTGTAGAGCAAGCGCAGTTGCCATGCGCTACGCCCCAAACGAACATAAACACGCCTGTCAATGACAGCGTGGCGTGTTTGTCAATATTACTTGCAGGTGAGGATTTCTTAGGCATCGACAATTTCTGGTATTTACTTCTGAAGGGAAGAGAACAAATCCCGTGGTCTTTATCAGAGCATTTCAAAATGTTTTACCTTGTACCTGGACTGAAGCCAAGAAAATTGGATTTGTTGTTGGATACATACAGGGTGATGTTCTGCTATGGGCTACGGACATGGCGGAACGTTGCCATACTATGAACAGTTTGAGAGAGCCTTTCTGGATCACGGGGTCCCGAGTTCAATTCCCGGCCGGCTTGGGGATTTTCTCTGCCCGAGGACTCAATGTTCGTGTTGTCCTCACCATTTCAGCATGATCCTCATCATTCGTGACAGCGGCTAGATTGGACTGTGAAAAAAATTGGACTGCAAAAACATTGGGGCTTTGTACGGCCACTGATGACCCACAAAACAATCATCATCATCAGAGAGACTTTCTGGATAAATATTGGTCTGAGGCCGTAAAAGTGAGGCTCAGACGTGAAGTATTCAACCCAGTTCCATTCAATAGCATACATGGAAGCTTAAGAGGTTATTTTGAAAAATATTTTAATAAATCTAGATACTGGACAAACCGATATCTCAAGTAGACGTGCTAAAAATTTTAAAAATCCGTCTACCCGCCCACATTAGGGTAAAACTCATTACCATTCCGGGACACGACACCTAATACTTTCTATCTGTACTGGACTCAATAGATTTGATATACAAAAAGAGACCAGTACTGTCCAAACCTGTTAATACACAAGTAGTGCCACAGGGATTTACGGACCAATAAGTGAAAAAATGGCTCCGAGCACTATGGGACTTAACTTCAGAGGTCATCAGTCCCCTAGAACTTAGAACTACTTAAACCTAACTAACCTAAGGATGTCACACACATCCATGCCCAAGGCAGGATTCAAACCCGTGACTGTAGCGGTCGCGCGGTTCCACACTGTTGCGCCCAGAACCGCTCGGCCACCCCGGTCGGCCCAATAAGTGAACAACAATTTCATAGTACAACACGGATAGCAACATTACCCCACACAGATCTATACTGCCGTTAACGCTAATCACAACGGCAATGGCAAAAGCCGTAAATTCAAGGGCGGATATAAAAGAAATGGGAAAAAATTTAACAAAAACGACTACAACGGGCAATTAGCATATGGCCAGCCTGTACAACATATACAGACACGAGCTCCCAGCAATAATCAGCCCATGGTTTGGCAAACACAAAACAATACCAGACACCCGAATAATCCACAGATAGCGGAATTCGGCCAGCAAAGTTATGCACATATGCTGAATAACACGCAAAGACAGAGAGAATTTGAGTCGAGAGCCTCACAGGATACTGGTGTAATCCAACACCAACACTGGAGTAATCAAACACTTAACAGTCCATATAGTAGAAGTTACACCTAACCCAGAGACCGATCACACCGCGATGCCGGAAAACTTGAACCGGTCACGGTAGGCCCCCATACTGTGACCTGGGAGGAAAGTGGGGGCACGAGCTTGATCGTCAGTTGCTTCATCAGATACGATCAAGGTAGTTATGTGAAAGATGATCTGTATCAAAGTAGTGAGGATAGACATGAAAACTTGACAGAGGGCAAGGTACAAGCTACTACTAAAGTCAAAATATTTGACCTTGGTGTACCAATCATGATTGGAACAGGTGCTACGATTAATTTGATGTCACAGGGATTCTTTCAAGAACTGAAGAAACGTGGGCGTATACCCACCTTGCCAGTGCAAAATTGCAAGGTACAAACTGCGACTGGTCGGAGATCGAAAGGAGTCAAAATTCGAGCTTTAATTCCCGTCCAATTAGGTCAGTTTTCTGTATAGTGCAATTTTTTGATAGAAGAGAAACTAATAGTTGATTGTTTAACGGTATGGATACATTTAGGACATACCAAGTACAAATTGATATAGGCAAGGGCTAATCTCATTTCACAGTAAATAACAAATTATTTGCAATAGACCTAATCAGGGGAAGTACTGACAGACGTAAAGCTGAAGTTACTCATGACTTTGAGGTTCAATTGGTAAATCTCACAGTCATGTTTATAAGCACATACAACAACGAACAGTCGGTGCTAGAAGAGATAAACCTCGACACAATAAACACGAAGATAAGTGAATCAAAGAGCTTGTCTCAAGAACAGCAAGCAGAACTTAGGGAACTGATACTTGCTTACATATGTGTATTTGAAAAATGACCAGGTATCACTAAGGGTTTTGTGTACAAAATGGAAGTATATCCTCACGAAACTTTTTGTTTTACTTCATACCCTATACAATGGACAAAGAGGGAAGTAGTAAGAAGAGAAATTAACAGAATGCTTGAATGGGGCATAATACAAGCATCATTTTCCCCTTATTGTAGTCCTATTTTGACTGTGAGTAAGCCAGATGGCAAGGTGCACTTGATCCTCAACACACGCAACATTAATGAGATCACTGAACCAGTGCAAACACACCCAGACAATTTAGTGGAACAGCTTATGAAATTCCATGATGCCAAATTTCTTACTGTAATCGATCACCGGTACTCTTATTGGCAAATAACTCTACATAAAGGAAGTTGGAATATACTGGCTTCGTACGTGGGGGCAGGAGATTCGAATTTCAAGTATTACTGTTTGGATTTAACATAAGTGCACGTGTATTTGTATCTGCTCTGGACAAAGTGCTAGGACCGGACCTTTTGAGCAAGGTAACAGTATATGTGGATGACCTTTTAGTCAACATACCCACTTGGGTAGAACACTTAAGATTAATTGAACAAGTATTGAACCACTTTTCCGAACATGGAGTAACAGCAAATCTCAAGAAATCTAATTTCGGACAAGAAAAGGTAAAACTTTTAGGACACACAATCTCTTCAGAAAGCATACTGCCAGATCGTAAAAAACTTGATGCTATTAGGAACTGTCCTGTTCCTCAGAACAAGAGGCAATTAAAGCCATACTTAGGTCTAGTCTCACTTTACAGGAAATTCATCCCTAACCAATGTATGAACAGTGATGCCTTACTCAATCTGCTCTGGAAAAACAGACCTTGGTTATGGAACAAGCAATGTCAAACTGATTTCGAGAACATCAAGTAAGCCTTATTAAATGCTAATATTTTATCTCAACCGGACATGGAGGAGGATTTTTGTTTATGCACCAATGCGTCTTTTCAAGGTTTGAGTGCATGCCTTTTTCAAATGGTAGAAGAAGAGAGAAAAAACTCATCCCTAAAGTAATTAGCTTCGCCAGCCACACCTTATCTGAAGCTGAACGTTCATATTCAGTTACACAGCTTGAGGGTTTGGCTGTAATTTGGTTCCCTAAAAAATTTGAATATTTTCTTTGGAGTAAACACACAAAAGTATACCGTTCTCATCAGTCTCTATCGCTTTTGTTAACTTTTACATTGTTACACCAACGGAGAACCAGGTGGTTTATGTATCTTCAAGAATTCAATTTTGAAACAGTGTACATCAAAGGAAACCAGAATGTAATAGCTAATGCTCTTTCTCGATTACCACAAGGCTTCAATGAATTTAATGATTCTTTAAGAGCATGAAGGTAAATAAGAGCTATGTTGATGGAAGACAAAACACTCCGACCATACTATGTCCACATGTGTAAAAACATGGAGCAATTACAGCCAGAAGAGACACACTGGAGTAAGGTAAGAGCAAAACTTATGCAAAATGGTGATGAAAAGTTAAAAAGACTTTTCACTAATCGCAAAGGTGTTCTGTTCTGTAGGAACCCTCCCAAACAACAACAATGGCTTGCGTGTTTGCCAGAGGACTATGTGGATGATTTTATCTTGTACACACACAATACTTGGGGCCATTATGGCACTGCAAAGTGCACTGACAAAATAGGTAAATATTGTTATTTTCCCAACCTTAAACAAAGAATTGTAAGAAAGTGTATTGTCTGCCAGGAAACAAAACATTCTAACATCTCCAAACAGATTGAACTACATCTCATTGTGGCTAAAAAAACCTCTAGAAAAGGTGTCTTTGGATGTGGCTGGACCCTATCCCAGAGGTAAGGATGGCATAAAGTATTGAGTAGCTCTGTATGATATTTTCACCAAATACATAAAATTGTATGCTATACAGAGCACTACAGCCAATTCAATTATAAAATGAATTAAAGAGGACTATTTTGTTAGAGCAGGAAAACCAGAAGTAATGTTAACAGATAATGCATCATATTTTACTGGATGTAAATGGAAAGAGTTTGTGGATTCCAACCAAATCAAACATATTTTAGTATCCAAATTTCATCCCGAAGCATCTCCCCTAGAAAGGGTGTTTAAGGAATTCAACAGATTCATAAGAACCTATCATCTCGTAAACGTACCAAGTGGATTGAATATGTCATTCCCTTCTCACAAGTTGTTAACAACCTTCCCCAGATATCAACTGGCTTTACACCACATAAACTGATGTTCAGTTGCAAACAAGTAGACAAGTGGGAGAAACCTTTCCCAAGATATCAATACAGAAATTATCTCTGGATGATAAAATATGACAAGCAGTAATCAACCTTGAAACCTGGGCTAAATACAGAAAATGAATTTATGACAGAAAGATGAAACATATAACACAATTTCATATAGGACAAGAGGTGTTGCTTAGAACACATCCCAAATCCATAAAAACTGGAAAACTGAACCATAAGTGGCAATTACTATACACGGATCGTACATAATTACTAAAATCCCCTATCCAGGAGCATACAGATTGGAACATACGAACACACAAAGACCTGAAATCATTTATGTATTGAAAGGAGGACTTATACCCTCTAAGTTGTATATATGTGTAACATTAGATTTAGGCTGCTGGAAAGTCAAAATTCCAGAATTTATGTTGTTAGTTGTTAAGGAAAATTATATGTCAGATGTGTAAATGATAAGATGGATGGTTGTAACAAGGAAGAATTTTACTTTTGTGTGTCTAGAGACGACGACACTCTAAATGCAGTGCTTTGCCTTGTGCATAACCCAGTTGTAAATAAATAAACGAACTTGTGAAACACACGGTAGCATGCAATGCAATACACAACTCGCTGCAACCCAAGTGGTATCAGAGCAATGCAGCGCATGCACATTGAGGAGCAAGCTAGTCAACAAACCACAAGCACTTGCATGCCAGACAGGCACAGCCGGAAGTGTTGGAGTGCCCAAAACAAACCAACCTGATGAGCTACAGAGTGCACTAGCATTTGTAAAGCCTACTGAATAAACAGAGACAAAGAAAATTAAGAGAGAGCGTATACTACGACTACCACGCCTATAATACACTTCATCTTTCACGTTTATAAGGTGAGTAGAGACGCACACATGACATTAAATAAGTTTCACGACTGCACACTGAAGTGAATGAATATGTGGTTGAATGTATGGAGAAAGTATTAGCAGCCATTGAGCCACTAAACACGTATCTATGAAGATTTAGTTTTAAGTTAGTGTTGTTTTTTCTTCCAGGGAACGATGCATCAACACAGTCTAAAGTGAAGAAAAATAAAATGCTTGTAGAGTGTTAGGTACCGTATAAACATAAGAAAGGACCACATCATGAGATAAATATGGTTATAAGTTTATGATACGTATGTATGTGATAGTGAGAAATGAACTAAGGTTAAGCAGCACTACCAAATAATCAAGGGGTCGAAATCTAACGACTGTGAGCATTGATTACCCACGAAAGTGTCGCTAGATTACATTGAAATTTATATGAACACTTGTTACTTATGTAAACAATGTTTTATGCTCATTATACACATCATATTGATGTTACAACTATGTTAACATCAGCACATGAAATACTTATCCTTTATACAGTGAACATGACAAATAAATATTGAGCTGCACTTTTAAATGTCGAATAAATATTTGGTACGATTGGTATTGTCAGATTTGAATTGTTCTTAGAAACAACAAAATATTTTGTTCTTTGGATTGGTGTTACGTCTATTAACGAGACATAACTGAGCACATAAATGCCTTAATGTGGAATTTCCACAACGTTGTAGTGTATAGATCCATCCTGGAGTATGCTAAACAGGCAAGGTCATGCGTAGTTATCTGAGCAGCACGTAGTATCTATTGTAGTGACTATTGTTTACTTCTCTGATTCTTTTTGAATTGATAAATATGCTCCAACAAGAAGTCACTGTAAATTGAAATGAAATGTATGTCAATATATACCATAATTGAAAACAGAATCTGTTATTGTATGAATGTTATAGGAAGCATGTATAACCAAACGAGAGTGTACTCATATAATTGGAATCAAATAATGTAACAAAAATGAAATCTGACAAAATGTACTAAAACCAAATGACAAGTAATGACCCTGTATATAAAAATGGGAGAGAAAATGTTACAGACTACAATGTATATGACTGATGATAATGGAATGTCAGCAAATGAATATGATAAGTGTATTTTGTAATTGTATTTGAATTTTATTATGTTATGTGTACAGTATGTGGAAAGGACACTGCAGAAACTTTATGTAATGCAACTGTACGTAAGACGGTGAAAAACATGAAAATGGCGGCAAAGTGTTAACTGTACATGTGTTAAAACAAAACGAGGGTGTGCACGTGGTAAACTAAAAATGCCAATACTTTGTGAAACATTAATTTTTCTGTGCTCGACAATGTCGTAAAACAAGCAAGGAACTTACTTGTCGAAGGATGTCGGATGTACGGCTGGTGTCCCTACCGAATAACTGAGAGCGACGAGGTGAAGTACATTCCTTGGGCTGCTGGTATGGAAACCAGTTATCACCGCACTGAAGATTTCACAAAGGATCACACCACTGAACAGGTGCCTCACAAATTTGTGCACTGAAAGCAACTGTAAATGCACAACATGGACACACTGGCCCCATACTGGACATGTGAGCATGAATAGCGACGATAACGGATGTTGGGCTACGCACGCATACTTTGAAAGCTAAACACTGTGCAGATGCTGACTGACAATAATTGGACTATGCGATTACAGAATGCACTTTGTTAGGAGTGAAACCTTGTAAGTGTTAACAAAAGCTAACATGCCCATATAAATTGATAACCATTCAGGACAACTCCAATGGCCGAAAATAAAAGCTATGTCCATACTGGCCACGACTATGAAACCACAAAAAGGGATATAAGCTCAGGCACTGTTCAAACTCCATATGACGTCAGCGCACAGTGGGGGGCAATTGTATTGAATCATATTATTTCTTTTTCTTATATATAAGCTATATGTAAACTGAATGAGCTATAAACCAGAGACACTACCAAAAAGTAAATTAAAGAGTTGTTATGTGGCAAGGATAATGTTTTGATACATCGTTAAATATCCATATGAAAAAGTAAGAAACACACTCTTCAATTTATTAATTCATGTAGTTCACCCCTTTTGTTTTGAGAAGTGTTAGTGTATGAACGTATGCTTGGATCAATCGTACCAGCATTGTTAAAAATGTGTATTTTAACCGTTCATTAAAAGTATATGAAAAGTTATTATAAAATGAATACTTATTCGCACTGTTATAATTTCAATTCCTATCTGTGAATCATTTCACTCACCACCGAGATCCTGCATCAAGGGGTTTGGTGTAGACAAGAATAATTAACGACATATCAAGAGGAGTGTTCCTGCATCGACATTGTCACACTCAAGACTAAACACAATGGAATTAATGTGAAGGTAATGACTAAGAATTGATAGGCACCTATTGAACTTTTTTTTTACTTATACTAAAAATATTGTGCTTCATACGTTTAAGAACTTTTAGACAGATTGACAATTTCAATCGTTGCGGTGATTATTTGGTACTGCACACTACTGGAAGCAGCAGTACGCAATGCAAATTATGTTTATTGACCTTTAACGTAATTATATTCAAGGTCTGTTGATATTGGTATCAATAAAGTTCACCCAAATTTTACACAGATTCACAAATTACCTTCAAAATTTTCTCAACTATTCTTTACAATCATATTTTCCAATTATTCAAGCAATTATTAATCCATATCCACTTCCACATATCTATTCAAGGTGGAATGGAATTATTTAAAAATAAATTAAATACGTTAATTTATGCCTAATAAATAGGATGTGTTTTTTTATTATTACTTTGTGTGAGCTTGTCTGTAGACATAATATTAAACATGTATTAAGTCTTTCAAAAGTGAGTGGATGAAGGTTATGAGCTGAAACTGATACATGTTTTCCACTTGCAACAGCTGCAGTCAGTGGGGTACCTTCCTCTGAAGACATGCTGCCCACACATTGCACTCTCATGTTGACTGGCCTAACTTAGCTGCCAGGTGGGCAACTTTTGTGCTCAGCCCTACAGTATAACATTATCAGATAGTGTGTACTAGACATTCCACAGCAGACAGTTCACCTGTATCCATTGCATTGTCCCACTTTGGTGAATGCAGAAAGCTGTTCAATGAATACTTATCGGCAAGCAGGTGACACGGGTAGTACTATTATGATCGGAAGCTACTTTTAATAATTGGGTGTGGATCAAAACAGACGTATGAAAAAAGTTTTCTAGGGCTCTGGGTATCTCACAGAAGTTAAAAAAGATTCAATTCCTGACAGGAGTGAAGTATATGAGAAGTTAAATTATGCTTAAGAAGTAAAAATAGTTTATCTTAAATGTTTTATTTACAGGAATTTCAACAACATTTATATATATATATATATATTTCAATAGAACTAAAACATTGGTGCAACTCACATTGATTTACAAATGGGCACTGTATCCTTTGGCAGTTTTTACCCCTTAAGGGTAACTATAATTAAATTGGCTGTACAAATATAACTGTGTATATAAAAAGCTAAAACAATTTTAAAAATCTTGTAAAAAATTATATGATCAAATTTCTTTTGTGAAGAATATGCTGAAAACTTCAAGAAATGTCAGAGATTTTTTCTGTCTTAAACTGATATATCTCAAATAGTTTCATTATTGTGTGCCATTGCAAATTAATACACCGGGTCTGACACTAAAACTGTTTCTTAGTAAAGAAAACAGAAATTCGATCAAATAATCAGTTTAAAACATTAATTGCATATGGTCATCAGGAACCTATAAAATTATCACATTAGTACAAAAATATTTAAAATGAATTTTATGCTTCATATATGATTAACAAAAGATAAAACTACACTTTGTCAAGAGAACTGCTACATATTCTCATCCAACTGCTGTCTGCTCATCCATCACTTCATGAATGAATCCAATATGCTGTGGCCAGCTGGTTCAGATAGTTGCATCTCAAGCTACAATCATAAAATGTGGCAATACCCTCACAACAAAATGACAACAACTACATTACAATGGTATTAAAACAATAAAGTTTTTTCAATATTGTAACAATTTCTATTTTTATTAGAGCATGCATATAGTACTCAGACAACAGAAATAAATTATGTTCTTATTTGAACTCTGCATTCGTTTTAAATTATTTTCTGCACACAAACACAGTCCAAAAAGAAAGAAAGTAGATATTGCTTTGTCTTATAATTGCCTCTTTGATTGTGATGCAGAGAGAGAGAGAGAGAGAGAGAGAGAGAGAGAGAGCAGACGTTAAAACATTAAGGATGTTTTCATGGAGAATTTTCACCATGTCTTCAATCAACATGAATACGTATTATTTTTTTAGAAACTGGATCATCTTTTACACGTGTCTTGTGTCTCGCACCCCCCCCCCCCCCCCCCCCCCATTCAATCTCTCTGAAACCCTTACTTATTACACAAAATGATCACACAGTGTGTTTCATTCTCAATATAATGTTTACAATGTGTAACAACATAACGTTAGCATAATTATCGAATAATTCTTTAATAGTTATTCAGTTTGCCTGTAACAACATTTAAATTGAAAAGGACCCCTTCCTGCAAAGGTAAATTATCAAATTTGTGGCTTGAAAAGAGGACTGAGGGCCAGTTTTAGTTGTTACTGACTAGGAAACAGTGGGATTGAGTTTCGAGAGAGAAGATATTTCACACTCACTGAATAATTTGTCTCTTAATACTCTATGAATATGATAATGAGCAACATGGTAAAGAAATGCAATGATCATCAGATGCACCATGATGTGAAACACCATGTAGCATTGCAGAAGAACACTACAAAGCTAAGAGAAGAATGCAAACGAACGGTAAACAGATTTACAGACACAATACTTCTACCTTTCTCACTTTAACGCATTTAATGGGGTTAGTATGTGCATGTTCATTTTCAATTGTAGTTGTAAAATGCCACTCTGTATTTACAAATAAAATTGACTACAGTGCTGTAACAGCAGAAAACTCTTTAAAAATATAGGAAACTTTCCTGTTTCTTATCGCAGTAGTAACGAACAAACAAATATTGTCCACATTAAGAAATTCCTATCCCTGAATATAAAAATGCACCACAAAATTCACATGTGTTCACTTTGAGCTCAGTACTAACTTTTAAGCTGTACCTAAATGAATAAAGTGGTACCCTCTTTTCAGAGGCTAAAGAACAATTGTATTCTACAACCAATTTATGTGAACAATAAAATAGGTTTTTCCCTTAAGAAAGGGCACAGAAGCCACTACTCTTGTTTTCTGTCTCAACTATAATATAAAATATTTGAGTTACAGGTACAATGTTGAATGATAAAAAATGTTGGAGAAGAGGGGGAGGGAGGGAAGGAGGGAGAGGGAGGGGGAGAGAGAGAGAGAGAGAGAGAGAGAGAGAGAGAGAGAGAGAGAGAGAGATGTATTTTTTGCTCCAGCAGCCATGAAACTGAAATTGGCCCCTCCTTTCATCACACTTTCTGGCAGTAAATATTACATAAACTGTTCTCATATAACATCAAGCCTTAACATTTTCACAATTTCTAATGAATTCTTGCATTCATAAATATTGTTACCCATATCAAAACATAATACTTATACATTTTAGTGCTGTCGTATATTTAAAAAACTGAAACAGAACAAGGGGAATCAAGTAGCAATACAATAATACATAGGAACTTTATGTATTTTAATATGTGGAAGAAAATTGTGAAGTCAAATAAGGATTACCATGTCTGAGTGCAGAAAATGTGAAAATAAATGTGATTATTTAGAGTTTTAGTATGAATATTACGATAACAGACAGCCATTAACAAGCTGCATAAGCACTACTCAAGCAGTCTCACATAGACAATGCAACTTTTGTTAAATGTTTTATGCTACAACAATAAAACAATATATGAGCCAATTATGTTCACAATTCACTGAAAATTAAGGTAGTTTTGTACCATCAGTTTTTATTAACAATGATTACGTCCCCCCTCCCCCAACTCTTTAGGAAGATATCAGTGATGTGCTCCATAATGAACATTTCATATGATGTAAACAGCAATATCACTGGCAATTTACAATATGAGGTACTTAAAATGTTTAATTGCACTAAGGACCAATTTACAAGTTGAAAAATATTTATCAGTCAATCATTCTCACTTTAACCACATACCTGGAGATCGTTAACTCTGCAAGTTAAATATTAGCACATACTAAGCATCTATAAATAATGGAAAACAGAAGCAGTTGGTGTCAAACAAATAATAAATGGTATTTGTAACAGATAGTGTGAAACCATGAAAACAAGTGATAGGTTTCATATTCTGCAGTTGCATTATTTGACACAATGCACATAACAGTTGACACTACAAAACGGTAGCAATACAAAATGTAATTTAAATGATTTTTCAACATATATTGTAATTATCCAAAAATGGCCGGAGTATGTCTTTATAACGGGTTGTATTGAAACATCAGCACACTATTTTACGAGTTACATTATCACCACTATCACAATGACAGAGAATTAAACAAATACTGCAAAAGGTGTACAGAGAAACATCAATTTTATGTCAGAACAATCACAATAGTGCATTTTGCATAGATAACAAAACAATAACAAGCATTAGAAATACAACTTTTATAAATATTATCATGGATAATAAATATAACAATTTTAGAAATAGTGCCTCTTATGAGATTCTCATAAGTAAAATATGCCTCATTACCACAGGCAATTGTTAAGTGGAAAGAAAAGTGTTCAATACTGAAAACAGGTGGGAGAAATGCAGAACTTTTAGACAACAGCCCTATTTGTCAAATATATTCCGGCCTTTGCTCTAACACATAACATAGGGAACTAGTTTTAAAAAAAAACACGCATCTCTAAACATATCGAAGAAAATAGATGAAAAGAGCACTGACTGAACCAGATACCTAATACTAGCAGAGCTAATATAATTTTTAACAATCTCCACTACTGCTGTGTAATGGCAGTCTTTTTTTAAAATGCTCTTCAGAGCAAAAGAGGAAGCATTCAATAACTCACAAGGAGTCACACACAACACTTTAGTCATATTCACTGTAAACTCTAGAGTCTACTGAGGGTCTCTATGTGGCATTCACTAGACCTTTCCTAAACTGCCACTGATTGTTTACAGGAATTAGTTTCAGATAAAAACTATACTTTGTGCACAGTTATCTACAGTACAATAATCACGACATTGCTATCCACTGCCGGTAGACACGCAGCATTTATTTCACAGATATCTGATATGCGCATGGAGACACACACACACACACACACACACACACACACACACACACACACACACACTTTTGGCAGTTGAATTCAAGTTCTTTCCTATACAATGCTACTTAAATGTAAGAAACACAACTGTAAATTCACTCTTCACAACTGCATACTCTGTAAAATAAACAAGTTTGCTTCAACTATCAATAAACATTATTTTCTTACTTTAAAATTCTAATAAGCATTCCTGCTGGATTTCAAGCTATCACAAAACATACTTTGTATGTACAAATACTTTAAAAAAATCTAAAATCTGACAAACAGAATTCTTCATTTATGGTCCCCCACTATTTCTTTTGTCAAAAGCAGCTACAATTGGTTCAAGATATACACACACATTTAGCAACTAACTTTTTGCTTTCGCAAAACAAATAAAATCACAATGTCACAACACAATGTTATACATTACTTGCATATTGTTTCTGCATGCATTTAGAGCTGTTACACATATTGTGCACTACACAAAGTTTGTTCATCCTAATTATCGGCAGAAAACTGTATTTCAGTGCTGAACATAATTCTAACAATAAACAGTATGCAATTATCTTTAGGATTTTATGAAGTTTTCTGAAAAATCATGCCATTATTCACAGTATAATACATCAAATATACAAAAAATGAGCACAAGTAAGCTCACACGAGAACGTAAGCTCTGAGAAAAGCAAAACAGAACAACAGTAATATCAATTTAAATCACAGCAAATGTTAAGTTTAGTGAGATTTGCTCGAGTTTCACTGAAGGCAGGCCTGAATTTTTTCAATCCATTCTTGTGCTGTAGCTGCATCACTTGCACAAAAATTGTATGTCCTTCGGTTGGTTCTCAACTGAAAAGGAAGAGATTTAAAATTCAGATACAATTATTTTAGATACACAATTAGGTTGGTGCACAAGTTTGTATCATTTTTGTTTTGCATATTGGTATTCCAGTTTCTACAGGTTTATTTACCGATTGTCATTTTTATTTGTAGTCAACTGTTGCTATTTGAGTTTAAATATTGTTATTTTGTCATTTGGAGACAGTGAGTGGAGCTGTTGGCACTAGTAAATGAAAAGCCAAGAGGAAAAATCAGAATACTTCTGACATATTCTTCTGTTTGAGTTCAATAGATGAGTGACAGCAGTGAAGGCAGGCAGAGACATTTGTGCTGTGTGTGGGGATAGTGCCACTGGACAGAGCATGGCAAGAAAATGGTTTTCTCATTTTAAGGAGGATCATTTTGACATTAGTGACTATCCATGTTCAGGAAGACCTTCAGAGTTTGATGCAGATCATTGAAACGCATTAATCCACAATGATCCACATCAGTGTACTCAAGGACTAGCAAGTATTATGAACTGTGATTAATCCATCATGTAACATTTGCATGCAATAGGGAAGGTTCAAAAATCAGGTGTATGGATACCGCATGCTCTAATCAAAATCGCAAAAATCCGTGGATGGCCGTATGTCCATGTCTGCTTGTTCGGCATCAATTGGTTCATGAACCTCAACCATTCCTATCCTGTATCATTACTGGTGGTGAGAAATGGTCTCTTTATGCTAATGTAAGGAAAGGAAAAGAAAAGAATGGCTGAGCCCAAACAAAGCAGCAACTCCCCATATAAAGACCTGTGCGCATCCACAAAAGATAATGTTATGCATCTGATGGAACAGCGACACTATGAACGGCTTCCCCGAGGTGTAACCATAACTGCTTACAAGTTTGTTTGCATGGCCATCCTCCGCAGCAATCATAGAAATACTTGTTTTGTAAATAAAACCGTCTTTTCCTGCTGCCACTTTATCCCAGATGCGTTTCGCCTTTTTCGTTTTCTAAGGCATCATCAGTGGGATCTATAATGATAGAGTTTTGTTAGTATTAGATTATTAAACAGTTCATGTCATGATTTTTTATGTCAAAAATTAATGGCATACAATTTGCTGGCCTTTGTTTCCTCCCAACTGGTCTGGAGGTCGCACTACCACTTTATTACTGACATATAAGCACGACTTTACATTCTGACCTCCTTCACACTGTTCACCATGTTTCTCTTTCTTTTTGTGGTGTACTATTGTTCTTTTGCCACTCAATATAACCATTTTGTCACACGCTGCTTTTAACAACATAAATATTGCAATTCCATTACATGTTTGCTTCTCTTTGGCATGTTTACCTACTTGTTGCCACCTAACAAGACTTACTTCTATTCATGACGTTTATACCTTGTGTGTGTGTGTGTGTGTGTGTGTGTGTGTGTGTGTGTGTGTGAGAGAGAGAGAGAGAGAGAGAGAGAGAGAGAGAGAGAGAGAGAGGTTTGGTGACAGCTGATTTGACTTCTCATTTTAATATTCTGTGGAAGGGTTCATGGATAAGTGAGTGAAGAAAATATATTGGGTGGTATTATTATTATTATATTGGGTGGTATTATTATATTAATCCTCTTTGGGTGCATTATTCTATTATTTTATCTATAAGTGTAAATAATAAATTGCTTGGCATTTGTATTTGATCATTCAACAGGGTTTTCCTTTCTGCTTTGGTTTTCTATATGTGGTGATTTTTTGGTAGGGTTAGGTGGTGTTTTTTATTGTTCATTCTAATTATTTTCATGTCATCTTCTCTAGTGGTTGGTTTGTGATCATGTTCTCTTAGGTGTTCTGCAAATGTGGAGTGGTTTGTCCCAGACTTCCAGGCTCTCATGTATTCTTTGTATCTGATATCAAATGTTCTGTTTGTCCTTTGTATCTGTCTTCACAAGAGTTACACTGTAATTGATATATACCTGCTTTCTGGTATATGTCCCTGTTTTTTGTCGATTTTGGGGTGTATTTTTGTACAGAATTGTCTGTTGTGTATGCTATGTTTATGCCCTGTCTTTTGAATATGTTGGTGATTTTATGGGTGAGTTTGTGCTTGTACGTCACTGTATACCATCTTGTGTTCTCTCTCATCTTTTTCTGATTATCCTGCGAAGTTATAGGATTGCATGTTTGTGTTTGGTTCTGTTGTGTTGTTGTCTGTGGTTTGGTGCTATCTGCTTTTATTTTACTTTTAATTTTGTTGTTTAGCTTTGTGACTATGTTATTATTGTAACCATTATTTTGTGCTATCTACATTATTATGTTCAGTTCTTTTTAGTAGCTTTCTTTGGTGAGTGGAACTATGTTGAGTCTATGCAGCATGTGTTGATAATGTCCATGGCTGTTGGTTTATGGTAAGTTTCAAACATATGCTTATTGCTTTGGTTTTTGATTATTATATCCAGAAAGTTAATTTGGTTATTCTGTTCTCTTTCAATTGTGAATTTTATATTTTTATGTATTATTTTGATGTCAGTATGCAGTTTTTCAAGTTCTGTTTGTGGTTCATCTACTAGGCAAAGGATGTCGTCCCTATCCCTGAACCAGTATAATATGTCGTATTCTTCTGCTACTGTTTCTTTGAAAATGATCTGTTCAATTTGGTTTACAAAAATATTTGCTAGGGCTCCTGAAACTGGGGATCTCATTTGTAATCCATCTTCTTGTAAATAAAATTCATTACTGAACTGGAAGTAATTTTGTTCTGTTATGAGCTTTATTAATGTGGGTATTTCATTAATATGTTTATCAGGGAGTTGACTGTAAGTTTTCAGGTTCTGATCTATGATTTCTATTGTTTCTGGTACTGGTACGTTGGAAAACATGCTCTCTACATCAAATGAGAGGAGTGTTGCTGTGTCTGATTTTTATATCTTTTATTTGTTGTATTAGCTGTGTAGTGTTTTTAATGGTTCTGTCTTCTTGTACTTTGAAATTTTCAGACAGTAATTTTAACATGTATTGTGAAATCTATTAAGTGGGGGATTTTCTGAAATCCAGTATTGGCCTAACAGGAAGATTTGGTTTGTAGATTTTTGGTTGGCTTCAGAGGACAGGTGCAGTGGGATTGCTATGAGTCAACTTTCTTTTCTCTGTGTTATCCAGTACGATGTCAATATTTTTCAGAGTGCTTTTGTACTTTTGTGTGGAATCTGTTTGTTGGGTCCGATTTTAATTTCGTAATGTTATTTTGTGAGACCAATTCTTGTGTTTTTTCAATGAATTGTTCTTTGTCTATCAGTACTACTGTGTTCCCCTTATCTGCTTTTGAAATGATAACATTTTCATTTTGAAGTTTTCTCCTAAGTTTTCCAAGTGTTGCAGATTCTGTGTTTTTGTGTTGTGTTTTTAAACTGGTTATTATATTCTGGATTTCTTTTTTTACTAGTTAGTCCAATGTTGACACTGCTCTTTTCATTCCTATCTTCCCTTGACAAAACACTTTCTGCTCCTATAATTAAATTTTCTAAGTAATCTTCATCTATTTCTGAATTTACATTGTATTTTAATCCTTTCTCCAACAGCTGATTTTCTTTACTGTTTAGCTGCATGTCAGTAAGGTTCACTAATCTTGGGTAGAATTTGTGTGTGTGTGTTTTTCTCGGCTGTGTATAAAGGTATTGTGTTGTGACTGGAGTTTGAGTTGGTTGATCTTTCTTCCATGAACTGTTACCATTCTTTGTATAGCAGTTTTTGTGTGCTTTGCGACCTTGTTGACCAGATGGGAGAAAACTGTCGTATTATTAATTGTGTGTGCGAGTTGTAAAAGTGTCTTATACAACACGTAATTTAGCTCTTGTTATTTAGAGTACAGGGATTTAATTTCATATTTTAACCACATTTTTTGAGCAGCCTGCGTTTCTTTTTGGGCGCTGGGTGAACTGTTTTTAATCTTTACATTGATATATTTAGGTACAAGATTGTTACATTTGCATATGTTGTTGAATTTTGTGTGTTTTATGGTTTTATGGATGTTCAGATGAAATCATCTGAATTTTTGGAAGAGACCACATGAAATGCCTGGAATGGTCCTCAGCTCTCTCTCTCTCTCTCTCTCTCTCTCTCTCTCTCTCTCTCTCTCACACACACACACACACACACACACACACACACACACACACACAAGGGATAAACATCATGAATAGAAGTAAGTCTTGAACATATACTTCATTAAGTTAGCAACAAGTAGGTAAACACGCCAAAGAGGAGGAAACACGTAATGGAGTTGCAATATTTACGTTGTGAAAAGCAGTGTGCAATGAAATAGTTATATCGAGTGGCAAAAGAACAACAGTACACCACAAAAAGAAAGAGAAACATGGTGAACAGTGTGAAGGAGGTCAGAATGCAAAGTTGTGGTTATATGTCAGTAATAAAGTAGTAGTGCGACCTCCAGACCAAATGAGAGGAAACGAAGATCAGCAAATTGTAAGTAATTACTTTTTTGACATAAAAAATTGCAATGTGAACTGTTTAATAATCTAAAACTAACAAAACTGTATCATTATAGATCCTACTGATGATGTCTTAGAACAAGAAAAAGACGAAATGCATCTGGTATAAATAAATTAAGTGGCAGCAGGAAAAGGCAGTTTTATTTACAAAACAAATAACTGCTTGCATTTATTGTCAGCAACTGAGATGTCTTGTAGAGACAATTCAAGAACAAAGACTAGGAAGATTGCGTGAAGTGAAGCTACTCTACAATAATGCTCACCTGTATTCTGCCATACTAATAAAGACCAATATAAAGGATTTCGGTTGGGAAGCCATTCCACACTCACCTTACCACTTGGTTTTACACCCTCAGATTTTCAATCTTTTGCACTCTTTATCAAACAATATTCATGGAACTTTCTTTCCGATGAAGATGCACTTCAAAATGGCTCGATGAGTTCTTCATCTCAAAATTACGGGATTTCTACAGTTGCAGAATCAAAAAGTTACCCAAGCACTGGCAGATTGTTGCAAATAGTGAAGAATATATTACTGACAATTAAACTCGGTGCTATGTGTGTATGTTATGTTCATTAAATTTATGGAAAAAATGCTGCAAACTTATGCACTACCTAATACTTATTTTAAATTGCGCAGCATTAAGAAGTGGATAAGCAGCAAATAATGGTAGAATTTAGAACAAATATTTTCAACTAAAAAATAAAAGGACCTTCATGTCAATTAACTCACATCAAAAAATGATTTGTCATCAGTCTTCTTGGGCGGACCAGGAGTAGGGGCTGCAGGTGTTACTGAGACAACTTCTGCCAAGTCTGTAACAAATATGAATAAAAAGATTAAGAACAGAACTATAACCAACATTAGCATCAGAAATAAGTTCTTATATTTTAGAGATTATTATACATAAAAATTACTATGTATAAGCAGACTTCCAGTTTTTCTTTTGTGCTCGTCCAAATTTAACCCCACCAGAGCTTGTTTGTTGGAAGACTTGCATAGCTTAACTGAAATCCCTCATTTTCAAAACTTACGATTTAGGACATTATTAGTAATCAAAATTTTATGGTTCATGAGTGTTTCAGCCTTAAAATATAATCCCTTCCAAAATCCAGTATTGTACCCACAATGTTTCTGTTTTCAAGAACATATATGTGATACCACACAATGTGATGTAGCTTAATGGCATGTGTTGCGAGATTTATCTCAGATACAATGCCAAATAACTTGGAAATGGCACAACATATTGAATTTTTTTCTTAACAATTATTTCTCAGCACAGCCTACCCTCCAACACCCTTACAAGATTTTCAGACTGTTTCTGACCACCCTGTGTATTACCTTTATTTGTCACAAATTACTACAAATTTCGAATTTGTTACACGAAGTTCTAAACACAAAATTAGCTACATGTAATCAGTAAATTTTATCATAGGTTTTTCTCTTTTTTGTAACAGAAAATCACTCTCTTGCTTTAAATATGACCCCACTTATCTGCCTTCTGTCTTTCACTGTGTTCACAAATTCATATACTGGCCACATGGCATCTTGACTGATTAGCAGCTACTGATCATATGAACAACATGTATCATCATACAAGGTTCACAGCTGACGAAAAAGGAGAAGGAAATCTGCCATTTTTATACACTTTACATGCACCAGATTGGTGACTTGGCCATTCTGTGTACGACGAAAGCAGTTTTAAAAACATTGCTACACAGAGCTATAACAATTTCTGGAGAGGCCAACTTAGATTCAGAGATTCAACATCTGAAGAATGCCTGTTTAAGGAAATTTTTCCATGAAAGAGATACTAAAAAATGCACATTTGCTCAATTATTACTAAGTTATCTACCTTTAATGCTTCTCCCAATTTATGGGACTACACCTAGTAAAACAGACAAGATCTCTGACAGACAATATTTAGACTGATTTTCTGAATTGACCTCAGAATTCTTGAACTTCATTATATTCTTTAGGGGTGAAGCAGCAGCTTATTGTATCATCTACACACACAGCTACAGAATGTTGAGCGGAACATCAATGGCACATTCATAATTCAGTATTGTATACGTTAAGAGTTGCTCACCAGAGCTTCACAAACAAGCATGTAACATGTTTAATGAAACAGGAAATTTATTCCTGAATTGATCTAGTGGGACTCTGCCATTTAGCATGATGGTGAAACGATAATGTGTAACAGCAGCAGCTACATCCTTAGCAGCACGTAAAGCAGGCACTCTGCTACATGGAAACATATTGAGTGGTTCAGTTTCTAATGTTAAGTGATGGTACTACTAGCACTGTTCTGTCACAGAAGTGAACACAATCTCTATTAATACATTTTCATTGGTTATTTGCATGTTTTGTGGATCACAATGGTGACCTCTAGTTATGAAGTGGAAGAAGTCAGTTTTACCATTATAGTATACTTTCTCAATGAAAAATATAGAAACATGTGGACCATTTATGTCTTCTCAAGTATGGTTTTCTTCACATGCATACATTGATTTATAGTTAACTGTGTTCAATCTCTCTCTCTCTCTCTCTCTCTCTCTCTCTCTCTCTCTCTCTCTCTCTCACACACACACACACACACACACACACACACACACACACACACACACACAGAATTCTTCACTGGAGTAGTAGGAGTTGTCAAGCAGACATGATTTCAGTTTCTTGCTGTAGTTAATTTTATTATCTGTTACATACAAATTCCTTGACTACTTCAAATCAATGTAAAAAAATAAGTTGGCCAACAATAGGCAAACTGATTCTTTTATTTCTTTTGTCATTGGTCTTCTGACCAGTTTGATGCAACCCACCAATCACCTCACAGTAGCACCTACATCCAACTTCCTCAATTATTTGTTGTTCATATGAGGGCATGTTGGAAAGTAATACCTCCAAATTTTATGTGAAATTTCTTAAAGATTTTTGAATGAAACAATCTTTATTAACATTCTACATCTTTATTGCTCATTTCTACATATTTATTTCTTAACACAGTCTCTCAACAAGAGACCAGTTTACTGATACCGTCACTGTAGAATGTTTGACTTTGTTGATGGAGCCACAACCTCACCTCTGCTTGCACTGCTACATCACTATCAAAATGAAGTCCTCAAAGGTGTTCTTTAACTTTTGGAAACAACTGAAAATCAGAGGGAGCCAAACTGGGGCTATAAGGAGGATGGTCAATGAGAGTGAACCCAAGGCATCGGATTGTTGCAGCACTCATGTGGGGTCTGGTATCGTCATACTGAAGGATAGGGTGCTCCATGTGGGGACAAACTCATCAAATTCTAAATTTGATTACAGCATGTTATTTCTCATGTGCCGTCATAATTACATTACACACCACCATGCTACAAGTTAAAATTTGGACCCCTCTAGCGGTAGCGGTAGAGGACTGCAAATGTGTACACCTGAAGAATAAGATGTAGACTGAAATTACAATGAAATGAACACCCTTAGCTGCTTACAGGCGTTGACATACGTCAACGGGGACAGGTGAAAATGTGTGCCCCGACTGGGACACACATGGCAGATGCTCTATCCATCTGAGACACCAAGGACACAGAGGATAGCGCGACTGCAGGGATTTATCTCTGGCATGCCTCCCGCAAAACCCACATTCTCAACGTATTGTCCCGCACTATATTCATAGTGCCCCTGCCCATTATATTCATTACTCGCGGCGCGTTGCCGATTCCCGTAAGAGTTCGGGCACTGTTGGTGCATTCGCACAGAAGAAGAAGGTGGTCAAGTGGCCAGTGAGCCTTATATATAGATGATGTAACTTGCCAAACGAAAGTGTTGGTATGTTGATAGACACACAAACACACACACAAAATTCAAGCTTTCGCAACCCACGGTTGCTTCATCAGGAAAGAGGGAAGGAGGGAAGGAGAGGGAAAGACGAAAGGATATGGGTTTTAAGGGAGAGGGTAAGGAGTCATTCCAATCCCAGGAGCAGAAAGACTTACCTTAGGGGGAAAAAGGGACAGGTATACACACACACACACACACACACACACACACACACACACACACACACACACACACACACACACATCCATCCGCACGTGTGTGTGTGTGTGTGTGTGTGTGTGTGTGTGTGTGTGTGTGCGCGCGCGCGCGCGCGCGCACACGCGAGTGTATAACTGTCCCTTTTTCCCCCTAAGGTAAGTCATTCACAACTTTCGAATTAAGAGTAAAGGGCAAGTTTCATATCGATGTGTTTCAACACGTCAGTATTTTTAAGAGTTCAAATGAGGAAGCATAAGCTTGCAACTACAATTCTTAACTTACTGTAAGAATATGTAACGCACACCATTCCCTACCGAAGTTGCCAGTAAGATACATGGCCAATATGATGGGCACAGCTGTTGCAATTTAGTACAAAAAGAGCTGAAAATGTCAGATTAATGTTTCATTTATTTCTACACAGGACGAAAACCCTGTCTAATCTTATGGGACTAAAAATAAAAAACTGGATAAACACTGCTTCTTCTCTACTTGACAAGTTGCACATCGAACAAAAGGGGCTGTATTTGATATTAAATAGGGACAGACAAATCAGCACAATTATCTTACCAATATAACCCTTGCAGTGTGAATCCTCCATAGCATCATAATAACGCAGTTGGTGCTTAATTGAATCTAAAACAAACCAACGCTGTTTCCATCCTTTTAACAGAGCACCACGTTTATACAAGTATCCTTCATGTGTTCGATTTTCTGCTACATTGGAGGAGAACTGCTCGTAGTACTGCTGACTTGATGTCTGAATAGTGGTTACACCTGGAAATTGGAACGTGACAACATTTTGCATAAAAGGATACACTCATTAAAATGAAAGCCAGTAAATGTATTTCTTTGTTTAATAATAAGACAAACTAATTTCTGTTCTCTTTTGGTGACTGTCTGACCTGAATGAAAGGAATGTTAAATTAGTGGACAGAGCAAAGGTGTAATGGGAAATTCAACCTTAAGAAATATTCAAAAAATAATCTTACAAATTAAAAGGATAAAATCAATGGATTTGCCCAGATAAGATTTCATTTGACATGAGTAGTAAAATGAGGATACCGAGAGCACAGAGGGAATCTTGGAAACAAGTTGAACATTCATAAACTTAACTGAAAGACCAAGAAAGCTGAAAATTTAGGAAAATGATAGACAACTCAAATAAGGTCACTGAACCAGAGGTAAAAAATATGAAATGCAAATACCCAGAATTAACACACACACACACACACACACACACACACACACACGATCAAAAGCAGTTGCCTGTGTAGATGGAGGTGGGGAGGAGGCAGGGAAAAAATGGACTCTGTTTTATGTGCTTCAACCTGAACAATTCACCATAATGTACTTTCAGAAGTGTTTCAAATAAATGTATTAATACTTGTCACTCTTGTACAACCACACTTCTAAAGAGGAATTACTTCTGATACAAATAAATCTTCAGTAGCTCCCATCACACCCATTAAATGCTTCACACTGAAACCTTTTGCTTCAAAATTTATATGTATCTCCAGCTACAATGACATTATACCATCCTGGTGTTTTCTTTGATATCAGCAGAAATCTGAACACTTGAGGGAAATATTCTCTCTCTCTCTCTCTCTCTCTCTCTCTCTCTCTGTGTGTGTGTGTGTGTGTGTGTGTGTGTGTGTGTGTGTGTGTGTGTGTGTGTGTAGACATGTGGGTGGGTGAGCACAACCAGCACTGTTACCATATTTAATTTCAGCTGGGTATTGTGCACTTCTTGGGGACAGAGTGACTACATAATTCTTGGTAAATCCAAACTACTATCCAATGCTTATTCTTTTTGCTAAATGCAACCCTGTTAGGCAGAGGAGATATTGCATCTCCTCCTACTTGCCTCCCCTTTCCTTCTGAAATCCCCAACCCCCTCGCCCCCTTTCAATGCCTATTACAACAAAGGTAAAAGAAAAGAGGCCAGCTAGCAAATATTTCTGGCAAACCTATGAAATTGCCAACAATAAAAGTTTTACTAATTACTTGTTTTTATTGTTATCTCTCAGGTATTTTCATCATCACAAGTTATTCTTCACTGCCCAACTGGAAAATTCATTGTCTAACTGAGGAGTCAGTTTACAGATAAGTAATCAATGACACATGAAGAAGGGATGGTTCACGAAAGCACCAAGCCTGCAGTCAACTGAGCTGTGCCCGATAATGAATTAATAAGTTATAAACAGCTGATCTCAAGAGCACATCCACTCTCTTCATTCCACGTACTAGATCCCCCAGCATAGCACGAGATCCCTCAGCACAGAATGTGAATGCCACACACCTCATGTGTTTTTTTGTTACCTATAAAAGCCATATCTGCATTGCATTCAGGGATGACAAAAAAAGGTAAGAGGAGAAGGAAAGTTAGGAATTAACATCACGACAGGGCCGAAGCACTGGAAGACAGAGCACAAGCTTGGTTTGGTCAATGATGAGGAAGGAAATCAACGTCCAAGGCAATATAATATTTGACAGTCTAAATGACTTAAGGAAACCACAGAACATCTAAATCTTGATGGTGGGACAGGGATCTGTACCCTATTCCTCTCATACAAGACTTCCGAGTTTTAAGCTATTCCCCATCTTTCTCAGAGACAACAGAAACCTGAGCAATGGAAGGTGGTGTATAACATTTCCACCACATGACATTAATGAAATTCTGAAATAACTTAAAACAGTTAAATTATACCCTAAGTGTTGGTAATGTGTCTCATACAACAGCATTTTTTCTGGTCTTTTGGACAGTATGCAGATTACTAACATCAAAATAAAATTCAAGCTAACCTAACAACATGTACTCACAGTCACCAAATCAGAGCAGAAAATAACATTCCACCGCAAAATCCAATCCCTTTGATTGGCAAAATTACAGTGAATGCCTACAGTAACTCAAATAAGCATTAAACATGAGGAGCTACTTCTTACTTGAGCTCCCGGAACCACTGTCTCCACCAGTCCTGCTTAAGGTTTGCGACGTTAATGTACCATCCGCAACAGCTTTGTACTTTGTGCAATTCTTAGGAACACTTTCAACACACTTCTCATGGCAGCTATATCCACAATCCACACAACGCATACCTGTCTGCAAAAATATGAAATAATAAAAATGAGAAATGCGAAACACATTATCAAATAAATCCATCTAAACTTTTATTCAAATTAATCAGAAAAAAGTGCTAGTTATCTGATAAAGTTACCTTCACAGGCCCCCAAAGAACATTTGTGCACATATCACAATACGTGGGTGTTGTATAGTTGTACCGCTCAAATCTGTGTGGATGAGAATAAACGTGTGCAGCCTCTGAGGCACCCACCATCTTTCCACGCATAAGTATTTCTAGAGTTGAACGCTTATGTAGTAACCGGCCATGGTAACGAACCAACTGAGTACTGAAGGATGCATGTCTCTATAAAGAAACAGATACACTTTCCAATAATAAAAAGATTATTTAACATACCTGGTTCTTAAAAATTCCAGTGGCATAAAAACTTACCGTGAGGGAGTCAGTTGTTGGTAATTCAAGTTTATCCCACAAAACCCTCCATTTCTGTGGTAAGTGGCCAAGCTCTGTTTCTAACCTGTGTATCTCTTCCAACAAATGCGAAAACGCATCTGGAACACTTACTTCTACATCTTCATACCTATAATTGAAAACAACCAAAATATAACATTAGCATTTAATTACATTACAGATTTATCTCGGTAATCCTTGTAAAATCAAAGTCCTATTCCACATACCAAAGCTAGCATGAAAGGCACCTAAAGAACCTTTAATTCATTAACAAACTGCTTTGGTGTGTGTGGGAGGGAGTGTCGTGAGATCAGTTCTGATGCTGCTGCAACTCACTTTTTTAAGTTCTCTCTGTGACTAAATAAAAGATTTAATTTATCAATGAAAATAATCAGTTTTTGAAAATAAAATGTAATTGAATAAATAAAAAAATCTACTCATCAAATGGCAACAGGAGAAACCACATACAAAGGCACTGAAATTTGCAAGCTTTTGGAGCCAGTGGCTCCTCCTCCTGGCAGATGCGTTGAAGGGGGAAGGGAAAGCACTGGTGAGGTTTTGGAAGTGCGGTGAGTTCAGAAAAATCACCCAGAACCCAAGGTCAGAGAAACCTGAGAGCTTAAAGATGGAAGACAGGGCAATAAGCAACACAGAGAACACTGATAAAACATTGTGCAAAAGTTATTAAGAGCAGAAAGCTAAGTGTGTTATACACTGTAGAGGTGGGGGCAGGGAAAAGTAGATAGGTCGGAAAATAAAAGGTACAAAAATCTAAAACGGAGTGAAGAATTGAACTCTTACCGAGGAGAAATGCTGTCAATCAAAGAAATTAATGAAAATTAAGGCCACGTGGGTGGTGAGAACAAAAGACATGTTTTGACACCAGTTCACACCTGCGGAGTTCTGAGAAACTAGTGTCTGGGGGAAGAATCCAGATGGCATGTTTGGTGAAAAAGGCATTGAGGTCATGACTGTCAAGTTGTAGGGCACGCTCTGCAACAGGATATTGTGTGTTGCCACTTAACACCATCTGACCATGCCCATTCATCCTAATTGATAACTTGGGGGTAGCCATGTCAATATAAAAGGCCAAATAGCGTTTACGTAAATGCTGGTACAAGTGGTGGCAGGATGGTGCCTAGGCAAGTCTTACAGCAGAGACTGTCACATGGCTAGGAGCCATAGGGTACAGAAACATGTTCAAAGGCAGCATAGTGTCTGACAAGGGTACTGTGGAGATTGGGGTTGACAAAGAACTGTTCTAGGTGTTTAGGGCAAAATGTTGGACACAATGGACCTCTTTTCAAAGCATGATTTTAGGACACCACAGCCTTGTTGAAGTAACTGATTAACATATTCTAGATCTGGATAATACTGATAAGGAACCCCTTAAGTGCAAGGTCACAAGTTCAATCTTAAGTAAAGCTCATTTGAGACTATTGTATTAACAATTACGATAGGAAAAATATTAGTTGCTAATGATTCACCATGTGCATTAGGAGGGTGACAAAAAATGGATGTCTGGAAGGTGCAGAGATCAACCTTCCTGCGATGTATCTATTACATGTCACAAAATAGACAACTTCTACATACAAGAAATATTCCACACAAACCACGAACTTGGACCATGAGCACCAAGTGAAAAATGGTGTGCCACAGTGGTCACAAGTGTTCACACCATCAAGATTGAAGGCAAACGCCTTGGGAGTAACAAACAGTGTATGACATTCAGTTAGGTATCCACTCTTAAGAAATACACTATTATATTGGTGTAACGGGGTGATGAGAACTGATGGAATGAGATGGCATGCAACTGAATACGCAAGTCTGTGGGGAGGTTATCGTGAAACTGGCTATCTTTTGAGGCGTAGCTGTAGGTAGTGTGACAACATGTTTTATAGGTATAGAAAAAGTAAACATCCAGAGGCAGAATTTGTCCAGTGGTGGTATGAACTGTAATGTCACACACTTTTCAGGCTAGATAGTTTGCTCTAAAGGAGTACACAGACCAGGAATCAAGCAAAAACATGTTATTTTGACCAACTACTGGCCAAAAGCTGTGCTCATACTCTAGTAGTTGTTCTCTTACACCCATTTTCCCACTCTTACTTGCTGTGACAAAATATTCCCTACTGTCCTTGCACAACTGCACCCATGAGACAGAATCGCATGGGGCAGAGCACCTCCAACTTCTTGCAGCACGATAAATAACTTTCCAGCCAATTTACCATCCAGATAAACAGTTGGCATAATTGTATACGAATGCGTTAAAGCACTGATGTTAGTTGATCTTGATACAACTCCCTTGGTACTTGCCAGCCGGGGTGGCTGAGCGGTTCTAGGCGCTACAGTCTGGAATCGCGCGACCGCTACAGTCGCAGGTTTGAATCCTGCCTCGGGCATGGATGTGTGTGACGTCCTTAAGTTAGTTAGGTTTAAGTAGTTCTAAGTTCTAGGGGACTGATGACCTCAGAAGTTAAGTGCCATAGTGCTCAGAGCCATTTTGAACCTTGGTATTTCTAATTTACAGGAATCCTTTCACACACATTTCCTCTTCGAATCCCAATTGGTCGAAGATGAAAACAAATTCCTTACTGAACAATGGAATAAGTTTGTTTATCTCATCTAGAAATTTTCGGACCAATTCCACAGTTTGCTGTGCATTGTCAAGTTGATGCCGTGTTTGAAATTTCAGTATCTTATGTCTTCCAATATCATAGCACTTTTGAACTTTCGCAACCATCCACAGCTTCCATTGAAATTACTGAAATCAATGCCACATGTAGTTTGATGTGCATAATGTAGCCAGTCACTATCATGCACATCCTGTAAATTGTATCACACATCCTCGAAACGTGCAAACACCAGTATTTATAACCACTGTGCCTTGTCCTCCTTTGAATGCCTGTAGTTTTTTCTACGTATTATATAGTGAAATTGCTGCAGACTTATTTGAAATCTGTTCATAACTGTTTTTTTACTAAGCTGTAGATGAACTACATGGCTGTTTCAATATCACTTTCACTTGTTAAGCACATATCTTCACGTACATTGTTCACACAGTCGAGCGTATATGACACCACACATTCCACTGACTCATCTTGCAGAAACGTTAATATTTTATCTGCCACTTCTTTCTCAATCTGTGGAATTCCTTGGGTTCCTTTCTGTTGAAATGTCAAATTTGTCAACAGTTGTTTAAGATACGGTTATTTTAGATATAATGCAATGTTTGCTTTGTTTATCGTTTCCATTCCTCTGCTTTGTATCAACACCACTAGCACTGTAGCACTGTTGTGAGTTACTTGTTGACTAAGCAATTCAACTATTTGCTGTGCTCACCAATGGATACCTCCAGTCCCGTCCCTGTTGCAATCAGCACCCAATACTGTGGTTGCTTGGTAAGCAATATGTACCGTGTTAAAGGCTGCAAAACTCATTGGTTTTCATGGCATCACACTCAAGGCGCTCCTTGTGAGTGACAAGGGGTTTAACCCTCAGCTTTTTTTTTTGTGTGTGTGGGGGGGGGGGGGGGGCAGCTGTAGCAGGGTTGGATGTGATGCCTCGGGAAATAGGTTTTTGAACTAGGTTGGTGGGGTAATTAAGTCCAGTGAAGGCTGAGGTGAGATTGGTGGTGTATTGCTGTAAAGAGTCTGCATCTCAACAAATATGTTTGCCAATGCCAAAACTATATGGGAGGGAATGTCTGACATGGAAAGGATGGCAACTGTCAAAATGTGCATGATGTTTTGTCAGTAATCACTGTCTTGCACATTATGCTATTTCCACCCTCTTAAGCTCTCAGGTTTCCAAATCTAGTTCAGACCAGTCTCCAACAATCACTTTTTCCTTCTCATCCCGTCTGGTAAGTCTCCCCTGATCCCCAATTCTCAGCAACTTTTCCAAATTATCCCAATTTTCTAAATCTCATCAGAGTGTTTTCTCCAACCCTCTTTGCTCCCCTTCAATCATCCTGCCAGAAGAAAGAACAACTGACGCTGAAAGCTTGCAAATTTCAGTACCTTTTTACATGTCCTCTCCTGCTGCCACTTGATGATTAGATTTTTTTACCTGTCCAAATACATGATAAATAAAAGATCTGGGTGTTAGTCATCCAGTTTTTAATGTTTTTTACTCATGAAACATCTTCCATGGCCTGTAATACATGCATAAAAGTTAATGTATACACTAGACATATACATACACAAGAATGCAAGTAACAACAGTTTTTAAAAAGGGTTTTGGTATTAACAAATGTTGACAGGTTATAAACATGTTGCTTGGTTCTTAAATGTTGGCATTATATCATAAACAGAATAAATAAGATGCAGAAACACAAAAATGTATTCCTAAAACAAGAGGCAAAGATGGGGTAGCATGGTAGTGTGAGATAGGTCTTTCATCAGCTCTTAGGTATCCCACCGAATGGGCTTACCATTAAAATGAGCATCTTGGGCTGTCACCCATCCTCCCACAAGAACATCTACATCCACATCTGCATCTATACTCTGCAAACCACCATGAGGTGCTTGGCAGAGCATACATCCCGTTGTACCAGTTATTAGGGTTTCTTCCTGTTCCATTCACCATTCCAATATGGGGTGCTGGAAGAATGACTGACTGAATACCTCTGTGTATGGAGTAATTATTCTTATCTTATCCCCACAATCCCTATGTGAGTGATATATAGAGGATTGTAGTATATTCCTAGAATCATCATTTAAAGCCGGTTCCTGAGACTTTTTTAATAGACTTTCTCGGGACAGTTTACGTCTACCTTCATGTTGCTTCCAGTTCAGCTCCTTCAGTATCTCTGTGATACTCTCCCATGGATTAAACAAACCTGTGACAATTTGTGCTGACCTTCTCTGTATATGTTCAATATCCCCCATTAGTCCTATTTGGTACAAGTCCCACACACTATAACAATATTCTAGAACAGGTCACAAGAGTGATTTGTAAGCAATCTCCTCTGTAGACTGATTAAACTTCCCCAGTATTCTACCAATAAACCAAAGTCTACCACCTGCTTTACCCACGACTGAACCTATGTGATCATTCCATTTAATATCCCTAAAAAGTGTTACACCCAGGCATTTGTAAGAGTTGGCTGATTCCAACAGTGATTCATTGATATTACAGTCATAGGACACAATATTATGAGAAGGAAAGTTTATCAAGATTTGACTGCATATTTATGCAGCTTCTTTCAGATAGTACTTCATTACAGATAAATGTATGATCTGCAAAAAACCTAATTTTACTATTAATACAGTCTGCAAGGTCATTACTATATAATATCAACAGTAAGAGTCCCAACACACCTCCCTGGGGCACACCCAAAGTTACTTCTACAATTAACTATGACTCTCCATTCAAGTTAACAGACTGGCCTCCCTACCAGAAAGTCCTCAATTCAGTCACAAATTTCACTTGATACCCCCATATGATCATACTTTTGACAATAAGTGTACATATAGTACCAAGTCAAATGCTTTTCTGAAATCAAGAAACACTTCATCTACCTGCTTGCCTTGATCCATAGCTTCAGTATGTCATGTGGTAGAAGCACGAGTTGGGTTTCACATTGTTGACTTTTTGGAAATCCATGTTGGTTGGCATTTAGAGGGTCGTTGTGTTCAAGATATCTCTTTATGTTTGAGCTCAGAATATGTTCTAAGATTCTACAACAAATCGATGACAAGGATACTGGATGTTAGTTTTGTGGATCACTTCTAGTGCCCTTCTTATAGACAGGTGTGACCTGTGGCTTTTTCCAAGAACTGGGCCCATCCCCATCCGCGCAAAAGTGAACTTCAAAAACTTATTCATTTAACAAAACCTTTGGATGACTTGATCAAAATTGATACCTTAAAGAGAAGATTGCCATCAGCAATGCAGTTGAGTTTAGTTCATTGTCCTGATAGTAATGTTGAGCAGTTTCTCAATGATATTGAAAAGTTGGATAGGGTAACAAAAGGACACACAGTGGGTTTACTCAGAAAGGTAGTGGTCAAAATTGGGGAAATGATAACTTTCAAAAAAGGGAACAAAACAATTATCATGGTGTCAGTCAAAATTCAAGGGGATATAACAATAATTTTCAAAAGAAGGACCATAATTTTCATCCAAAACAAGAACAACATTTTTGCGGAAATAATCAACAAAATAGAGAACACTTTGGGGGTCAAAATCACAAATTTTGCTAGAGATCAGTTCAATAAAAACTACCAACAATCAGGTAATGTTTGGCATAGGAATGGGAACAGAAATGTTGATCAGAGACATTGGCAGAACCACAATCAGCAGTTTAAACAGGAACCAGTTGTAATTCAGGAAATAAAAAACGAGTAGACACCCCCTTGAAGGTCCGCAAGGTTGAGGAAGAAGGTGAGCATGATGAAAGGACCAATGGATGTGATTATCATAAACCCAAACATGACAGTTCCAAACCTAAGCAATCACATGAGGTCATTAGTTGTTACTTATTGAAGAAATTTCAAGAGGAAAATAATGATGATACTGATAAAGATAAATTTTCAGTACACAAGAACATACAGTAGATAAAAGTAATTGTGATTCATTTAATTTAACAGAGTTTTACACTTGGGCAGAAAAGAACAACATTTTGTCAGATGATGTAATTTGTAGTAGTTCAGAGACGTGTGTGAATGAAAGAGAGAATGCACGCTGTGAGAATGAAAGTATTGTTGAAAGGGATAATGATGTTGATGATAAAGTTGATAATGATGGTAATGGTATTGATGATGTTGAGGAAAGGTGTTTCATTAGTTTAAATAGGGAGTTTGGTATACACATGGTTGAAAATGGATTAAATAGTGAGAATATTGTAGAAATTCCCAGGGATGTTACCAGGATGAATAAGGCTCGCAAGCAGGGTGTATGTGAAAGTGTGAATTTTGATGTTGTTGGTAAAGAATCTGACTACACAAATAATGATGACACATGTATAACTTCTAGCCTAAGTGAAACTTTTACAGATTCTAATGACACACACACACACACACACACACACACACACACACACACACACACACACACTTCTTATGATCTATGGCTGAACAGTGAAACTATTTCTTTTGACAAGAACTTTAGAAAGATGCTGCTTATTAATGTATGTGAAACTATATGTCCTGAGTGGTGGAAAAAGATGAGATATTTTATTTTTGAAAAGCTGAAGGATAAGTACTTGAATAGTATACAATGTGATCTGAATGAAAATTCTTGGCTATTTGAGATAATAATAGAGAGTACTAATGAAAATTTTGTATCTTGTGCAAATTTTATAACTGTGACAAATAATACATATAATGGTATACCATATGATTCTGATAAGTATAGGTTTGGGGAAATTGAAAGTGATTTATTACATGAGGATACAGGTTCTGAGAAAAGTGATCAATTTTGCAGTCCTTATATAAAAGTTCAAATTGGGTCATGGATTGGTAAATGTTTAATTGATACAGGAAGTGAGATCTCGGGAATATCTGAAAGGTTAAGCAAGAAATTGAAAGTGGGGAAAGATTATGTTGAAATGCCAGTTGTTGGGGTAAAGATAAAAGGTGCTACTGGGAAAAGCAGTAAATTGGTAAAAAGCCAGGCTTTAGTGACATTTTTAATTGAAGGCAAGTTGTTCACACATGGATGTTTTGTAATTCAGGAATTTAATGAGGATTTTCTTTTGGGTATGAATTGGATAGTAAAAGTAAATACAGCATTTGATTGAGTTGGAAGAAAACTTTTGATAGAAACTAGCGAAAGGCAATACATTCAGACAAATTTTGTGAACACACTTGGTAATCAGAATAATGGAAATTTTGACAGTATCAATTTACTAAAAGAAAATAGATTGGAGAATATTGAAATTCATAGATTTCATACTAATGAAGTTGAATTTGGGAATTTAGTAAATTTGAAAATTTCAGAAACACAAAATTTATCTGGGGAGCAAAAACAATAGTTAGAAAATCTGCTGTGGGAATACAGTGATGTTTTCAGTGACATACCTGGTAAGGTAAAGGTTTATCACTGTGAGCTCCAGGTAAAACCTCATGAACCATTTTTCATAAAACCATACAATATTGCAATATAAAAAGACCTGCTGTCGAGAAAGAGCTGAAAAAGATGGAAGGATGTAATATAATAGAAAGGAGTATCAGTGCATATAATAATCCTTTAGTAGTTGTTTCGAAAAAAAAAAAAAAGGTGGAGTAAGATTGGTTGTGGACTCTAGACACTTAATCAAAATTTTGTTCAGACAGACAGACCATCCCAAAAATATTGATGAGTTACTCTATAAATTTACAGATATAAAATATATGTCAAGTTTGGATCTAACTTCGGGTTTTCATGAGGTACCACTTTCGGTTAATTCTAGAAAATATACTGCTTTCTTGTACAATGGTAAGAGTTACCAATATTGTGTTGTGTCATTTGGGTTAAATTCTTCTGTTTCCGAATTTATAAGAGCTTTGGATCATGTACTGGGGCAAGAACTTGCATCTAAACTGATAATTTATATAGATGACTTTTGGTTACAGGGCAAAATTGGGAGGAACATTTTTCGATTTTGAAGTCAGTTTGTGAAAAACTTAGAAAAGGGGGAATGACATTGAAATTAGAGAAATGTAAGTTTGCAGTTTCTGAATTAAAATTTTTGGGTCATGTTGTCACAGACAAGGGAATTTTAGCAGATCCAGAAAAAAAATAAAGCAATTTCAGAAATTCCTATTCCTAAGACTAAAAAACAATTAAAGTCGTTCTTTGGGTTATGTGGTTATTACCGAAAACATGTAAGTGATCAGAGTCTGAATGCACCATGTTTAAGTCAGTTACTTTAGAAAAACACTGTTTGGGTTTGGGATAAAAGTTGTCAGGAAGAGTTTGATAAAATTACCCAAGAGTTGAGGAAGCAACACTTATTACACAGACCTGATTTTAATTTACCATTTTGTTTGAACACTGATAGCAGTAATTATGGGCTTGGAGCAGAGTTATTTCAAGAAAGAGTAGAGAATGGAGTTAAGATAGATTGTACCATAGCATTTGCAAGCAGAATATTGCTCAAGCATGAAAAAAATTATACAGTCACAGAGAAGGAACTTTTGGCAATTCATTGGACTTTTACAAAATTTAGAATTTACCTTATTGGACATAAAACCATAGTATTTTCAGATCACAAAGCTTTGAGTTACTTACAAGAGTGCAAATTATACCACAATAGATTGACCAGATGGGCAATATTTCTGCAACAGTTTGACTTTGAAATCAAGCATGTAAAAGGTTCTGAGAATGTAGTAGCTGATTGTTTCAAGGTTACCAATTGGGGGAGAAAACGAGATTTTTGGAAAAGAGGAGGAAAAGCAATTTAAAATTAGATACCTGAAAGGGGTAGAAAATAAGAAAACAATTAGAACTGTGTGTAACAAAATTAGAAAAAACCAAAATTAAGATCAAAGTTGGAAATTAATCAAAGAATGTTTAGGCAAGAAGGGGTATGAGGAACTTGATAAATTTTACAAATTACGTAAGGGGATTTTATTTCGGAGAACAGATGTAGATTCTGGTAATTGGAAACTGTGTTGGCCAGAGGCAGATGCTGAAAAGCTGATTATTTACATACATGAAAGTTTTGGTCATTGTGGGATACAAGAAAACGTTTGTTTTTACAATATTGGAAAGAAGGTAAGAAAAGAATTGGCAACCTGTGACAAATGTCAAAGAGTTAAAGTGAGCAATCAAAGACGTGGTGGAGAGATGCAAAACATTATTCTGGAAAAACTTTTAGATATTATCGCTGTGGACTTATATGGAATGTTACCAGAGAGTAAAGGTGGTCACTGTTACATTTTTGTTATGGTAGATGTATTTCCAAAATTAATTAAACTATATCCAGTGAAAAAAAGCTACTAGCCATGAAATTATAATAAAAATTGAAAGAGATTATTTCGCACAGGTGGGTAAACCAAAAGCTATATTATCAGATAATGGTTCACAGTTCACCTCTAAAATTTGGAAAAAGTTTATTGAAAGATCAAAATTGAAGCATATACTTATATCTGTTTATTCTCCATCCACCAATCCTGCAGAAAGATATATGAGGGAAATTGGGAGACTTTGCAGAACCTATTGTAGCCACAAACATCCAACCTGGTTTGAGCACATTCGAAATTTTGAAGATATTATGAATAGCCTCCAACATAGTTCCACAGGATTTTCACCGTATGAGATGATGTTTAATATCAGACCTCCAAATCTTATATCAGAACTTATTGAATTTCCTAAATGTACACCTTTCACTATGCAAGAGAGAGAAGATATTGTCAGGGAAACTATGAGGTAACAAAGGGAAAAAGAGGAATAAAAGACACAACAACAAGGTAAAATTAACCACTTTCAAAACTGGGGATCTTGTTCTGGTCAAATCTCATGAAAAATCAAAAATGTTAACTTCAGAAATTAAAAAATTCTTTGATATCTATATTGGGCCTTTTGAAGTCAGAAAATCCACACCCTAATGCTTATCGTTTGGTATACCCTAAGTCAAAGAAATTATTTGGTCTCAGGAACGTTGTCTCTTTGAAACAATATAAACAGAAATCAGAATTTCAAAATTTAAATAACCTATTATCATCTAAAACAAAAGTCCTCCACTGGAATATGCTTGCTGGAACAAAACTACCTGTACAACCAAATATGTATATTTGCATGTATAAATTAATAATCTGAAGTCACGTGTTAATTGAAACTGATGAAAAAACACTGTTGTAACAAAGAATGAGAGAAAGATTTATTTTTACTTTTTTACAAAAAACAAGTCTCCATAGTGAGCATTTCTGAATTTTTCTAATTTTTGGAGGCTAAGTCTTCCCTGTGGGTGAAGGCATGCATGTGAGGACATGCATGCAAAGGTATAAGTTTCAAAACCAATTTTAGATAAAGCCTCATGATGTATGAGCAATTTATTGTTCTTTATACTGATGTTGTGGGGAGCGAAAGTACTCTTCAAAAGAATGTGACTTGTAGCAATATTGTAGTAGAGGGGCAAGTGTACATAAATAATATTTTTAAAAAATTTAGATAATACTGATGTATCTATAGCTGTACTAAAAGAAAGAAAAGCATAAAAAATATATATATAAAATTCAAAAAGAAAATCATAAGAAAAAAATATACAAAATTAAAAAAAACATGAGTATAAAAATACATATATAACATTCAAAAAGTAAATCATAAGCAATATATATATAGTTATAATAGAGGGAAACATTCCACGTAGGAAAAATATATCTAAAAACAAAGATGATGTGACTTACCAAATGAAAGTGCTGGCAGGTCAACAGACACACAAACAAACACAAACATACACACAAAATTCAAGCTTTCGCAACAAACTGTTGCCTCATCAGGAAAGAGGGAAGGAGAGGGAAAGACGAAAGGATGTGGGTTTTAAGGGAGAGGGTAAGGAGTCATTCCAATCCCGGGAGCGGAAAGACTTACCTTAGGGGGAAAAAAGGACGGGTATACACTCGCGCACACACACACATATCTATCCACACATATACAGACACAAGCAGACATATTTAAAGACAAAGAGTTTGGGCAGAGATGTCAGTCAAGGCAGAAGTGCAGAGGCAAAGATGTTGTTGAATGACAGGTGAGGTATGAGTGGCGGCAACTTGAAATTAGCGGAGATTGAGGCCTGGTGGATAACGGGAAGAGAGGATATATTGAAGAGCAAGTTCCCATCTCCGGAGTTCGGATAGGTTGGTGTTAGTGGGAAGTATCCAGATAACCCGGACGGTGTAACACTGTGCCAAGATGTGCTGGCCGTGCACCAAGGCATGTTTAGCCACAGGGTGATCCTCATTACCAACAAACACTGTCTGCCTGTGTCCATTCATGCGAATGGACAGTTTGTTGCTGGTCATTCCCACATAGAATGCGTCACAGTGTAGGCAGGTCAGTTGGTAGATCATGTGGGTGCTTTCACACGTGGCTCTGCCTTTGATCGTGTACACCCTCCGGGTTACAGGACTGGAGTAGGTGGTGGTGGGAGGGTGCATGGGACAGGTTTTACACCGGGGGCGGTTACAAGGGTAGGAGCCAGAGGGTAGGGAAGGTGGTTTGGGGATTTCATAGGGATGAACTAAGAGGTTACGAAGGTTAGGTGGACGGCGGAAAGACACTCTTGGTGGAGTGGGGAGGATTTCATGAAGGATGGATCTCATTTCAGGGCAGGATTTGAGGAAGTCGTATCCCTGCTGGAGAGCCACATTCAGAATCTGATCCAGTCCAGGAAAGTATCCTGTCACAAGTGGGGCACTTTTGTGGTTCTTCTGTGGGAGGTTCTGGGTTTGAGAGGATGAGGAAGTGGCTCTGGTTATTTGCTTCTGTACCAGGTCGGGAGGGTAGTTGCGGGATGCGAAAGCTGTTGTCAGGTTGTTGGTGTAATGCTTCAGGGATTCCGGACTGGAGCAGATTCGTTTGCCACAAAGACCTAGGCTGTAGGGAAGGGACCGTTTGATGTGGAATGGGTGGCAGCTGTCGTAATGGAGGTACTGTTGCTTGTTGGTGGGTTTGATGTGGACGGACGTGTGAAGCTGCCCATTGGACAGGTGGAGGTCAACATCAAGGAAAGTGGCATGGGATTTGGAGTAGGACCAGGTGAATCTGATGGAACCAAAGGAGTTGAGGTTGGAGAGGAAATTCTGGAGTTCTTCTTCACTGTGAGTCCAGATCATGAAGATGTCATCAATAAATCTGTACCAAACTTTGGGTTGGCAGGCCTGGGTAACCAAGAAGGTTTCCTCTAAGCGACCCATGAATAGGTTGGCGTACGAAGGGGCCATCCTGGTACCCATGGCTGTTCCCTTCAATTGTTGGTATGTCTGGCCTTCAAAAGTGAAGAAGTTGTGGGTCAGGATGAAGCTGGCTAAGGTAATGAGGAAAGAGGTTTTAGGTAGGGTGGCAGGTGATCGGTGTGAAAGGAATTGCTCCATCGCAGCGAGGCCCTGGATGTGCGGGATATTTGTGTATAAGGAAGTGGCATCAATGGTTACAAGGATGGTTTCTGGGGGTAACGGATTGGGTAAGGATTCCAGGCGTTCGAGAAAGTGGTTGGTGTCTTTGATGAAGGATGGGAGACTGCATGTAATGGGTTGAAGGTGTTGATCTACGTAGGCAGAGATACGTTCTGTGGGGGCTTGGTAACCAGCTACAATGGGGCGGCCGGGATGATTGGGTTTGTGAATTTTAGGAAGAAGGTAGAAGGTAGGGGTGCGGGGTGTCGGTGGGGTCAGGAGGTTGATGGAGTCAGGTGAAAGGTTTTGTAGGGGGTCTAAGGTTCTGAGGATTCCTTGAAGCTCCGCGTGGACATCAGGAATGGGATTATCTTGGCAAACTTTGTATGTGGAGTTGTCTGAAAGCTGACGCAGTCCCTCAGCCACATACTCCCGACGATCAAGTACCATGGTCGTGGAACCCTTGTCCGCCGGAAGAATGACGATGGACCGGTCAGCCTTCAGATCATGGATAGCCTGGGCTTCAGCAGTGGTGATGTTGGGAGTAGGATTAAGGTTTTTTAAGAAGGATTGAGAGGCAAGGCTGGAAGTCAGAAATTCCTGGAAGGTTTGGAGAGGGTGATTTTGAGGAAGAGGAGGTGGGTCCCGCTGTGACGGAGGACGGAACTGTTCCAGGCAGGGTTCAATTTGGATAGTGTCTTGGGGAGTTGGATCATTAGGAGTATGATTAGGATCATTTTTCTTCGTGGCAAAGTGATACTTCCAGATATATATATATAATAGAGGGAAACATTCCACGTGGGAAAAATATATGTAAAAACAACGATGATGTGACTTACCGAACGAAAGCGCTGGCAGGTCGATAGACACACAAACAAACACAAACACACACACAAAATTCAAGCTTTCGCAACAAACTGTTGCCTCATCAGGAAAGAGGGGAAGGAGAGGGAAAGACTAAAGGATGTGGGTTTTAAGGGAGAGGGTAAGGAGTCATTCCAATCCCGGGAGCGGAAAGACTTACCTTAGGGGGAAAAAAGGACAGGTATACACTCGCACACACGCACATATTCATCCACACATATACAGACACAAGCAGACATATATAGACCCTTAAAACCCACATCCTTTAGTCTTTCCCTCTCCTTCCCCTCTTTCCTGATGAGGCAACCGTTTGTTGCGAAAGCTTGAATTTTGTGTGTGTGTGTTTGTGTGTCTATCGACCTGCCAGCGCTTTCGTTCGGTAAGTCACATCATATATATATATACAAAATAAAAAGAAACTACGAGTAAAAAAAATACATAAAAAATTCCAAAAGAAAATCAGAAGTAAAAATATATAAAAGGCAAATATATAGAAAAAAAACACTACACTATATATGTCCAGTATCATTTTTTATTGTACAATGTGTAAGCAAAATGAAATTATTAACATTAACATGGGGAACAAAACATTTAATTATGAGAACCAGTTGGCACAGTGTGACCAAAGAAGTGGTTGTAGATATCTTATTCTAGCAAATGAGTTTTATCTTACTATTATTTTCAATCTGTATGCTGTATTTTCGAATATTTCTCATGTATGTTTTATGCCATGTATATTTGCCATGTTAAATAATTTCTTTACTTGAATTTTTTGTGTATGAGATTGATGGGGAAGGATCATTGCAACAACAGCCAGTAACAAGTCCACAGATTCAAAGAGTCCAAATTTGGAAGAGGTTATCAGACTGCATCAATAATGTACTAATTGTGTAATACAGATCCATTACTGAGTGTGGTCGGGATTTTGTTGTATATGTTCATAACAACAAAAGTCCTGGGGAGCAGCTGTAATGGATCTGGGAGATGTGTTATGTTCTACTGTATTTGTCGATACCAAATTTAATGAGGGAAGTTGTAAATGTTTTCTTATATTTTTGTCAGAATTTTTTAAATTGTAATTTGTCTTATTTTATGCTAATTTACTTATATTTTTGAGAGTGACAGCATATTGACTACTATTAGTAGATGTGACGAAGAATATCAAAGAGACTGGTTACAAGTGGAAACTTGTGTGTTGTGTAAAATGTCTTTGACGCTGGAGTCGTCTTTGACCATAGTCAGTCGGCAGTGAACTCTTGGTGTGTGTTGACGGTAGAACAATGTGCAGGTCGCCGTTATAAATATTTGCTAGTGAACAGAAAAAAAAATTATGTTACTACTTTTTTATATAAACTTTAAGAAGAAACTACATTAGAAGAAATGGTATTTGAAGCACCAAAAATGAGGCAAACGCATTGAACCAGGTCATTTCTGCAGCTGACGAAACTGCATTGTGGAATCATACTTCCACTAGACGACTGAAGCCAAGACAAATATCGTCTTGTAAACATTTCACGATGAAGGTACTGTCACAAAATATGCTAAATATTAATATAATAGAGGGAAACATTCCACGTGGGATATGCTAAATATAGTATATAAAAATAATGAGCATATTTCAAACTGTAAAGTGAAATAAGAGAACAATTGCTTTGAACAAAGATACACCTACTGTTCTGAAAATATTTTTAAAGAGCACAGCTTAGTAATGATGATGACAGGATTAGTTTATCGCAACACTCACGACTGTTCAAAACTTCACAATGTATCACAATACAGACGGATATTTATACAATCAATGAAAGATTACACAGAAGTGACATGAGCAGAAAAATATGGGAATCTAGAACTTCAAAATCGGCACCCGATCTTGTACACACAGTCTCACATAAGGGAAAATTCCAAAGTCAGCTGTTACAAATAAATAAACGTGTGTATTGCATGGATTTTTCACTTTGCTGATTTTATGCACACTTCTACACTGGTGCACCAAGGAGGAATACTGCAATGTTAAGTTTATCGTAATCAATATTGCTGAACAGTGCAACACCAACAAAGCATGTCTTCTGCCTGTTACAGCAAACAATGTCCTCATCTTTTCCCATTCAATCATTCCCTCAGCCTCACCCATCTGGTCCTTCGTAATCATGCAATCCAATTTCAAACTATATCTGATGACTGCTACACCTTTTGCAAAATTCTTTAGTTCTCTGACCACAGCTTTCTTAATTCTATTATTTCAATTGAGACTCTTAGCCTTCAGAGCTTGGAACAGCATTCCCAGCACCATCTGAAGAAGCTGCCCCACCTATTGCTGCCATATGTCCACATGGGTTTACAATAACCAGGGAAGGATCTTCTTTCCTTTACCTGTTGTAGAATGAACATTTCTTTGTCACACATCCCACTGATAACAGGCAACCAAAACCCCACACATAGCCTTGTGTGAAACAGTTTCAATCTCTCTTCAACCCTGATCTTCATCTCCTTCCACCTAGTCATTGCCTGGTTTTCTTTCAGGAGCTCCTCACTTCTAACATGGTTTATCTTCCTTTTCTAAATCCCTCCCCACTGAGTCTAAAGTCATGGAACACACAGCTGGCCGTAACCAGAAAAATAATCCAGACCTCATCATTCTTCCCACAGACAAGGCTTCATTACAATAGTCCAGACCCATTGATACTATGTAACTGACGGTCTCTACCAACTTCCCAATACCTAGCGTACAAACCCTGTGACCATTATCCCATACCAGAAGTCCAACAGGACCTCAAGCAGCTCCTCAGAGCCTCAGGTCCAGCCGAAAACTTGACATCTGAATCCATCTCCCTCCTCACACCAGCAAACCCGCCCCCCCCCCCCCCCCCCCACACCCAATCACACTCCTAACTTTTTTCTACTCCCCAAATTACACAAACCCAGGCCCATAAGTCCTCCCACTGGTTGTTCCAGTATGGCTGGGTACAATGCTGCCACTGAAAGAGCCTCTGTCTTTGTTGACCAACAGCTATAGACCATTGTCTTTAATCTCCCACACAACATTCAAGAAACAATTCCCTCACTGCATTTCACTGTTACTGTGCTGTTGCCATCACATTCCTTGTTGATCATTGAGGATGTGATCCCTTTCCTAATGTCCTCCTGATATCAAACCTAGCACCTCTTTCCTTATCCTCCTTGCCAACCACATCCACACCCACAATTTTTTCACTTTCGAAAGCCACATCAAATCTGTTGTCCTCCCATGGGTACTTGTATCGCACCTTCTTATGCCAAATTATTTATGGGCCATCTAGAGGAATCCTTCCGTTCCACTCAACATCTGAGACTCCTTGTCTGGTTCAGATTCGTTGACAGCATTTTCATGATCTAAACTCATGAAAGGACAACTTGTGCTCCTTCCTCCATAAACTTACCACCTATTCTCAAATCAGCTTCACCTGGTCCTTCTCAAGTCAATGAACCACCTTCATAGATGTTGATCTCCACCTCTCAGATGGCTCCATAAACGTGTCCCTTCATATCAAGCACAACGAACCACTAATAGTACCTCCATCTCCAATTTGACAGCTGTCACCCATTCCATGTCAAAAAGTCTCTTCCACATTGCCTCACAAGCTGTGGACACCTCATCTGTAATGGAAAGCAGGAGTTGTCAAAATATACTGATAACCTTACCAGAACCATGACAGAAAATATCCTATCCAGCTTGTCCATGAATAGGTCTCCCATGGCATCTCCTCCTCTGACACCAATAAATTTGTTAACCAGCTACCGACCAGCAATCCTCTAATCACCCAGTATCACCCTGATCTTGAAAGGCTCAACTATACCCTTCATCAGGGCTTCAACTACATCTCATTATGCACTGAGAAGAGGGACATCATACCAAAATCACCAAAAGTAGTGTTCTGTCACTCACCCAACCAACAGAATATCCTTGTTCATACCTACTCCAATCTTACTCTCAATCCTGCACTCCACATCCGTGGCTGACAGATGTGCAAGACCTGTCTCACACATCCACCCATGACCTCCTAGGTCAGCACAGTCACAGGCATGTTCTATCCAATAAAAGGCATGGCCATCTTGTATCAGCTATTAGGCAATTACTATACAGCATTCTATGTGGGCATGACAATGGCATGGGGCCTTATATGTAAGTGGACCAAACTGAACGATCTATTTGCTGATCATGCAGCACATCACAACATTAATTGCTTCAATGACTGCTTCATTGTGTGGGCCATTTAGATTCTCCATCACAAGTTTCTTTGAACTATGCAGATGGGAACTGTGTCTCAATCACATCTGCACTCTCTCAGTTCTCCTGGCCTAAACCTCCGCTAACCTGTTTTCCACTATCTCACCTTATCTTTTCTGTTTCTCTTCTGTTCACACCACGACTTCCCCCATCATGATTGTGTACTGCTCCCACTGCTGCCCCCCCCCCCCCCCCCCCCTCTCTCTCTCTCTCTCTCTCACTGTGTGTGTGTGTGTGTGTGTGTGTGTGTGTGTGTATCTCGTCCTCCCCCATTATCCATTATTCCAGCCCTCTCTCTTACTCCCTTACTCTCCCCCCCTTAATGCCTCCCTCTTCACCATCACATTTGTTTCCTCCACCAATCTCCCCCCCCCCTCCCCCTCTGTATCCCTTATATGTTTAACCTTTGAACTACTTTCTTCTGTGCAGCTGCTGGGTCATATGGCGAAAGATCTGCCTCAATGTATCCTGCTAGGAGTGGTAGTTATCATTGAAACAACTGGTTTTCTCTTTTATCAGTTTTTCCTATGCCAGGTAAATCTGACTGTTAAAGCTGCTCAAAAGAACCGGTTCCTCAAATAACCTGTCTTTTCTTTTTTTTATTCCTGTAATAAATGTAGAAATCGAACAAAGATTGAAAAATGTTGACTCTCTCAGTTTCAACATTTATAGAATCAAAATATTAAATTAAAAAAGCAAATAAAACTGTCTGTCCACCATTCACTGCTTTTCTTCGAAAGTGGTAAGTGTTGAACACTACAAAAGAGAATCACCAGTAGTCTCTTACCGAATCTAATTTTTTTAAACTCTGCTCAAAAATCATGTTGTTATTGAGGAACATAATACTGTTTGGGCATTATGAATAGTCAGTGCTAAAAGGGTGGAACTGAGGTTGAAGAACTCTGTTTTTCATTTTAATTTGTGTTTTCAATGGCTACAAGCAGATAAAATTGTATTATGTAGACACAGGCAGCAGATCATCTAATTTCTATTTTTATTGTATACTATAAACAAATTGTTAAGTTTTCAATTTATTACTCTTACGATAACATCCTTCCTCTTTTATTATTACTTAGAGATGGCAGACAAATCTTTAATCTTTTAAAGCAAATGAAGCATTGTACTTCCTTGCTGCATCACTTCGCAAAATTATTTCCAGACTGGTTGGTTGGTTTAAAAAAGGAAGGGGGGGGGGGGGGGCGGACCAAACTGCTAGTTCATTGATCCCTTGTTCTGAATAAAACAATGCCACAAGTGTGAGAAGAAAACAAACAAAACTTACAACAAAAAACAAAAGAAAGAAAAAACCACAAGAATGACAGAAAGGCAACAAACACTTAACGGACAAAAGGGGACAATAAAATCACAGAGATGCAAGAAACAGGGATACGATATTAAAACAAGAAAGCAGGTTACCATGGTTGGCTGACCATAAGAATAAAAAGAAGCCAGTCAGCCACTCATCAACACATTAAAACGTCCACCCTGAAAGCTCTAGGATGGAGGACACACAGGGAAAAGGATATGTGCCAAAACTTAGATCAAATGATAAAACCCACCCTCATGAATAAAATTTCAAACTAAATCAGCCCGATGCGGTGTTGTCGGATAAAATTGGTGACAACGAGTCTGGTAAACTAAGATTTTGTTGCAGGGCAGTCAAAGTAGGACAGTGTACCAGAAGATGGGCCACTGTCAACCGGACGCCGCACCGACAATGAGGCGGGTCTTCACACCGAAGCAGGTAGCTGTGAGACGCCCAAGCGATGCCAATGAGGAGCCAGCAGAGAACCACGGAATCCCTGCAAGAGGCCTCAATGGACGACTTCCACACATTCGTGGTCTCCTTAACGGCATGCAGTTTGTTATGGATACTGAGATCATGCCATTCTGTCTCCCAATGCTGAAAAACTTTGCAGCGTAATAATGATTGCAGATCAGTAACAGGGATGCCGATCTCCAGAAGCAGTTTCCGTGTAGCCTGTTTCACCAGCCAGTCAGCAAGTTCATTTCCTTGGATTCTGACATGGCCTGGGATCCACACAACCACCACAGAACGACCGGACCGTTCCAGGGCACACAGGGACTCCTGGATGGTCACTATCAAAGGATGGTGAGGGTAGGACTGGTCGATAGCTTGTAGGCTTCTCAAGGAATCAGTACACAAGAGAAATGAGTCGGCAGGGCATGAGCAGATGTGCTCAAGAGCACGATATATGGCCACCACCTCTGCAGTGAAAATACTGCAGCCATCTGGCAAGGGGTACTGTTCAATATGTCCTCCATGAACATACGCAAAGCCAACTTGACCAGCAGCCACCCAGCCAGTGGTGTAAACCACTTCATGGCACCGGTACATGTTGAGAATCGAGAGGAAGTGACAGCGGAGAGCCGCAGGGTTAACAGAGTCCTTAGGGCCATGTAAAAGGTCCAGATGAAGCTTCAGCCAAGGTTTACACCATGGAGGTGCATGTGAATGGACCTTGAGGAGAGGTGGTAAAGGGAAGGACTCCAGTTCAAAGACAAGGGACCGGATGCGATCAGCAATTGTGAGCCCTGACCTGGGCCACTGATCCGGGATATGAATCGCCGTGGGTGGGGAAAAGGAGACAGTAATTCGGATGCACAGGAGAACTATGAATGTGTACAACATAACTGACGAGCAGTTGTGTATGTCGGATCTGCAATGGAGGGACTCCAGTCTCCACCAGCACACTGGGCACTGGACTCGTTCTAAAAGCTCCCGTCGCTAGGCGAACGCCACAGTGGTGCACTGGGTCGAGTAAAAGCAACGCTGAGGGCAACGCCGAACCATATACCAGGCTCCCACAGTCAAGACGGGATTGAACAAGGGCTCTGTAGAGCTGCAGCAGCGTAGAGAGATCTGCACCCCACTTGGTGCTGCTCAGTCAGAGGAGGGTTGAGGTGCTGCCAGCACTTCCACTTAAGCTGATGAAGGTAAGGTAACCAAGTCAATCAGGTGTCAAAAACCAGTCCTAAGAATCGGTATGTCTCCACTACAGTGAGTGGATCGTCATTAAGGTAAAGTTCTGGTTCTGGATGAATGGTATGACACCGACAGAAGTGCTTGACACAAGACTACGCGGCTGAAAACTGGAAGCCGTGGGCTAGAGCACATGACTACGCCTTGTGAATGTTCCAAGTAAGTGCCGCTTAGCAGCACCAGTACTGGAGGAGCAATACAAAATGCAGAAGTCATCTGAATACAGATAACATGAGACCGATGGCCCTACAGCTGCTGCTAGATCGTTAATAGCCACTAAAAATAGACACACACTCAATACGGAGCCCTGTGGAATGCCATTCCCCTGAATACAGGGGAACTATGGAAGGCACCAAGGTGGACACAGAAAATACAGAGCGACAGGAACTTTTGGATAAAAATCGGGAGTGCGCCCCGGAGACCCCACTCATACAATGTGGCGAGGTTATGATGTTGCCAGGTAGTGTTGTATGCTTTACGTAAGTCAAAAAAGACGGCAACCAGGTGTTGGCATCTGCAAAAGGCTGTTTGGATGGCAGACTCAAGGGACACAAGGTTATTAGTGGTAGAGCGACCCTAGCGGAAGCCGCCCCGACATGGAGCCAATAGGCCACGTGACTCCAGGACCCAACCCAACTGCCGACACACCACACATTCTAGCAGTTTACAAAGGACATTGGTGAGGCTGATGGGCCGATAGCTATCCACATTAAGTGGGTTCTTACCAGGTTTAAGTACCAGAATGACGATGCTCTCCCACCATTGCGATGGAAAATGCCATCGTACCAGGTCTGGTTGAAGATGACGAGGAGACGTCGCTTGTAGACAGACAAAAGATGTTTAATCATCTGACTGTGGATACGATCAGGCCCAGGAGCAGTGTCGGGGCAATGTGCAAGTGTGCTGAGGAGCTCCCACTCTGTAAATGGGGCATTAAAGGGTTCACTGTGGCGTGTAGTTAATGAGAGGACTTTCCTTTCCATCCGCTGATGGAGGGTGCAAAAGGCTGTATGTGTGTGTGTGTGTGGGGGGGGGGGGGGGGTAGTTCTCCGACACAGAGGCTCGAGCGCAGTGCTCAGCCAAGTGCTTGGCAATCACGTTTGCATTGGTACATAACATGCCCTTCACGTTAACGTCAGGGACACCTTTTGGGGTCTGGTACCCAAAAAGACTTCTGATCTTCGCCTAGACTTGGGAAGGTGACGTACAGCATGGCCGACACGTACCTCTCCCAACACGACAGTTTCCGTCGTTTTGTAAGCTGCCAAATGCGGGCACAGAGCCGCTTAAAGGCCATTAGGTGCTCTACGGAAGGGTGCCACTTATATTGCTGTAGAGCTCACCAACACTCTTTAATTGCCTAAGCGACTTCCAGCGACCACCAAGGGACTGTCTTTAGCCAGGGGCACCCTAAAGAAAGAGGGATCGCATTTTCCGCCGCAGAAATGATCATTGTAGTGACCTGCTCAACCACAACATCGATGGAACCATGTGAGGGAAATTCAATGGTGACAGCAGAGGTGAAGGCTACCCAGTCTGCCTTGTTTGAAGCCCATTTGGGTAGGCATCCGTGGTCATGATGCCGGGGTAGTGACAGGAAGACGGGGAAATGGTCACTACCACACAGGTCGTCATGAGCTCTCCGGTGGATAGATGGGAGAAGGGTAGGACTGCAGGCCGAGAGATCAATGGCCGAATATGTGTCCTGTACCACATCGAAATGTGTGGGGGCACCTGTATTTAAGAGGCAGAGGTCGAGGTGGGACAGTAAATTTTCAACATCTCTACCACAGCCAGTAAGCACAGTGCCACCCAAAAGGGGTTATAGGCATTAAAATCTCCCAAAAGTAGGGAAGGTTTAGGGAGCTGATCAATCAGTGCAGCCAATACGGTTCAGGGGTACTGCACCATCTGGAGGGAGATATACGTTGCAGACAGTTATTTCCTGCGCTGTCCGTATCCTGATAGCCACAGATTCAAGAGGACTTTGAACGGACACAGGTTCACTACATACTGAGTTCAGGACATAGACACAAACTCCATCTGACACACTATTATATTCACTACAGTTCTTGTTATATCTCCTGTAGTCATGAGGGCAGCGGTCCGCATTGCCGGGAACCAGGTTTCCTGGAGGGCAATGCAGAAAGCAGATGTAAAGCTTAACAGTTGCCACAGCTCAGCCAGGTGATGGAAAAAACCACCACAATTCCACTGGAGGATGACTTGATTGTAAGACTGGGAAGGCATGAAACACTCAAGGAGGCAATTTACGCTTCAGGGTCACCTGCTGCCACCAGACGAGTACCTGTGTGATCAACATCCATTGTGTCTGAGGGCCCAGTGAGATCTAGGTCCTCATCAGATGCCAGAATCGCCATTTCATCCTCAGATGCAGAGCTTGTAGGTAGTGGTGGTGTGGGTGCCACCACAGTGGCTTGGTTTTTGGGTGTCTTTTTCTCTTTTGGTTTTCCTCACTGCCCCTTACGTTTGTCTGGCTGGGAGGGCTTCACTGATTCAGTGTCAGGGAGTGAGGAGGACCGTGAAACCCTACGACCAGCTACCTTCGGTTGTTTCAGCCACTGGCAGGTATGAGCTTCACCACTGGTAGGAACCTGGGAAGGGAGTGGCCCAAGGGACCCCTTCCTAGTGAGAGGAGTCGAAGAAGACGTACACTTCTCCGGCTGAGAAGTGGGGACTGACGTCCCCAATGGTTGGGGGAGGGGGGTGTTGCTCCTGAAGTAGGTGGTGCAGGAAAAACAGGGAGGGATGTGGCTCGCTCTTTGGGAAAATTTTGAAAAATGGAGGTCAAACCCTACAGGGGACCATCACATAAAGGCTGAAACAAGTGAGACTCCTTTCAGTAGCCTCTTACGACAGGCAAGAATGCCTCGGGCCTGTTATTACAGTGATGACAGCAAGGAACTAGCATTTAGGAGCAAATCTTACACACTGCATGTACACTCATACCTAACTTAGAGCTGTGACATGCGGCAACATGGACCTTATTGTCTCAGCAATGCTCTATGAATTCTTTTGCCATGGGCTTGTTGCTCTTTTTTGTCAGCATTGTTATTAAAATTGCTCTGATCACTAGCCTGTTTCCTACAATGACACAATACTTCAAACTTCTTTTTTAAAAAATGCTTATTTAAAAATGAACAAGTTTAGCACTTCTGCTATGACTAATTGATTTTTTTTAGTCTGTTATTTGTAAAAAATAAGAACCACCTTTTATAAATGAGACCAAACAAATACTAAAAATATCACTATTTCGGAACTAAAATATCATTATTAGTTTTAACTGTTCGGTTTCTCCCATGCCTATACACCGCCATTCCCACCTTGCCTCATGCATCACCTCTCCCACCTCCATCAACCCAGGTAACTACTTTCAATAATAAATATTCCTTAGTCTAACTGTACTGTGTGTGTGTGTGTGTGTGTGTGTGTGTGTGTGTGTGTGTGTTTGGGGAGGGAGGGGGATGGGGGGATGCTCCTACTCAAGATAGTGCAAGAGCTCAAAAGCTACAGTTAATTGTTTTATATTGTGTATTCCTGTGCGCCATACACCAGTCTCCTATAGGTGGTCACCTTTCCTCCCCCCCATCCATGAACTTCCATTGTTATTACATTATTCATTCGGATATGTTCTACAGATTCAATCACCAAGGAGGAAATTCAGGCATGAGGAAGTAGTCAAGTTAAGGAAGAACTCATGAAATTGGAACCTACTACTGAAAAAGTAAGTTCTAGATGCTACTTACCCCATAGTGACAACTTTACGAGCTGATTTGTTGATAATTCCGTCAGCAGCTTCAGCCTCCTCCTCTTGCTGAGAGTCAAGCTGAATAACCTCCAAATCATAGCTTGGACCATGAGAAAGCTGTTCTCCAAGATAATATTGCCATACTTCTAGACATGGCAAGAAGGATTGGGGCCGCAGAACCTAATGATGTAAAATATCGTAAGTAGATATTCCATCAGAAAATAATTATTTGCTTTGTCCAACAGTCGCAATTTGTTTTATCTAATGACTACTAGTTTCGGTTCCAACTAACATCACCAGGCCAATGCACAATCCTAAAATCACAGCACATAATGAAAATATTCTTCAAGAATTATTTACAAAATACTTTTCCTATGATAGATAATGTATGGTATGAAGTGCAATTTTAAAATATAGGCACCCCTTTACCCTGCTGCACAGTTGTCAAGCTCACTTATCCAAACAGATATGTCATATATTAAAAGTAAGGTCACTGATGTAATCCAAATAGGTACGAACTGTGGCCAGAAGCAGTAAGAGTAACCTCAACATGCAGAGGTTTTTTTCCATTAAAAAAAGAGGAACAATGAAGAAGACAGCTAAAAATAAGTACATATTGCATACCTTTTACTTGACTTTCTAATAACATATAAACTGAGGGCAGTATCATAAATCTAGGAATGAATGTTTCTAGTTTTTGAAGGTACTAAATCTTGATGGCACAACAAGTGCCACATCATTAAGAACTAAATAAAAACAGACCATGTTGTAAAAATAGATAAAAAGCCTTTAATATGTGGTAGTATGAAAAAACTGATCTCTTCTACACGCAGATGATCTACCAAGGGGGCTTCACCAGAGATTACATGTTTATGAAATAATTTTTAGTGTTCCATACCTCAACTGGTGAAAACAGAACCTTACAGGATCCCTTTGTTTTCTCTCTGTTAAGACCCCCCCCCCCCTTTTTTTTTCAGGTTACCGGAAAAATTGGCAGGGCGACAAAAAATCTATTCTAGGTGTGGTGGGCAAAATGTTTGACAGAATGAACCTCATTTCAGGACACAATTTTAGGAAGGGGTAGCATAGCAGTACCATGTTGAAGTTTATGTGAAATACTAAAGTCTACAGTCCCTTGGTGGTGTAAGTAATTTAAGCTTGTAAGTCAACACAATCAAAGGGTACCGCCACAAACGTCACATATTTTGATACTCTCAAACACACTCATCAAGAACTATCGATGAAATATCTATATGCATGTTGGGCCTGGTGGTCTACGAGACAAAGCACATGCCTGGAAACAGAGGTCACAGAATCAAATCTCAGTTGGGCCATGGACTTTTTCAGTCTCCTCAGCCTTCAAATCCTGATGATGTGAGAATTCTCCAGGAACAACATACAGTTTGGATTCCACGTTAAACTGTAGGTCCCCTCTCCCCAGTTGGATAACTGAGGTAAGTTAGGGGCAATGAAGTTGCCAAAACGGACTTCAATTGGAAAACTTGTACAAGCATTGAGCCACATCATCATCATCTACATACATAAGTTTGTACGGAACCCTTAGAGTGAGAGTCCTACTCACACTTGTCTCTTTTTTTTATTGTTTCAGTGACTTTTTACTAATATTTACTAGCACAACATGTTTTGGCAGCATGATGCATCACTAGGAGCCTTACTGTTACATGTACAGTAATCTGAAGTGTGGTTACAATCATCTGTTGAGTGTGCAAGTTGGATTATGTATAAAAATATAACCCTCTGCAGAAAGACTGTTCTGTTGTAGCCTGCTGCTCTCCCCTCTGGTGGTCAAAATTCTAATCTGTGGTGTTGCCAGGCACAGATTGCACAGCTATGAATGTCCACGAAAAACTGAAATTAATAGTCTGCCGATTTTGTAATCACTGAATTGGGTGGGAAAAGGCAGGCAATGTCCAGAAACGCAGTTCACTAGTGGGAACATGCTGCTGCCTTTCAACAAGGCAATCATTTTTGAAACATTAATACAACCAAACAAAGAAAATGCCATTTCAGAAGAAAAAGGTGTGTGACCTTCCTATGTACCTACATGTTTAGTCTGACGTTGATACTACATCAGAATATTTTATGATCTGAAGATGGCAGTAGCCCAAACCAGTCATAGTGAAATGTAAAAATTTATGTGATCAAGACAGACCTGTATAATAAAGTGCCAGAAATATGATCATGGACTCATTTTCACACTTTATGTCTTCAATTGATAAAGGTGTTCAAGTTTTTGCAAAAGCAAACATTTCAGTCAAAGAGTTCCCAATCAGCATTCCTTTTAACAGTCAATTTCGAAGTAGTAAGGCTTTGTTTGTCTTCTCTCATGGAGCATGACAACCTTTTCATTTGTGCATCTAATTAATTAGACACACACACACACACACACACACACACACACACACACACACACTTCTACATTCATTCACACAAGCAAGCACACCTCACACAACTGCCATCTCTGTGCATAAGTTGTGCTTGCTTGTGTGAATGAATCTTGACAAAGGCTTTGGCTGAAAGCTAATGTTTAAGTATTTTTTCGTTGCGCATGTCTGAGACTAAGTGTTATCTTTACAGTAAATAAGAATCAATCTTTTCCTTATATAATTGATATTTCAAACTGGAGTTTCCATTGTTCACAGATTGTGTTTTCATTGTCTATGGTACCTCAGCAACCAAGACAAGTTTATTTTAGGATTTAGAGTATCTGGAATGGAAACACCTGACGTGAAAATGTTATGTGATGATGTTGTTCTTGTTGTTGTGTTCTGGGTGCCAGACTAATAAATTTCCAGCAAAAATGTAAGTAAAGACAACAGTGAAATGATTTAAACACACAGTTCAGTTCAGTTCTACACTTAAATAAATTAATCTTTCTGTACACACGTTTTGGTACCTGACTTCAGTGTCACACCCAGAAAATAATTTTATCACACTTCAAATTAATGTACATGTAACTGTAACGCACTTGATGGTGACAACATGCTGCTGAAAACTGTCATGCTAGTAAATATTAGTAAAAAGTGACCAAAGCAGTAAAAATTATTTCATAAATTTTAACACAGTTGCTGACCATACTACATGGATACATTTAAGAGATTATTTAGATGGAGTGATTTATTAATCTTGTTCCATTGTTGCTTCAGGAGAAGAAAAAATTGACGATTTCCAAGATATTTATTAGTTTCATTGAATGTACGGGTTTGAGAAAGTTTCCACTGCAGACTGATTTACTGATGGTTACCCTTTCCCAATGCCCAACTTGTGACAGTACGCACCAGTATGCTGTACTCTTACTTCTGGTGAAAGAAAACCATAACTGCAGACTTTGAGATTTGGTGCAATATAACTTTGTTTTACCAGTACAAATGTCACACTCATATTTTTAAAGTTCCCAGAAGATCATAAAAATAACATTTTTTAAAGTCAAAATTTGAACTACCTGGCTCTCCTCCAGAAGGTCACAGTACTGGAAGGGATATCGTACCCACAAACCTACCATCACCCATAGTAGTGTTCCACCACACACCCAATCTACAGAATATCACTATGTATCCCCATTTCAATCCAACTCCCAATCCTGCACTTCATGGGTCTTTTCCTTGTGGTCGATCGAAGTGCAAGGCCTGTCCCATATCCCCATAACCACGAGCCAACTCGTGATGAAGAGACCATTAATAAGCTATTTATGGAGTAGAAACTGCACTGAACCAAGTGAACAAACACTATTTATAGAACTCTGTACGATAAGTAATCAGGAAAAAAGGTGACTATTTAGTTAGGTTACAATTAATTATCCTCTAAAAAACTGTTTGAATGATCTATGAACTCGAATAATTATCTAGACAGAAATTTATTTGTTTAACACCCATCTCTGCTTATGATTTCACCTTGCATATCCATCCTCTTTTTTGGTCAGTGCAGATGATGTTATCAACTGTAATGAGTCCTGTTAGTTCATTCGCTCAGTTTACTCAAAAGAGCCTACAGTGTAGTTGGACTGAAGTTCTTTGTTAATTACAAACAAAGTTGACAATTACAGAAAGTTGTCATGCTCCTCAACTTCAAATCCTTTTAATTTTTTCTGTCCAAAATATTTCTCAAAGTCAGCACAATTTTAGCTGCAGCATGATGAATGTGAACTATTATATCAGCTACATGCAATTTCACAGTTCTGTAGCTAAATCAATGACCTTAAATAATATTAAATTATCACTTTAATTTGAGGTTGCGCGCGTGTGTGTGTGTGTGTGTGTGTGTGTGTGTGTGTGTGTGTGTGTGTGTGCAGGCTGCTTGCTTCACAGACAGTACAAAATGGGTTATGCGGAATGAGCACTGCACATGTGGATTCGTAATGCAGATGCAGTGCTCTAACGTTCTTTTACTCTAGCTCGTCAAAGGATTTCATCTGAAAAGTAGCAAAGTTTTCATTCTCTTCTGTGAATGCCTCTTGACATCTCAACCTTTCTGTTATTTGGTCAGTGGTCTCCTTTACTACTGTAACACTGCTTTACCATTTCCACTGATAATGGCAGTCCTGCAATTAGCAACCCTGTCCATCCCTTCAAGCCCCAGCTTCTTTTGTGACTTCTACTTCAGTTCTTGAAGTTAATTACAGTAACAATTAGAAAATGGTAAAATGTCATTCCAGAGGATGAATCAACCCGTACGTGTAAAACCAACAGAAAATATAGACTAAATATTATAAAACATCATATTTTTCAAGTGTCAGGAACAAGCTGTCGTGATATTTCTAAAACCATGAAATGAATGGAACATAACAAGGTAATTTCACTCATCATATGCAATAAAGATAGTTAGGTAATCAAGGACTTAAAAAGCAAAATTTATGAAGTACTTACAGGATGCTCCAAATCTGGTGTATACAGAAAGTTATAGAACAAAGGTGATCTTGTATGCTGTTTCTCGATGTAATCAAATATTGACTGGCCCAAGTTTGGACCAGAGTTGTTTCCTGCCAACCGTCCACCTTACAGAAAAAAAAAAAAAAAAAAAAAGAAGAAGAAATTAGCTACTCTCTTACAACCTCAACTGTACACCATCAGTCCAAAAAGTTTCAAGATTGAATTAATACAAAAAAAAATAGAGAATACAGAAGATTATGGTTTTAATGCTGCAAGTGTTCTACATACTTTGCCCTCATTTGACATAAATGCTCAGAACATTCGTACAATGCCGTAGAACTGTCAGTAAAGTCGTTCTTTGATAAGTCATTCACTCATATGTGACATTGGCTTGAATGTCTTGTTATGTTGTCAAAGCATTGACCCTTCATCAGAATTTCTGCACTCTTGTACTTTTGTGTGTGTGTGTGTGTGTGTGTGTGTGTGTGTGTGTGTGTGTGTGTGTTTTTTTAACACCAAGTCTTTCACCCACAATGATTTTTTCAGAAAAGTTTTGTCCATGATCTGCATTTCAATCAAGTCACACCAGGCATCCATGTATCATTGTTCTTGTCATGGAGGCAAAGCGTAAGGGACAATCTCTGAAAATGCTTTTCTCTTCTTCAAAACATTCAGGAGTATGTCTTGATTTGAATTAGAGATGTAGCTTCATTGAGATTTGTGAAATAATGATGTTGATGCACTATTTAACACTGCCTACCCACAGCCGAGTGGTCAAATGCACATATATTGTTTATAGTTACTGTCACCATAGTTACTGCACTGATATTGCTTGTACAGCAGGAATAAAATCAGTCTCTCAACTTTTTGGACAGATGGTTTATTACCCATTTCTTAGAGTACACATTGAAAATACAGTAATTTCAAATCAATTGCCAGAACTGTAGCAGAAACTACACTGTGAAGCCAGTAAAGTGCACTGTTTCTGAAATAGACATAAGCACTCAGTTTAATTTTCCTCGTACTCTTTTCAGTGTCTGCCTCAAGTCAGAGATAATGCATGTATTTGGTAAACATTTTAGTGCCTGATGAACTGTTATGTGCATACACAGTAAGAAAATCTGAGTTACCAACACAAACCACATAAAAATCTCTTTGTTGGATACTCCTACACATTAACAGATCACAAATTAGCAAGAAAATCAGATTCTTTATTTCAGTAGTTCTGTTTGAAACTGGACAAGAACAGAACACCACTTGTTTATGAGGTATTATATCCACGACCAACAATATGTATTTAAGAATTGGTAAAGGCAAAAAATTTTACTCTAGTGATCTCTCTCTCTCTCTCTCTCTCTCTCTCTCTCTCTCTCTCTCTCTCTGTGTGTGTGTGTGTGTGTGTGTGTGTGTGTGTGTGTGTGTGTGTTTTGGGGGAGGAAGGAGGGTGCGCACTTTTGGAGGAAGAGGGAGACTATGTCTTATGTGCTGGTAACCACAACATTAAACAACATTAAAAAACTGATTACTGGAAAAAAATTTACCTGGATAAATTCCCTCATCATCAGAACCGGTATCAACACTTTTATGGTGAGAGGCGAGTGATCCTCTTTTATCTTCAACAGCTGCAATACCACATTCCACACGATCTAACTCACAGTCCAGTAGGAAAGTCCTAAAGCGACAAGAAACTGAGTGGTACGCAAGAAATCTCAGGTAGTAATCATTGAATTCAAAGGCCAGTGGAAATTGTTTCTGTATCTGAGGAGGGAAAAACAGAATTTTTTATCATATATCAAAAAATAATACATTGTTAAGTATATAATGTTGATCATTTACTACAGTCACTTACTTGATGCACTACATCAAGGAACTGCAAAAATGTGGGTGCAAATCCGCCAGCTTGTGAACTAGCTAACAAGTTGCTTCTATGACAGAACCTGTGTCCAAAAGCAAGCCATTCTTTCTCAACAAGAACTCTGAAGCCCTCTATTGTTCGGTAATGTGGATCAAGGCAAAGTTGAGCAACTGATGATACCTATACAAAGAAGGATTACAAAAGTAGAAATAGACACACAACAGTGTTGCACATACTTACAGTGAAAGACAAGCTGCATTGAGAATATGTTGAATGAATAGTTCTATAAAATTATTCTAACTGTATTAGATTTGTCTGCAGTTACTTAGCCATGTCTCTGCAATATCCTTTCTTTCAGGAGTGCTAGTTCTGCAAGGTTCGCAGGAGAGCTTCTGTAAAGTTTGGAAGGTAGGAGGCGAGGTACTGGCGGAAGTAAAGCTGTGAGGACGGGGCGTGAGTCGTGCTTGGGTAGCTCAATTGGTAGAGCACTTGCCCGCGAAAGGCAAAGGTCCCGAGTTCGAGTCTCGGTCCGTCACACAGTTTTAATCTGCCAGGAAGTTTCAACTGGAACATGCTTAACAGAAATACGAAGTGGCACTAGGTCAGAATATATAAAAACATGAAACCAAGGAGACGGAGGAGAAACATCACTCCAAATGCTACATTACAAAGAGAGTCACGAATTTTATGACATAATTATACAGTAATCAATTTAACACCTTTAGCCACCCCTATTCTGTGTTCCTATCAGCACTGTCCCAGTTCTTTTTTACAAGTTTACTGTTACCAGTCACTGTTTGTTTATCTCCACGGCGCGTTTCAAAGGTTTAACTTCCATCATCAGGTGGATTTACATTTGTTAGAATGACATTTGTGTGTGTGTTGTGTTCCAATTTTTTGGAGGAACTTGTGGTACTGTAGTGGTCACAGGTTCCTTTCACTGTCTTAACACATCCCATGTATACTGTCATATTTTGTAAACAAATATGGTGTCTGGAAACTATTAGATGCAAGGCATAATATAATGTATACATCAAATATAAATCCACATGATGATGGAAGTTTAAACCTTTGAAATGTGTCATGGAGATAAATAAACAGAGACTGGTAACTGTATACTTGTTGTTTCATTTAAAGATAACATAGATCTGAATGGTGCGTCATTTGTCATAATTCAATGCATAAATCTTGTAAACTGTTATTCCTTGCTCATACTGTGTAAGCTTTTGGCTCCTCTGCTTTGCAAGACTTACAAATGTACCTCCCATTCATTTGTTGCCATGGCAAAGGAACGCAATATGGTACTTTAAGCCCAATGTACAATAGTCTACTAAGGGTTATGATATTTGTATGTCAAAGCACAGCATTTGCATCTGAAAATTTTGTCTGTATTTGATATCTCTTTATCAATAGAAGGTTTCATTACTGTCTTTGATAGTTTTACTCTGCCTTATAAAACACACTGTTAAATTTTAGTTACTGACCTGAGCTGTGATGTCTGAACCATCCTCCAAACAAATCATAACAGATGACCCCTGCACATCCAAGAGATCAACAACAGCACCAGCTAACTGCATTATATTCTGCAACTGCAGCAACCATTCTGAAGATTCTATAAGTCTGTAACAATAAATAGACTATGAGCACAGGAATCAGTTTTTACTGTCTCGATCTTTTTTATATACTTGTATAAATAACTTTGGACAGGATGTGTATCAAAAAGAAAAGAAATATATACACAAGGATTGCAACGTATCAAAGAAATGAGTCCTATTTGCAATTTAAGTCATAGTTGTAGTCTACACCATTCTCATAAGAATGAATGCTTCCTGTGTAAGGACATTCATTAGCAAGACATAAGATGTCACTTACACTTAAGCATATGACTAAAGTCGGGTTGCAACAGTTTTCAAGAAAATCAATACAACAACAGGAAATACAGTGTGTTCAGTAATATGGTTCTGGGTGGACAGAATCTGCTAACCACTGACATTCACCTCCAAATTTTTGAACTGTACAGTGAGCAGGAGGTGAGTATGTCATTGGTGCAAAGATGGGCACCAGAATTTAACAAAAGACAGACAAGTTTGTCCATACTGTGTAAGAGAAGATGAAGGAGGGTTGTCAATTTACTCTCTGTACATTTTCCAGCATTTTGCATTAAAGATCAATGCTCAATAATATTACGTAGAACAAAAAATTCTGAAAATTGTGCACCATACGAACTTAATGTTCACTACAAGAGGTTCATAAAAAGCAGCAAACAGCAAGTCCATTGATAATTTTGACACAGTACTGTGAAGAGGGCAGTAACACTATGAGATGCATCATGACTGGGGACAAAACACGGTTTATATCACCCTCCAAGAAAAGAAGCCAACGATACACCATTTAAAATCACTGAGAACCTCTTTTACACAGTGCTTCGGAAATAATATGATGTACTGTTAGTTGAAGTTTTCTGGAGCAATTATCAATGCCAGCACCTACTGCGACAAACTGTCCTGCACAATCAGACACAAACAATGTGGGCATGACGAGACTTGGATGTTTTCCAGTCACTGGATCCTGTTTTCCACATTTACATTTTATAAACTGTAGTAGTTCATGTCAGAACTGACAACAAAATAGTGCATGTTTACAATATGTTTTGTTTTATTATGCTAGACTCATATCAAGCTCCCTTTGAATCATTTTCTCACAATTATAGTTTGGAAAGAAATAGCAGAGAATGAAAATGGAAATATGATCTAACTTTACACAGAGATGATGATAATTTGAATACTACGTTATCATGAAAAGGAAAAGACTGTCACACAATAAGCTTTCAGCCAAAAAGGCCTTTGTAAAAAATAGACCACACACACACACACACACACACACACACACACACAAGATCACAGTCTCTGGCAGCTGAACCCAGACTACAAACAGCAGTGCATGATGGGACAGGCAACCAGATGGGGATAAGGAAGAGGCTGGGGCAGGAAGGGGGAGTTATAGCAGGGTTGGTTGGAGGACAGTAAAGTGCTGCTGTGGGAGCATGCATGGACGAGGTGGGGATAGGGTAGGACAGCTAGGTGCAGTTGGGAAGTTAGACGGAGGGCGGGGGAGAGGAGGAGGTAGTGCAAAAGGTGAGGAGTAAAAAGACTGGTTGCATTGGTGAAATAGAGGGCTGTGTAGTGCTGGAATGGGAATGGCGAAGGAGCCAGATGGATAAGGATAATGACTAACAAAGGTTGAAGCCAGGAGGGTTGCAATAATGTAGGATATATTGCAGGGAAAGTTCCCAACAGGGCAATTTATAAAAGCTGGTGGTGGTTAAATGGATCTAGACGACACAGGCTGTGAAGCAGTCACTGAAATGAAGAACGTCGTATTGTGTGGGATGCTCAGCAACAGGATGGTCCAATTGTTTTTTGCCCACACTTTGTTGGTGGCCATTCATGCAAAAAGACAGCTTTTTCACAGGCAGCTCTGCCTTTTATGGGTTAGGTAATGTTTGTGACCACACTGGAGTAGGTGGTGGTGGTGGTGGTGGTGGTGGTGGTGGTGGTCGAAGGATGTATGGGGCAGATCTTGCATCTAGGTCAGTTGCAGGGATATAAGCCATGAGGCAAGGAATTGGATGTTGTGTAGGTTCAGTGGGCAGTAGAATACCACTGTGGGAAAGAGGGAGAGGGAAGGATAGTGGATAGAACATTTCTAATTTCAGGGCACAACGATAGGTATTTAGTTGGTACAGTCCTGGGTGGTACTGAGTCATGAGGGGAATGCCCCTCTGTGGCTCAACAGTGAGACTTTGTGAGGTAGTAGATGACTGGAAAGATAAGACATGGAAGATATGTTTTTGTACAAGGTTCAGAGGGTAATTACAGTCTGTGAAGGTCTCACTGGGACCCTCTGAGTATTTTGAGTGGGACCCTTCATTGCTGCAGATGCAACAGCCACGGGTGGTTAGACTGTACAGAAGGAACTTCTTAGTATGGAATGGGTGTCAGCTATCAAAGTGGGGGTACTGCTGGTGCCTGTGAAAAAAGCTGCCTTTTTGCATGAATGGCCACAGCCAAGGTGTGGCCAAAAACAACTGGTCCACCCTGTTACTGTGCAGAATTTCTTGATCTTGTAAACGGTTTCATACATCACAACCATATTTCAGCAAATGGCAGTATGCAAGGAGGAGAGTATTTGCCAACATGATTAATAGGGATACTTCCATACCTAGTATGATATTCAAGTGACTATAAATTTTTTCAATGAGACAAAGTAATACTTGAGCACCGTTGATAGCTGGTGAAAGAAGAATTGCTGTGGGCTTGTAACAATATTTGTCAAGAAATTAAGTTTATTTTTATACTGAGAACGGGCATTTTCATAAACTACTGAGTTGTCTTTCCATCAGTTACTTTTTAATGATTCTGTCAGAATTTAAACTGCATTAGAATATTAGTGAGATTAATATTTATAATCTCTCCTTTTTTCGGCAAAAGAAGCAGATTTGAATGTGGCAACAAAGGAACTTACGTATTATTCATAACTGATAATGTGTCTCCGAGAAAAAATAATGAGAATAAGAAGTCTGGCAAAAACAAAACAGTACCTCTGCTGAAGTTTTAATGGAATCCCTTACCCTAGAGTGCTTTCAATACTGAATAATGTGAACTGACACTTGCAAAAAAAAATTATTTTTGTATCTCAATGATGAGAGAAATGTGAAAACATTTAAATTTGCAAAATCCAATCAACTACTCATCAAGGTGCAAACAGATGTGTGTGATGAAAAAGTACAGTCCTTCATTCAGTGTAGGGGTAAGGAAAAAAAAAAAAAAAGAGATGGTATACTATGTACTGTTAATTGTGTTCATATTTTGTAGATTACTGAGATATAGAAATAAAATCCGTTGACCAGTTTCAATCCATAACATTATTAATAATGCACTGGGTATAGGATTCTGCTGAAATTTCAACAACAGTAGCTATTTATTTTCACCAGATTTCTTATTCCCTTTATTTTTCTTCAGAGAGGCATCACTAGTGACGAGTTACGAGTAATACGTATACCCCTTGTTGCCATGCTCAAATCTGCTTCTTCTGCCAAAACAAAGCAGAGTTTCTAAATATTCATCTCACTAACATTCTAATGCAGTTTAAATTGTGACAGAATCATAAAACTGCAAGTGATGAAAAGACAAGTCAATAGTTTATGAAAATGCCCATTCCCAGTATAAAAATAAACTGTAATTCCTTCACATACATTGTTCCAAACCCGCAGGAATTATTCTTTCATCAGCTATCTATTGTGTTTAAATATTATATTATTTTATTGAAAAAAAAGGAAGAAGAAGAAGACCTGTAGCCACTTGAATATCACACTAGATATGGAAGTACCTCGTATAAATCACACGGCGAAACACTCTCCTCTTTGGGTACTATCATTTGCTAAAATCTTGTTTCAATATCTGAAACCGTTTACAAGATACAAGGGATTTTGTGAATATTTCACTTTGTCTTCTTTGATGGTGTGTGACCACACGATGATCCATTTTCTTGAGATTAGTGATGGACACTATTCTTCAAAGTTTAAAGAAAAATTTAAGATATTAGCTGCATTTCACAGGCAGCAATATATGACCTAACACATGCCAAATGTAACTTCATAAAAATCTCTATTTTTCACTGCAAACTTCTCAAAATTCTTGCAGTAGTTTACTTAATCCTGAAATATCACAACAAACATGACCATTAAATTATGTGCAGTTCATCATGAAGCTGACAAATGAAGATGTCAGATGTGTGAGAATCAATACTTTTTACCAAATTTCTTTCCAATTATTTGGAAAAGGATGCACATCAGACAGCAGGTGTGTGATGTTCGGTTGGGTCTCGAGGATTAACTACCATTGTCTGAGAGTTCCAAACCTGTAGCCTGTGATGTCAGACGTCAAAACAAGCTTCCCGATTGGCTAATGCTGGTAGTATTCAGAGACCTTTACTAAGCCTAATAAGAACAACAGCACTGAAGCTACCACAAAAAATATGCACAGCTCTGTGCAGGGCAGCCAGCTAGCAGATGACAGAGCCAGCAAGTGAGCCATCGCATGCACCAGAAAGTAAGCTTGCAGCGAATCCTACTCTGTGCGAGATGGGCTTAGGGTGTGCTGATGAGGAGAGAGGGGATATTCATCCTCTTGGTAGATGCTTTTTGGGAACAGCTTGCTAGCATCTAGGCAAGGTATAAGTGATTTCACTAGTTACTAGCTTCCTGATACTTTAAGTGATTCAAGACTTTGAAATCTTGGATCTTACATTCCCTTTTTGCGATGTGGCAGGTATCTTGAGCGAGGTGAGTGATGCTCATCACAATAGGTACAATAAGGCAATTGTACATAGGAACATAGTGGCACCCTCATGTGGTGGCCATCCATAGTCTCCACAGACAGGTTCATTTATACAACTCGATGATGTGGTGAAATTTCATACATTTTGAACACCTCATGGCAAGTGGTACACACTGTCGTACATCACACTAGTAAACCATAATCTTAACTTTATCCACTAGTAAGTCACCCAAAAACCTAAGATAATCCACTAGTAAGTCACCCCAAAACCTAAGATAAATGTTCCAGTCTCTACTTTAAACCACCATTGGATCCAACTGATAAAATGGATATTACATCATTCCAAAATTAACACTTAATTCCTCACATGTTTGAAGTATAAGGTGCTTGTGGAAAATTATATCTTTGGTTACCATGAGGGATAATTGTGACTAGGAGTCACCAAGCTAGTCACACCTTAACAAATCCTATGACTAAGTAAAGTTACCTCAATATACTTCTCTTTGATATTCTCCTCAAAAGATAAAGTCTTAGCAATTCTGGAAAATTCACTGTCATTCAAGGTAAAGAAGAGAGACTGAAGCACATATCTCTTTTCTTGTTTGGATGGACAGTTCTCATTTCAATTTGTACCTTATGGGGGCATCATACTTTTATTATATCATTGTGTGTTGAAGTAAGCGAGTGAGTGAGTGAGTGAGTGAGTGAGTGGAGTGAGTGAGTGAGTGAGTTCCACAAAATGCTTGATGAGACATTGGGGTCATATGGCCATTAGCATGTATCAACTTCGTTCTCTTCATTGCTGCTGGTCCACCACAGGTTTTACCACTCCAACTGGGTGCTCTCCCTATGGTTGTAACTTCACCTAAACAATGAGCACCTGGTATAGAGGTCATTGCTTGGAGTACCCACGTCCTAAATAAGATAGACACATACTACTTGGCATTCATGGCCTGCACTACTGAAAAAAACAGCAATTAAGTGGAGGTAAACTCTGGTAATGGGGGCTATTTGTAAGTAAAGCAAAAGAGGTGAAAGATTTAACAAAAATGTAAAATTGAGTAACTGAAAGCAGAGACTAACTTCGGAGTTGTGGGTGTGTGCGGTGGCAGCTATTGCAACCTCGCAATCGCAGTGTAGCCAACCACACGTGAGCTGTCATGTGACATGTTTCACCGGCCCGGGTATAATTATGATACACAAAGGGGAGAAATGCCACAATGGCTCAGGGGCCCATGCTTGCCATGCACATACTCCATTCATAATGAGACTGAATTTGGATTGATGAGGTTAAAAGGACCAAACTGCGAGGTCATCAGTCCCTCCATCCTATATGCATCAAGCTCGGAAGAGTCCTCAGAGAGGAAGGATGTAAGTCAAAGCCTGATTAACCTGACTGTAACTGAGAATCAATAAAACCAAGAGATAGATGGTTGTTTTGGGGGAGGAGACCAGACAGCGAGGTCATCAGCCTCATCGGATTAGGGAAGGATGGGAAAGGAAGTCGGCCGTGCCCTTTCAAAGGAACCATCCTGGCATTTGCCTGGAGCAACTTTAGAGAAATCACTGAAAACCTAAATCAGGACGGCCGGATGCGGGATTGAACCATCGTCCTCCTGAATGCGAGTCCAGTGTGCTAGCCACTGCGCCACCTCGCTCGGTCAAGGGGTAGAACCAAGCGGAAGTGAGAGAGGGGAAGACAGTGAAGGTGGGTGAGCTCCTCCACTCAGAAAGCAGATGAAGATTCCTCGAACACATTATGCGATACAAGATGCGCCCTCTGCATCTGACTGGTGTTTCCTCACCCTCCATTACCTCAAGAAAATTAGCAATGCAGGTAAGTTGATAAAATATAAGGAAAGGGAACAATGACAATGTGCAGGAAAGGAACAACTGATGTAAAATAATAAGAAATTAAAATGGTGGGAAGGGCAAGAGCCAGGATGGACCAACAAGAAAGGGTGGCCTTGGGCCGCCTAAGTTGCAGCTGGTGACAGGGCTTCCCCAAAAATCCCTCAAGAGGCTACGACGAGGCTAATTTGCCCTCCACCTCACAGAAAGAAGTAGAAACCACCTTCATGGGTAAAATGAAGAACCATATCAGCCACTCTGACCTCGTCCGCTAGCGCCAGAGGCAGTGAGTTAGCATGTTTAAGGTTTTGCCATAAGGTTGCCAAATAGTCCAGCAGGATGTGTGCTCCTGTCAGATGGGTTCCACACTGACAGTGAGGTGGATCGCCATGTTTTAGAATGCGGCCACAGGTCAGCCAAGAGCGGCCATGGTAAAGCCAACAGACTGGTAGATTTCCTGCAAGAAACACTAAGGGATGACTGTCACAAGGTCGTGGTCCTTTTTATTGCTTGCATTTTGTTTGGAGAAACCAAGGCACACCAATCTATGTTCCAAGCCTCCAACAACTGAAGGTATAGAGTCAAATGTCCAGTTCCTGTATCTCCCACCAAAGTCGGCATCTTGGTAGCCAACTTGGCCAAGTGGTCAACATGTTCACTCCCTGGGATACCTACATGATCATCCAGTTTGATGGAGATCAGAAAGGAGATTCTGGATAGTTGCAAACAATAGGCTTCAAGGGTAGCACTGGTCTATAGACTGAATGCTACTCAGGGTATCACTGCCGATTAAGGATGTCTTGCTGGTACAAGAACAAACGCAACAAAGGGCTCAAATGATGAGCACTAATTCTGCATTGAATACACTACATCTGTGCAGCAGGTGCATAGTTCACTGCACCTTGCATGTGTGTAGGCAAAACCGCTGCATTTGTTGACCATAGAGTCATACAAGTGTACCCTTTCTGAACCTAGAAAAGCATCAAGGATGGCCAGAATAGACAGCAATAAACCTTGCAGTCTACAGTGCCTTTTGATCCAAAGGTCAAGACAGACCTGAGGATAGGGTACACACCATGAGGGCATATGCAATTGGTCCCTGACAAAAGGTGACAGAGGGGAAGTCTGAATTCGAACGGAGACATTGGGTCACTGCTGTGAGAGCTGGATCTCCCTACCAGGAGAAAAGAAATAGTAGTTTGGATGCTCAGGGGAGTAGCGAACGCATGTCACGTAGCTGAGCAGTAGTTGTTGGTGCCTGATCTGTAGTGGTATAGCTCCGCCTCCCTGAGTAGACTGTTCACAGGATCAGGTCCAGCATCTGCAATGCTGAAGGTGATGCCGAGACGTATGCCAGCATCCAGTAATCAAGACGGGACAGGCTCAGAGCTTTGTAGATGGGATCGGAGCCACAAAAGTTCAAAGCAATCTTTGCCCCAGCTGGTGTTACTGATGCAGCAAAAGGTATTAAGATGTGAGCACCACATCTATTTAAGTTGGCGAAGATAGGGAAATGATGGCACTGAAGACCAATCCAGGAAAGCAATAAGATTCCATCACATTGAGCAACTGGTCATCAACATAGAGTTCTAGTTATGGATGAACAGTATAACAGAAGTGCATGATGTATGCCTCAGCGGCTGAAAACTAGGAGCCATGGGTAAGGCACAGGACTGTCCCTTTCATATAGCATTCAGCGACAATCACAGTGTAACTCCACAGTTGCAGCTAAACTAGAAAAAGGAGCACACTTAATAAGACTCCTGTGGGACACAATTCTCTTGTATATGGAGGATACTGAGCGAAGCATCACCTTGGACCCTGAAAGTACAGTGTGACAAGAAGTTCTGGACAAAAATCGGTTTGGGCTCCGGAGACCCCACTTACAGAGGGTAAGGATGTGATTATACCATGTGGTGTCATACACGTTCTGCAACTCTAATAAGAAGACAGTTCTAGTGTGGTGACATCGGGCGAAAGCTGACCAGATTGCAGACTCCAGGTAGACCTAACTATCATCAGTAGAATGGTCTTGGCAAAAACTGCCCTGGGACAGAACCAAAAGGCCCCCAAAACCAAGGTACCAAGACAGCTCTCAGCTGACCATATATATGAGCAACTCGCATGTAAAATTACTGAGACTAATTGGGTGATGGCTATCCATCTCAAACAGATGTTTACCTGGATTCAGTATTGGGATAATCATGCTTTCTTATCATCAAGGTGGGAACTCACCCTCACTCAAGATATAGTTGAAAATGACAAGGAGATGACATTGGCAATCCGCTGATAGGTGTTTGAGCACTCGGCTGTGGATGCAGTCTGGACCTGGAGCTGTGTCAGGGCAAAGGGCTAGCAGCAGAATGGAGCATTATAGGACTCTAGGTGACACATGGTGAACATCGGAACCTCCACCATCTTTGAGGTCATTTACATCTACAGCGATACTCTACAACCCACCTTACCGCACATGGCAGAAGGTACCCTGTACCACCACTAGTCACTTCCTTTCTTGTTCCTTCTTCTCCTTGGATGATTTTGATGTTAACAAGGGTTTGTCAACCCTTCTTTCAGGAACACAGGAGGAACGTGAAGCCCTACAATCACAAACTTATGACTCCTTCAGCCACTGCCTAATATGCCGTTGAAGATCAGCAGAATCCTGGGAGGGCAGTGTCCCAAGGGACCCCTTCCTGTTGAGGAATGCCGGAGGGGAATGTTACTTCTCCATGTAGCAATTGGGTATGAACACTCCCAAAACAGGTGTGGGGGGAAACAATAGGAGGAGGGTCCTCAACCACATGCTTCGGTGGGGTCGAGCTTTCCTTGCATGAACCACATCTTGTTGAAATCAGGGTCACTTTGGATAATGGGGATGAAATCATCTTCCAAAACCTTCACATACCGTTCAGTAGTCACCGTGCCATCAAAGAATATCAAACCAATAATTCCGTGACTGGACACTGCACACCACAGTCACCAGTTGAGGGTGAAGAGACTTCTTTGTCATGAAATCTGGATTTACAGTCCTCCAAATGCACCAATTTTGCATAACTCATTCGAATGAAAGTGAGCTTCGTCACTAAAACAAACCATATCCACATCAAAGTCCTGCCTGTTAATTCTGTGGACAATAGTGGTGGCGAAAAACAACTCCTGTTCCATAGCCCTGGGGCTTAATGGCTGATGGGTTTGAATTTTGTGTGGGAAGAGATGCAGGAAAACTACAATTTGTTGCAGTGACTCCCGGTTGACTCCCACCTGCTGTGCAGCTCATCTGATCAATTTCCTGTGGCCAGTCTGAAACACAGTGTGCCTTCTCAATTTTTCAGGCATTTTCACCCTTTCTGGATGACTTACATTGACAAAACTGTCATCACGAACACATTCCATCCTCTCAAACCTGCAAATCAAATTCTTGATTGTTAGCACACTTGGACTGGTTGTCTTCAGCTTGAACTTGGTCACAAACTTCCTCTGAGCTGCAGTTGGGCTACTGCTCACAGAGTAGGCCTTCATAAGTGCTATATGCTCAGGCACACTGTACTGTAACATTTTCATTTGCAAATGTCCGATAACAACAAAGCGCGTGCACTTCTACATACCAATAATTTCCATTATGCCCATTAAGAAGTTATGACAATTTTATTTCATATAGTTCAATAATTGTCACCCTGTACCTAGCAATCTTTTCACTGATGCATGGAAACTGTACAGCAACTCCCACCTACAAAAAACCACCATAAAACCCTATTCCACAGTACTATTAACTTTCCATAGCAACTCAGTTAAGATTGTCATGGTGGTTTCAAACATCTGAATACCTGCATGGTGGCCAGAAAATTATAAAACCAAGTAAGGTGTAGCAGAATGATCTGATTCCTAGTACAGACGAGACATCTATGTCTTAACAGTGACAAAAAGAAATTCAAAAATTAGACCTGAGTTAAACACTTTTTTGATAACCACAATGTACAGTAACCGAAGATATGCCTACAAACTTTCATACTTACTTGTAGAAAGTCTGTTCTGGTTCAGCACTGGGTGAGCTTGGAATGCATGCTCTCATCAGCTTCTTGAATGCAGTTTTTGTATGTCTAACATCAAAATATTCAACGGGTATGAAGTCTGTTTTTGGAGCAGATTCTGCTTTTGTACCCTGCAAAATAATGAAATAAAGTAACATTGTAACTGGGATATTCAATTCATAATGACAAGAGACATAAAAGAAAGACACAAATTATATTCCTTATATCCCTCTTCTTTCTCAGCAGCTACACCAGTTATCTGAAGTTGACTCACATTTTCTGACACCAAAAAGGCGAAAGAATAAAAGGGAAGAAGAAATGAAGTGTGTGACCATGATAATTCTGCCACTGAAGCTGCCATGGCCAAACTGAGCATTGCATGTCTATTATGATCCATTTAACATATGTACATGCAGCAATATGAACAAGTATGGTAAGAAGTATAAGAAGTGCATGTCACTAATTGTAGAGAGATCTTGAACAACAACTTAGGAGGAAGAAATTAGCGAAATTAAGCATCGGAAAAGGATCTACTGCAGTTATGACAACATATTACAGTGGTTATGACATCCCTTTAATTGACTGATAAGAGACTCCTCAGGAAAAAAAGAATTACATATGAACATTCACAGAAATATTTTGAAAAAATTCTTGGTATTTTCACTCCATCTAATTTGCAAAATACTGATAAAAATCTCAAACAACATTGATCTGTAACTCTGTTAAAAGATAGGTATTGCTACTAACACAAACTTTTTACATTTATTGTGCTGAAACAACCTTATACGATAAGCAGTATTTATTAAGTCAAAATCAAACAATGGAAACTCCATGCCGACATATCAACAATGTATGAAAAGATAGAGTCCCACTTACTGTAATGATGGCATGTTAAGTTTCAGACAGGCACAATTAAGACAACTTACACATAAGTTTTCGACCACAGCCTTTGTCAGAAAAGAAAGAGGAAAAAAAAAAAATTATTCATTCACACAAACAAGCAAATGCACCGTCATTTTCTTAGACACATGACTGTGTTTAGTGTGTGTGTGTGTGTGTGTGTGTGTGTGTGTGTGTGTGGTGTGTGTGTGTGTGGTGTGTGTGTGTGTGTGTGATTTTATCTCTAGTGCTAGGAATATTTTCTGCATATACTTGTGGAAATATAGTTTAATATGTTTGTTGCAACTTTGGTAAGAGACAGCGTAATTGTTACTTTTTCCCTAAAAGATATAGAGGCGTGATCTCCAATTGTGTGTGAAGTGCTTTATCTTGGGTGGGGATACTGTCTAGGAATTTGGGTGAACGTTGGAAGTATTATGTGCATTCTGCTGCACCAGTGAATATGATCCACAAATGACTGTTTTGTACCACAAACACAAATGATGCTGTCCAGTTGGTGAGTTACCCTAAGGTCACAATTACAGGGATGGTCAACAAAGTTCATGACTTTAAGTTGGACTAGAGATCAATGAGACAGCATGCGCATTTAAGATCCTCAGCAACTCGATAAGCTGAAATTGTGAACAACATGAGTGCCATGACAGCTCACTGATGTCCAACAGAAATATCAAGTACAATTGAAGTGTTTTTTGGACACACCAGATCATGGTTGACGCAAAGTGAGTAATTATTATTTCAAACCATAAAATGAAGAACAAGCAATACAACACCTTTGCTTCCTATTGCGAAACTTGCTACGCACAACGTGAAAAATGTTTTAGCAGCTGTGGAAGTCACTGAGAGGTATTTCTGAGAGGCAGTATAGTATGATCATTAGTAATTACCAGAAAAACAGAAACAGGGTCTCTTTGTAGTTGAAAAAATGACTCCATTTGATAAATAAAAATCTCTAGTGTCTTAACCAAAACTAACAAAAATCTTTAGAAGAATGATGCTTAATCCAGCCCAATTTTTCCAGTTTTGGCCCTTATGGTTAAGAAAAGAGAAACAAAGTGGGAGAAAATTCATATTGATCAAAGAGATGATGGTTGGCAATAAATCATACATTACAGACCAAACAATATGTCAATTTTTTAGAACAACAAAAATAGATAGGAATATGCTGTTTTCAGAGAAGACAACATCAAGAAATGCAATGTACTTAAATCATTTAAACACTGACAAATAAGCATAAGGAGGGTAATAAGAGAGGCGTTCACTGTTTTAAAAGTAAAATTTTGTCAAGTCGTGTTGTCCTATGTAAAAATCAGTAAGCAGTTCGAAATCCTGTATCCATTCACTCAGTGACCATAGTGACACCAAAACGGAAGATAACAGTGTGAAGGGTGAAATACTGAATTCAGTCTTCCCCAAATGGCAGATGTGACAAACTAATCATAGAATAGGAAAGTAACTAAAATCGTTTAGTAGTTGAAAACTTGCTCTACTTCCAGCAACAATTATCAAAGATTGTTGGAGCACCGAAGGGTGCCGCTCATGTATCAACGAAACTGCACTTATTATCAAAGTGAAATTCTTCACCTAGATGTATCTGCACTACTGAACTCATAGAACTGTATTTTGAATAAACAAAATTCCACTCACCTTCATTTGCGCCTTTTCACCCAATATATACAACACTGCACGCTGGAAAGTGTGCACACACTCCGTTCCAGAATCAGAATCTGCAGAATGCCTTTGGTTGCTACGATGGTGAGCAACAGATAGCGTTGTCAGGGAACCTTGGGAACTGTGCCTCCTATCTTTCAATGAACCCCAGCGTCCAAAACTCTTTGGACCTTTCCCACCACTTGAGCGGGGGAAGACGCTGTGTGAACAAACGGAAAGAGGATGATTAACTAACATCTTTCTTTACATGTTAATGACAGGATGGTATTTTCTGAATAGTTACAGCATATTACCTAAGAGTACCAACAGCTTTGTTGAATGGTCCACCACGGCGTGCCACTTCTGGTGTAAGTGTTCCTCCTACACCATGGTGATCTTCTGCAGCCAGAAGCAGAGAATCAATACTCAGGCTGCTGTCCGACATGCCCCATGCCGAACCTTGACGCAAGGCAGATATTGGGGTAGCAGACACCAGAACTGATATGTAACGTTCATGTTCCACAGATGATGTAGTTGTTTCTGATGTGGATGATGCTGTAACACACAACCCATTAATTACTCTTTAAAACTGCCTATGGCAAATAATGTTCACATATATACATCTCTTGGTAATCATAAGTCTCTCTCCTATTTATGAAACTGACTACTACAGGAATATTCCTACATCCAAATGCAACATATCAGACTACTATGGTACAAAACTAATGCTACTACTGTCACCCACTGAAAACAAGCTTCCTCATTTACAAATGGCTGGTTGCATGAGGATCTATCTATCTATTCACTGCTGTTCCATTAGTTCCATAAAACTTGGCATTAAGACCGTACAAACATATAAAATTATACACTGATCAAAAACACTATTTTTTCAAAGATTTATACAATAAAATATAATATTTCATTTCCAGAATGAGATTTTCACTCTGCAGCGGAGAGTGCGCTGATATGAAACTTCCTGGCAGATTAAAACTGTGTGCCGGACCGAGACTCAAACTTGGGACCTTTGCCTTTTGCGGGCAAGTGCTCTACCAACTGAGCTACCCAAGCAAGACTCACGCCCCATCCTCACAGCTTCACTTCTACCAGTACCTCGTCTCCTACCTTCCAAACTTAACAGAAGCTCTCCTGCGAACCTTGCAGAACTAGCACTCCTGAAAGAAAGGATATTGTGGAGACATGGCTTAGCCACAGCCTGGGGGATGTTTCCAGAATGAGATTTTCACTCTGCAGCGGAGTGTGCGCCGATATGAAACTTCCTGGCAGGAGACGAGGTACTGGTAGAAGTGAAGCTTTGAGGACGGGGCGTGAGTCGTGCTTGGGTGGCTCAGTTGGTAGAGCACTTGCCCGCGAAAGGCAAAGGTCCCAAGTTCGAGTCTCAGTCCGGCACACAGTTTTAATCTGCCAGGAAGTTTCAATATTTCATTTGTTTTCTTGATAAAATCCAAATTAGTAGTATGAAATCCCTTTACAATTTAAAGGAAAATTTATGGAATTTTGATAAATAGGAGCAGCATTTTCTGAACTTCAAGTACTACGCAGACAGTAAGTGCGCAAAGAGTATAAATCTTTCTATAAGACAATCGTGGGGTGACGTCTGTGCTCCACCAGAAGATTTCCCAAGATTTCCAGGTTTCCAGGTTTTGCCACACCGAAATTCCAAATTTCCTGTAATTAATTTTCATTGTATGAGAGAAAAAGTTTGACTTTACTACTTTTCACGGAGGCAAACTATTTTTTTTCTTTTTTGAGTAGTCATGTCACTTGTCAGAAATTATTCCAAGTTCAGCCCTGTTTAACATTGTTTACAGTGCAGTAGGAGTCAAAACAGTTTGTAATTTTTTAATTAATACTAATGCTAAACATTTATTTATTTGAATAAATGGAATTATAGCTGCATCAAATTTGTCAGTCTTGAGCTTTTGACTACTTCCACGTTGTTGTCATAATATATTCCAGCAGGCCATTAGATACCTTAATTTTGTCATGAAGAGACCATGAAGTTATGGCAATGCAAGCAGTCCAACATGTAACCAATAGTGTGAACTAACTTTGTGCCAAAGTGACGGACGATCTAGCACCATCTTTGGTTATGTTTAATGACTGTTTGAGTTATCTATCTGATTTTTCTGAGTTTTTTGTTCCTTTATTTTTGTAGCTATATTAGTAATAAAATGTATTGTACTTGCAACACCTTTGTTCAATTATGGAGCACAGTACCCACAATTGGTGACCCGATATAATGACAGATGATAAGCAAATCAAGAACAAGATCTCTTCACCTACTAGTGGACACCACACCTCCCAGACACTTATCAGATGTTTCAGAAGAAGAAGCAAACTATTACACAACTAGTGGTAACTTCCGGCAAGTGTCGTGCGCTTTGCATTTTGTGCAGCACACAAACGGTTCACCACCAAGCTGAAATCACTCTTGCATGTGTAGTAAATTTGTCACACCGCCATACACGGCACAACAGCCTGATCTTTGGTTCCAGCTCGTTTAACTTTCCTTTGAGGCCCATGAGCATTTCAGGTTATAAAACACAATTTGTCATTGCTGTTGGAGCAATGGACTCACAAACTTTGTTGTTATCGAAAGATGTGCACAACATGCCTCTGGGAGGGGGCATAAAATATACACGCAGAGTGCTTTGCTGAGTGCCCAACCCTATGGACGCCAGCACTGAAAAATTCTGCTAGGTGTAATTATTGGTGACAAGGCCCCTTCCATTTTCTGGCTCCACCTGCAATCACTGGTTTCCACAGCCACAAGTTTTCTGAGACCACACTAAGCAGATTTGGATGAACCAGTTACCTTCTGTGGTGAAAAGCAAGTGATTTTCAGTAATACTTCACCTTTCTACCTGCAATTACTGACTGCAGATCAAGTTTATCATGTTCTGTCACTCAATGATGCAAGCAACAAACTGGACAAAACAGCATCATGGGCAATGTTATGCTGGCCGCCATTATGGAGCAGCAGTTTCTGCTTACAGAACAAGTGAGTGTGCTATGAAACAGTTTGATGTTTTCCTGTAGCAACCCTGACGAGGTTCAAACACTCCCAGCAGCACTCAGACTACCACATGGCACACTGCACAAGGTAGTGTCAACCAGCATGCAAACCTGTGTTGGTATTGTTCATGCTTCTGACAGCTGTCACGCAAATACGCCCCACCGTGCAATTAGCCAAATAGGGACAGCAATCAAAATTAGGCACAGCTGATCACTCCACAGCACAGTGTCCACCCGTTAAGTCACTACTACAAACTAGTCTGCACCCACTTGAGAGGAATGCCTATTGCACATACTCAGCTATATGATAATACTCTCTCAGCTGACACTGTGTGTGTATCAAATACAGCTAATAGGCATTTGAGCTGGTTTATTTTACTGGCACATGCTCAGGCATCAGTGCCCTTCCTGCAACATTAAAAAACCATTCATCTCTAAAAATCATGGCTCACAGCAGCGAACAACTCTAGAATACTTCAGTTCAGTCAGCAAGATGCAGCTGTGAATTTAGGATTCTTAGATAATTTTCCCATGGACTTTCCTGATCACTGTTATCACTGAGCCCATACTTGGATTTTATCCACTGTTACAACAAAACATTATCCATATGCCAAGCTACACTTCATGTGAACAATGAAATAGCACATGGCCGTATAACTCTACAATATGTTTCTGTGTCAGCAAAAACTGCATCCCCATACAAGAGGACTTCAGCATGTTCAGCAGCAGGCACAAAAATGTCAATGTTAATGGAAAATTTTACCTTGCTGTCCAACATTAGTGGTCTAATTTCAAAAGCTATGACAGTGCAAGAACAGAAGATACACATCCTCCTCACCGACAAGGAGGTCCTATGCACCCACATTTGAGACAGTGCTGCTACACTTGTTATGGTTCAAGTGCATCTCCGTCACCTCAGGGATGGTGTGACTTTCGGTATGAGTGTGGACAAAGCAGAATGCCAACCTGCACCACAGTTTCAAGTACAATATAACACTACACACCACATTCCCAGGGCCACTGGTTGTTTTCAAGGTCTAACAATTGGCTCCTGACAAGTAAGCTGCTACAAAGAAAGAGTTTGAAGAATTGTTGACTATGGAGGTTATCAGATGTTCTCACAGCCTGCGAGTGCCTCTGCTACATCTAGTTCAAAAGAAAGATAGTTCATAGCATCTGTGTGGGGACTATTACAGCCTAAATGTGCACACTACACCAGATTGCTATCCTGTCCCCACTTACATGATTTTACGACCACAATGGCAGACTCCCAAATATTTAGTGTTATTGACTGTCAAAAGGCATACCAGCAGAACCAGAGAATGTACAATGCCAGTAGTAATCATGACTTTTCACCTCTTTGAATATTTACAGAGCCATTCTGCCTTAAGAGTGCCAAGAAAACATGACCTGCATTTCTGCTTCACATACCCCGAAAATGTGTTAATTTTTGCAGCATCTGCTAATGAGCACAAAATTCACCTATGGACTATTTTGGTAAACAGTGGCAGGTGTGTGCTTCACAAAAGAGGCAGTGGACTTTTTTGGGACATTCGGTGACTCCCAAAGATGTTAAGTACTTAAAATCTAAGGTGGACCTGTTTCAATCTGTTCTCCTTCCAAAAACATATCAGCAATTTCTTAGGCAAGGCTTAATTTTGACAGGCGCCACCTGCCATATGCAGTGGAGAGCCAGGTACTGCTCACAGCAACACTTTCCAGCATCATTTCACAGGTACAATGCTGTGTTGTGTGGATGCCTGAAATGTTGTCTGCTTTTCACAAAGTCCAATCCTCCTTGTGAAAGGCAGAACTTCTTGCTGAACCTCTACCTTTAGTGCCACTGGCTGTGGTCATTGACGCTAGCCATATTGCTGTATAGGTGATGCCACAACAAAAGGTAAAAGGGTCATGGCAGCCCTCGATTTGTTTTCTCCATAAGTTGACTGACATACAGACTAAATGGACTTCCTACAACTGTTCCTGTTAGTGATCTACAAAGCAATTACAGATTTCCGACCACAAGTTGAGGTATACCAAATCACTGTCTTTACAGACCATAAAACTGTTTCTTTGGAGTTTTAACAATCCTCACAATTTCTTCTCTCCTCTGCAGTTCTTTCATACCGATTACCGTCACATACAAGGAGCTAGCAATGTGGCTGGCAACTATTTCTCAAGAATCAATGCACTCTCTGCAAGAGTGGCTCTAACCCGTTAGCTATGGCACAGGAAATAGACGAGGACCCACATGAGTTTGTTGCAAAACAAACGATGCAACTGCAGCTGAAATAATTACCTATAGGCAACTTACTCACCTCTTGCGATGTTTCTCAGAGCAGACCCCATTTCATATCTTTCCATTATGGAAAACACAATTTTGACGCAATTCATGGTCTCTCACATTCTGAAGCTAACAGAAATATTCATATGGTAATGGACATTTATATCATTGGCCTAGAGTATGACATGATTATCGCTTATGGGTTACAACCCACTTACCTTGTTAGTTGGATGCCACGCCCACAAGCCTCTTTGATCCTTTTGAAAAACAATATGCTGTTTTTTTATGTCCATATAGACTTGTTGGGCACCTACCCCTACAAGGATTCAAACATTAGGGTTGTCCAATACGCAAGTTTCCCTATTTTATTTCTCTTCGGAACAAACTATTTACGGGACATGTAAGGGGTGGTAAATTCGACTAGTATATGTTGACACTGTTCACGCTAACTTACGATGTGTACCGCATTATCTTGCCAGTATGCCACCAGTTAGCACGGAGTTACCAATACAAAGTGCATCCACTTGTGAACTGCACTCTGTCATTAGTTTCTTTCACAACAAAACAACTATCAACTACCAATACTCAACGGGAGTTGGCTCATAATGCAACCATTGGGACAAAACATCAAGAATATGGTGTGGAAGAAACCTGGCAAATGTGACTTACAAAAGGCAATTGTCACACATATGGCAGGTAAAGTTGTGACAGCCCTCTTTTGGGACTGTCATGGGGTGTTAACTCATTCACTGCCTGCCTCACAACATCAGAGAGGTACTATAAAGTCTAGAGGAATTTGTGCAAGTTGCCATCAAAAGAAAATGTCCTGGATTTTTGTCTCTTCACTCATGACAATGTTCAGGCTCGTGCAGCTCAAATGACTGAGATAGGACTCAGAAGATTCAACTAGGAAGTGTTCTCGTATCCTCTATATTTACCAGATCTTGCCTCCAAGTGATTTTCACGTATTCCCCAACTAAAATGTCATCATGGAGATAAGCACTTCAAAGCCAAAAATGAAGTAACATAGAAAGTGACAGCTGATTACAAGCAGATCACCAGAACTTGTACAACACTGGTTTGGAAAAAATTTGGTCATATTACTGAAAATGCTTGGAAAAGCAAAGTGACTATGTAGGAAAATAACAGAAGCATTGTACAATGTCAATAAAATTATTTCAGCATGGTAAATTGTGTTTAATATTTCTTATAAAATAGGGAAACTAACTTACTGAACATCCCTCATACATTCTCACGGCTACTGGCAGGTCTACCTGCTGGATTGAAGCTACACCTACTATGGGCATTTCTGCAGACAGAGTTCCACAAGCCTTGTTTACTACACTGATTTCAATATTTGGGTGCCTGGAACATGTGACAACAGAAAAGATTGACACGGTGTCTTCTTTGTTCAACCATCTAGTTACTTTATGTGGGTTCACTCATCATCAAACATTCAGCAAGCAGTAGTATGGTGGAAGGCTGGTTCAGGACAATCAAGTCAGTGTTAATGTATCACAAGTCTTGCTGGTTGATTGCCTTGCCACTGGTGTTACTCACGTTGCAGATCGCGCTCCAAACAAACCTTGCCACTTTAGCAGCAGAAATGGTGTACGATGAAACAGTGAGAATTCTGCTGGACTTTTTCTCAAGAAAGCTTCCTGAAGATCTATGTTCACTGGTAATTAGCAATAAAGTGTATAGTACTTACATTACTATCATTCAAGTGTGGATCACAGAACTCACAGATTCACAGAAATTCCATATCATACCAGAGACAATGTTGATGTCTGTGACCAAAGAGCATCGGTGGTGGTTCTTGTTGTAGTTGTCTTCAGTCCGAAGACCGATTTGATGCAGCTCTCCATGCTCATGCTACTCTATCCTGTGTAAGCCTCATCATCTCCGAGTAACTACTGAAACCTACATCCTTCTGAATCTGCTAACTGCATTCGTCGCTTGGTCTCCCTCTACCATTTTTATCCCCGACACTTCCCTCCAATATTAAGTTAGTGATCCCCTGATGTCTCAGAATGCATCTTATCAACTAATCTCTTCTTTTGGTCATGTTGTACCTCAAATTCCTAGTCTCCCCAATTCTATTCAGTACCTCCTCATTAGTTACATGATCAACCCATCCAATCTTCAGCATTCTTCTGCAGCACCACATTTTGAAAGCTTTTCTCTTTTTATCTAAACTGTTTATTGTCCTTGTTTCACTTCCATACATGGCTACACTCCAGATAAATACTTTCAGATATGACTTCCTAACACTTAAATCTATATTCAACGCTAAAAAATTTCTCTTCTTCAGAAATTCTTTTCTTGCCCTTGCCAGTCTGCATTTTATATCACCTGTACTACGATCATCATCAGTTATTTCGCTGTCCAAATAGAAAAAAATCATCTACTTCTTTAAGTGTCTTGTTTCCTGATCTTATTCCCTTAGCATCATCTGATTTAATTTGACTACATTCCATTATCCTCGTTTTGCTTTTCTTGATGTTCATCTTATAACATGCAGCTTTACTGCATGATTAAATGATGATGACGTCCTCTTGGGTAAAATATTCCGGAGGTAAAGTAGTCCCCCATTCGGATCTCCGGGCGGGGACTACTCAAGAGGACGTCGTTATCAGGAGAAAGAAAACTGGCGTTCTATGGATCGGAGCGTGGAATGTCAAATCCCTTAATCGGGCAGGTAGGTTAGAAAATTTAAAAAGGGAAATGGATACGTTAAAGTTAGATATAGTGGGAATTAGTGAAGTTCGGCGGCAGGAGGAACAAGACTTTTGGTCAGGTGAATACAGGGTTATAAATACAAAATCAAATAGGGGTAATGCAGGAGTAGGTTTAATAATGAATAAAAAAATAGGAGTGCGGGTTAGCTACTACAAACAGCATAGTGAACGCATTATTGTGGCCAAGATAGTCACAAAGCCCATGCCTACTACAGTAGTACAAGTTTATATGCCAACTAGCTCTGCAGATGATGAAGAAATAGATGAAATGTATGACGAGATAAAAGAAATTATTCAGGTAGTGAAGGGAGACGAAAATTTAATAGTCACGGGTGACTGGAATTCGTCGGTAGGAAAAGGGAGAGAAGGAAACATAGTAGGTGAATATGGATTGGGGGGAAGAAATGAAAGAGGAAGCCGCCTTGCAGAATTTTGCGCAGAGCATGACTTAATCATAGCTAACACTTGGTTCAAGAATCATAAAAGAAGGTTGTATACCTGGAAGAATCCTGGAGATACTAAAAGGTATCAGATAGATTATATAATGGTAAGACAGAGATTTAGGAACCAGGTTTTAAATTGTAAGACATTTCCAGGGGCAGATGTGGACTCTGACCACAATCTATTGGTTATGAACTGCAGATTGAAACTGAAGAAACTGCAAAAAGGTGGGAATTTAAGGAGATGGGACCTGGATTAACTGACTAAACCAGAGGTTGTACAGAGTTTCAGGGAGAGCATAAGGGAACAACTGACAGGAATGGGGGAAAGAAATACATTAGAAGAAGAATGGGTAGCTCTGAGGGATGAAGTAGTGAAGGCAGCAGACGATGAAGTAGGTAAAAAGACGAGGGCTAATAGAAATCCTTGGGTAACAGAAGAAATATTGAATTTAATTGATGAAAGGAGAAAATATAAAAATGCAGTAAATGAAGCAGGCAAAAAGGAATACAAACGTCTCAAAAATGATATTGACAGGAAGTGCAAAATGGCTAAGCAGGGATGCCTGGAGGACAAATGTAAGGATGTAGAGGCTTGTCTCACTAGGGGTAAGATAGATACTGCCTACAGGAAAATTAAAGAGACCTTTGGAGAGAAGAGAACCACTTGTATGAATATCAAGAGCTCAGATGGCAACCCAGTTCTAAGCAAAGAAGGGAAGGCAGAAAGGTGGAAGGAGTATATAGAGGGTCTATACAAGGGCGATGTACTTGAGGACAATATTATGGAAAGGGAAGAGGATGTAGATGAAAACGAAATGGGAGATAAGATACTGCGTGAAGAGTTTGACAGAGCAGTGAAAGACCTGAGTCGAAACAAGGCCCCGGGAGTAGACAACATTCCATTAGAACTACTGATGGCCTTGGGAGAGCCAGTCATGACAAAACTCTACCATCTGGTGAGCAAGATGTATGAAACAGGCGAAATACCCTCAGACTTCAAGAAGAATATAATAATTCCAATCCCAAAGAAAGCAGGTGTTGACAGATGTGAAAATTACCGAACTATCAGTTTAATAAGTCACAGCTGCAAAATACTAACGCGAATTCTTTACAGACGAATGGAAAAACTGGTAGAAGCGGACTTCGGGGAAGATCAGTTTGGATTCCGTAGAAATGTTGGAACACGTGAGGCAATACTAACCTTACGACTTATCTTAGAAGAAAGATTAAGAAAAGGCAAACCTACGTTTCTAGCATTTGTAGACTTAGAGAAAGCTTTTGACAATGTTAACTGGAATACTCCCTTTCAAATTCTGAAGGTGGCAGGGGTAAAATACAGGGAGCGAAAGGCTATTTACAATTTGTACAGAAACCAGGTGGCAGTTATAAGAGTCGAGGGGCATGAAAGGGAAGCAGTGGTTGGGAAGGGAGTGAGACAGGGTTGTAGCCTCTCCCCGATGTTATTCAATCTGTATATTGAGCAAGCAGTAAAGGAAACAAAAGAAAAATTTGGAGTAGGTATTAAAATTCATGGAGAAGAAGTAAAAACTTTGAGGTTCGCCGATGACATTGTAATTCTGTCAGAGACAACAAAGGACTTGGAAGAGCAGTTGAACGGAATGGACAGTGTCTTGAAAGGAGGATATAAGATGAACATCAACAAAAGCAAAACGAGGATAATGGAATGTAGTCAAATTAAATCGGATGATGCTGAGGGAATTAAATTAGGAAATGAGACACTTAAAGTAGTAAAGGAGTTTTGCTATTTAGGGAGTAAAGTAACTGATGATGGTCGAAGTAGAGAGGATATAAAATTTAGACTGGCAATGGCAAGGAAATCGTTTCTGAAGAAGAGAAATTTGTTAACATCGAGTATAGATTTAAGTGTCAGGAAGTCGTTTCTGAAAGTATTTGTATGGAGTGTAGCCATGTATGGAAGTGAAACATGGACGATAACTAGTTTGGACAAGAAGAGAATAGAAGCTTTCGAAATGTGGTGCTACAGAAGAATGCTGAAGATAAGGTGGGTAGATCACGTAACTAATGAGGAGGTATTGAATAGGATTGGGGAGAAGTTTGTGGCACAACTTGACTAGAAGAAGGGATCGGTTGGTAGGACATGTTTTGAGGCATCAAGGGATCACAAATTTAGCATTGGAGGGCAGCGTGGAGGGTAAAAATCGTAGAGGGAGACCAAGAGATGAATACACTAAGCAGATTCAGAAGGATGTAGGTTGCAGTAGGTACTGGGAGATGAAGAAGCTTGCACAGGATAGAGTAGCATGGAGAGCTGCATCAAACCAGTCTCAGGACTGAAGACCACAACAACAACATCTTATAACATTCTTTCAAGACACTGTCCATTCCATTCAACTACTCTGAAGTCGTTTGCTGTCTCTAACAGAATTACAATGTCATCAGTAAACCTCAAAGTTTTTATTTCTTCTCCCTTAACTTAAATTCTACTCCAAATTTTTCTTTGATTTCTTTTCCTGCTTGTTCGATGAACATATTGAATAACGTCAGGATTGGCTACAACCCTGTCTCACTCTCTTTTCAAGCACTGCCTCCATTTCATGCTCCTCGACTCATGACTGCTGTCTGATATCTGTACAAGTTATACATAGTGTTTCCCTTCCTGTATTTTATCCCTGTTACCTTTAGAATTTCAAAGAGAGTATTCTAGTCAACATTGTCAATAAGTCCATAAATGCTATAAATGTAGGTTTGCCTTTCCTTAACCTATCATCTAGGTAAAGTCATAGGGTCAGTATTGCCTCACGCGTTCTTACATTTCTTCTCACTGATCTTTGCCGAGGTCTGCTTCTACCAGTTTTTCCATACTTCTGTAAGAAATTCATGAAGTTAGTATCTTGCAGCCATGATTTATTAAACTGACAGTTCGGTAATTTTCACACCAGCAACTGCTTTCTTTGGCATTGAAATTCCTATAAACTTCTTGAAGTACGAGGGTATTCCACCCCTCTCATACATCTTCTGCAGCCGAGGAAGAGTTTTGTCATGGCTGGCTCTCCCGCATCTATCAGTAGTCCTGGGGCCTTGTTTTGACTTAGATCTTTCAGACCTTTGGCAAATTCTTCCAGTGTCATACCTCCCATCTCATCTTAATCTATGTCCACTTACCCTTCCATTATACCGCTTTCAAGTTCATCTCCCTTGTATAGACCATCTATACACTTCTTCCACCTTTCAGCTTTCTCTTCTTTGGTTAGGACTGGTTTACCACCTGAGTTCTTGATATTCATACAGCTGCATCTCTTTTTCCCAAAGGCCTCTCTAATTTTCCTATAGGTGGTATCTAACTTTCCCCTAGTGAAATATGTTTCTAAATCCTTACATCTGTCCTCTAGCCATTTCTGCTTAGCAACTTTGCACCTCCTCTCAATCCCATTTTTAAACATTCGTATTCCCTTTGACCTGTTTGGTTTGGTGTATTTTTTAATTTTCTCCTCTCATCAATTAAATTTGATATCTCTTGTCTTATTCTAGGATTCCTACTAGGCCTTGTCTTTCCATCTCCCAAAATCACTCACTATTTTTCTACTGTATTCATTTCCCCACTTCTAGTCAACCGCTGTATAATGCTCCCTCTGAACCTCTCAACAACCTCTGGTTCTTTCAATTTATACAGGTCCTATCTCCTTAACTTCCTAGCTTTTTCCAATTTCTTTGATTTTAATCTATAGTTTGTAACCAATAAATTGTGGTGAGAGTTGACATCAGCCCCTGGAAATGTCTTAAAATTTAAAATCTGGTTCCTAAATCTCAGTCCAATATTATATAACCAATCCGAAACCTTCCAGGGTCTCCAGGTCTCTTCCACAGACACAACCCTCTTATGATTTTGAAATCAAGTGTAACCGATGATAGAATTATGCTCTGTGCAAAATTCTGAAAGGTGGCTTCCTATTTCATTCCTTTCCCCAACTCTATATTCACCTATTATTTTTCCTTCCCTTCCTTTTTCTACTGACAAATTCCAGTACCCATCACAATTAAGATACGTCTTCTTTAACTATCTGAATAATTTCTTGCATCTCATCTCTCATTTCCTCAATCGCTTCATCATCTGTGAACCTAGTTGGCAAGTAAACTCATACTACTGTGGTAGGCGAGGACTTCATGCTTATCTCGGCTATGATAATGCATGCATTATGCTGTTCATAGTAACTGACCTGCATTCATATTTTCTTATTCATTATTAAACCTACCTCTGCATTACCCCTACTTCATTTTGTATTTATAAACCTGTATTCAAATGACCAGAAGTCCTGTTCCCTCCTTCCACTGAACTTAACTAATTCCCACTATATCTGACTTCAACCTATTCATTTCTGTTTTTAAATTTTCTTACCAACCTGTCAAATTAAGGGATCTCACATTCCATGCTCCAATCTGCAGGATGCCAATTTTGTTTCTCCCATTCACACCACCTCCTGAGTAGACACCGCCCAGATATTCAAATAGGGGGCTATTTCACGTCCGGAATATTTTACCCACAAGGACACCGTCGTCATTTAACCACACAGCAGAGCTGCAAGTCCTCAGGAAAAATTATGCTGTAGTTTCCCTTTGCTTTCAGATGTTTGCAGTACCAGAACAGCAAGACTGTTTTGGTTGATGTTACAAGACCAGTTCAGTCAATCATCCAGACTGTTGCCCCTGCAACTACTGAAAAGGCCGCTGCCCTCTTCAGAAACGACATGTTTGCCTGGTGTCTCAACAGGTACCCTTCTGCTGTGGTTGTACACACAGCACAGCTATCTGTACTGCTGAGGCACGCAACCCACTCCACTGACAGCCACGTCCACAGTTCATGTGTGGGGTGGGGGATGGGGACAGAAAATTGGTAGCAATACAGATTGCATTAGGTGGTGGATGACTAAACTGATTTCTCTGTTGCCTTTCAGCAGCAAGTGCCCGTTTCCATGCGTCACTATGGGTGTAGCCTCTGTCTTGGTTACTGTAGTCGTTACAAACACCAACGTCAACAGCTTCTTTGATAACAGGAATCTGAGTAGGTAGACGCACACATAACATATCCGTTTCATCAAACACAATCGTATGGTGCTTTATGAGGCTGCATTCAGCAACAGCAGATTTGTCAAATTTGTGACATTTCATGTGGCACTGCTACTCTGTGCAGTGTGTAGTGATACAATATATTCAGTCATATCATTACTGGTCTTACCAGCAGCAATGATATATGGTAAGTTGTATCCATGTTTTAATGTAATTGTGGCTTTAAGTAATTTGTAAATGTCTCATGTAACCACCAAAGGTAGTGTTTTGTTTTGTTCCATGAGCGGCACAGCAAGAAGTTGTCCACAATGACAGTCTCCACATCCGAGAAAGCAGGTTAACACCACCAGACACATTCATCATCAAGTCAGCGGCCAGAGAGATGATGAAGATGCCGAGAGCATCACTTTCTTGGTATGCCCTTTTTTGTTAAAACTGTATAAAGAAAGAAAGATATAATTTGTAAAGAAAAAGCATTCAGTCAGTCTCGATATCTTGACATCTCAAGAGTTGTCAACTGATCTTGTTATTAAAAGTTATTACGTTACATGACACGGTATGCATTGTGTTCAAATAAAGTTTTAGGAATTAATTTGAAGATATCAGTGTTCTGATTTATCATGAAAATTTTGTGAAGTGAATCTTGGAGGAAGTGATACTGGTAAAAGTAATGCCCTTCTATGAAAACGTATAATTAAAGAATAGTTCAGATCGATGCTAACGTAAAAAATAAAATTTATCTTAGTTCCTAAAAATTTACGTAAGTGTGCAAATGAACTTTGTTAATCTGATTGGTGATAGGAAATCAGTTCAAAATGATGACTGATACTGAAATATTCTTTAGTTAGAACATTCTGAACCATTCATTCAGTGAAGTGAAGTGAAGTGATGTGATGTGAATGTTGAAATTTAAACACAATTTGCATTTAATTTAAAAGGATGATGTAACATATCAGAGGCTACACATTCAACTGCACAGTAATAAAGATGATCTCTGGTGAAAATAAATTGCGCAGATTATAAATAAAAAGTGAAAATGTTTGAAATTTCATGATAAGAAATGGCTAAATTAATCTCTCTGTCACTACAGCCATGCATCCAGAATACGTTTTTTAAACATTTCATCTCCGAAAGCAGGTGTTCCTTATCACACAGTTTTAGCTCTATGTAACAGCACATTTAAAACTGCTTTCTTATGGGCTGCTGATAAAAGCTTTGTGCACTTTGATATAGGTCACCATCTGTTGGTTTCCAGTAAAAGAGTGCACCAGCCACCAATTTGTTTTTCATTCGAGCAGAACACCTGAAAATGGTAATTTTCCTTCTCTCTACTACTACATACTATTTATACGACCCATGAACAGGTGAAGAGTTATAATTCCATGTTCTCCAGTCATCGGCATCAATATTATCTAATACCCTATTTTTCAAAGGAACAGAATACTGCTGATACAAAGTAGGATGTCCAACTTACTCTTACTCATAATAAATAAATAAAATAAATAAATAAAAAAGGAAACTATTCATGAGGAAAGTCTTCTGATTAACAGAAGAAGAAATTTTGTTGATGTTTCCACAGTTCTCCAGAACTTCCTAACACGAGACATACATAAACACTGGGGTACCGGAAACTGTATGCAAGATGGGTTCCAAAACAGCAGAAAAAAAATTTGTTCAATAGGGTTCATAAGATTCTTGATTGACTTGAATTGGAAGATGAGGATTTTTTTAAGCTCTGCTATGATTAGAGATGAAACATGGATGGCTCATTACACCCCTGAGACAAAAAGACAGTCAACACAGTGCCACAACATCGCTTAAGAAAAAGCATGGCCTCAGCATTTTGAGACAAAAAGGCAGCATTTTGGTCGAATTTTTGCCTTGGGGGGAGACAACTACTGTGAGACACTACCAAAAGTCAAGGGAGCATTCAAAGCAAAAGAAAGGGAAAGCTGATGAGAGGAGTGTGCTTGTGGCACGACAACATACATCCTCACACTGCCTTAGCTACCAAGGCACTTTTGGACCAGCCCCTGTCATTCCCCTGACTTTGCTCCTTCAGATCTTTGCACCTCCCTGAAGGCACACATGGGTGGAATAAAATTTTCAACTGACAAGCAGGTGTAGAAAGAGGTTCTTAAGGGAAGGAAAGAGCTGGTGGGAGAGTTCTTTGAGGAGGACATAAAGAAGCTTGTGACACAGCTCATCACATACAATTAACATGATGGCAATTATGTGGAAAAATAGTCAACAACAAAAAAAAAAAAGCATGGCCTCAGTGTTTTGGGACCGAAAAGGCATCACATTGGTCAAATTTGTGCCTCAGGGAGAGGCCATCAATGCACGATACTTTGATCTAGTCACTTTTATTTATGCTGATAATTTGTGAAGATGATAGGTGTGGCACAAAATTTTCACTGCTATTTTCTATGAGTAATACAAATTCGAAACATAAACTTATGCTCTACACTCTTTTAAAAACGAAGTTTTTCTGAAAGCAAGCTAATTTTTGTTCTAAATACTGTTTCCAATGCCATCCAGATCTGTTAAGTCTATACTAATAATTTAAACTGTGAAATAGTTGTGTGTGCCTTTCTTGTAAGCAAGTTTGACCAAGCTAATCTCCAAAATATGAATTTTAATAGGGGTTTCACAGGTAAATCGGGCATAACCTGGAGGAATGTATAGGCTTTATTACATCAGAATTGGATCACAGATAAGAAAGATGTGGTAATTTAAAGTTTTAGGAGTCTGCTCAGCTTTGTAGTTCAGCTGTTTATCTTTGTGATGATATAGCATAACAAAGAATTAACAGATGGGTTGTTAGTTTTTTTTTTACCTTGGTGAGATAAGTATTTTCGGGAGATTACATCGGTTACAAAATTAAATGCCACTATCTTAACTTCATGAATACAAACTTATATTGAATTTACATGGCTAGGAGCCGGCCGCGGTGGTCTCGCGGTTCTAGGCGCGCAGTCCGGAACCGTGCGACTGCTACGGTCGCAGGTTCGAATCCTGCCTCGGGCATGGATGTGTGTGATGTCCTTAGGTTAGTTAGATTTAAGTAGTTCTAAGTTCTAGGGGACTGATGACCACAGCAGTTGAGTCCCATAGCGCTCAGAGCCATTTTACATGGCTAGGATATACGGATTTACTGATTTTACTTTGTATGTTCAAAGCTTTACAAAATTTCCTTGTTTCTTTCAACAGGTTCCATTTACATTTGACTTCTTAGCTAAGAAAAATGAATTTATTGATGAAATTATCATATAAAGATTCTGTTGTTACCAACTGTTGTACAGAACACTAAGAAGTGATGGAATGCAAAGGTCCTTATTTAACTTCTATTGCAAAGCATGGGGCATATAGCTAGTGCAAAAACAGATCTTGTTACAATTAAATACACTAAATAAATGTAATTCAAAAACGTTCTCACTTGTTGAAGAGGGATGTCCTTTAAGCATTCCCATGACACCCTTTCCATGGTAACTAGAGCCACGAAGCAGCAATGCCTTAGTACGAGGATGTCGCCATGTTATACAAGGCAGTCTGTTGCTTCGGTAGCAACGACAGAAACGTCTGATACTATCATCTGACACAACAGATGGCATCACAAGAAGTGCTGGATAACTGTAAAGGAGGGACAAAAATTAACAATGCCATCCACAAAAAGTACAAACATAATAAAAGTTTTGTTTTATTAATTTAGATGTGGTATAAGAAAATCTTTTCATAAAAATGTTATATAACTGCAACCATTCTTTTTTAATTTCATACATTCCAAGTGAAGCTGAAAGATAAATGTACCCTATAAAACAAATCCATATTTTTGCTATGTTCACTTCAACTCACCATTTTTATCAAACTACTTCATTTCTTTTTAAGTTCAGTAACTTGTGAGATAATGAAAAATACCAATATGAATACTAAATACTACGATATCTGCATAGAATGACAACATACAAATGTAAAGCATACTGTTGAGTCAGTCATGAAATGCAAATTTTCATATACTTGTAACAAAGTATTTGACACTGAATCAAAAGAAAAATTCATTTGAGCAAATTATAAAATTACAAAGAGACAGAATGGCCATATTAAGAAAAGGATACATTGCTACTCACCATACAGAGGACATGTCGAGTTGCAGACATGTACAACAAAAAAAGACAGTGATCATGCGCGCGCGCGCGCACACACACACACACACACACACACACACACACACACACACACACACACACTTATTAATTCAATCAAGTCCTATAGGATAGGGGGAGGAGTACCTACTTATGGCACCCATCTGAACCACCCATGTTTTACAGATGACATACTTTTCCCCCTCTAGTACAGATAAACTTCAGTAACAATCAGAAAAACTTAATAAAACAAGTTCGAAAGTGGACCTGAAAATAGACTATAATAAGACAAAGTGAGAGGGTAAAAAGTGAATATGTATAACTTTTATCCATTCCAAGTCCATTTATAGATGGTGTATTAGAAGATTATTAACTGTTGAAGCATGAATTTAATCGTTTTGTAATTCTACTGTCACATTATCAATCAGGAGGTGTATGGAATGAAGTAAAATGCACCTTGACTTCTCTGAATGTGCATTAGACAATTTGAAAAGGATGTCGTTTGTATTTACACACTTTCATTGTGTTACAACTGGTTCTGAAGTTTTACAATAACATCAGGTTGCCCTATTGTGCCAATATAATGATATAAAAGGTTCTTGGTTCCAGATTTTAGATATAACAACCATACTTTTATATCACAATACTGGCCTAACACAGTAACCTGATGATGTTCTAAAGGAACTAAACCAAACATGATACAAATGTGTATTAATACAGCTGTGGTCATTTTCATTAATCATTAATATTAATGTCAATCAGATGTGGAGCTCAACATGAAGTTCATACGTCAACTACCTCCACAGATGAGAAAGAGATTGGAAGAATGTTTGATGAAATAAAAGAACTTGTTCAGAAGGTTATGGGAGATGAAAATTTAATTGTGTTGGGGAAAAGAAAGAGAAGAAAAAATAAAAGGAAAACATGGAATGAGGGAATGGAATGATAAGGAAAGCCGCTTTGTAGAATTGTGCATAGAGTATTTCCAGGAGCAGATACGGGCTGTGACCATAACTTGTTAGTTACAAACTGATATTTAAAGCTGAAGAAATTGCAGAAAGGTACAAAACTTATTAGTTGAGAGTTTCAGAGGGTGCATTAGAACTTATGTAGGGGACAGCAATATAACAATAGAAGACAAAAGAGTTGAGAGCAGCATTGAGTAGAGGGTCAAATAGGTGAAAGGACAGGACCCAGTAGAAATCATTGGATAATGCACAAGATATTGAATCTAACAAAAAGAAGGAGAAAATAAACTTTAGAAAATGAAGCAGGCAAATGGAGGAATACAGACATCTAAAAAATGAAAGAGACAGAGAAAAATGGCTAAGCAAGAATGGCAAGAGGAGAAATGTAAGACTGCAGAAGCACACTTGACTACAGGAAAGGTAGATGTTGCCCATAAATAAATTTTGGTAAACGATAAGTAGCTGTATGAATATCAAGAGCTCACATGGCAAGCCAAAGATGGTTCTACAAGGGAAATGAACCTAATGACAGTATTATAGACCAGGAAAAGGAAGTTATGATACTGTAAGGAGAGTTCGACAGAACACTGAAAAAGATAAGTCCTCCTAAAGGAGACAACAATCCCTCAGAATTTTTGTGATTTTTGAGTGAGCCAGCCATGGCAAAGGTATTACAGTACTACAGCATGTGCACAAGATATATGAGACTGGTGAAATACCCTCAGACTTGAAGTGTGTGATAACTCCAATTCCAATTAAGGAAAGTGCTGACACGTGTGAAATTTTACCACATTATCAGTTTACTAAGTTATGGTTGCAAATACAGACACAAATTACTTACAGAGGTAAGAAAAGACTTGAAGAGGGCAACCTCGGGAACAATCAATTTTGAGTTCCAAAGAAATGTAGAAATAAATGAGGCCATACAGACTCTACAGTAGGGTTAATGAAGGGTAGACTTACACATACATAGTATTTGTGTATTTAGAGAAAGCTTTTGACAATGTTGACTGGAATACGTCCTTTGAAATTTTGAAGACAGCAGGATAAAATACAGGATTTGCAGAGTTAGCTGCAAATGTAACAAAAGCAGACTGCAGTTATAACAGTCAGAAGATATGAAAGCAGTGACTGAAAAGTGAGTGGGACAGGGTTGTAGCCTATCCCCAACATTATTCAATCTTGGCACTGTGCAAGCAGTAAAGGTATCCAAGGAGAAATTTGGAAGAGAGATTCAAGTTCAGGGAGAAGACATAAACACACTGAGGTTTGCTGACAACATTGTAATTCTGTCAGGGATAGCAAAGAAGTTAGAAAAGCAGCTAAATGAAATGGACTGTGTCTTGAAAAAGAGGTAAGATGAACATCAAAAAAGTAAAAGAAGGGTCAAATTAAATCCAAAGTGCTAAGTGAATTATATTAGGAAATGAGACACCACAAGTAGAAGATAAATTTTGTAATTTGGTCAGCAAAATAACTGATGATGGTCAAAGGACAGAGGATATAACTTTCCAACTGATAATAGTAAGGAAAGTGTTCCTCAAAAAGATAAATTTGATTAATTCCAATATCAATTTAAGCATAAGAAAGTCTTTTCTGAAGGTATTTATCTGAATAGCAGCTTGTATGGAAGCAAAACATGGGCAATAAGCAGTGCAGAGAAGAAGAGAGTCCGAGCTTTCAGAACATGGCGCTACAGAAGAATGCTTAAGATTAAAGGGGTTGATCAAACCACAAATGAGGAGATACTGAATGAAATTGGGGAAAAAATAACATTTACAGCACAATATGACTAAAAGAAGGGATCAATTGATAGAACAAATCCTGAGGCATCAAGGAATTTCTAATTTGGTAACAGAGGGAATTGTGGGGATTAAAAATTGTACAGGGAGTTGGATACAGTAAGCAGGTTCAAAGAGATGTAGGTTGTGGTAGTTATTCAAAAATAAAGAGGCTTGCATAGAATAGACTAGTATGCAGAAATGTGTCAAACCAGTCTTCAGACTGAAGACAACAATGATCGTTTGATGTGTTTACGATAGTATGACTATCACGTTTCACACGAATGCAACCTTTTTCATCTATAAATATTCACATAAGGCTTAGTTGATTTTCATATTTAATTTTTGTATACACAGTTGTCATATTAACATTTCTGAGATATATACTTATCTCTGTAATACGCAATACACACAAACCTTCTGCACATGGTGTATCTGCTGTTAACTGTGCTTATTCTGAAAGGTTCACTGCTCTGCCTGGAACTGTTATTTGCCGTGGTACTGCTACAAAGCCCAAGTCTATACCAGTCTCTTACATAACTCCTTTCCGACAGTCGCTCAAGCGTTTTTGCATCAGTAGGTGCTGGAGGAACCAGTCCTGGTCCAGGAACCTCAAAATCATCTGTAACTGTCAATCACAAAACCATGTAACACATACATAAATTAGTCATCAATAGAAATTATTAGTTACAGCAAGATTCAATAGTTTTATGAACTCCCCCCCCCCCCCCGCCGCCTTTTCCCTTAGACACAAACTTACTTAATTCGTTCCTGATGTTTAACAGATAGATGGATATAAGTCATACAAAAGAAGTCGTCTGAGACAAATTCCTTAGACAACCATTAAAATGCTCTCTCTATTTGCGAAGGACTATAGCATAATAAAATTAGCAGGAAAGCTGGTGATGTGTACTACTACTAGCATACTACTAAAAAAAATTAGCTTTTACATACTGACCAGATCCTCATACTATTTAAATATTAATCACCACTAAACAGTTATTAAACATTTTTCTGCAATTACTGACCACTAAAATCCAATTTTCAGTAAATAATTTATTGCTGAAGAACCATTACACTGTTGCAATAGATTAACTCTTCTAAAATATGAATTACCATTTTTTAAAAACTTACCCTCTCCAGGAAAAACTTCTACAAGCTAAATAAAATTGCCACAAATAAGAGAAGGTGGACCAGAACAAAATAAGATGCTTTACACATTACAAGCACACAAAAAATAAAAACCAAAGTTATTGTATAATTAGAAATAATGATAGAATGGTCTAATTTATAAGACACGCAAGTTATTTTCAGCAACCGTAAATACTGCTCAGTTCACAATGCCCACACACCACTGCATGAATTATTTCATACTCAGTCATCTCATCTTTTTCTGTTCCTAAATATCAAAAGATTTTCTCATCCCCTCCTCTACTCTCATCCAAAACTGTAACAATCAAAATGTTCCTTGATTTTAACACGTATGTACTCTCGACAGGCTGACAGGTTCTTGCCTTAGGACTGAAGATATAAACAGTATCACCTGTTAAATTACAAGAACTAAGAAAATGCAAACAATTGTTGTCCTCAGGCTTGGTGTTCTTTAACATTCATCTAGCAAAATATGAGAGCTTATTACTGGAAAAATGGTCAATCATCAGATTTTTATAGCAGATGTACAGGGTTATTACAAATGATTGAAGCGATTTCACAGCTCTACAATAACTTTATTATTTGAGATATTTTCACAATGCTTTGCACACACATACAAAAACTCAAAAAGTTTTTTTTAGGCGTTCACAAATGTTCGATATGTGCCCCTTTAGTGATTCGGCAGACATCAAGCCGATAATGAAGTTCCTCCCACACTCGGTGCAGCATGTCCCCATCAATGAGTTCGAAAGCATCGTTGATGTGAGCTCGCAGTTCTGGCACGTTTCTTGGTAGAGGAGGTTTAAACACTGAATCTTTCACATAACCCCACAGAAAGAAATCGCATGGGGTTAAGTCGGGAGAGCGTGGAGGCCACGACATGAATTGCTGATCATGATCTCCACCACGACCGATCCATCAGTTTTCCAATCTCCTGTTTAAGAAATGCCGAACATCATGATGGAAGTGCGGTGGAGCACCATCCTGTTGAAAGATGAAGTCGGCACTGTCGGTCTCCAGTTGTGGCATGAGCCAATTTTCCAGCATGTCCAGATACACATGTCCTGTAACGTTTTTTTCGCAGAAGAAAAAGGAGCCGTAAACTTTAAACCGTGAGATCGCACAAAACACGTTAACTTTTGGTGAATTGCGAATTTGCTGCACGAATGCGTGAGGATTCTCTACCGCCCAGATTCGCACATTGTGTCTGTTCACTTCACCATTAAGAAAAAATGTTGCTTCATCTCTGAAAATAAGTTCCGCACTGAACGCATCCTATTCCTATATATTGTTCATGACCAAATCACTGAACACTTGCATGGATTCAGCCTATATGACGAATTTCAATCCGGTTTCCGTAAACATCACAGCACAAACACTGCTCTAATTAAAGTAACTGATGACCTGAAATATGCCATCGACAATCGAAAGGCAACAATATTGACGCTACTGGACTTCAGCAAAGCTTTTGACACTGTTAACTTTGACATAATGCTCAGAAAAATGCAACAGCTTAATTTCTCTGAAAGTGCAATGAGATGGTTTGAAAGCTACTTAAAAGACAGACAGCAATGTGTTGTCTGCGTAAATGAAAAATCTTCCTGGAAACATGTTTCCTCGGGAGTGCCACAAGGATCAGTCTTAGGACCACTTTTGTTTTCTTTATATGTCAACGATATTTCATCGGTTCTGTCCTCCTGTAAATATCATTTCTATGCCGACGACCTCCAGCTCTACCTAAGCATCAGACCTGAAGATGTAAACACTGCAATCGCTCAGATGAATGATGATCTGTCTTCAGTAGTGACATGGGCGAAAAACCTGGGGCTTAAACTAAATGCAAAAAAGACGCAAGTAATCTTAATAGCCCATCAGAAATTAATAAGTTCAGATTTCCGCGAACGGCTACCTCCTATTCTGCTCGACGGTACTCCAATACCATATCAGAAAACAGTGAAGAACTTGGGTGTAACTTTGGATGAGCATCTCAACTGGGCAGAGAATACAGTCGCAGTGTGCCGAAAGACGTCTGCTTGTCTCTATGCTCTCAAAAAGTTTCGGAACATATTTCCACAGGACTTGAAACGCCAGCTCGTGCAAGCACTCGTTCTACCGAACCTCCACTATTGTGATGTGATTCAACAAGGCATGAGCAGTGAAAACAAAAGACGGCTAGAGCTAACCATGAATGCCTGTGTGCGTTACACCTGCAACATTCGCCGATACGATCATGTTAGTGCTTCATACTCCCAGCTAGGGTGGCTGCGGCCGGACAAATTGCGCGACTACCACACTCTATGTCTACTCCACCGACTCCTCGAGGCGCAAACACCCCAGTACCTTGCTTCAGAGATTAAAAACCTGTCATGTCATAATAATCGAAACACGAGGTCACTCTTATTTGGTATCCTAACTGTGCCCACTCACAAAACAAAAACTTTTGCAAACTCCTTCTCAGTTGCCGCTGTCCGCCTCTGGAACAAACTGCCCCTTACCTTGCGCAAAATTCAATCTCCTGCTGCTTTTAAGAAGAAGTTGAAGCATTTCCTACTATCATCCTTATAAAGTTCTCCACAAAATTAATGTACAAGGACAATCCCCTCATCTGTCAAATAGCAAAGCTAGCGTCTCCTATGTTGCTCCTGAGATGCCTTCCTCTTCATCCATCTCTATTAGCCACGCAATATTCTTTTCCTTTATATTTCCTTAATTATGTTTCATCATGTCTCTCTATTCTTCTCCTCCCTTCACCATGAGTCTCCCTTATACTCCCTGCTGCCAGCACTCCTATCTCAAATCTGTCTGTTCAATAATGTCTAATTATAACAGTACTTGTGATCTAAGAATATAAACTCTATATGTATGTATTTTTCCAGGTGTACCTTTCAAATTGTTTATTTCACTTTTTGTACTAGATGTAGTTTAACATGCCTACTAAAACATATGAATGTAAAATAAGTAGAATGCCTGGTTAGATGTAAGAGAGGGCCTGATGGCCCTAATCTTGCCAGGTTAAATAAATCAATAAATAAAATAAAAATAAATATTCCATGAGCTTTTGCAACCGCGCCGAAAATTCAAAGCATTTGACTTTGTCATCGGGTATCAGGGCTTGTAGCAATTGTAAACGGTAAGGCTTCTGCTTTAGCCTTTTCCGTAAGATTTTCCAAACCGTCGGCTGTGGTACGTTTAGCTCCCTGCTTGCTTTATTCGTCGACTTCCGCGGGCTACGCGTGAAACTTGCCCGCACGCGTTCAACCATTTCTTCGCTCACTGCAGGCCGACCCGTTGATTTCCCCTTACAGAGACATCCAGAAGCTTTAAACTACGTATACCATCGCCGAATGGAGTTAGCAGTTGGTGGATCTTTGTTGAACTTCGTCCTGAAGTCTCGTTGCACTGTTATGACTGACTGATGTGAGTGCATTTCAAGCACGACATACGCTTTCTCGGCTCCTGTCGCCATCTTGTCTCACTGCGCTCTTGAGCGCTCTGGCGGCAGAAACCTGAAGTGCGGCTTCAGCCGAACAAAACTTTATAGAGTTTTTCTATGTATCTGTAGTGTGTCGTGACCATATGTCAATGAATGGAGCTACAGTGAATTTATGAAATCGCTTCAATCATTTGTAATAGCCCTGTACTTCTGGGGCATCAGTTTAGCTGAAAAACCTTGAAATATCACAAGTTTGAAATTTAATTCCTCAGTTGTGAATTCAAAAATCTGGCAATTGATAGCACAATATTGGAATAAATTCCATGTACCAAGCTGCAGCTGACTCAGGTGTTTATACAAGCTGGCAGCTTCACTAAATGGGCATTTTAAGAGTCAAGCAGGAAAGTACTTGCAGAAATACGAGTAACTCAATTTACTTGTAGTCAACATACTGCCACGAAATCAATCTGTCCTCTTACCCTAATCAAGTTACTGTAATGACTGATCAATAATTCTCCAGTTTATTTCACAATACATTCTATTAGTTCTAGTATCGTTTAATTGCTATGAGCCCTCCATAGCCACAACTGTACCACAGTAATCTGGTTGCCTCATACAAGTGAATGTGACCCGAGCTAATCTATCTGTTTTTGTGATCACACCACAAGTATTTTCTATAATCAATGAATTTATAAGTCACCTTTCCTAGTCTTCCTCTCATTAATATAAGAGGTAATGAAATCAAATAAATCAAGTTATGTGCAGTTTCTACATAATCAAAATAAGGCATGTATAGTTTTTAAAAATGGGTTACTGACCAGAACAGTTAATTGCATATTTCAACAAGAAATTACCTGAAACTTCCTGGCAGATTAAAACTGTGTGCCGGACTGAGATTCGAACTCGGGACCTTTGCCTTTCGCGGGCAAGTGCTCTTCCGTCTGAGCTACCAAAGCACGACTCACGCCCCGTCCTCACAGCTTTACTTCTGCCAGTACCTCGTCTCCTACTTTCCAAACATCACAGAATCTCTCCTGCGAACCTCATTCTGGAAACAACCCCCAGGCTGTGGCTAAGCCATGTCTCCGCAGTATCCTTTCTTCCAGGAGTGTTAGTTCTCCAGGTTCGCAGGAGAGCTTCTGTGAAGTTTGGAAAGTAGCAGACGAGGTACTGGCGGAAGTAAAGCTGTGAGGACGGGGCGTGAGTCGTGCTTTGGTAGCTCAGACGGTAGAGCACTTGCCTGCGAAAGGCAAAGATCCCGAGTTTGAGTCTCGGTCCGGCACACAGTTTTAATCTGCCAGGAAGTTTCATATCAGTATACACTCTGCTGCAGAGTGAAAATCTCATTCAAGAAATTACCTGTTTTGTCTGATATCAGCCCTCTACAGACTGACAAGATATGTTGTTCAAATTGTGTGTGATGTGTATCATTTCCATCAATCAATGATACCCCTATTATGACCGACATGTCATTCATTCCAGGATCTAACGTTAGTCATACATTTTGGATTACATCAGTTAAACCAACAACCCAAAACAATATTCTACGGAAAGTTACGTTATTACAGCTGAGAGCAGAAACACATGAAAGATAAAATACAAGGTCAAGCAACAAAAGAGTCAAAGTGGTGTTTTCAATGTGCTAGCAGCAGCAAACAAAAATTAATATTGGTAACAGATTCACTATACAACATGGTTCTAGTCTAAATGCTTCTCTCTTATAGCTCTCAGAGTGTTTACTCACCTGAAATATCATCATCTTGACCGAAGTCAGCTGCATCTGTTATTGGAAGACTCATACGACCAGGTGATGTAAGGTATTTGCTACTATTACTTATGTTAGGGAATACATATTTCTGCCGTTTTGATGAAGCCTTTGGCTTGAATCCAGCTTTCCTCGCCGTTTTCAATAATGTTTTCTTTGCAAAACCCCTGAAAACAGTTTTTCTGGTAGAGAAACACCACAATGTTTTACATGCAAGTCCTCTTACTTTTTTTAATTTATAAAAACTTGAATGCCAGCCATAAAGCTTAAGTTTATAACATAAAAAGAAGAACTACATTACTTCCAACAACACAATTTAGTATTTAATGCAATATAGAAGAGACACTGCACCCTCACAATGCAAGCACCAATTTTCCTTTATATTTGTAACTCTTCTTTTCCTTTAATATCAAAAACTTAAATCTTTACAACTTATTCATATAAACTGCATCTAAAGAATTCAGTAAATTGTGTTAACAAAAACAGAAAACATTAGACGCAAACAAAATACTTTTATTTGACTTCAAAGTAAACTCTGTCAGTCATAATAGAGTTTTGACAATGCTTACAAAGGGGTTACAAGTTTTCAGCACAGCTTTCATCTGAAATATATCAATCCACTGATACACCTCTCTGAATGTGATTAACCCTGTTGGTCATACCTTATTTTGCAATGATGGTTGCCAAGTGTACTCCTTGTCTCTGAACTTGTGATGATGGTTAGCAGAAGATACAAATCTTAGTCACACATGCCAATAAAATCTCCACCTACTTCCATGCATATTTTGTCTTCTGTTTGTCAGTATATCAATGTGGTGCATATCAGGAAAAGGTTTTTAGAACAAAGTCTCCACACCACCGTTGTTATTGGTTCAAATGGCTCTGAGCACTATGGGACTCAACTGCTGAGGTCATTAGTCCCCTAGAACTTAGAACTAGTTAAACCTAACTAACCTAAGCACATCACAAACATCCATGCCCGAGGCAGGATTCGAACCTGCGACCGTAGCGGTCTTGCGGTTCCAGACTGCAGCGCCTTTAACCGCACGGCCACTTCGGCCGGCCCACCCTTGTTATTCCCCAATTCCTTTAATATCAATCTCGAGAGACATATTGCACTTGTATAATGTTGCTTGCCCTTAAATTTTCTGACAGTTGACCCTAATGTAGTGCACTATCAACAGTTTTGCTTAACTGCTTGATGTAGTCAAGCCATGATCTCCCTTTACGATTAACCCCCCCTTTTCAGTTCTTTCTATTACCGAACTGACTATTTCTTGACACCTCATGAAGTGTCCTATCAATTGCTCCCTTCTTTTTTCTTGATTAGTTACTCAACCCACTTACCTAATCTTCAGCTTCTGTGGCATCATATTTCAAAAACTTCTATTCTCTTCTCGTACCATTTTAACATCCACATTTCACTTCCATAAAAGGGTCCACTCTATACAAATCCCTTCAGGAAAGACTTCCAACACTTAACTTCTGTACTTCAATTTTCACTCTCTCCTTTTCCTTTCCGTTCCTTTCCTTTCCTTTCCTTTCAAGATCGCGAGAACGTGGGAGGTTCTCTATCCCGCCTTTTGATTCTTTTCTATCAGTGCCTCAACACTATCCAGCATATCCCTAACTATCCTTGTTTCCCATCCTATTGACTTTATCAATAGATTTGTTTCACTCATCCCTCATATCTACTTCACCACAAACAAAATTAACAAAGTTGTTTTGTTAAGAAATGCCAATTTATGCAAATATTATGAATGTTTATGTGTAGTTACAAACAGTTCTGCAGTGAAATTCACAAAAGTCTTCAGCAAACCGCTTATTGCTCAGTGCTTGTAGTTTGTGATACAATTCTGCAATATAGTGTTGTAATACAAGTTGGAAATATATTTCAACTGAATCTTGGAAAGATGTAATTACTAAGTGCAACTGCACTATCAATATGTGTGCAATAAAAAACTTAATGATGAGAAAAACATGTTCAAAGTACAGAAATGTTTTAATTTAACTCAAAATAAATAATGTGACTGGTAGCACAATTTCTTCATTTTTGCTACCAAGCTTTGCTCTCCCGACTTTGCTTGTTAGATTCTAGGATTTTCACACCCTCCCACCCACAACAGGTCCAAAATATAAAAAATTAAAAACGTGAATCCGTCTTTCGAATGAATACATCATCAAATAAAATTCATTTTTCCTTACTGACATTCACAATAGCAACTTTACATTTTTTAACTGCCCAACACAGCACCTATCATTATATATTAAACACCATCCAAAACTAAAGTTATATTTCAATATTCCCAGGTGCCATCTCGTCTGAAGTTCCAATGAGTCACAGAAATGAAAGGTAAGTAATTCCAAGTCAAATCACTCAATAATTCTAGGATCTGTTACCCTGAATCTCCGATTTTCATGAAACTTAGCACATCTGCTTAGGCTTGCACAAGAACAAGTGCTTTTTTCCCTTTCAGACTAAAACTTTCTTTTATATTGAATTTCTCATGCAGTGGTGTTCTGATGATTTGGCTCTGCAAGAATGGCCACGCAAAGTAGTACTTATACTACTTACACTACTCACTGCTCAATACTTCATGAAATTTTTGATTTGGTATTTTTTTTTCAGTAGTTAAGAAAGGCATATAGTTAACATTAACACAATTATTTAAGTAGTAAAGTTACAAAGATGAGAACAAACAATATTAATGTACATCACTTTCCCATTTCTGGAAAAATTACTGGAGTGATAAAGAACATTTATATCACATTTTTGCTCCCTGCTTGGAGCCTAATTTTGGTTTTACATAATTCCCAAGATTGTGCACTTTTTAATAAAAGAAAAGTAGAACTGTGTTTTCTATGAATGGACACACAAATAAACCAGAAATCAAAATACTTTTTGCTGTGATGAAAAAAAGGGTTGGAGCCTGACACCCACTGCCTCAGACGCAGGAGTATCAACTAACATATATACATATCTATTATTCTAGGCAGACAAATTAACTTTATGTGTGAAAATTTTATTCCTTTTTATTAATTCTGTAATTTGTTTTAAATATTATAATAAAAGGTATTTATCTGTGCAGCTAAATCCCTGCTCACAGTGATAAAGTGTTCTGTGTGGCTGTAGTAGCTTGCTCGGAACCTGTACAGATATGAAAACAATGCTACAATCATTGACATGCAACAATCAAGTCCTTTGGCCTCAGTCCCCCTTAACAGAGACTGGCCATATTTGTTAGTGGTGAAGGCTATCATCATTTACTGTATTTGTAATGAAGTATGTTTTTGAATGAAGTAGTGCTCAGTTAACTACAAAGGAAAGTATCAATTCATGTAGTGTCATTAGCAAATGTCTAATGGTTTGAAGTTGTTTATGTCTAGAAAACAATTACAATAGCTTGTATTCGGGAGACTAAGCAAATTCCTTTACGAATATGGGAAAATTATGCAGTAAGTTTCATAATAGAGATAGAAAAATTAGTGTGAAATGTGACACTGACTATTAAGAATGAGGAGACTGCAAAGTTTAACACAAAACACATAAGTTCACAGCATGTAATTTTTGTTGAAACAGTGCTATGTACACATGACAACATTTGGTAGGTTCAGTTATTTCTATAGATTCTGTAACAGTAATTGAACTATTTCATGAATTTACTGTCAGAAACTAATGGAAAAATTTATTTACATAAACCAGTTAAGAGCACTCTCATTCTCACCATTAGTGTCCTCATGCCTTTATCACTAAAGAAACAACACTATCTACTACATGCTAGATGTGTAAAATCAGATCTTAGGTACATTCTTGAAAGTCATAAACAATATATTCCTCTTGGACTGTTACTGCATTTAAGATAAAATAATTTTGTCTACAAAACAGTATCTGTGCTAAAATTTGGCAAGATGCATCATCTATACTTACTTCAGAGTGGCATTTTTCTCTTTTCCTTTATGCAATGGTGTTTGAGGAACAACTTGGCCAGTAAATGCAAAATGATGCAGTATGTGAGCTGGGTGACGAAGCCTATGCACCATCTTCCGAAAAGCTTCAATATTTTCAGGTGTCACTTCCTCATCAAATGCAACCTTGACAAGCTGAGATAAAAGAAAAAAGGTTTTTAACAGCCACCAGTCTAAATCTTAAATTGAATCTCACTCTGCCCATTTAGAGTTTTGACACATGTCAAAATTAATCATCTTCAACACTATTTTACAGACCATTATATTTTTACTTATATTTTGTCCATAATAAGGTGGGATATTAGTCAGAGAGAATGCATTACTCTAAGATAAATAGTACTACAAATATTCTTCAAAAAACATAAAACAAACTACAACCTTTGCATAAAATGTACACTACAGAGGGCAGTTATGTAATGTTCCAGTGGTATACAGTATCCTGTATATCTCACACACCTTCCCTGGTGCCAAGGAAGCATTTATGAAAGTCATTATTTACTAGAAATGAACATGCATAATAACAAATTATAGATGGTTGACTCTTTTGCAAGAACACGACTACTGTTTTGTTTCATAACCAGCCACAGGTATAAATTAATATGCCATGTCACCTGCAACACAGGTATGTTATGGCAATGTATGAATTAAATTTCCTTTAAGATTACAACCTTTAACAAATTATAAATTCCGGTAAAATTAAGGCATAAGGCCCTTTCTAGGCTGACAATTGCTGTACAGCATCCCTGTGTTGCAGAACAATTTGTAAGATGTATAAAAGGAAAAAAACCCAGAGGGCATCACAACTGTGGTAAAACAGGTTTGGACATTAAACAAAACCATCTTGTGCACAGTTTCCAGTATCCCAACATTTGTGTTACTGTCTTGTTAAGAGAACTCTGGTGAGGTGTGGAAATATCACAGAAATTTCATCCACTGCCAACTGGTCGACTTCATGAGCAGTTTCCTCGATTTTTTACACCAACTCGTTAGTCAAAAAGCAATCAATCAGTCTGTTTGTCACGTACATTTGTTCTGCCTCCACTAAACTCCCTACACCACTTAAACACACTCATTTTGTTCAAAACTTCTCACCGTAAACTGTTTTGTTTCTTGAAAGAAGATCTGTATGTTTTATTCCTTCTGCAAGTAGGAAGCAGATCACAGCACGACTCGCAATGGGAGGGATTGCTCAATGACATCTTTCATGCAACTGGACACAACAACATGAGTTTATCTAGTACTGAGTTACTGCAATGCTCGCTGTGATTAGGGGATCTCCCACTACCACTCTGTATTGCCAACACGAAAAAAAAAGGAAAAAAAAAAAGAAGAAAAAGAAGGAAAAGAAACTGTAAAGTGCAGTCTGATATGGTCATAGTACACTTACTTTCTGAACGTGAATCATGATAGCATTTATATTTCAGGTATTTTTCGAGGTCTACTCCAGTATTTTATAGAGTTAGGTCCATACTTCCACTTCCAATTTTATAAATTTTATGTCCATATAAGTGGAGTTTTTTGATATTGTTTTTGTCTGTAACTAGGTAACATGTAACTTGCTCCAAAACTGGTTTCATGTTGACACACAATTCAGTTACCCTCAAAATGTTGTGGGTTTACATCATGGCTTGGATAACATTTTTCTGTACTCTAAAAGCTTCTTCAGGAAAGTACAGGGTGAGTCAAAAGTCTTTGGACACCTTCTTAAGTTGGAAGATTAAAGGGAAAATTGAAATGTGAAGATGGGAACATAGGTTTGACTGGGGCCGAAATGTCGTTCATGGCCGCCATCTTTAAATCCGCCATTTTGGATTCAAGTCTTTTTTAATGGGAAGGGGGGTGTATGACACATCAAATAACACTCGCTTGAGCTCTGGAATTGAGTAGTGTAATTTCTTTTTGTCTATCTTGTACAGTTTAGAGGTTATTAATGTTCAAAGTTGAGAAATTACCTTCATACCGGCTGCTACAATACGTTCTATCGTGCAATGCACAACTGTAGTAATTTCCCAACTTTGAACATTAAGAACCTCTAAACTATACAAGATGGACAAAAACAAATTACACTACTCAATTCCAGAGCTCAAGCGAGTGTTATTTGATGTGTCCCAGCCCCCCCCCCCCTTTCCTGTTTAAAAAAAAATGACTTTAATCCAAAATGGCGGATTTCAAGATGGCGGCCATGAATGACATTCACCCCAAAAGTTGCGGCACCACATCAAACCATCATCACATTTAAATTTTCCCTTTAAACTTCCAACTTATGAAGGTGTTCAAGGACTTTTGACTCGCACTGTATATTAGTTTTCTCAGATCCTGAAATTTTATATTGTCATAACAACGGGGACATAGTATCGCCTGACATAGATTTTTTTTTTAATGATATTCAAGACATTAATGACCTAAATGAGACTGTTAAGTTGACTCAATATGCTGTCCACGTGCTTACTTGCGCCCCATTTTCATTTACTAATAAGCCAAGGAATTTGACGCTTTTAACTGTCGCCACATTTTTGTCCATACTGTGTATTTCACTTTTACACTGTGCTGATGGTTTCCTGGTTTCTGTACTGTTTAATTTCAAATTATTATTTTTAACCCATGTCTCTAATTCCTCAATTATATATTCAATATTAACTCTTTGTCGGTGTTACACCATACTATCACTGTTGAGTCATCTGCACATACGGTGGCAACAGAATGAACCTGGCGTGGAATAACATTTATACAGTACAAAAATATTAGTGGCCTTAATACTGAGTGTTGTGGAACACCTAATTTTGTGTTTTTCCAGCTAGAGACAAATTTCTGGTCACTGCTGTGAACAAGTGCTCCATGCTTTCTGTTTAGTAATTATGATGACATACAATTAACAGATTTTCCTTGGAAACAATAGCTTGTGGAGAAGGAGGTACAAAATATTTTGTGAGATCATGAAACACAGCTGACACACAAAGTATATTAGCAAGACAACTGCATTTATCGAATGAGTACTATTGCAGCCTTTGCAGAAACCACACTGAGCATTTAAAATAATCCTGTGAGATTGATTATAATTTTTTATCCGATCACGAGCAGATCTTTCAATATTTCTGGATTCTTGAATTCCCCATTCCATCTTTTCTTCCACTTTTATCATGTAGCTGAACTTCAAACATATTTAAGTCAACCTGGACAACAATCCTCATCTAAAGAGCTATAGACCTATATCTCTAACGTCGATCAGTTGTAGAATTTTGGAACACTTATTATGTTCGAGTATAATGACTTTTCTGGAGACTAGAAATCTACTCTGTAGGAATCAGCTTGGGTTTTGAAAAAGACGGTCGTGTGAAACCCAGCTCGCACTATTCGTCCACAAAACTCAGAGGGATATAGACACGGGTTCACAGGTAGATGCCGTGTTTCTTGAGTTCCGCAAGGCGTTCGATACAGTTCCCCACAGTCGTTTAATGAACAAAGTATGAGCATATGGACTATCAGACCAATTGTGTGATTGGATTGAAGAGTTCCTAGATAACAGAACGCAGCATGTTATTCTCAATGGAGAGAAGTCTTCCGAAGTAAGAGTGATTTCAGGTGTGCCGCAGGGGAGTGTCGTAGGACCGTTGCTGTTCACAATATACATAAATGACCTTGTGGATGACGTCGGAGGTTCACTGAGGCTTTTTGCAGATGATGCTGTGGTGTATTGAGAGGTTGTAACAATGGAAAATTGTACTGAAATGCAGGAGGATCTGCAGCGAATAGACGCATGGTGCAGGGAGTGGCAATTGAGTCTCAATGTAGACAAGTGTTATGTGCTGCGAATACATAGAAAGATAGTTCCCTTATCATCTAACTCCAAAATAGCAGGTCAGCAACTGGAAGCAGTTAATTCCATAAATTATCTGGGAGTACGCATTAGGAGTGATTTAAAATGGAATGATCATATAAAGTTGATCGTCGGTAAAGCAGATGCCAGACAGATTCATTGGAAGAATCCTAAGGAAATGCAATCCGAAAACAAAGGAAGTAGGTTACAGTAAGCTTGTTCACCCACTGCTTGAATACTGCTCAACAGTGTGGGATCCGTACCAGATAGGATTGATAGAAGAGATAGAGAAGATCCAATGGAGAGCAGCGGGCTCCGTTACAGGATCATTTAATAATCACGAAAGCGTTACGGAGATGATAAACTCCAGTGGAAGACTGCAGGAGAGACGCTCAGTAGCTCGGTACGGGCTTTTGTTAAAGTTTCGAGAACATACCTTCACCGAAGAGTCAAGCAGTATATTGCTCCCTCCTATGTATATCTCGCGAAGAGACCATGAGGATAAAATCAGAGAGATTAGAGCCCACACAGAAGCATACCGACAATCCTTCTTTCCACGAACAATACGAGACTGGAATAGAAGGGAGAACCGATAGAGGTACTCAGGGTACCCTCCGCCACACACAGTCAGGTGGCTTGCGGAGTATGGATGTAGATGTAGATGACAAAGAGAGAGTGATAGTGCAATACTATGACAGAGTATTTTAATTATTCTAGTGGGGCCATCATCCCTTCCCACATTCCATGTTTAAATTTTTTGAAGGTCATGATGATTTTCATAACATCCTAACTTGAAAGATACGAAACCTTAAAACCTGTATAATTTCTCTGTGATACTAGGATTTGTACTTCGAGGTCATCAGTTACCCATGTTACTTCAATTTAGTAGAAGTCACTGAAGGATTCACTTATGGCACTAGAATCTGTAACAATTCTACCATTTATCACTAGAGGAGAATTTTGCTCCATTTCACTGCCAACTTCCTTTCTTATAACAGACCAGACTTCCTTTTTCTTTTATCAAACTGTTGTTTGTCAACTTTTTTGTATGTGCTTACATATTTAATCCTGAAGCAGGCACACCTATGCGTAACATGCGTCAACCATAAATGACATCGCCTTGTACCATTCCAGTGTAAGCCCTAACACATTCGTTCATTATTGCTCCACCTAACACAGTGCTAAGTTGCACTGTCATATGTCCATGTGAGCAATAGTAACATAAAATAGACAGCGAGTTAGGTGAGAAAAAATTTATGATTCATGCAAGAAAATGACCCAGATTCTGAACTAGCAGCTCAATCCTACAATACAGCAGTTGACTATGAGATAATTAGTGATCAGTTACAAAGTTGGCTGGGACCTGGATCGACTGCATTACTTAATGCTTCGAGTGGGTCATTACTATGAGGTAACAGATGCACATAGCACAAGAGCAATATAATTAAAGTTACTTCACTATTGTTTAATCAAAGAGTGATTTAACTCATAATTTATGTATTCTATCATTGTTTAATCAAACTAAGATTAAACTGTGATTTGGTCCATTGTTTAATCAAACTAAGATTAAACTGTGATTTGGTCATACTTGCACACACTGCCGAGGTGTGTGTGTGTGTGTGTGTGTGTGTGTGTGTGTGTGTGTGTGTGTGTGTGTGTGTGTGTGTGTGTGTGTGTGTGTGTGTACTGCTGACAAAGGCTTTAAGGCCGAAAACTATAATTGTGTGAATTTTTTTGTTGTGCCTATCGCGACTCAGCATCTCCACTATATGGTGAGTAGCAACCTTCCTTCTCTGGTATTAACATGTAAAAAACTGGTTCATGCTTAGGGAACTTGTATTGTATAGTAAAAAAAAAGGTGTAGGGAACCCCCTCCGCTACAGAAGTGGCCTGGGGTGCGCTAGAAGGCAGATTTGGCGGTCGATCTGGACGGCTACTGGGGGAGCACACTACGCAGTCAGTGGCTAGCCACTGTACGGTTAAATCGAGTGTACCAAGTGAGGCATTTGAAAGAAAATTTATATTGAAATTGCCTTGCATGTTGTTTTGGCTGTCGTATGGTGCTCTTCTTCCCCCCCATGAACCATGGACCTTGCCGTTGGTGGGGAGGCTTGCGTGCCTCAGCGATACAGATGGCCGTACCGTAGGTGCAACCACAACGGAGGGGTATCTGTTGAGAGGCCAGACAAACATGTGGTTCCTGAAGAGGGGCAGCAGCCTTTTCAGTACTTGCAGGGGCAACAGTCTGGATGATTGACTGATCTGGCCTTGTAACATTAACCAAAACGGCCTTGCTGTGCTGGTACTGCAAACGGCTGAAAGCAAGGGGAAACTACAGCCGTAATTTTTCCCGAGGACATGCAGCTCTACTGTATGATTAAATGATGATGGCGTCCTCTTGGGTAAAATATTCCGGAGGTAAAATAGTCCCCCATTCGGATCTCCGGGCGGGGACTACTCAAGAGGACGTCGTTATCAGGAGAAAGAAAACTGGCGTTCTACGGATCGGAGCGTGGAATGTCAGATCACTTAATCGGGCAGGTAGGTTAGAAAATTTAAAAAGGGAAATGGATAGGTTAAAGTTAGATATAGTGGGAATTAGTGAAGTTCGGTGGCAGGAGGAACAAGACTTTTGGTCAGGTGATTACAGGGTTATAAATACAAAATCAAATAGGGGTAATGCAGGAGTAGGTTTAATAATGAATAAAAAAGTAGGAGTGCGGGTTAGCTACTACAAACAGCATAGTGAACGCATTATTGTGGCCAAGATAGACACGAAGTCCATGCCTACTACAGTAGTACAAGTTTATATGCCAACTAGCTCTGCAGATGATGAAGAAATAGATGAAATGTATGACGAGATAAAAGAAATTATTCAGGTAGTGAAGGGAGACGAAAATTTAATAGTCATGGGTGACTGGAATTCGTCAGTAGGAAAAGGGAGAGAAGGAAACATAGTAGGTGAATATGGATTGGGGGGAAGGAATGAAAGAGGATGCCGCCTTGTAGAATTTTGCACAGAGCATAACTTAATCATAGCTAACACTTGGTTCAAGAATCATGAAAGGAGGCTGTATACATGGAAGAAGCCAGGAGATACTGACAGGTTTCAGATAGATTATATAATGGTAAGACAGAGATTTAGGAACCAGGTTTTAAACTGTAAGACATTTCCTGGGGCAGATGTGGATTCTGACCACAATCTATTGGTTATGAACTGCAGATTGAAACTGAAGAAACTGCAAAAAGGTGGGAATTTAAGGAGATGGGACCTGGATAAACTGAAAGAACCAGAGGTTGTAGAGAGTTTCAGGGAGAGCATAAGGGAACAATTGACAGGAATGGGGGAAAGAAATACAGTAGAAGAAGAATGGGTAGCTCTGAGGGATGAAGTGGTGAAGGCAGCAGATGATCAAGTAGGTAAAAAGACGAGGGCTAGTAGAAATCCTTGGGTAACGGAAGAAATATTGAACTTAATTGATGAAAGGAGAAAATATAAAAATGCAGTAAATGAAGCAGGCAAAAAGGAATACAAACGTCTCAAAAATGAGATCGACAGGAAGTGCAAAATGGCTAAGCAGGCATGGCTAGAGGACAAATGTAAGGATGTAGAGGCTTGTCTCACTAGGGGTAAGATAGATACTGCCTACAGGAAAATTAAAGAGACCTTTGGAGAGAAGAGAACCACTTGTATGAATGTCAAGAGCTCAGATGGAAACCCAGTTCTAAGCTAAGAAGGGAAGGTAGAAAGGTGGAAGGAGTATATAGAGGGTTTATACAAGGGAGATGTACTTGAGGACAATATTATGGAAATGGAAGAGGATGTAGATGAAGACGAAATGGGAGATAAGATACTGCGTGAAGAGTTTGACAGAGCACTGAAAGACCTGAGTCGAAACAAGGCCCCGGGAGTAGACAACATTCCACTAGAACTACTGATGGCCTTGGGAGAGCCAGTCATGACAAAACTCTACCATCTGGTGAGCACGATGTATGAGACAGGCGAAATACCCTCAGACTTCAAGAAGAATATAATAATTCCAATCCCAAAGAAAGCAGGTGTTGACAAATGTGAAAATTACCGAACTATCAGTTTAATAAGTCACAGCTGCAAAATACTAACGCGAATTCTTTACAGACGAATGGAAAAACTGGTAGAAGCTGACCTCGGGGAAGATCAGTTTGGATTCCGTAGGAATGTTGGAACACGTGAGGCAATACTGACCCTGCGACTTATCTTGGAAGAAAGATTAAGAAAAGGCAAACCTACGTTTCTAGCATTTGTAGACTTGGAGAAGGCTTTTGACAATGTTGACTGGAATACTCTCTTTCAAATTCTGAAGGTGGCAGGGGTAAGATACAGGGAGCGAAAGGCTATTTACAATTTGTACAGAAACCAGATGGCAGTTATAAGAGTCGAGGGGCATGAAAGGGAAGCAGTGGTTGGGAAAGGAGTGAGACAGGGTTGTAGCCTCTCCCCGATGTTATTCAATCTGTATATTGAGCAAGCAGTAAAGGAAACAAAAAAAAAATTCGGAGTAGGTATTAAAATTCATGGAGAAGAAGTAAAAACTTTGAGGTTCGCCGATGACATTGTAATTCTGTCAGAGACAGCAAAGGACTTGGAAGAGCAGTTGAACGGAATGGACAGTGTCTTGAAAGGAGGATATAAGATGAACATCAACAAAAGCAAAACGAGGATAATGGAATGTAGTCAAATTAAGTCGGGTGATGCTGAGGGAATTAGATTAGGAAATGAGACACTTAAAGTAGTAAAGGAGTTTTGCTATTTAGGGAGTAAAATAACCGATGATGGTCGAAGTAGAGAGGATATAAAATGTAGACTGGCAATGGCAAGGAAAGCGTTTCTCAAGAAGAGAAATTTGTTAACATCGAGTATAGATTTAGGTGTCAGGAAGTCGTTTCTGAAACTATTTGTATGGAGTGTAGCCATGTATGGAAGTGAGACATGGACGATAACTAGTTTGGACAAGAAGAGAATAGAAGCTTTCGAAATGTGGTGCTACAGAAGAATGCTGAAGATAAGGTGGGTAGATCACGTAACTAATGAGGAGGTATTGAACAGGATTGGAGAGAAGAGAATTTTGTGGCACAACTTGACTAGAAGAAGGGATCGGTTGGTAGGACATGTTTTGAGGCATCAAGGGATCACAAATTTAGCATTGGAGGGCAGCGTGGAGGGTAAAAATCGTAGAGGGAGACCAAGAGATCAATACACTAAGCAGATTCAGAAGGATGTAGGTTGCAGTAGGTACTGGGAGATGAAGAAGCTTGCACAGGATAGAGTAGCATGGAGAGCTGCATCAAACCAGTCTCAGGACTGAAGACCACAACAACAACATGGTGCTCTTGTTATAATGGAATGGCTCTAAAACGAGGATAATTCATCATCAAGAGGCATTTATAAAGAGCATTCAACAGCAAGAGTGAGAGACCAGATAGCCGCCACATGCCTGCCACCAATATTGTGCCACTGCTCCACCTGCTTCAGGAACTCAGATATGTACCGTAGTATGGACCAGTATGTTTGTGTGAGTGGCTTTCAGTAATAATAATTCCAGTGATATAAACGCGTGTGTGAACCTTAAAATTGTCCTGATCATGAAACCAATGTAGGGTCCCATCCTAAATGTGCAGAAGACCGAGTATCCTGTTTTTGAATAACTATTGATCTGCATTAAATGTGTCGAAGTTCAGTGCCATAGTGTATAAATGTTGCTAGTTAAATTTCCTGCTTCACAAGTAGTGAGAAAGGCACACAAATTGAACTTATACAAAAGTAATTTTGCTTTGATTATTACTATGAACTATTTTCTGAAGTTAATTACTTCTCAGAAGTGAACTTACTAAATAAAAGCCTCAAACTAAACATACAACCCCACTTAGGAGACAGCATAATTAAAAATATTATTGCAAGCACCAAAGTAGTGCTCCATATGGCCGAGTTGCCATCTCAAGAGCCAATTGCAAAAATAATAAGAACGTAAGTAAAATGGGTCAATATGAGAACAAAGGACCCTGATGTCGTTTGCCAAATTAATAACAAGCTTGAAGAATATACTGCAATCCGCGTAAAATCAGGTAAAGGATGCCAGAAGAAGATTACAACAGAAACATGCTAGAATAATTTGAAATGCACAGTTAATGAAAGCTCTAACTTTAAATTCCTCCCCCCATGAACCATGGACCTTGCCGTTGGTGGGGAGGCTTGCGTGCCTCAACAATACAGATAGCCGAACCGTAGGTGCAACCACAATGGAGGGGTATCTGTTGAGAGGCCAGACAAACGTGTGGTTCCTGAAGATTGGCAGCAGCCTTTTCAGTAGTTGCAGGGGCAACAGTCTGGATGATTGACTGAACTGGCCTTGTAACACTAACCAAAACGGTCTTGCTGTTGTGGTACTGCGAATGGCTGAAAGCAAGGGGAAACTACAGCCGTAATTTTTCCCGAGGACATGCAGCTTTACTGTATGATTAAATGAGGATGGCGTCATCTTGGGTAAAATATTCCGGAGGTAAAACAGTCCCCCTTTCGGTTCTCCGGGCGGGGACTACTCAAGAGGACGTCGTTATCAGGAGAAAGAAAACTGGCATTCTACGGATCGGAGCGTGGACTGTCAGATCCCTTAATCGGACAGGTAGGTTAGAAAATTTAAAAAGGGAAATGGATACGTTAAAGTTAGATATAGTGGGAATTAGTGAAGTTCGGTGGCAGGAGGAACAAGACTTCTGGTCAGGTGAATACAGGGTTATAAATACAAAATCAAATAGGGGTAATGCAGGAGTAGGTTTAATAATGAATTAAAAAAAAACAGGAGTGCCGGTAAGCTACTACCAACAGCATAGTGAACGTATTATTGTAGCGAAGATAGACACGAAGCCCATGCCTACTACAGTAGTACAAGTTTATATGCCAACTAGCTCTGCAGATGATGAAGAAATAGATGAAATGTATGACGAGATAAAAGAAATTATTCAGGTAGTGAAGGGAGACGAAAATTTAATAGTCACGGGTGACTGGAATTCGTCGGTAGGAAAAGGGAGAGAAGGAAACATAGTAGGTGAATATGGATTGGGGGGAAGAAATGAAAGAGGAAGCCGCCTTGTAGAATTTTGCGCAGAGCATGACTTAATCATAGCTAACACTTGGTTCAAGAATCATAAAAGAAGGTTGTATGCATGGAAGAATCCTGGAGATACTGACAGGTTTCAGATAGATTATATAATGGTAAGACAGAGATTTAGGAACCAGGTTTTAAATTGTAGGGCATTTCCAGGGGTAGATGTGGACTCTGACCACAATCTATTGGTTATGAACTGTAGATTAAAACTGAAGAAACTGCAAAAAGGTGGGAATTTAAGTAGATGGGACATGGATAAACTGACTAAACCAGAGGTTTTACAGAGTTTCAGGGACAGCATAAGGGAACAATTGACAGGAATGGGGGAAAGAAATACAGTAGAAGACGAATGGGTAGCTCTGAGGGATGAAGTAGTGAAGGCAGCAGAGGATCAAGTAGGTAAAAAGACAATGGCTAGTAGAAATCCTTGGGTAACAGAATAAATATTGAATTTAATTGATGAAAGGAGAAAATATAAAAATGCAGTAAATGAAGCAGGCAAAAAGGAATACAAACGCCTCAAAAATGAGATCGACAAGAAGTGCAAAATGGCGAAACTGGCATAGCTAGAGGACAAATGTAAGGATGTAGAGGCTTATCTCACTAGGGGTAAGATAGATACAGCCTACAGGGAAAATTAAAGAGACCTTTGGAGAAAAGAGAGCCACTTGTATGAACATCAAGAGCTCAGATGGAAACCCAGTTCTAAGCAAAGAAGGGAAAGCAGAAAGATGGAAGGAGTATATAGAGGGTCTATACAAGGGAGATGTACTTGAGGACAGTATTATGGAAATGGAAGAGGATGTAGATGAAGATGAAGTGGGAGATACGATACTGCGTGAAGAGTTTGACAGAGCACTGAAAGACCTGAGTCGAAACAAGGCCCCGGGAGTAGACAACATTCCATTAGAACTACTGACGGCCTTGGGAGAGCGAGTCCTGACAAAATTCTTCCATCTGGTGAGCAAGATGTATGAGACAGGCGAAATACCCTCAGACTTCAAGAAGAATACAATATTTCCAGTCCCAAAGAAAGCAGGTGTTGACAGATGTGAAAATTACCGAACTATCAGTTTAATAAGTCACAGCTGCAAAATACTAACGCGAATTATGTACAGACAAATGGAAAAACTGGTAGAAGCCGACCTCGCGGAAGATCAGTTTGGGTTCCGTAGAAATGTTGGAACACGTGAGGCAATACTAACCTTACGACTTATCTTAGAAGAAAGATTAAGAAAAGGCAAACCTACGTTTCTAGCATTTGTAGACTTAGAGAAAGCTTTTGACAATGTTGACTGGAATACTCTCTTTCAAATTCTAAAGGTGTCAGGGGTAAAATACAGGGAGAGAAAGGCTATTTACAGTTTGTACAGAAACCAGACGGCAGTTATAAGAGTCGAGGTGCATGAAAGGGAAGCAGTGGTTGGGAAGGGAGTGAGACAGGGTTGTAGCCTCTCCCCGATGTTATTCAATCTGTATATTGAGCAAGCAGTAAAGGAAACAAAAGAAAAATTTGGAGTAGGTATTAAAATCCAGGGAGAAGAAATAAAAACTTTGAGGTTCGCCGATGATGTAATTCTGTCAGAGACAACAAAGGACTTGGAAGAGCAGTTGAACGGAATGGACAGTGTCTTTAAAGGAGGATATAAGATGAACATCAACAAAAGCAAAACGAGGATAATGGAATGTAGTCGAATTAAGTCAGGTGATGCTGAGGGAATTAGATTAGGAAATGAGACACTTAAAGTAGTAAAGGAGTTTTGCTATTTAGGGAGTAAAATAACCGATGATGGTCGAAGTAGAGAGGATATAAAATGTAGACTGGCAATGGCAAGGAAAGCGTTTCTCAAGAAGAGAAATTTGTTAACATCGAGTATAGATTTAGGTGTCAGGAAGTCGTTTCTGAAAGTATTTGTATGGAGTGTAGCCATGTATGGAAGTGAGACATGGACGATAACTAGTTTGGACAAGAAGAGAATAGAAGCTTTCGAAATGTGGTGCTACAGAAGAATGCTGAAGATAAGGTGGGTAGATCACGTAACTAATGAGGAGGTATTGAACAGGATTGGAGAGAAGAGAATTTTGTGGCACAACTTGACTAGAAGAAGGGATCGGTTGGTAGGACATGTCCCGAGGCATCAAGGGATCACAAATTTAGCATTGGAGGGCAGTGTGGAGGGTAAAAATCATAGAGGGAGACCAAGAGATGAATACACTAAGCAGATTCAGAAGGATGTAGGTTGCAGTAGGTACTGGGGGATGAAGGAGCTTGCACAGGATAGATTAGCATGGAGAGCTGCATCAAACCAGTCTCAAACTGAAGACCACAACAACAACAACAACAACAACAACAACTTTAAATTCATGGCAAAAGCCATATGAGATTCCATAATAATAGATCCAATAACACCCATCATTGTGTGCCCAACCAAAGATAGCTAAATAACAAATCACAGTTTGTCCAGTTGTTAATATCATTAATAGCTCAGTGCATGCTGTTAGTAAAATACTCAATATACCCCTTAAGGAATGTTAGACATATGAGAAAGATTACACTAAATGAAGTTCTTACAATATTGTCAATAAAGTTAAAAATATAAAAATACCAGAAAATGGAACATTTTTATCACTCAATATACTAACATGTATACAAACATTCCAGTAACAAAGACTACAAGTATCATTAAAAGCAACTATCTGAAATATAAGTAAACTCACTCAAGCAGAAGCCTATGAAACAGTAGAACTACAGTTAATGATTACCTACAACTACTTCTCACTGAAGAATAAAACTGATCTCCAACAAAATATGATAGAAAAGGGTTCATGCCTAGTGAGTATATTAGCTGATATTTTCATTAACACTTCAGATAGGGAAAAAAATGACAAGTTCACTCAAACAGCAGTTTATTCACCAGGGAAGAGAGAAAAATAAGAGTATCAACTTTTAAGATTTAAAAATTTCAAATGAGAAATCTGAACACAAAATATTTTTAGTAAACCAATGACAACAGATGAAATTATCCACAACAAAACATGCCATCTGACAGCACACAAGCTTGCATATTTTCATTCTTTGATATAGAAACTGGTCAACTTACAGTTGGGAAAAGAAAACATTGCATAAGAATTAGATATTCTACAAAATATGGCTATGAATAATAGTTATCCTAAACTTTATCGACACATTATTCAAAAAGAAAAACCAACAAAACACACATCAACCCCCTAGATGAAATAACTTTAATCAGACACACAAGCAAACAGCAGCAAAAACGTTTTTGTGTGGCAATATTTAGGTATAGTTTCTGAAAAACTATCCAATGTTTCAAGAATACAAAACTATACTGTAGCTACAGTAACATTAACAATTTACAATGATTATTGAGGTATAAGGTTCACTTCAGCAGTCGCCAGAGTGTCCCAGGTAACAGGTGTTACTGCTCATGCACAGTTATGACGATGTAGAAAGCACATGCTTGGTGTTTGCTCTGTACATATGCTTGTCATTGCATTTCTGTTTGGAATTTTGTGCATAGTGGGGCATCACCTGACCGAGTACAGCACTGCAGCATATTGTTTTAGAGGGGGACACACGGAGTTATTGGACTTGACAATTATTTTATCATATCCTGTCCAGATAAGGAAGGCAAAGTAAGGAATTAGTTCTTGACATAATATTCACTTCAAAACTAGACTCTGCAGTATAATCACATAGGCTTCTGCAGAAAGAGTCAGTTGACGTAAACGTTTCCCAAGTATGGTGCCATGTCGAAATATATAAATAAAAAAGCTATCCTGAAAAAACCAGGAGGCGGCCACCGTAACTGTAGCCGAAACGTGGATTTCTCTAGCAGAGGGGTGGTTCTTTTTTCCCCATTATGACACAATACCATACTCAGACAGTTTTAGTTTTATTTCTAGACCATGCCCTCTTAGACAAATTATAGATTCCGGTTTATCTTCTGAAGAAGGCTCAATTACTTGGGCTGAAACCTAGGTAAAGGTCGGTTTCATTACCACAATTGAGGCTGATAGTTTCTTATATATTTCTTATATATACTCAGAAAACCTTTATGTCAATGGACTCTACAGTTCGAAATACTCCAATATTATGCTTTGTGGTGACTTTAACACAGTTTTATTTATTTATTTTCTTATTCATACTCTACAATACCGTTATGTAGCATTTCCAATCAGGTTTACATCTACACAGCACTGCAAAAAGCTAGTAAGGAGGAATACAAATTTCTTGTAAAAAATAAAAAAAAGTTACTTGTATGCACTAGAACTGTTCCACTTCAAACTGTGTACAAAATGAACAAGGTTTTCTGTGAAGGCAAGATACTGGAAAGCTGGCAGTTTATATTCTACTCTAGGAACAAATATAAAGCCATATGTAGAGTTACAGTGATAATGTCTATACTTTACTAATAAATTTAATTGTAAATTGTAAACAACAAAAATTAAGAAATAACGTCAAGCCTATAAGAGGTACCAGGTAAGTGTTAAAGCATGTACTGTTGTCGAAAAACATTGTGTTCCACAGTAGGTAGATTTTTGAAATTCTGCTAAAGCTGTCACTACATTTGAAACAAAATATTTTATTCAATACTATTGACCAAATTTACCTGCTTAGCCATCTTTAAGTGAACATTTACATATGTTCACATGAATATAGCATTAAGAGATCTTGCATTATGCCATAAAAGAAACGGATATCAGCCAATACTCCAAAACCATTGGGATTTCGTAAGCCGTACTGAATTGCATAACTCACCTCAAAGTGTACATTTGTATGTCCATATTCACACAGAAGTACTTGGTATTAAGCTTTTCACTGTGGTTTTTGGGATGCCAATTTTCTTGCGGTACCAGTTTGCTTCTTTATTATGGCACAATGTCATACATGCCAGAAAATGAAAATGTACTCTTGAAATTAAGCAAACAATTTAAACTAGCCAATAGCGTGAAAATGAAACCCTTTATTTCAAATAAATTGACTGTCTACATGGAAAAGATTAATAAAAGCCAAATTTCTTTGGCAAACCGGCACAAATAGCTTCATGGGTCCGCAAGTTACTGCTCAATTGCCGATAACATGGCAATAAAATAAAATCAGAAAACTGAAACTAGTAACATATTATTTTAGTCTCCCAAGACACTGTGAATGTATTTTAATTCATTTGATATCTCCTGGCCATTCACCGTGAGAAATGTAAATTATAAGAAAAAAGCAAAATCACAAAACGTAAACACGGGTCACATGGACACTATCGCCACTATAAGTCAGACTACTCTGCACGTGCATTAATCAGGCAGCTTGGGGACACCAGGAAAATTATCCCATGTAGCATCTGACTACTTGCTGCTACTGTTCATATAGCCAACAGCCACACTTCAGGTATCCCGAAGCAGGAGAAGGTGCTGCTCCTACAGGACTCGAGCTCTGCACATGCGTGTTAGCCTGCTGGCAACTGCTCAAATGAACCTATATATACCACAAAAATCAGAGCCTTTTTCGTGGCCAGGAATATGCAAAATTAACTGAAGAATGTTTGAAATTTTATATTAGACAAACAATAAGTGACAACAGCCCATCCACCTTTGCTGCATACTTAAAAAACACCAACCATAATTACCTAATTCACTACAAATATCTAATTCACTACAAATATCTAATTCACTACAAATATCTAATTCACTACAAATATCTAATTCACTACAAATATCTAATTCACTACAAATATCTAATTCACTACAAATATCTAATTCACTACAAATATCTAATTCACTACAAATATCTAATTCACTACAAATATCTAATTCACTACAAATATCTAATTCACTACAAATATCTAAATCACTACAAATATTGCATAAGTTACAGAAAGGGAAAGTTATGGATGTGATGGAAGAAACTGAAATGTACATCAATCTAAAAGACCAGTCGGACAGAGCTTTAAAGAACAAAATGACCTGTGAAATGGTAAGTTCCTACACAATTTCTTGCCAGTTCTACAAAGAAGTGTCATAGAACCTTAGAATGCATAATGATCACAATATTCATTAATAAATATGACAGCAATGCAAAAAATTATGCAACCATAAAGAAGGCCATGAAAGGTTTTCTTCAATTTTCCTGGATTTCAGTACTGTTTCCTTCGATTACTGTGAATTATATAGAAGATCTTTGTAACAACTATTCAAGAATGACTTTCTCCCACTATAACAAAACAAATAATTCCAAGGAAACCATTATTGATTAAATGATTTAACTACATAGATAAAAAAATCTACTCAGCAAGTGGTGGCAGAACACACATATAAAAGATTGTTGTAATTGGCAAGTTATCGGAGCCAGTGGCTCCAGGCAGAAGGGTTGAAGCGGTAGGAAGAAGGGTTAGGGAAAAGGACTGGAGATGTCTAAGAAAAGGGATAGATTTTGGGAAAGTCACCCAGAACCAGGCGTCAGTCTTTCCTTCTCATCGTGTATGGTAAGTCTCCCCTTCACCCTTCTTCTTTCTCCCTTCCCCTTCAACCTTTCTGTCTGAAGAAGGATCCACTGGCTCTGAAAGCTTGCCAATCACAATAGTCTTATGTGTGTGCTCTGCCGTCGCTTGGTGAGTAGGTTTTTTATCCATCCAGTTAAATAATTTTACAAATAATTCCAAGTTATTTCATGGAAATTATGTACAGTCATACTTACAACAGTGATAAATGATAATTAAGTACACTTCAGAACAAAGGCCTATATAGCTTAATATATGAATCCAGTAAAATAATTATCATCTTCTTGTGTATGTACGTTAAAAACATCAACTTTTTGTATAAAAGCTTTGCAACAGCTGCTCAAAAGTAATATGCTCCTAAAATAACAAAAACTATTTCCAATTTCTTTTATGACAATTATATGTGCAAAGACATACATGGCGTAATATACCATTAACAAATCATCTATAAAAGAAATTATAGTCCTCCTTTTAGATCTTGGGATATGACTTGTTCCTATGTTAAATTCACAGGTGATACCAATGCATCTAATGTATAACACTTCTGTCTGAGATACTTTAAAACTGCCTGAAGCGGAAATTGTACAATCATACTTCAAATAAAGAAAATATTGGCTGAAGACATCACAAAATCATTTAAAAAGATTGGAATTACAGCTGAATAAAGAACAGTGGAGCTGGAATGAGTAAAAAAACCAAGACTGGAATGACGAATAAGACTGAAGCATGAATGATGAATGACAGAACTGGAATGAGAAACGAGACCAGCTACATGGGAAGAATTGACGACAGTCATGATGAATGATCACAGATAAACTGTATTTATTGAAAATGGACATTAAAGACAGAATAACATCCCTGACTTTTAACCACCTCCAACACACAACATATCTGGCCTACTGCTACCACATTCAATAGCCGGCCGATGTAGCCGTGCGGTTCTAAGCGCTTCAGTTTGGAACCGCGTGACTGCTACGGACGCAGGTTCGAATCCTGCCTCGGGCATGGATGTGTGTTATGTCCTTAGGTTAGTTAGGTTTAAGTAGTTTTAAGTTCTAGGGGACTGATGATCACAGCAGTTAAGTCCCATAGTGCTCAGAGCCATTTGAACCACATTCAATAGCACGTCAGCACCCTCGCAAGAGGAACTAAATTTCTGTTTACACTTTTCAAATGGCCTCAAAATAATAGCTCCTATTGTACCAACCAACATCCGTTTCCAGCAGTAAGTATTAAGAACTGTTCTGCATTAGACTCTACACCACTTAGTAAAAAATAGAAATTTGTTTCATCTACTTTTTACCGTAGATGCTCAAGCAGAAAACAAAGTATCACTACATATAATTATTGTTTATGTCTGCTATCATCAGTAACCTAATGCAATCTGTCCAAGTATGGAAGGCATCACAAAAACAAGCAGATAAATGATACTTGCAGATATTGTGAACAAAATATTTTACACTCATTGTACTAACCTGGAAAGTACATGATCTAAGTTGCAGCCCTTCTTGTAACCACTGATCCAGATGTGCTAAATACTGAACAGTTATACGCTTCTCTTTTGTCAAAGAAGTCACAGGGAAAGACCTTGTGACGATCTGCTCACAAGCTAAAATAAATTTTAACACGTATCATTCATTTTATTCACTTGCCAGTCCACCATTTAAATCACAATTTTAGCACATCATATTCATTAATACACTGAATACTCTCCAATATTTACTTAAAATAAAAATACCATTGCAACAGACAGTTAAAAAAGAGAGACATACTTACCAAATGGATCACAAGGGATTCCTTTAAATATAATGCGATAGTTTGTTAGGAATATGGCACCCTCTGCTGGCAGCAGTGGTGGTCCACCAAGTGCCCCGCCTGTTCCTTCTTCCCTACCATCAGGTAGCAAGTACACCCTGATTCCATCTATTACAGGTTCTTCACCAGGTAGCATGCTTGGTGTCAAGATCTTGGGCTGTAAATCAAAATAATGGTCACGATCACACAGGTTTTCTGAGTGCAATTAATTAATTAATTATGAGCTTTCAGGTGTTCAGCCAAGCTGTTATCTTCAGAAAAACAACAATTCAGGTGAGCATTCAAAAGTGGACAGTTAAAATAACAAGTGTTAACAAAAAATCTAATGAGTATACAAAGTATGCTGCATGAAATTTAATAGAGCATACGTTCAGCAATTTCTAACTCTGTAATTAGAAAATGTTGAGGCATTCAATTACTTATGTACTTTTCCTATTATGCTGCATAGTTGATGAAGGAATGAATCTAACAGTGCTGAGAATTCTGCTTTAATTTTTGCCCATGGGCTTACTGCGTGCATTTCATAAACATTAGCCCTAGTTCCATTCTCTTTATAATATATACAATTTTGAGGTTTTCTTAAATCACACACCTAGTCATGCAAAATATTACAAATAAAACTGAATATGCAATTTTGAATTACTCAAATAAATAAAACTCATTTTCTTTGAATATATTGCAGTTCATACAATACATAGTCAACTAATAGTTTGACTGAATGCTGATACTATCCACACAAATCTTTAAGCTAACAGAAAACATTAAGCACGATGTCATACCTTCTGAATAGGTGGTAGTCTCTTTGATTCCCGATGTACAGCTTCCAGAGTTTCTATGTGCATGTGAACAACACCAGGTACCATCTGATGGAGGCTACGGATGTGTTCTGCACTAACACCACCTTCAGTGCACACTTTATCTACAAATCGTGACACCAAACGGATCACAGCTGATCCCATTTCACCAGGATCTTGTTCTTCAAAACCAGACTCAGCATCTGCACTGTCACTTTCAGCCACACTATAAGTGTTATACAAGGAATTAGTACCTCTTTAATTGTTCACAAAACAGTATAACACTGTGGTCATTTTATTTGTCATTAATTCAATAAATCATTTTATCAGTGCATAGAAGTTAAACTGAAATTTTGGATTAATGAAGTGACTGTCTACACTCTGCAGCCAGACCATTGAGCCACAACACCAGGACAATGTAGCAGTGAGTATTTGTAAGCTCTGAAAACTAATGCCAGTTTGTAAGCTGCCTACCACAATTCAGTTGTTTCCCATATGCTGCATGCCACTCAGCAACTCTGCTATATATTTCCAGTGTTTTTACACTTAACAGCTCTGCTTATCTTTCTTCAAGCCATTCTTTTCTCTGGGTTATGTTGGTGTATTTCATTAACAGCTCCTGCCCTCTCCTCCTTTTTAAGAAAATTGCCAGGTGACTTTCCTGCTATTTTTAAGAACACAATTGTAAGCACAAAATCTTTCCTCCACATTCTACTATCACTTGACTGACTTCATTTCAGAGGAATTTGGAACTATCCAGAACAGTAATTGCATCAAGTATCTGAACTTCCATTGTGATATAGGACAGTTATTCAGAAGTAAGGTCCTTTCCTCCCCCCCCCCCCCCCCCCCAGAAAACTATTTTTATTAAATTCCTTACATATTTCTCTACTTCTCTACATAGTTAAGATATTTGTTTAAACATTTGTCATAATGTTCTGCAAGCTCTTGTATCCATAAGTCATGGACGACTGTCTTTAACTGCTTCTTTCACCTCGTCATCTGTTGCAAAGTGCTTGCTGCTGAGAAAATCGTTTAGGCAATGGACCTAGTGAAAATCGCTCAGCACCCTGTATGAAATGTACAGTGGGTGGACAATCTGTTCCCATCCAAAAGAACTAATCACGTTTTGGGTGAGAATGGCTGAATGGTGTCCAGTGTTCGTCATGCAACAACAAATCTTTTTCTGTGTTGCATATCTAAGTTTAGTCAGGTTAGCGCAGTAAGCATCTGCAATTATTGTTGTCCCTTACTGCATAAACTCTATCACCGAGACTCCACATCTATCCAAAATACGGTTGCCGACTTCGACTCCTTGCATGACGCCATTCCCTCTAATGATGTTTAGACCCTGCGATCATGTGAGAAACCCACGTTTCATCCCTTGTGACAGTTTTCTCTAAAAATTTATCATCTTCTGTATCATATCGGTCCAAAAACTCAAGAGCAAAAGCCGGTAAGCAGGCTGGGAATCCAACACACACACACACACACACACACACACACACACACACACACACACACACTATTTGTAAAATTGCAATTTTTCAGGGACAATTTTGTGCAAAGTTGTTCTACCCACATTCAGAAATTCCAATCCTAATCATCAGTCTTCAAGAATCTTCTCATTGATGGCTTTGATTCATTGATTGAGAGTATGGGACCAAACGGCGAGGTCATCAGTCCCGTGATTCCAAACTGGGTTACGTAAGAAAGAGGGTCTGCTAAAAGTGGACGGATTCAGTCAGGGGAGTGGAATTAAAGAATGAACATTCCACACACACAGTAAAAGTATAAAAGGTGAGACCAAATCGAAAAACTGGAAAAAAAAGGGGGAGCGGCCATGGGGTCACAAACTGTGAAAACTGCAAAAGGAGTCCCAATCACAACCAACCCACCCACCCCTGCTCCGTGACTGAAGGAGAACCTCATATCTGGAAATAAAAAACACTTCCACGGAGGAAACCGAAGACCAGGTCAACCATCCGTGGATCGTCTGCTAATATTAAATTTAAGGAAGCAAGAAGACTATAGTTAGCACAAAGGGTCGAAAGAAAGGGACATGCCACCAATATGTAAGATATCGTCAGTCTGGCACCACAATCACATTGTGGAGGTGGATCACTACGTAGGAGGAAACAATGGTGAGCCGGGTATGGCCAATGCGTAAATGGCATAAAACAGTGGACTCCTTCAGAGAGGGGTGGAAAGAAGTGCCGCAAACTTTAGTAGACTCCTTGATTGTGTGGAGTTTATTACTATGAGCAGTAGCACTCCAGATGGCATTCTACTGTTGGGCGAAGAAAGATTTGACGGAGATCCGCATATCCACAGCTGGAATCATGAAAGGACATGGGGGTAAGTATCTTATTCTCTAGCCAAACCATCAGCCAATTCATTCCCTGGGGTTTCCACATGACTTGGGATCCAGAGAAAGACAACTGAACAGGCGGCACACTCAAGGACAGAGAGAAGGGGTGACAAGAGTAGCATCGATTGATAGCCTGTAGTCTGCTCTTGGAGCCGAAACAAAACAGTATGGAGCGAGGCCTGAGAAACAAAAAGGTGGGCCCTGTAAATGGCTAGAAGCTCTTCTGTAAATACACTACATGATCCTGGCAACAAGTGGTGCTCAAAACCGGTAGGAGACGTGAAAGGGTATCCCACCTTATTAGTAGTCTTAAAACCATCAGTGCAAAAGATGGTGGCACCCTGGAACTCTGCAAGGATGGCACATACAAGATGCTGGTAAACCATAAGAGCAACAGAGACCTTGGGACCCTGGAAGAGATCAGGTCTAACCCATGGTCTATGCATCGTCCAAGGGCAGGGATGGGGGTGGGGGGGGGTGGGGGGGGGAGGGTATGGGAGGAAAGGCACGTGGTGCAGTCCAATGAATGCAGGTGGAGATCCTGTCAGTGAGACGCGTGCCAAGCGGCAATCCCACCCGTGGGCAGGTGTTAGGAGGGAGACATTCCTCATTGGCGAAGAGCACAGGGTGCACAGGATGGTCAGGGAATTGGCGAATGACGACTGCGTAAGAAACAAGGAGTTGGCACCGTCGGACGTGAATCGGGGGAATCCCTGCTTCTGTGAGGAGACTATCAACAGGACTAGTGCAATAGGCACCAATAGCCAGACGCACCCCATAATGATGGACAGGGTCAAGGAGTTTCAAAGTCGAAGGAGCTGCTGAGTCATAAAACTGACTACCCTAATCGAGGCTGGCCAAGACCAGAGCATGGTAAAGATGGAGAAGAGTGAAATGGTCTGCACCCCAAGACGTGTGGGCCAGGAGGCAGAGAGCATTAAGCTTTCGCATGCATGTAGTCTTTAGGTGGTAAATGTGGGGCAGCCATGTCAGCTTGTTATCAAAAGTAAGGCCCAAGAAACAGGACTGTGCTACAACATTGAGGAGCTGGTTGCCTAAATAAAGTTCTGGATCAGGGTGTACTGTGGGTTGACGACAAAAATGGATAACCAACATTTTGGAGGGGGAAAACTGGAAGCCATGGGTGGTGGCCCACGCAGTGGCCAGTCGGATGGTGCCTTGGAGCTCATGCTCAGCAGATGCCACCGAGTGGTAGCTGCACCAGATGCAAAAATCGCCAACGCACAATGCCGGGTAACCAGATGCCCAACAAAGAAGCCCATTTATGACAATGAGGAAGAGTGTGACATTTAGCACAGAACCATGTGGGATATCATTCTATTGAATCTGAGGGGTGCTGAGAAGAGCCGGTAAGATAAAAACTGTGGATAAAAATCAGAAGGGGACCACGGAAGCCCCAGTCATGGGGGGTAACTAAATTGTGATGCTGCCAAGCCATGTCATACGCCTTATGTAGGTCAAAGAAAACTGCGACAAGGTGCTGGAGGTGAGTAAAAGCCTGTCGGATGGCTGATTCTAATCGGAGTAAATGGTCAGTTGGAGATCGCCTTGCCCAGAAGCCACATTGATATGTTGACATAAGGCCCTGAGATTCGAGTACCCAACATAATCTGGAGTTGACTATCCTTTCTAGCAGTTTACAAAGCACATTCGCAAGGCTAATGGGGTAGTAGATGTCTAGAGACATTGAGTTTTTCCCGGGCTTAAGGACAGGAATAACTATACTGTCTCACCATTGTGACAGGAAAGCACCTGCAAGCCAGTTGTGATTGAAGACCCTGAGGAGCTGTTGCCTCTGGGGAACATCCAAATGTTGAATCATCTGATTGTGAATGGAATCTGGCCCTGTGGCTGTGTCACATGAAGAGCTAAGAGCCTGCACCAATTCTCATTCAGCAAAAGGGCATTATAGGGTTCAACGTGGTGTGGGATGAAATGGAGAGGGGTCTGTTCAACTCTGCGTTTCTGCTCTAGAAAGGTAGCAGGGTAGGAAGCAGACGATGATGCCATCACAAAGTGTGTCGCAAGGTGTTCTGCGAGGACCAATGGATCAGTGCACACAGCTCTTTGGAGGTTCAGACCCTGGACAGTTGACTGTTGCTGGTGGCCTGGAACACTACAGAGATTTGACCAAACCTGCGATAAAGAGGCATACGTCACCAGGGAGGAAACATAGCGCTCCCAGCATTCCTTTTTACTCCACTTAGTAAGGTAACGAGCCTTAGCTCGGAGACACTTAAAAGTGAGGAGGTTTGTCTGGGAGGGGTGTCGCTTAAATTGCTGCAGTGCCCATCGACAGTCCTGGACAGTGACTGCGATGTCCTTGGTCCACCACGGTACTGGCCAATGACAAGGGACCCTGTGCTGTGGATAGGGGACAGCAGTGCCAGCAGCATGCAAGAGCGGTAGAGATGCCTTGCATGAATACATCAATGGTATACGAGAGAGAGGTGTCAAAGCAGACAGCAGTAATGTATAAAGGCCAATTGGCTGTGGAATGCCCAACGTGGGGGCGTGTCTGCCTCGCGGCAGCAGGGGAACGATGCTGTCGCTGGAAAGTAGTCACTGTAACAAAGGTCATCATGGGATGACCAATGTAGGGAAGCCACGAGAGCAGGGAAGGAGATCGTGAGATCAATAGCAGAGAAGGTGCCATGAGCGACACTGAAATGGGTAGGGAAACCATCATTGAGGAGACACAAATCAAAGTCCGTGATAAGTTGGTCAATTAGGATATCCTGACCCGTTGAAGTGACACTCCCCCACAGTGGATGGCGGGCACTGAAATCCCCAAGGAGGAGAAACGGGGGTGGCAGTTGCTAGATTAAGGTAGATAGTGCAACATAAGCGAGTGGTCGACCTGTAGGGAGGTAGACATTGCAAAGGGTGATTGCCGGAGTCGTGTGCACTCTAACCGCTATCACTTCCAAGGAGGTACGTACGGGGATCCAGACACTGAGGACATTGGAACGAACCAAAGTGCAGACCCCCACCAAAGTGCAGACCCCACCAGATGCTATCCCTGGGCCAGCACGGTTCAAACAGAATGCCCAATAACGACAGAAAGTTGGAGAGTGGTCATCACGGAAATGCGTTTCTTGGAGAACAAGACAGAACGCCGAATAAGAGGAGACAAGACATTGCATTTCCAGTAGGTGACGATAGTATCTGTTGCAGTTCCACTGGACGATTGTGTGGCGTGAGTCCAAGGTAGGCAAGAAGGAGCCGAGGAAGAGGTCAGGTCACTTTGTCAGTAGTTGTCACCAACAAGGAGAGGGTGACATCCATAAATAAGATGTCAGACTCAGGTTTCGAGAGGCAAGTTGGCACCTCTGGGGGCACCTTGTTGTGGGATTTAAGTTTTTTCTTCTTCTGTTTCTGAGGTGAAGGAGGGCAGGACACAGGGAGAGTACAGGCGTCTGCAAGATAGGGGACCGAAAGAGAGCGGGCGACCTTGGAGTGCACAGATGGTGCACCTCGTGGCCTTGTGGTGGTGAGAGTCTTCTGGCCTGAGAGATGCCAGGGAGAGGGTTCCTGGGAGGGAGCCCGATCACCGGTAGAAGCCGAAGAAGGTGGGGTGGGGTGGGGTACTACTTCGACTGGGGAGGGGGAGTAACTCCCTGCCCGGAGGTTGTGGGAACTGCAGGGGAGTTGGAGGGGAGAGTGAGGTGGGGCTGGAGTAAGGAAGAGGGAGGAGGGGGAGGAGGAGGAGGAAAGGAAGCAACAGAGGAAAAAGTTGAAGATAGTGACACCGCATGGAGTCTCTCACACTTTTGTCGAGCCTCAGCGTAAGACAGGTGGTTGGCACAGTTGACACACATAGGAGGCAGAACACAAGGGCTTCCCTCATGGACTGGGTGGCCACAGTCACCACACAAAGGATCCGCCGTACAGCAGGAAGACATATGCCGAAAACGAAAGCACTGCATAGGTGGAGGGATGTATGGCTTCACGTCACATCTGTAGCACATAACCTTGCCCCCCTCGAAAGCTAGAGTGAAGATGCCAGTATCGGTGTGGTTGTCTTTGCGACCCTTCTGCACATGTTGAACAAAATGAATGCCACGCCGCTCCAGATTAACCCGGAGTTCCTCATCAGTTTGCAGGTTGAGGTCCGTATGAAAAATGACACCCTGGCCATATTCAGAGATTGGTGAGGAGTGATAGACACTGGGACGTTGCCAAGATAATCACAGGCATGAAGAGCTGCAGATTGGGTGGGAGAAGCAGCTTTGATCAACATGGAGCCCAACTGCATCTTACTAACAGACTCCACTTCACCAAACTTGTCTTCAATATTTTCCACGGGGGGAGGGGGGGGGGGATGGTGGTGAAAGTGTCCCCATCCGTTCTAGCACAGACGAGGTAACGGGAAAGGGTTTCAGCCCAACATAGTGAACCTGGCCCTTCTCCAATGGGGTAGCCAGGGAAGGGAAGGCTGTCTGGGCATATGAGGCAGCATTTAAGGATCCTTCACCATTCGAAGAGATGGCCGTGTGAGAACGGCCAGATTTTTTAAGCTTGATATGCTTCATGCGCCAAGCATCCACCCTGATACCACCCGCCCTGACCAGGGGCTCTCCCCATGGGCGCCACCCAGCCATAGCAAGGGCCATCTGGCATGGCGGCTGTTGCTGGGAGTTCTGATGCTCCAAGGAGACAAGCAACCAATCCTTGGCATACAATGGGGAGGGAACAGCTCAGGTATCAGTTGTGTGATCCCTGTGTTGTCAAGGGGCTCAGCAGTACGAGTGCATAACAGCCCCACCACATGGGCTGGCTACATGTGCTGGTGACCTAGCACAGTGGAACGGGGCTACAGTGGGGAAGGGAGGGGGGAGAGGAATCCACCCCGTAGATGCTAGGGAGAGAATTCTTCCCCATATGGCTCACACTAAAAACAGGAAATTTTTAAGTGGAAGTTAAACCTCAAGTGAGGACCGAAACGCCGAAAGGGTGAAAAAACAGGCAAAAGGAACAAAACTGCAACCAGTACAGGAAACCAGGGGAATAGCCAGGTTGACATAAATCAGAACTCTCAGAGAGCAGAAGGAGGTGGCAATGGGGGAGGAGCTGGGATAGGGAGAGAGGGGCAGGGAGAAGGAAATGCAGCTAGGAAATGAAGAATGAGCTTCAATCAATGGCTTTGACCAGTCTTCAGAGATCACCGATGGTTGGCCTGATCGTGGTTCATCATGTACATTTTTCTGTCTTTCCTTGAAAGCTCTCATCCACTTCCTCTCTTTGCTGCCACTCACTGCATTGGGGCTATACTCTTCACTTATATGTCAATGAATTTCTGCTGTTCGAATGTTCCTTGCTGTCATCACTGGTCATATTTCACAGTTGGCAGGATGATCAGTAATTTTAAACATTTTAAATTAACTCTGCAAACAGCACTCTGTGACAATACCAATGCAAATGGTGTTTGATTAGCAAGAGTGTGTGTGCATGTACATTTCTATGTTCATGTGACATTTGAATAGTTGCAGCGATTCAGATCTTACTTTTTGAATAATGCTCTTAATTCTACTGAACTTGTCACTCATTTCATAAATCTGTGATCAGTTGTGACCAACCTATCTATTCCAACTTTATTACTTCAGATAAAAACTCATTTGTCAACTACAGATGACAACTCATTTTTCAACTACAACCTAAAATTCTAGGTAATATAACTTGGTTCTGATGTAACATCACACACTCTTTCAACCATTACATAAAATTAAATTCTCTGTTCCTTTCCATATCAATCTCTTTCCTTATGTTTACTTTATCAGCTATCTTCATGGTTCAAATTATCATATCTGATTTCTCTTTCAAAAATTATACCCAGCTTTATCAATATGTACTGGAAGTCAGAATCATCTCTTATTCTGGGTGACGTAAGTTAAATGAGTCAATCCTGCAAAGGACAACTCTGTGTACTGCTTATCTTAATTTTAACACCTTTTGAGAAAAGCCATTTGAAGTGATTACAGTATTTCAATTGAAAACCCTTGATTCTGATAACTAATGTTACGTAAAAGATGATTTAACTAGTATAATTTAATTACAACACTGATAAATATACACAGATAACACTCTTAATTCTTTGCAACAACAAAACCCAAATTCCGTTTTGTAATCCTGTGATCAAACCAAATAGTTTGATACATCGCAATAACATTTATTTTGATTTTATTTTGGCATTCTAGAAATTTTTGTATGTTTTAGCCCTTCGACACCTTTCCAATACAGTTGAAATGATACATCATCAACATGATTTACTTTCAAATGGAACCAACAATTTGTGAGGAACTCTGAAGATAATTTAGATGCACTGAACTATCTATACACAATGTCCAGTCATATTAATGCAACCACCTGTCAGAAGCCTGAATAACCACCCTTTACAGTGTGGAACACTGGGAGATATGCAGGAAGAGAGTCAACAAGGTCCTGGAGGGTACCAACAGGTTTGAGGCTTGTGGAGCTGTGCTGATTCCAGTGCAGTGGTCATCTGCTCTAGCTTTCTAGGTTGAGGATCCATGTTGCATACATCCTGATCAAAGTGGCCCACAGATTCTCTATTGGGTTGAAATTGGAGTCTGGTGGCCATGGGAGTATGGTAAACTCATCCTGGTGCTCTTTGAAGTGGTAAGTTGCCTTGTCCTGCTGGTAGAAGCTATTGCGCTGAGGAAAAACAAACTGTAAGTAGGGATGGACAAGGTCCCCATGGATTGATGCGTACTTGTGTTGATCCAATTGTTCCTTCCAGAATGATAAGATCATCCAGGGAATGCCACGAAAACATTCCCTACATCATAATGCTCTCTCCTCTGGCCTGGACCTTCCAACAATTGTTGCAAGATGTTTGCTTTCTCGTGTTTTACACTTTACACATCAATGGCCATCTGCTCAATGGAACATTAAACACCATTCATGTGAATAGGTCACCTTTCTCCACTCACTGGATATCAAGTTGCATTCACAGCCAGTGAACTGCAAGCAATATGGGTGCATGAACCAGACTTCTGCTGTGGAGGCCCATATGCAGCAATGTTCACTGAACAATCATTGAGAAGACACTGTAGGCAACCTCTTGTTCATCTCGCTGGTCATTTGCTCAACAGTTGCACATCTATTCGCCCATACACATCTCCATAGTCGTCATTCAGCCCTGCCACCCATGGCCCTGGTGCTCCACAGTTGCCTCAGTGCCAGGCCATTTTGCCATGCACAGTATATTTCAATCGGAGAAGCACACAAACAGTTTACAAATTTAGCCATTTTGAAAATGCTTCCACCCTCGTCCCGAAAGCCAATGATCTTGCCCATTTGGAGATCAGATAAATAGTTCCATTTCTGCATTATGTCAACTACTGCACTGTTCTCTGCATTCCTGACACTTTATGTACCCTCCACTGCTAGTGCTGCCACCTGCTATGTGTGAATGTTTATTGCACATTTGTGCTTAAAATAGATGGCAGTCACATTAACATGACTGTACCATGTAATTGGTTAACATAGTAACTTGAAATTACATGAAATTTAATCTGATTCATAAGACGTGTCATAATTCTGAAACACAGCTTGTTTAACACCATGAGAATGACAAGAAGCCCACGAAAACTATGCAGTCTCAGCTGGAGGAGAACAGTTGTGTGGACCGTTTTGGAGAGTGTCAAGTTAGTCAGACCAGTGACTGGTTTTTCAATTGTGTTAAATAATATGTTGGCAACACTGACTAGTGTGGATGCACATCACACATGCACCACACGAACCTGCACCATGCTGTGTTGGCAACCACAAGCCAGGTGTCTTGCTATCTAAAACTACCCGTAAATCAAACAGGTAACTCTACGGTTAACTCATCTGGCCAAGCAACATTTTTACTGCCCTTTACGATCCAACAAGTGACTTCACGGAACTATCTACATAAATGTCTTGTGCATTAACTCCTCTGTGGCTCTAGTATGAATTTTGCTCTTTTAACATCCAGAACCTAATAAATGTCCTATTGTCCTGCTGGAAGTAAGTTAACATGGCTTCTCTGTCTAATTCTAGTGTAAAGTTAGCTGTGCTGTCTTGTACATTACTTTGGGTAATTTTTGTCATTAATTGCTGTTTATAATCATACATAGATCCCCCTGACCTATATGCTATTCAGTACTCACCCTGGTACTGCGGCATCTCATGAGGTACATCACTGAAATGTTACAGCATATGTAACCAATATTGATGCAATGTGAGCCAGTAATGGATTAGGAGATAGCCAAGGATATCTAATTATAATTGTTCTCAAATCTATGAAACATTTCACTGACCTGTTTGTTATGCTATTGCTTGCTCTCTCTTCATCATATGCCGAGTCCTGCTTGTGGTTCCGACAACTGCTATCAACTGGCACCAACAAGTACACCATTCGATTTGCGTAATGTATGGCCTGACTATACAATGTTGATTCTTCACTGTTAACTAACTCAGCCTGCTTGTCTGAAATTTCCAGTCAATGTATTCATAAGACACAAAAATAAGAAAATCAAAACAGTTTTTGAATCACATAAATCAAAGTAACATTGAGTTGTTAACAGGCTTACCTGTTTCCAGAGTTGGCCAAATTCTCATTTGCTCTGCAGCAATCTCCAGGGCAGACGGCTCTTGAACGCGACTGAATCCTGATCTACGATCCTTCCATGAGAATTCTTTATTCTGAAAATATTATGGAAACTACCAATGTTGTAACTTTAATTAATTTCATATTCAATAGACAGGTATTAACCATTCAGTATACAACCTTTTCTTGTTTTATTTTCAAGTGCAATCTTATGTACTGGAAACATGACTCTACTCTAAGGGCACAAATACTCATTTTTGTTTGCTGTTTTGAAAATGAGCACACTAGCAATAAAGGGAAGGATACATATAGCTTTATGCAGCAAGGGAAGTGGACTGTCCTCAGATCACACACAAGTGAAGTCACTCACAACACTGCGGAGACAGTAAAGACTTTTGTTGTTTCATGAGTAGATTAATGAGAAGCAACATAATGGACTTCAAAGCAAAAGACAGACAGCCAAATGATAGTTGACAATATATATCCAAATAAGTTTAAGTTCAGTGTATGATATGGAATACAGTTTAAAATGTGCAACACATTAGCACATTTAAATTACATTTACAATTCACTATTCAGCAGCACTGTATCTTCCATGCAAAGGATTATGATTCATAAAATGTAAGGAGTAGAATGCTGTGTTCAAAAATTTAGGCCTTTTTTAAAAATGAAGTGACTGATTTACACATCAATTTGGAGCAGATATAGTAGGGTTTATTTTTCAAAATATGTTTATTATGAAAGGATGTGTTTTTGCAGGACAAATACTAAACACACTTGGTTAAGTGATATAACACATTTCTTCCATATTACCAAAACAGTGTATCCTTTCATGGACCAGAACTTGCAAAAGTATCAACAATGTTAAAAGCTGGCTCTAAATCTGGATGGTTTTACAGCAATATTAAACCTAATCCTCCAGAATACAAGTCCAGTGGTTTAACCACTGTCTCTCCTCATTTGATTAAAGCTCTTCAAGCTCACAGTATGAAACTTTATTTTCCTTGCATAGCAAGGAACCAGTAACTTTTAGAGTTGTCTGTCTTCAAACAACACAACAGTATGTGATAGTAGGGAAGAAATTGTATAAAAATAATGATGAAGTGCACAAATGTGACAATTAAGTATCATTTTACTTATTGCACTTTAACATAAACAATAAAATTAAAGCTTTTACAACTAATATGAGTTAATGTCACTGACCATAACATGTCCAGAGACAACTAAGTGAATGGGAACAGTATAAACTCTTCTTCGTTTTTGCACTACTAAACAAATTTTCCCTATCTTTTTATTATGTTTAATGCTGAAAAGTTGAGGAAGAAAAAGACCTACATAAGTTGCAGTAAATTCGCATATTAAAAAAAATACAAAAACTCAAATGTATACTGTTACGGCAGATTTATTTTTGGTAACTATCAATGTGCGAAATGGTAATAAGAATAGAAAAGAAAAGTGCGAAAAAGCAGTTTGCTAGAAATACTTACCTCCCGAGGGCTGATAGGACTCAGAACACCATCACAACTTAATCGTGACTGTGGACTTGTTTCAATGCGGGGTAAATACAGAGCTTTAATATCCTTTTGAACATCTTGATAAAATGCTGCCTCCCAAAACTGTTGATTCTGCCAGACCGCATGTTCCTATAAAACAGAAGTGAAGCCTCACCACAACAGTATTCTAATGCGATGTTCTGCTACTACTTACCTTAATTTTTGATCAAATGACAGGAATAAGCAACTTAATGGATATATGTTTTTTCTTACATGGAAATTCGTGTTTTACCGCAACAAATATTACTTCATAAACAACATAACACAAAGAGACTGTTAAGGAATATTTAAGATACTGAAATGTGGAAAAATGTAAATTTCTGTCAGAACCACTCAGATATGAAAAGTTCAAATAAAAGTTTCAGTGGGACCTAGAATGTGGTCCTCTGTGAGAAAAAGTGCTTTAACAGGTGTAATACCGGGTGATTCAAAAAGAATACCACAACTTTAAAAATGTGTATTTAATGAAAGAAACATAATATAACCTTCTGTTATACATCATTACAAAGAGTATTTAAAAAGGTCTTTTTTTCACTCAAAAACAAGTTCAGCGATGTTCAATATGGCCCCCTCCAGACACTCGAAAAATATCAACCCGATACTCCAACTCGTTCCACACTCTCTGTAGCATATCAGGCGTAACAGTTTGGATAGCTGCTGTTATTTCTCGTTTCAAATCATCAATGGTGGCTGGGAGAGGTGGCCGAAACACCATAACCTTAACATACCCCCATAAGAAAAAATCACAGGGGGTAAGATCAGGGCTTCTTGGAGGCCAGTGATGAAGTGCATCAACTGAGAAACTTTATAGCTCCCTTAATTCGCCGACAGATGGTGCTTAGCTCTGCCTTTTGTCGTTGCAGAGTTTTAAATTCCTAAAGTTGTGGTATTCTTTTTGAATCACTCTGTATAATTCTGCTGAACTACCAGTTTTTGTCAAACTACGATGGATGAAAAGCACATAAGCAGGGATGTGACACTTTTAGCTGCAACATAAAACTGCTTGGAAATGTCTCTCCTTTCATTTCAGTCTTAATACTTACACAATTCCTTTTTAGAAAGTATCCTTAATATATTCAAGCATCTGCCAGTCAAAGTTTTTCTAGCATTCGCATGATGATCTAACATGGATCTAACAAACCTGTGACTATTTGTGCTGTCATTCTTTGTATACATTCAAATCCCCTGTTAGTCATCTGTGGTAATGAGTACCACACACTTTAGCAGTATTCTAAGATGGGACACAGAAGTATTTTGTCAGTTGTTTCACTTGTAGACTGATTGCAATTTCCCAGTGTCTTGCCAATGAACCAAAGTCTGACACCTGCTTTATCTATTACTGAGCGTATGCACTCATTCCATTTCATATCCCCACTAATTGTTACACAAATTATTGTGAATTTACTAATTCCAATAGTGACTCATAGATATTGTAGTCTTAGTGTACTTCTTTTGTCTGTATTTTGTGAAGTGCACAATTTTACATTTTTGAACATCTAAAGCAAGCTGACAATCTTTGTACCACCCACACTGAAATAATATCAAGATGTGACTGGAAATTTTTTGTAGCTTGTTTCAGATAGTACTCCGAGCATCATCTGCAAAAATTCTGAGGTTGTTATTAATATTGTCTTCTGAGTCACTATAAAGAACATTATCAGCAACAGTCCCAACACGCTCCCCTGGAGCATATCTGACAATATTTCTTCATCTGCTGATAAACTCTCCATCTATGAAATGGAATTGCTATTTTCATTTTATTCTGATGCTTATACATTTATTAACATGTTATTTCAATTTATTTTATGTGATCTTAATAATTGAAACTATGGTGTAGTACAAAACTGTAAATCAATCTACTCTGAATTTTTGAAAATGTAATTTTAATTGAGGTGTGTTGAGTTATACAAACATATCAATAGTTGTATGAAAGAACACCAAAAATAAATCTGAAGAGTGAAAACTGAAAGTGATTGTTGCGATTTTGGTGTGTACCCTGGACAAGGTGTTAGTAACCATATGTCATGTTGCTCCTCATTCGGAACTGATATTCAGCAAGTTAATCTTAAAACTATGATGTGCAGATCATCAAACCACATGCATGCTATTCATGTAGGGTTTTAATAGTAAACAGCATGGGTGTTCAGTGCATAATCTGGGTAATCGAAACCCTGGTGGAGAATGTAATTCAGTTCTCGAAATATACCAAGGGTCTCACTGAGGCCTTCACTGATCATAATTATCCTCCCAACATTGTACAAAAAAATCTCCCATGTCTAATCTTTCCAGTCTCCCACCACCTCCCAAAGCCCCACCGTCCGGCCACAGAGAAGCATTGCCCTCTTAACTTAGTACCACCCAGGAATGGAGCAACTGAATTACATTCTCCGCAAGGGTTCAAATTACCTCTTGTCATGCTCTGAAATGAGAAATGTCCTGCCCACTATCCTTCCCACCCCTCGCCACAAACTCTTCCTTTCCTTACCCAGCCGCCACTTCCATCATGCAGTGGTGCCGCTGCTCGCAGTGTGATTTCAGTTACCTGAGACTGCAGTCGTGTGTGTGAGTTGCTTTTGCACGAGTGTGTGTGTGTGTGTGTGTGTGTGTGTGTGTGTGTGTGTGTGTCTTGTTGACAAACGCCATTGGCTAAAAGCTTTAAGTGTGAAAATCTTTTTGTTGTGCCTATCTTCGATTCAGCATCTCCACTACATGGTGAGAGCAACTTCCCTTCTCATAATATTGTTACATTCCATCCTGGATTTTCCATTGTTTGAATGTACTTTTATTTTATTATGGGTAGTGGTGTTTTGTACTGCTCCAAGACACATTCAAATTGGATAACACCAAATTTAAAACTCATTATCAACTGCTAAAAACATTACGATGTCAGGATGTGACACATGTAAATTGAATGAATTGTGTCTTACCTACATTGCTGCATGTAGATACACTAATTGAAAGGATTCTACAAACATCATGCATTCCTCCTACATCCACAAAGGGCAGCTACGATCAAGAGGATCCGCATAAACAGCAGTAACTATTGGAGGACTTGCTCAAGGATTATGGACCAACAATGCGGATGTCAATGACTCACCGACAGTACCAGCTAAGTGAAGACTGACTTTATACCTGAAAAGCTCAACCCTCGTGAACTATTACTGGAAACAGCTTTGTATTAAAGCTAAACACTGAACAGCATTTTCTTTCTGAAATATAAATATTAAATCAATTTCATTCATTAAATAAATTTCTCTTACAGATATCATTTCTTTGCAAACCTGGTGTCTTCTTACAGTGTTCTCATTATTGCAGTTAGTAGCAGAGATACCAAAGTCCTCACTCACTATTTATCATTCATTTTTTAGCACACTTATTTCCTTTGAAAGTGTCATTTTCTGCATTTGGATGTTGTCTTGTTTAGTGCCAATTCTCATGATAATTATTGTTGTATGGTAAGCAAATACTTGCATTGTGCAGTGTCCACCATTATGTTAGCAGATAGCAGCCAATCACAGCTTCTTCAGTGTGCTTAGTGTCTTACTTTTCTAGGTGGACCTTTTGATTTTGGTAGATGTGTGAATACTGTGAGATCTAAGGAGGACAACTGCTGCTATGATACCATCAATTTAAATTTGTGTGTCAGTTATGAGTGCTTGGACATTAACTTTGGTGTTTTCAAGCTTTCCCGGCGACGCATTGTCATGTTGATTAATCAGGTTTCTGCCGGTTATTCGCACCTTTCCTGCACGATATTTCAACTGTATCACTCGCAGTCTTCTTCAGGTACAGTCTGATTAAGAAGACTGAGTCCCGCAGTTGAAATATCGTGCAGGAAAGACGCAAATAACCAGCAGAAACCCGATTAATCAACATGACAACTTTGGTGTTGTTAATGACCTTAACATACAACTATAAATTCTTTTTGGGTTCGGGAAATATTTCAAAAAACTTTGCTATGATTGTCTAAGTCTTCGTACATTGCCCTTGTAACAGTGAAATACATTTCATTAAGCATTTCTTTTATGGCTATCATATGGTAGTTCCTGCCTCTTTAGAACTTTAGAAAATTATAAGGGTAGTATACCATACAGCATCCCTCCCAACATAAACTGTTCTACTAGGTACATGTCCATCCAGTGCTTGGTCTAGTACTCTTATGAACTCTAACCACAATTCGTCTATATGCTCTTGCCCGGAGCTAAATGTTCTGAGGCTGCTAACCCAATAAAATAATATAATCTGTTAATGATTATGACTAGGAACATGTGAAACGCACAAAAATGTTCCATTTTACGTACACTAATATGTTGTTTATTATTAATATGAAATGAAATTGCCACACTATCTTGAAGTACAAACTGGAACTAAGGGCCATATAAGAAGCTGCCAACACTATATTAACAGCAGCAGAGATTGCTGTTTTCAATTTTTAACATGATGATGTGCAGATATATCTAACTGCGACAGTTAAGTTCACATTTCAAATGGTGAAACAATTTTCTACAGAAAACTTCCACCTTATGCAAAACACAATTTACCTGTTTTTTCTTTTACTTACACATGTGATGCATAATAATAATAATAATAATAATAATAATAATAATAACAATAATTTATAATAAAAACCACTAACAATAGAACAAAGTCTTGGGACAGGTACAGGAAAAAAAAGAAGAAATTTTCTCCAATATTTCTTTGCAAGCACAGAAATTAATAACAGCTAAAATACCAAATTAATGATGATTTTTCTATTTTCTGCCACAGAATTGCTATGTACGCAAAGAGGAACATTCTATAAAGGTGAAGTGTCAGTATTTTTATGCTATTAATTTTTACTACTACTAATTATAGTTTCTGGCCATAAAGTCAGACAATTTAGACTCATATCATTACCTGAATACATGTGTATGCGAACTGAATAACTCCTGTGCACAATTTTCGGCAGAATGCTGTAGCTAAAGGCAAGAGTGCAGCTGCCACTCCATGTTCATCCATTGCTGAGTCATCCTATTCAACAACATGCCATTGAAATAATATTTTCAAGTTGTACACATTTACATTAGACATAGGTAGATAGATACATTCAACCTTAGTAACACATGAACACAAACAAGACAGTTGATGATGATGGACACTAATTAATCACATACAGAAATTTTTTTTTATCATTTACAAAAATATTTGAAGACAGAGCTTTATACTCTCTCAATGCAAATTCTGAGTCCAAACAAAGACTGCAAGACACAAATCAGACTTCTGAAAGTTTCTTTGCAAAAAATAGTATGCCTCCATATGTGCAGAATTAGTAATAGCCAAAAACCTGCCCAACAGTGGACCAGTCTTTTCTCAAAGAATGTCTCACTGTTCTGAAGCGCCTATGAAAATGAAAAAGCATTAGTGTAACTCATCATGATTTTTGCATCATTTTTCTTCTACCACCATGTTATCTATTTAAGTGGGTGCAAAAAGAACTGACATTTTCCCTGTACTCTGATGAACTAATCCACAAACTTAAGTTCACTGTTAGTTCCAGATCTTTTCCTGATCATCATAACTCTTGTAACCTACAGTTCAGTGTGATTTTTTCTTCCATTCAAACCACATCACCTTTAAGCTTTTATCTTGTTGTTCTGCTTCTGATGAAGACCTATTTAAAGGCCATCAATAATGGAAAATCAACAATTTTATTTCTTTATGTGTGTGTTTTAATGGCTGGCAAGGACAAGCAGGTGTCTACAAATTCAACACATCAGCCTATCAAATGACTGACACACATATTAAAACAATATTTTAGCCTTTAGGAATGGTGGTGCCACACTCTTGAGACAAAATTATAAGTAATCTGCTTATGAAATTATCCATTAAAAGTTATAAAACTGGCAGTAGTCAGTTACATTTTTGCAAGTAATGATCAACAGCAAGCTACAAGTTTAAGCCCATTGACTGAACTGCATAGAAACTTAAATTAAGTTCATCAGCCATCGCCCTAAATGTCAGTCTATGATCAGAGTGCACTAAGTTGCGAACTTTCCAACATTTTCATTCATTTTTGAGGTGGAAGGACGGCCGGACCATGGTTAATCTTCAAATGATTCACAGCCATTTTTAAATCTGTAGAACCAAACAAAAACATTTGACTGGCTCATACAATTATCTCCAAAAACTGTTTTTAATAGTTTGTAAGTCTCAGAAGCTGATTTCCCCATTTTAAAACAAAATTTCACACAAACTCGTTCCTCCGTTTTTACATCCATTTTCACGCAGACAGAATCCAGCAACAAACCCTAAGAGACCCGCATTCAACCAGCTGCCATAACAAACTGAAAAAAGGAAACGCAGTTTCCTGTCAGAGGGCGTTCGAGGACTAGGCAATGACTCACTCCCCACCCTCCGTGTACCTGCCCGTCAAACTAGTAAGCAGTAGCGGATCCATTCTTAAAACTTTCCAATCACACCTCGTATGTAATATCGGCATGAGAAGCAATACACTCAGTTTTCAGAGACCTAGGTTACCTTTTAACATTTAAAAGAAAAGAAGAGAGAGAGAGAGAGAGAGAGAGAGAGAGAGAGAGAGAGAGAGAGAGAGAGAGAGACTGACTTTGCCAGTCTTTCTTTTCTTTCCTTCTTTTTTTTTTTAATGTGGCACCAGACTAGTGCAGAAAAGCAACTCTTGTGCCTCCTCATCCATCACTGTTGGGAAAACACAGAGAGACTATGTTGGATTGGAGGCTGAGTGACCTATTCTTACTTTCCTACCTTCCCCAACCTATCCCTCACTCCTCCCACAGGAAGGAACTAATACCTCCAAAGTCTAGCTACTGTTATTCTACTTTTTAATGTCAATTGACAGTACTGGAATTTTGACTCTGGAAGGATAATACTGTTCATCCATTCAGTATCCCAGTAATTTTAGAGTTTTACCAAGTGGATTTTCCTTTAGATACAGATTAATGTATGACGAGCCACATCTGATGTGCAAGGTGAACATCCAGTGGATGACCTTTGCAGTGTGGAGCCAACTGTTCACCAAATCCAAACACTGATGGCATTTTTATTTATTATTGTCTATTTTTACAACCAAGTTTTTTTTTTATATCACAAATATGCACTGAAGTAGCAACACAATGAAAAAGTTCTAATTATACATTACTGACAAACATTTCGTCACAGGCTACCAGTGGCAAATGTAAAAGAAATATGCCATCTTCAGGGACAATATTTTATTTTCCCCATTTTAGTTGAATGGCCATCAGAGCTACAACTCCTGTATTTGAAAATAGATCTGTAGCTATAAACCATGTTGCATTAAAACAGGAAAACAAAATATTGTGACTGAGGATTGCGTATTATCTTTGATAATACTTTTTTAATTTGCTCTGGGAAATTTGGCAGCTCTCGAACTGGATGTCACTTGTATCCAAAATCCCATATTCATGTTGTATCCTAAGACAGATCATGTCTTTGGTGCAACGCTAGTCTGTAAGTGTATGTCTAAAATTGCAATGTCACACAACATGCTGACGACAGTCAAACAGGGTCTGATGATGACTGATTTCAAACTTTTAACTTAAATATTTCTGTAACCAATAAAATTAATATATTGTTTTCCTTCCCCCTCCCTCCCTCCCTTCCCTTCCCCCCTTGATTTAATCATTTCCCATAAATTTCAACTGAAGTGTAAATAAATACAACCCCCACTGAGGGGCTTCAAACTTTTTAATCAGTGGGGTTTTTAATCACTCATTTCTCCTTCAGCTGGACAATGGTGATTGGATTGTTGTAGGTAAAATGTTCAGTTTTTCTTGGTTTGCTTGAAGGAATAAACTTCTGGTCTCTACTTAGTTGTAATCTTCACTGCTGGCATGGAGGAGACAACTGGGAAGCGCATATTTGCAGATACACGTGTTCACGGCAACTTTCATTGGTAACACTTACATAGACTAATCCTTTCTGATCACTTGATCTGTTCAACGAGGCAAATAATTATTTATGTGCTGTATAACCCTTGTTTGCCAAAGAATGGAATTATTGTGCCAAGACATGTATCTCTTATTTTTTTTTCCTTCTTCTTCTTCTTCTTCTTCTTCTTCTCCTCCTCCTCCTCCTCCTCCTCCTCCTCTTCCTTCTCCTCTATGTAAAGTTGTACAGTCTCAAATTCAAATTTGTTTCTCTGAACAGTTCACACAGAATGGTGGCACAGAAAACACTTTTCCATCTACATGTATTGGTTAACTACATTTTCGGCAGGTCTCAAGTCCATTTCTGGGCATAGTAGTAGGTCTACAATGCTAACACTTAAAACAGTGCTGTGAGTTACAGATTTACTGCTTCACATTATCACAGAAAGCCTTTCTGTTCCTTATTAGGGAAATGTCAGCTGTCTTCCTGAGCTTGCCATATACTTTTTCACAATATTCTTCCGTCGGTCACAACTTCACCTCTCCCCTAATCTTAAGTCTAGTATGTCAGTACCTCTCATGTCTCTACAAAATAACACCATTGTGACATTTGACGGTGCTGTGCATTTTTGGTTCAACTGGCAATACCCCAAACAATTTGGCATTGCAAATCTGCTCACTTTCAAGGCAAGTAGCAGTTTTCACTAAAAGCATACCGCAAACCTTTTCTGAACAATCCCTTGTTTCTTTCTGATGACAACGTATATATTCTGAGGAAGTCCGAGTCACATTACAGCCAGGTGGTCTCTTGTATGACAGCACTCTTGATGTGCAATCTAAAGCTGTATTCAGTAAGTGGGACGTTACCCTTTCCATGCAATACAGCCATTTCACTAGGAGAAGTTTGTGAGGATTAATCCATTTTCATCCCTTGACAGCTAGGAGAAACATTATGGGGAGCAGCAGATGCCTCACAGGTTATCCATTAACAACTGTTTTTCCATGACAGTCAGCCATCCCATAAACACAACATATAGTTCATTCGGAAGTTGTGTTTTTTTTTTTTTTTTTTTTGGGGGGGGGGGGGGGGGCGGCTTCACTATCCACTTTACAATAGCTTGTGGAGTATACAGGGTGGTCCATTGATAGTGACCGGGCCAAATATCTCACGAAATAAGCATCAAACAAAAAAAACTACAAAGACCGAAACTCGTCTATCTTGAAGGGGGAAACCAGATGGCGCTATCGTTGGCCCACTAGACGGCACTGCCACAGGTCAAAAGGATATCAACTGCATTTTTTAAAAATAGGAACCCCCATTTTTTATTACATATTCGTGTAGTACATAAAGAAATATGAATGTTTTATTTGGACGACTTTTTTCGCTTTGTGATAAATGGCGCTGTAATAGTCACAAACATATGGTTCACAATTTTAGACGAACAGTTGGTAACGGGTATGTTTTTTAAATTAAAATACAGAACGTAGGTACGTTTGAACATTTTATTTCGGTTGTTCCAATGTGATACAGGTACCTTTGTGAACTTATCATTTCTGAGAACACATGCTGTTACAGCATTATTACCTGTAAGTACCACAGGTATTCGTTTGACGGTTATGTCGTGAGATATTTGGCCCGGTCATGATCAATGGACCACCATGTATATGTAGATGTATCATTTATCCATTTGCTATCCAAGCAATTAAGCCAAGTTCCTGGCTCATCATGAGTACAACATACATTACAGTATGTAGTGATCACTGACACATGCACACATTGAAAAATGTTTGTGCTAGTGGACATCAGGAAGTGTTGATTGATAGCCAGCTTGGAAACTCCATGTTTTCCAAACCTGAACCCAACAATTATGACTGAGGTCCCTAAATGCTCACCATTTAGCATCACAACAAGGACTCATGCAGAGCTTATGGAATTAATGGACGTGACTGAATGATTTCTTCTTTTATATTCTCACAAAGCTGGCAACTTCAACTCCTCCCCCTCAGTGTTACCTCTGAATTTCATGAACACTGGAAACTGAGCCCCAACGTGTGATAAATATGATATTTTCTTTTTTTTATAGAAGGGGTGGTGGGGGGGGGATTAATATCTTACTCATCAGTGGCAAGGCCGTAGAGCACCAGCATTACATGACAATGGATATTTAAAGCCTTCACCCAGACAATTTTTAGAGTGTTCAATGTAACATTAAATTTACTATATTAGAAGGAAAGCAACATATCATTTTGAAGACAACTCAATTTGTAACACCAAGAACTTTGTAAGAAGTAACATCAAATAACTGCAATTTCTGCTCCCTGGTGCATTAAAGCTTAGATGTATTTCATTAAAATGAATGTAAAAATCCTAGGATTTTTAATTATATCTCTTAAGAAATTATTCATCACTAGTAATTAGTATTTACACATATGTTTGAGGCACATTTTCAGCAAACAAAATCTCTTAAAAATAATAAAGTAAGCTAAAAGCCTTTCTCTTACACCGTCTCTATGAAGAGGCATCATCACATTAGTACTCATAAGTTTACATACTTCTTATCACTAATAAGGTCTTTCACCTAAGAAACCTGTCATTTATGACATTATTTAAAGCATTGCTGGCACACATGTAATTGCTGCATCTGCAAGAATAATACATACTACAAAACAACCATGCTTCAGTATTTATTGTTCATATTAATTTATTTCTTTGACGGTTATCAAATTTTAAAATGATGATGAAAGGGGGTATAATTATTCTCTCAAGAGAAAAATGTGAGGTGAGTTAAAGAGCAATATCTTCCTCTTGAGCATCCAAAATTTCTTGCTCACTCAACAAACACGATGTATCTGCACTAAAATTACAACAAACTGAAATCTCATGAGGACATGCATGAAACTACATCAATTTGACCGTATAATCCCAGCCATTTGCAACAGCAGCTATTACATTCACTAATGTTCCCTTCAAAGTCTAGAAATTGACAACAGAAGGCCAGTTAAGGGACAGGTAGTGAGACATTGGTACACTGTTCTCATACACAACGGGGGCAGTTTTCATGCATCATTAAAACCACAGCCTGATTTATATTTGGGATGGCCTTTTTAACACAAATTTAAGGCCCAAGCTATGCCTGAGCTTGGTCTCTAAAGTGTTAACAATCTTACCAAGCCATCAAAAAGCAAACAGCACATATGAAATACATGAGAAAGAAATGGAAGTTAATTCATTGGAGAGATAATGGCTGACCATTACTTGGCTTCTGAAGCTGAAATTTCAAGTAATGCTTACATAAAAATATAAAAGACTATACTTGGCTTTCAAAAGTGTTAAAGGGCACCTAATAAACTCAATATTTACTGTGCAATTCTGAGTATTGAACAATAATATCCCTGTTTCTACCAAGACTTCACAATTTGAGGACATGTAAACAACTGATACGACAATGACAAATGAATATGAATACATCAGAAAAGACAGATGAAAGGAACCATGCACTGGAGTGCATACAGGTGGGTAATTTTCAGTAATTACTTGTAGAATATTTCAACAAAAGTGTTTACGTGCAGGGAAGTGACATTGAAACTAGTGATTTGTTGATTTCAGAATCTTATTTATTGAAGAAAAATATAACAACGTTGCATACTTATCCTCTACAATCATGTACCTCTCTCTTTTCAGATTTATATATCTTTTCAGCATTGTGTAAAGTGAAATCTAATGATTACATGAACAGTGTCTTTTCTGTGTATATAAGGTGCAACAAGCTTCATCAGTTCATTGAAATACTCCTCATTTGTCCTTACTACATTCCAACAGTCATCCGGTTCTGTTGAAAGCTCTTTTTGCACACCAGTCTGGCCATGTGTACTACACCTTCCCAGCCACTTTTTTACCCATTGCCACTTCCTCTTTTGTTTCTTTTTGCAGCGTGTAGCAATTGCAAAAGCAACACAAGTGAGATTCAACACGTATCCTATGAAGGAATAGTTTTCATTGGCGCATTCCAGGCTTCCATACTGCACAATAACATTATGCCATTCTGGCCCCACACTTTCATACAATATACTGTTACAATATTATTGCAAAATAAATACTGAGCATGCGAGGGACCTTTTATTTTTTTCCTCAGAGCAGAAAGAGGGACAGACTGGGGAAGGGCACTCACACCCCAAATCTTTCCTCCTTGAGAAAGGAACTACCAGTTCCAAAAGTTGGATATAGTTTCTTCTATTTTTTAAATATGTCTAACTGATGTACATGGATTTTTGCCTTTTGTCGGTAAGTATTCACAGGCCTGTCTGTCTCTTTTGTACTATTACAGTTTTCACAAGTGAATTTTCCCTTTGATACAAATGAAGTGACATGAAAGATATCCTGAAAAAAGCTCAATGAAAGTATGCCCAAGAATCAAATGTTTACCACTGGTTACACACAAACTAATAACTGTGACACACAAACATTGCAACATGTCATTATGTTACCATTTATTTAGATATTATGTTAAGGATAGACTGCTACTCACCATATAGAGTGAGTATCAATCTATCCTTTTCATAATACTGCCATTATTCCATCCTGGATTTTCCATTTATATATTTAGCCATAACAAATGGTAATGTAGTGCCTAATTATGTTTCATTTTGCTCTTTTCCATTTTACAGTTTCAGTGTTTTATTAATACATTATGGACAAAATATTCATGTTCCAAGCATACCTGCAATGCACAATTCATCAGGCGAACAACTAAATCAAATTGCTGATGCTCAAGCATTGCTTTATTTCCCATCACATGTTGCGCCAATTCAGTACACAATGCCAAACGAGCAGCTTTGGATTTTAGTGCCCTCAAAACAGCTGGGAATGTCTTACGGGCATCAGATATCTTGTTCTCAAATATGCAGTTTATACAGTTGCGCAAAACCTGTAAACAAGAAAATTATGCTGTTTACAAATTAAATCTTTTTTTCATTATTTGTTCTATCACAATTTGTAAACATATCCTATCAGACTCACCAACTATGATAAATAACGTAGCTTATTCTAAAATTGTTAAACATATACATACAAGGCATTTTCTGCTTTTGTGTAACACAATTTTTCTGTATTTGTAACAGGAAAATTGTTAATGATTTACACTATACAAATACAAAACTGGACAGATCTACATCATATTTTACCGAACACAACAGTCAATGTTGCAACTGTGTTGCAAAAATCATTCTACCCTCACTATGAATTACACATCTAAAAGGCAGTTTTCTGAACACACAAAGTATTTTACAATTTTGCTTTATGAAAATGAAAAACTACAAGCTAAATCCAAGCATTTTTGTCTCCAGTAACTTGAAAAATTCTCTCTTACTCCTCTAGAGGAAATGTTACAAACAGAAGATACAAGAAATTTTATTCATTAAATCCTACAATACAAAAAAGTATTCACTCTTCTCATTAAATGCTCAGATTAGTCCATTTGGCAATTAGTTCCCAGCAATTGAAATTTTGTACTAAATTAGACATAATGAATGATTTTAGTAACTACAAATAAATGTGATATTTAGCAATAATAACCAACGTGCCTGTGTAAAAAAATTCTCACAGCACCCGCCTTACCTCCAATCTCCTTGCAGAGTTACCAACAATGTGACGTGCATCATGGATGTTTGATATGTGCGGTCCCATTGGAACGATTCGTGGCTGCACTGGCCTCAAGGAAGATAACCTTAACAAGAAAACAATGAAAATGGCGTTCTATAAATGGAATTTAGACATGATCTAGTAACGGTTAATGTGTTAGTCTTACCATGACAAATCTGCCCCACTTCCATGGCTAGCAAAAACAAACAAAAATGCAGAATCACCAGTGAATAAGTAGTTAGTCTCTTGAAATGAGCCAGTTAATTGGAATAACAATTCTGTATACAACATACGCAAATACCTACCTGGCCTTCAAGTTATTCTTTGCAAGACCCTCCTCAATTATTGCCTGAACTTGAGAAGTATCAATGGCAGGCAATGGCGGTTGATGAATTCTGGCAAAAGCTCCTTCTGGTGGTTTAAGAATCTTCTGCACATATGGCTGTGGATTTGGGTTTTCATTATTGAATAGCTGCTGAGCTAAATCCTGAAAAAAGAGAGAGTATACCCTACAGTTCTGTGAAGCACAGAATACAATAAAAAGTAGCACTGTGAGCACAATATTTAAATGATTAATTGCAGAGAAAAAGAAAAACAGGTGAATTAAAGACACACTGTCAGTATTTCAGGTTAGTATTTAATATTTCACTCCAGTTTTGCTAGATCCAGATTTATAGTGCAGCAACACAAGTTCAATATGCCTCCTAATGAAACCTAGACCTAAGTTAGTCTTTCAACAGCTGCAGAGGTTATCCTTTCTCTGCTTAATGTACATATGCATTAAGAAGAAACAATGAGCCAGTTAATTGGAATAACAATTCTGTATACAACATATGCAAATACCTACCTGGCCTTCAAGTTATTCTTTGCAAGACCCTCCTCAATTATTGCCTGAACTTGAGAAGCCAGGAGGAGTAAATTTTAAAAGGACCAAGTAGAACCAAAAATCTTACTTTTGTAGTTTAATAAGACAAGTAAATCATATAGAGCCTGTGGTGATATATACCACTCCCAATGAGCAATTTTTATCCCTACATCTTTAGCAACAAATGATACTTGCAACTGAGAACTATGAAGTAAGATGTTGCATGAAACATGAACCTACTGTACATACTGTTACTTTTATCTGGATGTGGCGAACTCTACTGAAGGACAAGGTGTGTCTTTAACAAGGGATGGTGGTCACAGCAACCTTGTGAGAGAAAATATCAGCTCGCACATGTAAATCAGTACATAACGGATCGCTAATAATCTTAGTTATTCTCCTTTTTAATCCAATTCGGAATTTGTACATGATGCAATGTATCAATAAGATGTAATTGCAAAGAAGTTAATGTACGATTCATGTAGAGAATACGCACATTTGTAATGCTACTAAAATTATTTGTTACAGATTACAAACGTGGTGTGACAATTACCAACAGCAAAGCAAGAACAGAGGATCTGCAGTCTGACTAGGAGCAAATGTCGCAATGGTCTAAAATAAAAGATAAAGAAGAGCTAAATTATATTAAACATTACACCTCAAGCCATTCCGGAATAAGTCAGCCTGAGAGACAAAATATAATTTACTGAATTTTGTCTTTGTTTTCGTCCCAGGTCTTTCTGTGATATCCACATTTTCGTGTTTTGGGACAGTAAATGCAGATAATTTCAATTTTTTTTTTTTTCCTTCACATTACATGCCCAATTTTCACAATCATTTGTCTTACTGACCACACCACCACTTACCCTGTGATTATTTGAGCTAGTACTAGAGGCTTTTTATTTTAAGTTTAAATTACTGGTGGTTGTACATCAAACAGGAAACTAAAAATACTGATTAAATAGTGATATCAAAAGAAGGTTAGTGAATTATTATAATTATGAATACCAACTTTTTGTTACATAATGGATCAAACAAAGAGAAAGAGATATTTTGTGAAATCAAGAGCATATCCTTTAAAATTAGCTGAACATAGAGTAAAATACAAGGAAAGAGTACAAGACTTGAGAAGAAAGAAAGAGAAGAACTTAGCAAACTTACAGATTGAAAAGAAAGGAAGAAAGGATTAGGAACAAGTAATATCAGGAAAAGGAAAGCTAGATCACTCAAGCCAGCAGAAATTTCTTATTTAGGTTCATATAAATCTCAGTATATTTTAGAAAAGGCAGCGAGAAAAAAATAATCCTACTTCCAGACAATTCAACTAAGAAGAATGCTGTAGTGAAGAAATTAATTGTTGCAGTGACAAGGTTTTCTAAATGTTTAAGCAAACAAACAACAGATTCACACTCCCTCAACCTTAATCCTAACAGCTGCGCAGTTCCTCCCCTCCCCCCAAGCTTTAATGATTTATCACTTAATTTAGAGAATGAGTTCGCCCTTTACCGTCCTCAGCAGACACATTGGAATACTCAGATATCTGCAAAGTAAACGAAACGAAACAGAACAATACACCATAATTCACTACATTTAAGCTTCTGACACATAGAATACTGCCAACCACAGTGGCCAAAAACACTTGAAAAAACGGAAAGAATGATGTGGCTTCACAACTTAGTGTTATTATAATTACCTTTATGGCCAATACAGCAGAGAAAGTAGCATCAAATTGAAAAAAGTTCCTATTGTTGACCTGGATTGCAGCCAGAGTTCCTTTATATGAGAGACCAAAACTCTGAGCTACTGAAACAGTTGTACAAAGGTACTTGATAATTATCAACTTGCTAAATAACTTACATACACTTGCTTCTTTCTCCTCTGTTCATCAGTGCCCATGCCATAACAGTTCAGTCATGTGTTCGATAGTTCAAAAATTAATAGCCACTATATAGTTACTGCTACTAGAGCCAAGAGAGTACATTTATAAGAGACATTTAATCATTATTGGCTGTTGTCAATATCAACATATGTAATCATTCACGACAAATATTTTGAATTTTCCTTTCTTGCTCTGTTGCAGTGTGTCTATAAAATGCCTCAAAATTAATCGTGTGAATTTTGATATGCCTCCATGAAATTTTATGAGATAAATTAATATCTGCATTCATTACGCACATAGTGACAAGTCACTTAACCTAACCTTATAGATTGGGTGGGGGTGGGGGTGGGGGTGGGGGGGGGGGGAGGGGAATATTTCTAGCTTCAGCAGTGTGGGAGTGGCGTAGTTACATATTTACATGTTAGTAACAACTTCTTTATTATTTCAATTTGTATTTGTGCAAAGCAAAACCAACATTTTGTAATGTGACTACATTGTAAACTGAGGATTACACTTGAACCTCACATTGCTCCGCAAATTTTCATCAGTCAAAGTTGATCCTACTTCACCGCAAATATAATCTGGGATTAACATTTACAAAACACAGATTTCCAAGTAAAGCTTGATCCAAGATCATTTTCTATGTTAATCTAAGGTAAAATGCTTATATAATCATCCATAAATCTGCTGAATTTGAGAAAAAAGGCAAAATGGGTCTCATGAAATTAGACGACTATAGATACACTTTGCGGAATTTCTTCTCTCTCTCTCTCTCTCTCTCTCTCTCTCTCTCTCTCTCTCTCTCTCTCTTCCTTTATTATTCAAGACAAAATTCAGAGTGCTCACTGGTCACACAAGCCAAGTAACAGTTTTTACAACATGTGTTTTGAGTGCTGATAGAATATTTTCTTTCGCTATCATTTGTGATGATCTAACACATGGAAAGATTTCTGCTGCATCTTTTTACATACAATTGTGGCTAAACTAAAGCTAAGGCTTCCCTGTCTCAAGAAGTTGACAAGTTGTTTGCTTGTCTTTCCAGTTTAAAAACAAGTACACCTTATACACTTTGTGTTCGGTGCAGAAGGTCTTTAGAACAATACGGACTGATCATTCTTTCCCCATCTCAAGGAACAAATGCACTGGATGTTACCAGAGGTACAATAAGAGAAAGAATGTGGAAGCAGGTGAAATCTACAAAATAGCACATTGGCAGGGATAAAGATTTTTAACAATGTGCAAAGACTTAGATTCACACAAAAACCATGTTTTTGTTCCTAATAAAGATGTATTTTCTGAATACCTGTCTCTCAGTAAGACTGATTAATATCAGATGCATTCCTCACATTCAAAAATGTCTTTTCTACTTTATGGCAACAGTAAGTTTGAAACAACCAAATATCATATTGCAACTGAGGATTCAGCCCTTCAAACACATGTCGCATATTAAGAAGTGTATAGTGATTTTTCTAAGGAATCAGATGTTGCAGATGAAGACATATACCTGGAACAGAAGCTGAGGAGGATGTTGAACTGATAAGCACTGACTAAATGAAAAGCTGCTCCAGTTGCTTTTTTAGAACTTCATTAAGCTCACATGACTGTTTTCAGTCTTCACATCTGGACATTATCAAGTGCTTCTGAAACTTATGCTGCACAGAAGCAACAATGAAAGATCATTTGATGCTACTTCTCAAGCAAAAGTTTCAGATGCACTTGATAATGGCGTTACATTAAGGCCGAAACTGCCCGATTGAACTTGGGGCAACTCCTCGAGTTTGTCTTCACGTATAGCACCAGGTGACAGGCTGCGCTGACCAAAAACCAGCAATAAGCAAAGTGTCTGCTGGCCAATGTACCAGCACATCCCACCAGCATCCTCACTAGTCGCTTCTGCCAGAGGTAGAACTTAAAGACTGCCACACTTTCCAGGCGCCATGTAGACCACCGAGCATTATCTTCTTCTGCTTCGATGTGTGCCCGGGAACCCTATGCAACACCACATGGCTTGCATCATCGTCTGCCGTACTTCGTCTGAATATGCGCAGGCAAAAGGATTTTACACCCACATCCAGTGTCAGTGTTCTGTCACGGTTCGGTTAATGAGGGGAGTGCTACCACATCTTCGACTCTGCCTTCCCAAGCCATGTTCCCACAAGGGTTTCCCTCGACTCCAGCAGTACAAAATCTGGTGTCGCACACCAGATCTGTCTCCTCCCTCCTCCCCCCCCCCCCAAGTAACAGCACCTGGAATACTGTGGGCAGTGTAGTGTAAATAGTTCAGTGGAGTGCAGTGCACACAGAGTACGAGGTGTGTTTATTACCACTCTATACCCAGCCATTTTGCCATCCGTTTACTGCCAAGTGCACCACTGAAGCAGTTTTCGGATGCTGCCAGACAACGTCAGATAAAGTATTGGAAACCATTCTTAGCCTGCTCTGTTGAAAGACTTCAATACCAGCAAGGACCTCCCGCGATTAAGAGGTAGTAACTTATTAAATTTTACCATAAAATTTGAAGAAAATAATTTTCAGGAAATACATTTTACAGTTCAACCTAATGTTCCTTTTATGTCACCTCTTCAGGAGGTCCCAGATTTGCACTCGGGATCCTCTTTCCCTTCAAGACTTCTCTTCTGGTTTCTTGTTTTCTGCCTTCTTTCCTTTACCAGGTCTTCAACTGACTTTTCAGCTGCAGAGGGGAGATGTAGATCAATGTTTCTCAGGATGTCTTGAGTGAAATTTCCAAACTAAAAGCCCATTCTCTCTAATACCTTCATCCTCCCTATGTTCCCATCATTAAATACAAGAACTGCATCACTAGTTTTAATTCTGACAACTGTCAAGATGAAAATGTGGGTTTAGGGCATCCTTTCCACATAAGTGAATTCAAAGACTCATTTTAATTCTGAATTTTGCTGTGAACACACTTTCTTAGAAGTTCAGGGCTGGCTGGAAATCTTTAAGTGGGCTTGGCAGGCTACAATTTGCAAGCCTCTCCTTCTGAATGTAACCCACAGAATCGTCGTTCATCGAGCTAGTATTCAGAAAGTGGGTGTAGCAGGAAGGTTGCATAACACATTTAATTATTTTTCATGCACTTAGAATGCAATTTCATGATTGAATCTTTGATCTTTGAGAACTTACTGTCCCTACGTTATACTAAAAAATAAATTGAAAATCAACATTTTCATTAATTTCACAAATGTACCCCCTTAAAACAACTTCTATAGCCTCTGTGAGAGTGGCACTAAAAATGAAGACACTACGGTTATGTTTTTGAAATCCATGTCGAAAAACCAGATGAAAATGACACATCCTTTGTTAAAACTGAACAAATTTAAAAATTAATAAACGCACTAAATATTATTCAAAAATGGAGTAAATGTTAGAGATTTGTTTAAAATTGAGACCCACAGCAGTGCTGCAAGATAACATGTAATTTATATAGTTTCAGTTTTGCAGAGTATCACAAATTGCATTAAGAATGACAGAATTCACACAAGCCCTGTCCCTTACATAATTAGAGTTTTTAATATTTAACTAAGTAAGATTTCAAGCTTTAAGTTGAATTATTGCATGTCTCAAGTATTTCACTATTCACGTATTTTATTTAAAAAATGAGGTATATAATTCAATTTAATACACAGAATTTCTGCAGCCCATACATTCATGTATGTTCTGTATTTTTCTTGTCCCCTAAGAACCCATGAATTTTCTTATTTAACTATAATGTAAAAATTATTTCACTGGTTATCCTTTATTCTCCACATTCAACTGTCTGAATGAGTCATATGCCATTTAGAAGAAGAGATGTTAGAGTACTGGATGATAAACCTCATGAAAAGTTAGTGATTGTACTGTTGACACATGGAATGGCTCAAAAGTTATGTACCGAAGTATATTTAGTAACATAGCACAAAAGTGATATTTTCTATTATTAAATGATACTTTATTTAAAGATTATCTTCTCACTTGCTTTAAAATAATTTCTTCAACTGTTACAAACCTGAATATGAGCAATTAATAGGCGTTGATCCTGAGCCTCCAGGCGAAATAATTCACTAAGACTGCTGTACAGTTCATCCCACACATCGCAAGGCCTCCAAGGTGGACCACGTTCAGCCACAAAACCAGTGAAGAACATGCAGTCCAACACACGAGTTGTGAAATCACAATCCATCAAACATCTTTCTCCTAAAAAAGCTGCCTGTAAGCAATGAAAATAATTTTACTACATATGAAATATCACATTAGCAACTGTGCATTCTCCCTTCTCAGGATACCAAAGGAAGGAATATTTGAGCCTAATGTCCCAACAACAACAACAACAACAACAACAACAACATTAGAGATGGAGCTCCAATTCAGCTTGGGGAAAGGTGTGAAAGGAAATTAGTTATTCCCTTTCAAAGAAAACATCCCAGCATCCACCTGAAATGATTTGAGGAACTCTCAAAAAACCTGCAGCTGGATGACTGGACAGAGATTTGAGCTGCTATTCGTCTGAATATGAGTCCAGTGTCTTATGACAGTCCTACCTCACTTGGTCTCTGAGCTACAATTTTTGCAAATTTGGTGACTGTCCGTCGACCAACAAAAATGGTTATACATTGCTTACAGTATCATTCATGCATTGCCATGTAATGACAAAGTGTTACTGAGGCATCATGATATTCACCCGAGTCAAATCTATGCATGTTATGGCTCCCACTCTTCCATAATATGTATGATCAGGGCTGCGTTTATTCAGTACATGCAAGTCAGTTCTTGTATCGAGTCTTCTAATTCAGCCCTTCGTTTGTCACAACTTGGATTTTTGCATTTTCATCAAGAGTATAGATGCGGCATCTAGTACCATTAATAGCTGCAGCAATTCTAAGTCTGTTTGAACATGGAACTATCACATGGCTGAACAGAAAATAGATGCTTGTCAGCATGCAGTGAAAACTGCAGCCTATATCTCTACAATTACTGTGTGCTCATACCGTATTTACTTGCTTTTGAGATTGTTATTTCCTTTTCAAAATACCAATGGCAGCCATTGGTTTGTGTCCTGTCATTACTACAAGTAATTGTGGAAGTGATCCCACATATTTACAATTCTGATATACAGAATTTGAATGCAAACTAAATGCAACTGCAGTTCCTCCACCATTCTTCAAATCTCTGTCATGGCAACTGTACTTTGCACAGCATTTATTCAGGGTTCTCAGGTTTCTTACTGTGTGTGAACACACTTTCCAGCAGATTATACTTCTCCGACACTTGCTGGAAAGTTAATGAGATGATATTGTATACAATCGCCTGCCTCTTCGGAGGCACCTATCGTATGACATGTTTCAAGGCAATGAGCCAATCATTGATTTCTTAATGTTTAGTGAACTTACTGAGGTCCGACAGTGTCATGGGAGAACTTCTGTTAACTTTGGTAAAAGTGGGCCTGTCCTTGCCTCTGCGAGGTGTTATTTGGTGGCTGCAAAACACTGTTCATAAAAGGCATGATTCAAGTTTCAACAGAGCCCACAGTTTTAACTTTTCACTAATAATCAAATATGTTGCTTAATTTTAAGCCGACAACTTTCCTATAATGTACTTTAATTACTTTGCACTATTCTAAACATTTGGTTCCAAAAATATACCCCAGATTACTTGGTAGCCAATGTCAGTTGTTTCCTTTTACTACTGGATGTCCAGGAAATTTATGGTACCACTCATGAGGCCACTTCTGAAGTGACAAGTATTGTATAAAAACCAGCACATAAACTTAAAAAAAAAATGTAGGCAAATATTCTTACCTGTAACAATTAATTTCACATAAACTATTTCACACTTTGAATCTTGCTAGCTTCAAAAGTGTTTCTCATAAAAATGAAATCACTGTTTTTCATGCACTTGAACTACACCTTTGTAAATATTTCACTTAACCCCGACAATCTCTTTGGTGCTTTTACCTGGTTTCATCAAACTGTGTCTCCTAATATGTTGAAATATCAATAAGGTGAAATAATTTGTGACTGACTGCTGATAAAAAGGAAGATGGTTCAAATGGCTCTGAGCACTATGGAAATTAACATCTGAGATCATCAGTCCCCTAGAACTTAGAACTACTTAAATCTAACTAACCTAAGGACATCACACACATCCATGCTCGAGGCAGGATTCGAACCTGCGACCGTAGCGATCGCGCGGTTCCAGACTGTAGCACCTAGAACCACTCAGCCACTCTGGTCGGCAATAAAAAGGCAGAAAGTGTTGTTGTGCTACGAGTGTCATCTTTAAAGAAAGAACCAATTTGTAATGGGGTAGGAAAAACTTTATTTATAAATGTAAATTGTTTAACAAACTACAACATGCACTTTTCCTCCTCCTCCTCCTCCTCCTCCTCCTCCTCCTCCTTCTTCTTCTTCTTCTTCTTCTTTCACTTTTCAACACAGTCACCATGAATGTTTAAACATTCGTCAAGTCGTTGCACCAGCTTTTGGATCCCAGCATCAAAGAACTCTGCCACCTGACTGTTAAACCAGTTAGTAACAGTTTCTTTCAACATCTAATCATTTTCCAAGCACTTTTCACCAAGAAATTATTTCAGTTTTGGAAACTGATGAAAGTCCGATTGTGCTAAGTCAGGGCTGTGTGATGGATGATCCAGTAATTCCCAATGAAACTCGTCCAGTTGCGTCTTTGTTCTTGCTGCAATGTGAGGTGGAGCATTGTTGTGAAGCAGAATGACGCTGCTAGAAAGCAGTCCCCACTGGCGATTTTGAGAGGCGCCTAAGCTTTAATAATGGTTCACAGTACCTCTCAGCATTTATTGTCATTCTTCTAGGCAAAATGTCTAAAAGAATAATGCCTTTCCAGTACCAAAAAACCATGGCCATGATTTTCCGTGTTGAAGGTCTTGTTTGAATTTTTGTGGTTTCGTCGGGGAGTTTGAATGATGCCACTCACTGGATTGATGTTTATTCTCTGAAGAGTAGCCCACAATCCACATTTCACATGGTCACAATGTGACTCAAGAACTTGTCACCATCCTTGTGATAGTGTTCCAAAAAGAAGGTGCCATTCGCTTAGTTTTATGTCCTTCTGTCAACATATTTGGCAACTGTCTTGCACAATTTTTTTGTTGTGAAGTTCGTCAGTAACAATGTGAAAAACTACTGATCTCGAAACTTGCGGAAATTTCTGATACAGATCATCAATAGTGAAGCACCTGTCTTGGCGAACTGCCTCCTCAACTTTTGTGTGTCAGGTCTTCATTCATGACACTAGGCTGCCCAGAACATTCTTCATCATGAACATTTGTCCTTCTTTCATTAAACAGCCTACACCATTTATGCACATTTTCATCATTCATTAAACCTGCACCACAAACTTCAACAAGCTGCCAGTGAATTTCAGCAGGACGAACTTGTTTTGCATTTAAGAACCGAGTAACAAAACAAAGCAATACAACCATACAATCAACACCAGCAGAAAAGTTGAACATAATGGCAGCTTAGTGGGAGCCTGGCCAAGCCTGGACGACAGTGAACAGACCGTCATATGACAGGACACGTGGATGCGATGCGCTTCAAAAATGACCCTCGTAGGTACCACCATACTAAAATTTATGGTAAAGAGCAGTAGGAGAATGAACTTTCCAAATTTTATTTACTTCTATAATTAGTCACCAGTGTCAAAGGGAATACTAAATTAGCTGCTTTCAAAATATATTAAGCAGCAAACACTTACATGGGTATGGGCATGTGCTTTCACAGAAGATATATACATATCTTACAACAAAATAGGAAAGTTCTGGCTGGATATAAAAGTAAAGGAGACCACTTAACGAATTGTGGAAGTGCGGTGTCATTGACAGGTACAAACAAAAGAGAAGGAAAACTTACTTTTGGAAGAAATCCTTTTTCGAGCTAAAATAGACATGCACCTGCACCTTCACACCTACATGGTGCTGGCTAGACACACAATAAAGGGACTGCAGTCTGACTAGTGGGGGTGGAGATTGTGTTGGGTGAAGTGGGTAGAGAGAGAGAGAGAGAGAGAGAGAGAGAGAGAGAGAGAGAGAAGAGAGGGTGGGGGAGGGGGATACACATGTACTCATGTACTCTAGCTCCAGAAATGATCCATTCCTAAAGGTAGTTTCCTTTTCCCTTTGTGCGCCTGTCAACAACTCCATACTCCAGCTATTCGGAGAGTGGGCTCCATTACTTTGAAATTATCTACATATATTAAGTTTTTACTTACCTAAACTAAAAATATATCTGTAAAACTGTCATGCCTGCCTGTCTGCTTGTCTGAACAAGTTCTCCAAAACTACTAGACGAATTTTCATGTGTTCATGAGTTGCAGCCAAGTTCATCCCACAGTTCACGAGTCAAGACCAGAAAGACCTTCACCTCACAATCTGTGAAGAGCTTTTGGATTGCACAAATGAGAACGAGATGTTTCTTAAGAGAATCATAACTGGTGATGAGACGTGGGTCTAAGGTTATGATATCGAGACCAAGGTTCAGTCTTCACAATGGGTCAGGAAAGGTTCTTCAAAAACAAAAAAAGTTCATCAGGACAGGTGAAATGTCAAAGCCCTGCTCATACTTTTCTTTGACTTGGAGGAATTAGTTCATCATACATTCATGCCACAGGGACATACTGTTAATCGATGGTACTATCAGGACGTGTTGTGATGCCTGAGAGAAAATATGAGAAGGAAACAGCCTGAAATGTGGCTCTTGCATCATGATAATGCAACCACACATTCATCCTTGTTGGTGAGTGACTAATACACAAAAAACTAAATCACTAGGCTGCCTCATCCTCCATCTGCAGGCTCCTGTAGACTTGTCTTTCATTTCCAAAATTGGAAACTTCGTTCAAAGGACAAAGATTTACAACAATAGATGAGATAAAAGAATATTCACAGGCAGCACTTCGTGTGATCCAGCACAAAGCATACCAAGACTGCTTCCAGAAGTGGAAATGGCATTGGGACTAGTGTATAAATTTTGGAGGGGAGTATTTCGAAGGAGACCATGCACCATAAAAACTAATGGTAGAAAATTTTTTGGACATAAAGTTCCAGAATTTTTTGATCAGACATTGTACATTCGGAAAAGACCATGCCTCTATGGCCTAAAATAGTGTGAAAAGTTTAGGTGTTGCAATTTGTGAACTAAACCAAAGAAAGCTATTTAACCATCACCATGACGAACTGGCTTTGCCAGAACTGCATAGAAAAAGTGAAGGAGATTTAATACAGTCATTTTTCAGTACACCTAATATATGTTTATAAAATTATTTTTGTTGTAATTGCTATGCAAACTTATCATTACTGATGAAAGAATGTACGAGAATATACATTTAAGATGATATAATTCAGTACTGGGTGTAAGAGTGGCACTAATAACTACAGAACAACTCATCTGATTTCTCTCTTTCCTTTTTTAACTTGCTATATTAAATTAAATTAAAGCTGTTCAAACACTTTAATTATGCTAAGACTGGCAGCTACGTAAAGGGTCACTAACTCTTTTATAGTGCGTAGATTTACACGTGAGCAGTAGGCATAACTACATACAAATTCCATCAAAGAAAAACAAAAACAAAAATCTGTGGAGGCCACAGTCTACCTGAGTGAAGCAGTGGGCACATATCTAGTGTACGAGGATACTTCAATCGCACAATGCTTAGGTGCATGTTACTGCCCATGCCCCTCTGTATGCACTGCACAGTAGCAATGCTACACACGTCCATCTTACACTGGGACACCTCGGGAGGTGGGAGAGCAGGCCACACATCACGAGCTATGCTTACCCAAACGGGCACACACACGAGGGCAGCTTTTGTTATTGCACATACAGTAACTCACTTCCTCACCATCATTCATCAACAAAACTACTGATGAGCGAGCACAGTTGGGGGGTAACAGCTAGTTTTTAAAATACAATTTTTCATTGTTTGACAACTCTATGAATCTGAAGCGACTGGCAGGTTCTTGAACTTCTAATATCGCCAAAATATCTACATTAGTATACTAAAGTCATCCTAATATAACATTAATGCAGAAGATTTCTACTTCATTTACCTTATGAAATGTTATAACAGGTTTCGGATGAATGCGTATGATGGTGAGGCAGCTACGATAACCTTGTAGTAATGCCGCAAAAGTACGCATGAACACGGCACGGAGTTGTTTGTCAAGCAATGCTGGAGGGGCAGGAGTACGGGGGGAGGGTGGTGGGAAGGCAAGGTCAGCTGCTGATAGTTCTGGCTGCAAAATGAGTCCCAGTGCTTCAGTTGTCTGACTCAGTAGTGGCTCTGGTAACAATGGCAATGAAACACCATCAGGTACCAAAATAGAACCTCCATCTAAATCTGCCACAATCACATCCATCTGTAAGAGAGAGAACACATACACATGATTAACTTCCCATGTAAACTCCTTTGACAATAGCAGAGGCTTACCATTGTATACATAAACAGACATCAAACACAACTATAAATTCTTTTACAGCAACAGATATCACTTAATACTATCCCATCCACACAAGGAACACACTACACTATTATTTATCCTGATGAGAAGCATTTGGAAATTTATATAAATTACTCAGTCACAGTTTACAATACTCTAATAAAGTTTAAAGCCCCCCCCCCCCCCCCCCACTCCCCTTGGACAGATAAAGGAACTTCCAGTTTCAAGAACTAGTGACTGTCCTCTTTTATTGGCGTGTGTGGTTGATGTTAGCTTGGAGACACCTTTGGTGCTATTTGAGACATGTAGGCTACATGCCTGCACTTGGTTTTTTCCTCCAGTCTACACAAAACAACATTTATATATTACTACACTGCACAAGTACTCCTCATAGTTATCCAGATGACAAAGAAACACAACCAGCATTTCATAATAGATTGGACAAAGGCAATAACAACCCACCTTCACTGGGGCAATGCCCAGGACAGTAAGAGTAATGCGAGATTTCTGAAACTGCTTCTGCCACTCATTTCCAAAGTACAGGACTTACTCTGACTCATTTATAATCACAATGAACAAATTTTTGAGTGAAAACTTTATAATGTTAATGAAAAATCCATGGGCAAGAAGCTGACTGACTACATATTAATGTCTAACACGTGCAAAAGTTACATGCAGACAGTGTAAGAATGGGGAGTGGTGCATTCAAGAAACTTACAACTTCATAAATATTGTTTTTCCTTAATTTATCTTTAACCGTAATTTGATTCAAGAAATCCTCTTGTTTTTAGATGTTCTGCTGCTCAGTGTTGCTCACACAAAGAAGCCCCAGGAAACAGATTGCACTTTACTATTACAGAGAAAGACGCGTTTACTGTAAACTGATTATGCAACAATACAAATGTACTGCAGGGGGGTGAGGGGGTTAGAGAACAAATGTAGTAAAGTTTCCTGTCCTATCTACAGATCTTAAAATGCTCTGCATCCTGTCACTCGCAATATTTATACATTAATAAAAAAACGTTTTTTCTGTGCAATCAAACACAGCACAATACTTCACCTTTATAACAAAAAACCTTCGCTGGAGACACTACAACAAATAAAAATTAACCTTTGCTCATCAATCTGACTGCAACCAATACCCATAATTCTGCTGAATGAGATGTAGGTTTCAACGTAATGTCATCATATGTTATATATCTCGTCTATGGACTAAAGTAAAAATATTCTTTTTAAAAAAAGATCAAACGGTTTCAACACAATATTTATTAACTGTCAGGGTCAGAAGTACAAGTCTCTGGTTAGTGCCAATTTTGGTTTATTTAACGAACCATTTCCAGATGGTTCCTAGTGAAACAAAGGATGACTATGGAGTTCCCTTAGAACCATTGTATTTTGGAAAAAAAGAACTGGTGCAGTGAGACACGATTTTTATTTGATTTATCTTGCACATGACACACTCAGGAAATCAAGTAAATATGACACTTTCTGTGTGGGAAACAAAACAATGCATTATTCTGGAACTTTCACTGTAAAAGAAATAGTTCTACACAGGTACTGTGAAGTAAAAGTTCATTCAAACAAATCAGAAGCTGAAAGATATGATGCATTGTAATCATAAATTTTCATGTATGTGCACCACAATATAGTTTCCAGAATAATGCAACAGCTCACACACAGCAGACATCACTTTTAACAAACCACAACATAATGTAACAAACAAAAAATAAAATCGCTTGAAAAAGAGAAGTATTTTCAGAAATGTGTTGTGCACAAGACATTGTAAACAAAATCTTGACAGCCATAGAAAATATTTTGACGTTAAAAAGCAAACATTTCCACCTACAGTTGTCTATCGAAGTGCTGAACTGCGAAATCCTGATTATCATTAATAAACGAAGAAAACTTACTGTTCAACAGAAGCTCAAGGATTATTCACAAAATTAAACTCCCAGCATAGCAAAGAAAAATGGTTTGATATTGTCTACTACATATTTTACACTGAAAAATAATTACACTTCTCTGAAGATGTGCAATCATCCTAAAAATATAGTTCCAAGGAATGAGAACAAACATCGCTATAGGAAAAAATTTATTGAAAGAGAAAGCGTGACAAATCCTGCTGATGTTCAGGATTGAAGTAATGCGTGCATAAAAGATCTGACTAGATCAGTGCAATCAAAGAACATGAGGATGTGGAAAATTAGGAGAACATTAACTTGTCACTGTAACGTTCCTCTTATTTTGGACAACATTTTATTTGCTGATTTTAACATTATATTGGGCCACTACAGTTAACAGGAATAAATCTCTTTCTGGAGAAGCAATGTGAAATGCTACAGCTACAGCTAAGAAGCAGCCCCCATCTTCAAAACACAGGTACCAAATCTGGCCACACCATATGGTACTGAAATATGCCAGTAGTGTCAGGAACTACGAGTAAGCCATGAGGGTGGGTCAAAATTTACAAGTCTGAATGACGGGGTCCACAAATAATTAGGCACAAAACTAAAAAATTTCTTTATCAAATATTGTTAGTGTCCACTTCTGGCATACTACACGTTAGGGAGAGTCTACGTGTCACTGAAGCTTTGCTACTACAGTCCCAATATGTAGTAAATTATTTGTATCAGGAAATGTATGTATGATTATTATTCTGCAAACAGCTTGCAAATTATTCATTCTCAATAGTTAAAGATTTCTGTTGCATGTCAATCTCTTCAGTTGGCATTAGGATACAATCAATACCTGTTCTCTGTACAGCCAATGTCCTCCATTTTTCCGTATTTAAGTTTATATAATGGGATCCAAGAATTTATTTAACACAGATCAACCACATGCATTTCCATTTATAGCCACAGGGCTGGCTGTTTACACCTCTGTATGAATCCAATGTGCTACAAGAACTGTTTCAAGCAACTACATCAGCAAGAGCAAGCCACAGAACACGTAGGAAGGCATTCTAAGTGTTGATTCACTAAGCTGATCCAGGGTAGGGTAAATTTTTGCAGTCTCAAGTGGGAAGGGTTGGATTGATTTGAGGGGAAGAGACCAAACTGCAAGGTCATCGGTCTCACTGGATAGGGAAGGATGGGGAAGGAAGTTAGCCGTCCCCTTTCAAAAGAACCATCCTGGCATTTGCCTGAGGCGATTTAGGGAAATCACGGAAAACCTAAATCAGGATGACCAGATGCGGGATTGAACCGTTGTCCTCCCAAATGCGAGTCTAGTGTGCTAACCACTGCACCACCTCACTCGGTCAAGTGGAAAGGAATGACCAGTTGTATTGTAGGTCACCTACATCACTTTCTAGCGATTCACAGTTATACTGAGAAACAGTTGTGGAAGTTTAGTATAATGAGGGAGAACTTGCACCACAACCAATACTAGGATATGAAACCGGAAACATTAACAGTCTGAATGAAACTGGTGTCTTTTGACTTCTTACTTCCATTGAAAATGCGCTCAGTTAGGGAGAAATATGTGAGAATGGTTAAAGGGCATAAATAAAAACTGGCAACACTGTTCTATACCTGCATCTGCATACATACTCCATAAGCCACCATAAGGTGTGTCCCACTACCAGTAATTTCCTTTCCTGTTCCACTCATAAATAGAGCAAGGGGGAAAATGACTGTCTGTATCCCTCTATGAGAGCCCTAATTTTTCCTGTATTACCTTTGTGATCCTTATGTGAGGCGTATGTTGGGTGCAATAGAATCGTACTGCAGTCAGCTTCAAATACCAGTTCTCCAAGCTTTCAATACAGTGTTTCTTGAAAAGAGTGTCTGCCCTCCAGGGATTTCCATTTGAGTTTCCTAAACATCTCCGTAATACTTCTTTACTTTTCTGTTGTTCGAACCTACTTTTAACAAATCTAGCAGCCCACCTCTGAAATGCTTCAATGTCTTCCTTTAATTTGACCTGATGTGGGCCCCAAACACACTAGCAGTATTTAAGAATAGGTTGCACTAGTGTCCTAATGCTGTCTCTTTTACACATAAACCACACTTTCCCAAAATTCTTCCAATAAACTGAAGCTGGCCATTTGCCTACCCTACCACAATAATCACTTGCTCATTCCATTTCATGTTGCTCTGCAACCCTTCTGCCCAGATATTTACACAACGGAACTGTGTCAAGCAGGGAACTATTAATGCTGTATCTTAACATCAAGGGTTTGTTTTCCTACTCATCCACATTAACTTACATTTTTCTACATTTAGAGCTAGTTTCCACCAACTAGAAATTTCATCTAAGGCATCTTTTACCCTCCTACAGTCACTCAAGTTTGACACCTTTCCATACACCACGTTTTGTAAACAGAGCCAGAGTCACTCTTTGGTGTGACATCACGTGTGCTGGACTGCTGATGAAATTGCTCATCAGTATTTCATAAAGTTTTAGTCTTCAGTTATTTATTTTAAAGTTAATATTTGCTGTAAAAGAACTAATTAGTGGATTTTCATTAATCTCGGTCTTTCTTCCTATGTTCTTGACGCGAGTGATCTGTTATTTGTGAGAGTGCTTATGTCGTTTGTCCAAGCCTCACATCTCAGTAGTGTGTTTACATTTTGCAGTGTGCAGTTTCAGCTGTAGTGGTTATAAAGCTAAGTACTGACAAAGTTATTTATGCACTGTTGTCCAGTTATCAAATTTAATAGTTTTCAGTGGTGTTTCATGTTGTTTGTGGCGAAATAACGATTTAATAAACTTTTGGAAACATTTTCTCGCTATGTTTTTTTTTAGAGTTTTCTGTGTATTCAAGTAGTTTAGTAAATTTCATGCTTTAGTGTTCAGTTAACATTTCTAATTGCTGCTAGTGAAATATTTCAGTAAAATTTTCATTCAGTGTTTTAATTTCATTTAGTGTTCCAGTGGCCACTTGAATTTTTGGTTTTAGCTAATACTTTTGTGAAATTTTGTTGGTATTGGTATTATCTGTTGTGTAGTAGTATTAATACAAGTAGTTGCTTTCTTAGCAGACATATAATTTCAAGACCGCTATTGTTAGTTCTATAAATAGTTCAACTGGAGTAATTGAACTTAGGTAACATACACATATAGTTATTTTCAGTAACTGTAAAATTTTACCATGAGCGAGAAGTGTGAGCTCTGTCGTAGGTTTGTGAGTAATGCGTTACGGTGTGGGATTTGTTCGAAGTATTTTCATTGGGGGGAATGCAGTGGGGAAGCCAGTGGGCATTCTAGCGAGATCCTCTCCTGGGAATGCAGAATCTGTAGTAGAAATAAGTTGATAGAGGAGCAGGAGTGTAAGATCTGTGCCCTTCAGGTGCAGTTACAATGCGCAAAGGAGGAACTAGATAGGTTGAGAAAGGTGAAGGGTGGTGGGGAATGGGAACTGGCAGTTGGCAAGAAGGCAGCTAAGAGGAAGAGGTATTCAGGCAGTTATACTTTGTGTATATGCAATACATTTGACCAACTGTCAGAGATGGGTGGAGAGGAGCCTCTTGTAGATTTAGATGTAGGGAATATGCAGCAGTCCTCAGAAGTTAGGAGGCCTAGGTCAGTTGCAAAGTCTAACAGAAAGAAGAAGGTTCTGCTACTAGGTAATTTGCATGGTAGAGGTGTGTGCCAGCAGTTGCAGGAAGTGTTGGAGAGTGAGTACCAGTTCACAAGCATTGTGAAGCCTAGTACAGGGTTGACTTAGGTGACTGACAGCATTGGGGAGTTATGTAGGAATTTTACGAAGGAGGATCAGGTAGTGATAGTGGGTGGAGCAGGGAACAGTCTTGATAGGGACGGGAAATATGATTTAGGTGTTGACCTGGTAAAGATAGCTACTCAAACTGGTGGCACTAATGTGCATTTCATGCAACTGTTTCAGCATCATGATCGGCCTCATCTTAATGTGACTGTTAGGTGCATTAACATGAGTCTGGAGGGGGCACTGATGGCAGAGGGCATGGGTCACATTTCAGTGGTGCCAGTTGGGTCTATCAGTAGATCGGGTTTCACCTCAATAGGTATGGGAAGGGGAGGCTGGTGAAGCTTACAGGTGACAGGTGACAGTGTAGTGGGTCATGGTGGGACCAATCAAGGAAAAATTCCTGTAGTAGTTGGTGTTAGAGCTGCACCTTTTTTAGATTGAAGTCAGCTGATAGGTATGCCTGCTTAAAGGAAGTACCTCTAACTAAAGGCTCACCTTCAGAGGATGTCATGTTTCCAAGCAGAGAAGGAATTAGCATATTTCATCAAAATATAAGTGGTATTAGAGATAAAGTTAGTGAACTGCTTATAGATGTTGACTCTGAAATTATTGGTATATCGGAGCACCACTTAAATAATTTGACAATTCAGAGGCTTCCTTTACCAGGATACAGATTACGTGGCTGTTTTCCAAGGAGTTCCTTGCAGGGCGGGGGATTGGCTATGTATGTAAAAAACAGTATTCCATCTGAGTCCACAGACATGTCACAGCACTGGATTGAATAGATATTTGAATGTTGTGAAGGGGCAGTTGAATTTAGTAGAAGTAAACTTCTAATTGTTGTTGTTTGTAACTCCCTGACTCTGCCTTCAGAGCATTTCTGCTCAAGCTAGTGAGGATTCTTGATTCACTTTGTAGAAAATACCAGAAATTAGTTATATGTAGTGACTTCAATATAAATTTAGTATATGATGGTGCACAAAAAGGGATGTTGGTAGACCTCCTAAATTCATATGATCTGAGGCAGACTGTGTTTTTTCCAACTAAGGTGCAGGGAAACAGTAGCACAGCCATAGACAATATTTTTATTCACTCTTCATTACTACAGGGGCATTCTGTTAGTAGAAGGGTGAATGGCCTTTCAGACCATGATGCACAAATTTTAACACTAAAAGGCTTTTGTACTCAAACAAATGTCACATATAATTCCAAAACTATATAGGAAAGTTAATCCAACAGCAACAGAGAGTTTTTTTATATCTTGTCAAGGAACAAGAGTGGCAGAATGTTTATAGTGCCGATAACATAAATGATAAATATAATGCTTTCCTTAACACATTTCTCACACTCTTTGAGAGTTGCTTTCCATTAGAACGTTCTAATCAGGGTACTAGCAGCAATAGGCAGCCCGGGTGGCTGACTAGTGGGATAAGGATATCATGTAGAACAAAGTGGGAATTATATCAAAATGTTAGAAGTAGTCACATTCAAGCTACAGTAGCCCATTACAAACAGTATTGTAAGGTGCTTAAAAATGTTATTAAGAAGGTAAAGAATATGTGGTAAGCAAATAGAATAGCTAATTCACAAAATAAAATTAAAACCATATGGTAAGTTGCGAAGGAAGTGTGTGGTCAGCAGCACAAGGTCGACGATATAAAGTCAGTTTCTCAGTAAAAATATTCCTGTTACTGATAAATCAGACATATGTAGAGTATTTAACTATCATTTTCTGAGCATTGCTGGTGAACTGAATAAAAATTTAGTTTCTACAGGGAATCATATAACTTTCTTGGCAAATGCCTTTCTGAGATTTATGTCTGCAATACTCCTCTGTGATACAGACAAGGGGGAGATTATGGACCCTCATGGATATGGAGGAGTGCCTAGCAGAATATTAAAGTACTGTGCTGCACATGTTAGCCCTGAATTTATCCACATTTGTAATTTTTCCTTTGGGAATTGTCAGTTTCCTGAATGATTAAAGTACTCAGTAGTAAAGCCACTTTATAAAAAGGGAGAAAAGGATAATGTACACAATTTTAGACCAATTTCTATGCAATCAGTGTTTGCTAAAGTTATTGAAAAGGCTGTGTATGTACGGACGATTGATCATTTTTTATCACACAATTTGCTATCAAATTAGTTCGTCTTTAGATGTCGTTAAACTACTGAAAATGCTATATTCTCTTTTGTCTGTGAAGTACTGCATGGGTTAAACAAAAGGTTTCGAATGCTAGGCATATTTTTTTGATTTACGTAAGGTGTTTGATTGTGTTGATCACAAAATATTGCTCCTGAAGTTGGACCATTATGGAATACGGGGAGTAGCTCACAATTGGTTCACCTCTTACATTAGCAACAGACAGCAAAAGGTCATTATTCACAACGTTGAGAATGACAGTGGTTTGGGGTCTGAGCGGGATACAGTCAAATGGAGGTGCCCCACGGATTAGTGTTGGAGCCGCTCCTGTTCCTTATTTGTATAAATGATATGCCCTCTAGTATTACGGGTAACTATTTCTGTTTGCTGATGACACTAGCTTGATAGTAAAGGATGTTGTGTGCAACATTGGCCCAGTTTCAAATAGAGCAGTTCATGACCCAAGTCACAGCAAAACTCTTGTTTTAACAGTTTCTAACAAACAATTCAATAAAACCTGACATTTTAATTTCACAGAATGGGCATACAATGAATGAAACTGAACAGTTCAAATTTCTAAGTGTTCAGATAGATAGTAAACTGTCGTTGAAAGTCCACGATCAGGATCTTGTTCAAAGGCTTAATGCGGCCACTTTTACTATCTGAATGGTATCTGAAGTGAATCATCGTTAAACACGAAAATTAGTCTACTTTGCTTATTTTGATTCGCTTATGTCGCATGGTATTATATTTAGGGTTAATCCTTCCCATTCTAAAAGGATATTTTTGGTTCAGATACAGGCGGTCCGGGCAATAAGTGGTGTAAGTTCATGAACCTCTTGTCGACCCCTGTTCACGTGTCTGGATATTTTGACATTGACCTGTCAATATATATACTCCTTACTGTCATTTCTTGTGAACAATATTAGCTTATTTCCAAGAATAAGCATCTTTCACTCAGTTAATACTCTGCAAAAATCAAACCTGCATTTGGATCAGACTTCCTTAACTCTTGTGCAGAAAGGTGTGCAGTATACTGCTGCATCCATTTTCAACAAGCTACTGCTCAAATTCAAAAATCTTAACAGTAATCCACGTGCTTTCAAATCTAAACTGAAGAGTTTCCTCATGGGTCACTCCTCCTATTCTGTCTAGGAGTTTCTTGAAAAATTACGCTGATTCTTGTTGCATTGTTGATTGATTTTACTTAAACTTATGGATTGACTTTCTGCGGGCTCATAAACATTTTATTTTTATCTGTTCTTTTATATTGTAATTTCATGTACTGACATGTTCCATGACATAGGTAGCTTTGCTCCTCTATTTGGTACTATGGAATTTGACACGTAAATAAAATAAATAAATCAATACAATAAATGACTGCAGACTGCTGCCCGCACTGTCCATCAGATCACTTATGTATACAGAAAGTAAGAGAGGTCCTACCACATGTCCCTGGGGCTCTGTTGATGATCCCCTTGTCTCTGGTGAACACTCACTGTCGAAGACATAATACTCGGCTCTATTACTTAAGAAGTTTTCGAGCCACTCATCTACCTGTGAACCTATTCCATATGCTCTCATCTCCATCAATAGTCTGCAGTGAGGCACTGTGTCAAATGCTTTCTGAAAATCTAGAAATATGGAATCTCTCTGTTGGCCTTCAACCCTAGTTTGCAGTAATCATGTGTGAGAAGGGCAAGCTCAGTGCTGCGCAAGTGATGCTTTCGAAAACCATACTGATTCATGGACACGAGCTTCTCTGTCTCAAGAAAATTTATTATATTCAATACATTCAAGGATTCTGCAGCAAACCGATGTTAGGGATACTGGTCTCTGGCTTTGTGGGTCCATTCTTTTACCCTTCTTATATACAAGAGTCACCTGTGTGTTTTCCCAATCGCTCAGAGCTTTGCACTGGGCAAGAGATTTGGGATATATGCAAGCCATGCTGTAGAGTACTCTTTGTAAAACTTAATTCAGATCCCATCCAGACCTGATGGCTTAATTTGTTTTCAATTATTTCAGTTGTTCCTCTATGCCAGATATGCTTATTACTATGCCATCCATACAGGAGACAAACGAGGGCATGCTTATAAGATTTTCCTGGGGTAACAATTTATTAACTGCGAAATTGAAAACTTTGGCTCTGTTTTACTAGCTTCAACTGTGATGCCAGACTGGCTGCCGAGTGACTGGATGAATGCCTTACATCCACTTAGCGATTTTATGCAGGACCACAAATTTCTCAGGTTCTCTGCCACATCTTTTGCTAAAGTATAACAGTTTGGTAATTATATGCTTCACACATATATCTTTTCATAGATGCATGACTCTCTACTAACTTTTCCCTGTAGTCATTTGGGCATTCTCTCAAACATTGGTGGGTCTTTTGCATGTTTAATCCACTTACTAGCCACAAAGTTCTCCAGACCATGTTTTACAAATTGTTTAAACTTCACCCGGTCATTTCTTTATGCACATCTTACTAGAAGTAAGTGATGTCAGTTCACTGTCTAATTGAGATGGTAATAACTGCTTATCTTTCTAGCAAAAACACTCTTCTAGCCTTTTTGGCTGACTTCACGATAGAAATCTGCCAAGGATAGTCCTTCTACTTATGGCATGTATCTATCTGTTAGAAAAATGCACCGATGATGACTGATATCAGTCGAAATCGATTTGCAAGAAGATAAATAAATTATGTTTCCACAACTGGTTGCTACATTCTTTATAAAAACTTATGAACATGGTGAATTAAACCAAAAACTGTGAGGTAATGGTGAGAAGCATAGAACTCTAACACGTGTGCGTGCGTGTGCGTGCACGCTTCCTTCTCTCAATGAGAGAAACAGAAATGAAAAAATGAGTTTACTTCCCCAGATGGCATTACCAGCTTGTAAGAAGTTGGCTCAATGAAATTCTGTACACTGTGTAAAATTTAAAATTAAAAGAAAGCTCAGGCTTTACAGTTTTGCTTCATGTATTCTATCATCACTGCGCCAATCTTAACTATCTACAGCGTGTGGTGCAAAGTATATACAAAGAAGTGTCGGTAGCTGTTGCAAGTGTACTGTGTCACATGTGAACACAAATGTCTTTAAAACGTGCTGTCGCAAAATCCTTGTTCTATTTCCATGTGATACCTTTGCCATAGCACATGATCCATATGAAAAGTATATTTTTAACACATCACAAAATGCTTTCACCCATATCTGCACTCTCATTGTTGAAGGGTCACTCCCCCTCTCCACAAAACTAGAAGGCAAGCTCATTTTATGTATGTTAGTGTGGTTTAGTAGCTGTGCTGGCTGTTTTGGGTGACGTAACAAGTTGTCACATGGTAAAAGCTCACTACGCAGAAATGACCATGTTTCCTTGATTCTGATCGAGCATGTTCCTCAACACTAAATGTTTGCATTTAAAAGGCTGATGATCAATATTATTGCTGAATACAGTACATTGAAAATACATGCAAAAAGATGGCACAAGAAAAGATGGAGGCTGGACCACTTTGTCACACGCTGGCTCAGTCCGGCACACTTCATGTCAACTGCCCTGTTTTTCCATTGCTGTCACAAACTAACAGTAGTTATATCATAATTATGTGGTGAAGCTAGACACTGCAAGTTGTGTTGACAATGCCGGTCGTGGATTACATCAGCATTTCCTCTCATGACTCCCCTCTTCGCAACAGCCAAAAATATTCCCTTACCTCTTCCAAAAACTGCAGTGTGGACCATCTGTATTTTGTGCCACTTATAACTTATTCAGTCACATCAAATGTCAATAGGAAGAAAATGGGATGATGTCATGTGAGGTAGTGTAAAAATCAGGGAATTTTTAGCATTGGTGTCACGAGCTCTTTTACAGGGACTACAAATTTATAGATAGAATCATGAAAAATGTAAAATTGGAGAACGTAAAATTGAAGTTCCACTATACTGACACTGTTGATACGGTCTGGCCAGTTTGTGGCTGCAACGTCTAACATATATCCATTGTGTGTGAGCTGCTGACCTGGTTGCTCAAGTCAATTTTCAGAAAACCTTTTTCAAAGTATTTTGCAAACCTTACTATTTGTACCCCTCACCCTGCAATGAACCCATAGATGACCCAGTCAACACACGACAGGCTGAAGTTGGTTCTAACCAGTAATGCATGATCTGAGTATTTACACATTATTGACTCTAGATGTTCTTTAATAGTCACAGTGGAATCAGGTGATTGGTAAAAAATATTAAAAAATTAACTTGGTTTCACCTCGATCTGTTATATGCAACCAGCTAACTTCACTGTCACACTCAACTTTGACCTCAAGAGAGAATATTTTTGCTAACTGCAATGAACACTCCCCCTCCTACAGCATCTAATCTGTCTTTCTAATATACTTGCTGAATATCTCAGAGCTTTCTACTTAGGATTTCAGCCAGGTCTCAGCTCCAAGATGATTTGAGCACAAGAACTTTCCTGGAGGACAGAATATTTGGTAACTTTGTTACGAAACTTCGACAATTTACTGACGAAGTTTGACAATTGAAGTGTCCTTACTGAGCACAGTCCGACTTCCCTATCGCACATTGACAGGTGAGTGTTCATGCAAGTACCTCAAAAACTACTGGCTAACCTAAAAAATTGCCATGTGCACTACCTAAGTACTCTGCTATTCGAGCAGCTGCTTCCTTTGTGTAGTGCTCCCATGACCTATCAAGGGGAGTCCTATGAATCGCCACCCTATAAAGAAGGTCTAGAAGTCTGCACCCAAGGCTGTCATAGGTTTGGCAAAGCCTTTGATTGAGACCCTTCCAATTGTACACTGGCTTTCCTTCCAGACCTGAACATTATCTTCAAGTGGCTACATAATGTGCCTAATGTTGGAGCTCCCAATAACTAACAAACTCCTGCACACATGTGCTTGATCAGAGCATGCTGAAGAAACAGTCAGCTGTTCACTCACAGGGTGAATAGGGAAGTTATTATCGATAAAAATGGAAAGTTGTTTCCACTAATCACTGGGAAGCTGAATACCAGGCATCTTACAAACACTAGAAAAGTTACCTTACACTTTCGACTTTGACAGCAATGCATGGCTGACTGTAGAAATCTTTACAATGTTACTTAGAAGTTTGTGTGGCAAGACTGGAGTACAGGAATAAACCCAGAATAATTGTTGAGCAGAAATCAATTTCAGACCCCGATAGAAAGGAAGTAATGACAATGAACATTTTATGAGATACACACACATCTGTTTCTGCCTGGAATGCTCTTTCTGGCACGTCTTCAGTTGCTGTAGAAGAACAGAAATTCATCATATACATTTTAGTCAATGAGGTCCCATCAACAACAAAGTCCTTAGAGAGGAGCAACTGAGACATATCAAACCTGTCTCTTGTGACAATATCCAGACTTTCACACTAAAACAGTGAGTGAGTGAGTGATGTAGAGACCTTGTGAAGTAACAATATGAAATGAGATGCTAGTGGTAGTGGTACGAACAATTAGAAAGACAAGGCTCTACCCACAACCAGTTTTGCTTTACACTTAGGAGTTTCTAGAGTTCACTCCATTCTTGGGAACATCAACCAGTTGGAGTGACAATTCCTGTAAGTATGTTATGCTGGAAGGTAGAAGTCAAATGTTCTTAGTAAAAATAAGGACCTGATTTGAGGAGTTCCCTTAGCACCACTAATATCTTTATCCTGTGTCATTAGCTGAACAGAACACCTATGCAATAAGAATGTTTTCGTCTTTCTGGATGCTCCCTTTAAATCAAGACACCAGTTGCTGATTTTATATGCAATTTAAAAGTGAAAACCTAAGCTACACTTTAGTTTCCAGCATATTATAACCTTGTGACTATAGAATGCTTGTATGATCTAAGAAGGGTCTTAATGCAGATTCTAGGTTTCTCGTTGAGTGTAACTGAGCTAAAATCATACTTAAGGAAACCCCTCATAGTAATAATAAAAAGAGATTAATTAAGAAAGAGGTTTAAAGGTATGTACTTCTTTAAATGTGTACTGGAGCTGAATTACAAGTAAGTCTAGGATCTTTGTGGCCAAAACTGTGACAAAAAACTGTGCAATGCTTTGGTGAAAAATGTTCTAAAAAGGTGCCAATTCCAGATACAAAAATTTATTAAGAGCTATATACATTAGTCATCAAATCACAAATCTCCTAAAATAATGCAATCTAGCATTGAAAAATCTAGCAAAACTTAACTGAACATTTATTTATTTATTCTTCACAATTACAGCTTATTATCTAAAAAGCTAAAATAGGCCACAGACATCACATTTCCTTAGATAGTGATAAGTTATGTATTAATTATTCATTTCCGATACTAAAGAAGAAGAAGAGAGATTAGGAAAAAAACTACAACTACTTCTACTACTACAAAACTACATTAAAACCCTTAACCAATTACCCAAGTACTGATCTACTTCAAAAATTAGAATTTGTTCTCTGTTTCTCCATTTATTTTGGTGCATTAAACTTGTACATGGTTTTTTTGCTACTGGATCCACCCCCATGATATCCCGGTCAACAGCCATAGTCTGCTGGGTTCCTTGGGCATCAGGCAGCATGTCAGCTGCGTTTCCACTGTAGCAAGTAATTCCACTCATCATTGTTACTTCTTAAAGTCCACACTTCCATGATTTTTGGGACAGTATTTAACTTGGTGGTCGCCCACCTCAGTCATCTTCTCTCCATCTGCAGAGTATGTTGTCTAGACTAGACGGAAGCTTGACGACTTATGGTTGAATGCCTCATGAAGTATTCCTTGGCCTTCCTGGATACTGCAGCTGTAGTACCGTCCAAGATGTGCCAGGTTGACTCGATCCTTAATGCTGCTTTGGGATCAGACACCCTTAACACTTTATATCCATTACCCGCTGCATCTTCATAGGACGCCCAGTCCCACAATGTGTGTTCTGGTGTTCCCATACTGCTGCAGTCACAGCTATCATTTATCGATTTCTGATTTTGTGTAGATACATGGCATAAGGGCCATGGCCATTCAGGTAATGTATCAATCCACTCGATGGGTTACAAAATCTCATTTTTAATCTCTCCTTGATGTTAGGGAGAAATTCATATGTTCTCCTGCCAGTGCCTGAATTGTCCCTTTAATTTTACCACAGTTGTAATATGCAATCTTTTACTGCCTTTTTCGAATTGGGCTCAGCTGCAAAGCAGCTTTTGTACTTCCATTTGATTGACTTTCTTTACCCAGTAAAAGGATCCCCTTCTCCTAATTTCCAAGTTCAGTGGGCATATTCCTACAATTACTAACAAAGCATCATTCGGAGTAGTGCCGTAGGCTGCTGTTAATCTTAGTAGCACGCCCCCGTTGAACTCTTCTCACTACTGAGGCTGGCTTCACTAGTTGCAATCTATGAACCCAGATGCTCGCACCATATCTTACAACTGATGCAAATATAGATTGGTGATATACTCTAATTGTCTTCAAGGGAAGCTGAAATTGCCTATTTAAAAGGTTACAATATTATTCATTACATTGGTATCTTTTCTGCCTGCTTCTTGAACATGATGTGCAAAGTTATGATGTTTATCAAGAAAAACCCTTAGATATCTCGTTACTGCACTACTTCTAATCGTTGTATCATTTAATTTTATTTTAGGGTTTCTTATTAGGTTCCCTTTCAGCAGGAGGTGCTAGTGACAACTGTGACACTGACAACTGTGACAATGACTTCGAAAGTAAAGTTCTATGTACTGACTTGTCAGATAATCCTAAGAAATTTTGGTCTTATGTCAAAGCGGTAGGTGGATCAAAACAAAATGTCCAGAGACTCTGTGACCAAAATGGTACTGAAACAGAGGATGACAGACTAAAGGCCAAAATACTAAATGTCTTTTTCCAAAGCTGTTTCACAAAGGAAGAGTGCACTGTAGTTCCTTCTCTAGATTGTCGCACAGATGACAAAATGGGAGATATCGAAATAGACGACAGAGGGATAGAGAAACAATTAAAATCGCTCAAAAGAGGAAAGGCCGCTGGACCTGATGGGATACCAGTTCGATTTTACACAGAGTACGCGAAGGAACTTGCCCCCCTTCTTGCAGCGGTGTACCGTAGGTCTCTAGAAGGGCGTAGCGTTCCAAAGGATTGGAAAAGGGCACAGGTCATCCCCGTTTTCAAGAAGGGACGTCGAACAGATGTGCAGAACTATATACCTATATCTCTAATGTCGATCAGTTGTAGAATTTTGGAACACATATTATGTTCGAGTATAATGACTTTTCTGGAGACTAGGAATCTACTCTGTAGGAATCAGCATGGGTTTCGAAAAAGACGGTCGTGCGAAACCCAGCTCGCGCTATTCGTCCACGAGACTCAGAGTGCCATTGACACGGGTTCACAGGTAGATGCTGTGTTTCTTGACTTCAGCAAGGCGTTCGATACAGTTCCCCACAATCGTTTAATGAACAAAGTAAGAGCATATGGACTATCAGACCAATTGTGTGATTGGATTGAAGAGTTCCTAGATAACAGAACGCAGCATGTCATTCTCAATGGAGAGAAGTCTTCCGAAGTAAGAGTGATTTCAGGTGTGCCGCAGGGTAGTGTCATAGGACCGTTGCTATTCACAATATACATAAATGACCTTGTGGATGACATCGGAAGTTCACTGAGGCTTTTTCAGATGATGCTGTGGTGTATCGAGAGGTTTAACAATGGAAAATTGTACTGAAATGCAGGAGGATCTGCAGCGAATTGATGCATGGTGCATGGAATGGCAATTGAATCTCAATGTAGACAAGTGTTATGTGCTGCGAATACATAGAAAGGTAGATCCCTTATCATTTAGCTACAAAATAGCAGGTCAGCAACTGGAAGCAGTTAATTCCATAAATTATCTGGGAGTACGCATTAGGAGTGATTTAAAATGGAATGATCATATAAAGTCGATCGTCGGTAAAGCAGATGCCAGACAGATTCATTGGAAGAATCCTAAGGAAATGCAATCCGAAAACAAAGGAAGTAGGTTACAGTACGCTTGTTCGCTCAGTGCTTGAATACTGCTCAGCAGTGTGGGATCCGTACCAGATAGGGTTGATAGAAGAGAGAGAAGATCCAACGGAGAGCAGCGCGCTTCGTTACAGGATCATTTAGTAATCGCGAAAGCGTTACGGAGATGATAGATAAACTCCAGTGGAAGACTCTGCGGGAGAGACGCTCAGTAGCTCGGTACGGGCTTTTGTTAAAGTTTCGAGATCATACCTTCACCAAAGAGTCAAGCAGTATATTGCTCCCTCCTTCGTATATCTCGCGAAGAGACCATGAGGATAAAATCAGAGAGATTAGAGCCCACACAGAAGCATACCGACAATCCTTCTTTCCACGAATGATACGAGACTGGAATAGAAGGGAGAACCGATAGAGGTACTTAGGGTACCCTCCGCCACACACCATCAGGTAGCTTGCGGAGTATGGATGTAGATGTAGACACCAGCCCTCAAATTCATGCAGGGCGCATTACATTTGTCTTCTATAATTCTTCTGAAATCACCACTTGCAATAAACAGTACATCATATGGAAATACCACCAGACCGCTTATGTTACTGCTGTCATGTAACTTCTATAGTCCACTACTACATCCCAAAACTCTGAACCACACACTGATCCCTGTGGACAGCCTTTTGTTATTGTCTCCATTATTTTCTTTCCTGGGCATGTTAAACAAGCATGTCGCCCATGGCAATAGTCTCTCAAGCAATTACACAGCACTTCTGGATACCCAAATTCCTAAGGTGACCAAAGAAAGATGGCCACCATAGGTTACCGAAACTGCCAGCAGGTCTACATAGAATTAGTATCTGTCACTAGCGAAACCACCTTGTTAACTGCATCTTCAGTTGACTTGCCCTTTATAAACCGTACTGGTGAGGGCTCATCCCATGTAGCAGTCTGTGATTTTGTAATCTTTTGCATTATAGTTTTTCAAATATCTTGCCGAGAACATTCAAAAGACAAATTGGTCTATATGATTTGGGTATCACAGGATCTTTATCTTACCCTTCACTAATTATTACCACTTCAGTGTTCTTCCACTGTGCAGAGACCCTTCCTTGCAAGACACATTCATTCTACAGATCAAAAAAGTAATTATCTAATTGGTCACATAAAGCTTGTATTACTTCAGCAGGGATCCCATACGGTCCTGGAAATTTTTTCTTTTTCAGTCTTAAAATTATATGCCTAATTTCTTCTTGTGCAAAGGGGTACACAAGATTACTGTTCCTATGATTCTTCCCATAACATGTCTCTTAAGTTACACTGATCATCTGTCTCACCTTGTTCTCCGTCATCAGGAAGTAGTGTTTCCATTAGCAGGGCAGCTGACTGTTCCCAGCTTTCTGTTACTGTCCCAGCATTCCTTCTGAGAGTAAATAAGACTCTCAGACTATTTTACGTTTTCTAAGTTACCTCCACAAAATGCTTCCATTGTTCCATTTTTGTTTCCCACAACTCTTCCTTAACATGTTGTTTAAAATATCTATCTATCCAACCTTTGGACTCTTTGTTCTTGAGTCATGCTTCCCTGGTATAGCTTCCTGGCTCTTCTTGTTTCGCATCTTAGAATGACCTCTGCTGATAGATATCGATGCCTCCATTGCTCTATGTATAGCCACTGCCAGTTCTTGCACTTCAACATCTACATCATCACCTAGCGATGGAGTTCCTGGACACTGAAACACTCTTCTTAGTTCTTCCCAGTTAGTGTTCTTGATATTTGGGACTTACAAGCACATTTTCTGTGTCATCTCGGATTTCCTTTCCAGTGATGGTATAGCGTACGATATTGAGGTCACTCGATGTCATTCCACTCGCAACCTTCCAGTCTTTCACACGGCACGCTGTAGCTACATTTGCTAGTGTGACATCAATATTTGACGTTGCTCTGACCCTCCCTTTGTAGGTTGGTGGATTGTGAGGTGCTTTAAATACATGTAGGTTTGGTTCCATAATGGCTTCTTCTAGTTGTCTTTCATGGCCATCAGTCAGGCGGCTATGCCACAATACTGACTTCACATTTGCATTGATGGAGTACACAAGAGGCTTAGTTTGTCCTAGATGATTAATATCCTTTAGTCTTAGCAGATACTTGTCTATCCCATCACTAAACTGAAAATACATGGAAACCAGGATGCAACTCTCCCTCCCGTTAACATTTCCACACAGTTTACATGTTCTGAACAGTACTGTGATATTTTTGTCACTCACTGAACACAAGGACATACTTCAGACATTCAGAAATCCATTAAATCAAATAACATTCAATATTTCAATTTTTTTGAGACAGGTGCATCAGCGACCATTCAAGCAAAAATTTGTACATAGGATAAAAACAACAGACACAAGAGGGGCGTGTTCTGTTTTTAAATACAGCAATGGAAAATTTGGGATGGATTAACAAGCTGAAAAGCACAGAATACTAGTCAACGTGTAGGAGGAGGCAGTGAGTGGCAGATAGGCATTTTGAAATGAATACTTCTAGGTATTATTAGTCAGCTTTTCTGTATTGCACAGATGAGACTGCTCCCAGCAACATATACTTCACTCCCATAACCTCCCTGGCCTCAACCTTTGCTAGTTCCTGTTCTCTACCACTCTATCCCCTTCCCTGCTCCCACTCCAGCTCTACACAAGCCTTTTATCCTGCCAGTGCAGCTGCACAGTCCTTCCCCTTCTCTGTTTCTCTCCTCTCACCAGCCCCATTGTTGAGCTTCAAAAGGGGAGTATCACACTCTAGAATTGTCACTCTGAATCAAAAAAAATTCATTTCTAAATTTTTAAGCTTTTTGTTGCTAGTTCTTTACCTATAAACTGCTGCCTTGACATACTGCTGCCACATTGTATTTTCTTATTTTTTCTTGATGATCTTTGCAGTTTCCACTTGGTGCTGAATATAATGTTGCTGGGCTTCCCATCAATTTCAATTAAGACATTAAAAATTCTACAGTTTACAAAAGATCTGTCACTGAATACCATCACTACTAAATCACATATTCACCCAGCATTAATTTTGGATTTCAGTACCTTGAATGAAGACAAAAAAGAAAAAGCAGAAGAGCACGACGGATCACATTCACTGGACTCAACACTGTGTGACTTCCTGAATCCCAAATTTCTTCTGCTCATGGTTTTGTCCCGAGACAGCTGCTTTGCAGTTCAAATACTGTATCAAATACTGTTTCTAGTCACAAATTTTTAAAATTCTGAAATTTTATTCAGACAAGTAACAGAGACAGGCCTACATTGTTTGTTACTCTGTGCTTTTCTTAAAAAGTGACAGTTTTTGACCTGCTTGTGTAGCTTTACAGCAACATATTGAGTTGTGAGACAGGGAGATGGGCCAGACCCAGATCGGATCCACGCAGCAGATTAGAGACTACTAGTCTGGTTCACTGGCCTAGACCGAGTGTGTTCTTGGGCAGTTTCCCACACTAGGTCAAGCAAATGCTGGATCTGTCGCGAATCTCCACCTCATAAATACTATTGGCACGCACACACACACACACACACACACACACACACACACACACACACACCATATTTAAATCATGACAACACACAGTTTACAAAACTCACAGACATATGGCACGTGACTTCCCTGCTTTGGATTATCTCGTGATTGTGGCAAGAGATAGGGGATCCGTCCCCAAAGTTCAGTAAAATAAATTTGCCAAATCATGAAATATAGTGGACTCCTTACAGTGATACAAATGCTCAGAAATAAGTATTGTTATGTTTTTTACTCCAGTTCAATCAACAGCTAATGTGGAAACAGAAGTTCTCCAGTGGGAATGATATGAATAATCCTGAATATCTTCCCTCTCTTTCTTTGAATGAGTATGGGTTAGAAGAGTAAGAGGAAGACAAGGAGACAATATGTGACTTTTTAGGGTTACGAGTTAACTTTCAGGTGAAAAAGCTAAAAAGTAAGCCTAATCTCAATGATGTGTAAAGTTATGTAAAGGTTCCCAGTGGCGTGCTGTCACTTACTCTGAGGATATAATTAAAAAGAAAGGTACTCAACTGTAACGTAACTCAGTTGATAAGTGAGAACTTAATTCTTCCCAAAAAAAGAGTGTAAACAAAACATGAAAGTCTGTCAACGTAATACAGGTTCATCAGTGATTATTAAAAATATTGATTTCTGATTAGAAAACACGAATTTTCAGAATAATTCTTCCAGATACAACCCCCTTGAGGTCCAGTGGAGTGTGTGTGTGTGTGTGTGTGTGTGTGTGTGTGTGTGTGTGTGTGTGTGTAAAATTGAATTAGTGTTCCACACCTCAGTTATGCATGTGTCAACTGCTCAATTCTCTTCTGCACAACAGGTTTTCTTCAACCACAGATAACAACTATCTTCCTTTCTACAGTTTATGGAAATGCATTAAGACAGATTTCGTAGCAATAATCATCCACTCACTGCTCCTAAACAATGTAAAGTAAAACATACAATAATCTACATAGCCATCTTCCCCAAAATATCTGACAACAGAATGCTTCAAACAGCAGTACCAACAAAAATTAGTAGTTGCTGTATTCACTTACCAGCTCTATTACTTCACTACGTAACGATGAATGTACACCCATCACAAATGGTGTTGGTGTTGACAGCACTTCAATGAGTGCTGCTGGGAGCAATGGAATGTAGACGTGGGTGTAGCGAAATGGGTACATCAGTGCTGTCAATGCTCTGCATGCTTCTGTTAGTCGAGTGTAACTTTTCGAGTGAAACAGTATTTTATGCTCAGTCATAATAGCACAGAACAGTACAAGCACATTTCGGATACCTGTTTTGGAAACATAACAAAAATTATAACAAACATACTAATCCTCAATGAAGGTCGACTTATGATTAATCACTGCTAATTCCTGATACTACATGTACTAATCGTAAAAAATCTGTTAAATGGAGTGTAATTCACCATAAGCTTATGTTTATAATTCTATTCATAGGAAATCAAGTGTTATGATCTGTCTAAGAGTAGGATACATATGTATGAGGGTAATCCCAAAAGTAAGGTCTCCTATTTTTTTTTGTAAGTACAGAACTCTGTTTATGTGGCAGTTGGTTACACTGTTATGAAGAGTACTTCATGCGCTGTATGTAAACATGCGCACGCTGCACACCGTTGAGAATGGAGCTCCTGTTGGATGTTGCCGCCAAGTGCGAATTGGGCACAGCTATTCGGTTTTTGAACGCAAAGAGCACTGCGCAGATTGAAATCCATCATCAATTGATGGAAGTGTATGGTGAGTCGTACATGGATGTCAAAAACGTTCTTAAGTGGTATACAGAGTTTGCAGCTGGTTGGACCAAAATTCACAAAGAACAAAGTAGTGGGAGACCATCAATTACTGAGGAGACAGTGTTGAAGGTTGAGCGAGGCATGCGTGAAGATCGGCGGATCACCCTGGATGATCTCTGCACGTTCGTTCCCGAGGTTCCCCGAAGCACCACTCACAGAATTCTAATGGAAACATTGAACTACCAGAAGGTGTGCGCAAGATGAGTGCTACACATGCTGACCGAGGACCACATGCAGCAACGAGTTGATGCTTCCCGCACATTTCTTCACCGCCTTGCAACCGAACAGGACAACTTTCTGGACTCAGTTGTCACAGGTGACGAAACCTGGGCATACCACTTTAACCTGAGAACAAGCAACAATCACGCCAGTGGCGGCATCCTTCTTCGCCAAAGCTGCGTAGCTCGTATGACACGGGCTTACAAAAACTGCCACAGTGTCTACCAAAATGCATAGACAGAAATGGTGATTACGTTGAAAAATAGCTAAATGTTCAAGATGTAATCTGATGTAAACCACTGTAGAAATAAACAGGTCTATGTACTTATAAAAAAATAGGAGACCTTACTTTTGGGATTACCCTCGTATTTAACATACTTAAAATATCTAAAAATTTATAGAACCTTTAATCTCAGGCCCTCAGCCCTACTCAGATTCCAGATTTATTTTCTCAAATTTGTGATCAATAGTGACAATGATCCAGATACAAATTTCTTTCATTTTCTTTAAAATTTGGTTCCACAGATGCTAGGAGTCTGTTAAAGGTTAAGACAATTGTTTCACAATGGCGGCTGTTATAAATTTACAAATTTATTTTTGTTCACTACAGGCCCGTTTTGCCTGTAGTGTCATTGCAAACCATGGGGATGATCCAAGTGAAAACTTTAAAAAGTGAAATAAATTTCCTAAAATCTGTACTATCAACTCAACAGCTGGAAGGAGTTTCCACGTGTTTCAACGAATGTCCAACAGTCGGTAATCTCTAGTTACATAAGAGGAAAGGAATCTACAAATATGGACACCGCACTGTCAATTTCCATTAAGTTGTAGCATTGATCTGTGATATTTACTGAGTGGCAAGTGTGTTAACCTATGGAAATGCATCATATGATCAAAGAAAAGTGGTCATTAGTGTGTGTTCCTGCAGCAGGAAGTTAGAAGGACATGTAGCTTCTGTAGAAGACACACTGCACCCATGACACACTGCATAGAGATTGGGGAGGGGGGGGGGGGGGGGACGACGACGACACTGCAGCAATGGAAGAGATTTTGAACGAAAACCGTTTTATTACTGTAAATAAAACAGATACTATTTTGGGTATTAGTGATGGTTTAGCATACAATGCTGTGCACAATTTGCTGCAATTCAATAAAGTTGTTGGAAGATGGGCACTACTTCCGTTAATTATTGATCAAGTCAATGCCTGTAAGGAACTTTTTCTCTCAGTTTCATGTCGAAGCCAACTGATTTATAGACTGAATTGTTACAAGAGATGAAACCTGGGTGCACTATCACCAATTTGAATCAAAAAAATCAAACAAGGAATGGTGCCATAGCTATTCACTGAAGCAAAAAGAAACACTCTCAACCACGAAAAGTTATGCTCACTCTCTTTTGGAACGCAAAAGAGGTAATTTTGGAACATTACATGGAAAAGGATTAAAAGTCATCTCAATCCAAGTGACTTTCAGCATTCATATATCTCAAAGAAGCACTGGGAGACAAGCAGTACCGAATCTATGAAGAGGTGAACATCATGGTGCAAGATTGGATGCATTGAGAACTAAAGGAATTCTTCTCACGAAGTATCCATGTATTTGCAAAGTCGTGGAATACATGCCTTACACATCATGAGACTGCATTGAAAAATATCGTATATAGATGCACAATAAAAGCATTTCAGTACAACACACATGGCTAGTCATGCTTCGAGCACATGAGCACATATGAATACACGGGTTGAAATGAAATGCATTTGATGAGCATCTTAATACAAGGATGATTTAAATGAAGACCTTAATTATTTATTGTTACATGTACGAGGTTATAAAGAATAAAACAATGTAAAGCCCAGGTTGCAATATCAACAATCATGAAAAGGGTAGATGAAAAGATTGTTTGACACTAAAAGGGGACGGACGGACACACACACACACACACACACACACACACACACACACAAAGCAGGCACATATCTCGTACACATGACCGCTATCTCCAGCCGCTTTAGCCAGCAGCCATCATGAGGCTGAGAGGAGTGAGGCGCACAAACATGCAATTAGGAAAGAATATGATGTACAGAAAGAGCACAAGAGCTGAAATAATGTAACGCGCGCGTGGGGTTTTTTTTTTTTTTGTGGGGGGGAGGGGGTGGGGGGGGCTTACTGAAAATAGGCAAGGCTAAGGATTAAGGGATTAATAGAGGTCAAGATGAAAGTGAGAATGGGGGATATGCTTGAGGAACTGTTCACATCTTTGTAGAAGGTATCAAAGTAGCAAGAGTACTGAAAAAGCTGTTAACATGCTTAAGTCGGTATTATCAGGTATGCTGCAGGTGGTCAAGTTTGTGAATTGCCACAATTTTGCAGTGGCGACTCATGTAAGTAGACAGCTGGTTAGTTATCACCTGCACAGGACTCACAACATTTCACAGCATATCCTATGAAAGATTGGGTCACAGATATAAGCACTAATGGAAATGACCAATATTATACATGTGTGGTATTTCAGCAGATCGAAACAAACAATAGAAATACTTTAGAAACTGTGGAAACAAAACTATTCTGATGATCTAGTTGACTATTTAGTTGTGTCACTGCACAAAAGGTCTTTGTTATCTTGGTGCAACTTCATTATTTCACTGACATCACAATTCCTGAGGCAGTCTTAAAAATTGTCTCTAGTATGCAGCAATTTTATTTACACATGCAATGACACCCAACCCATCCAGTTTTAACTGGTTCTGATCTTGTTATTTTCAGCCCAACTTATTCTAACGCCATCTGAAAATTGCAACAACATCAATTACAGTTACTGCTGGATAAATCACACAAAACTGAAACTGAGAATAAAGTTACAATACATTAATTAACAATTGTTTTTGGATCCACCATTCCATGTAAAATTTTAATAATTTTCTCCTGGCCTCCAAAATTAGCAATTTTCAGCAAAAGTTTATTTAAATGTTATCACAAGTACAGTGAAAAAATTAAGGCCAGTTTTATGAGGTGTGTGAGGAAAGTAATGAGACTGACAACACTGTTTTGAGTGATTCGGCAACACTGTATTGTTCTACTTGTGTAGACCAATGTGTTAATCCCTTCGACATGCTTGTTCTGAGTGTCAGCTCGGTAAAGCCATCACATTATTTTTGAGAGCGCCATCAGTGAAGTTGTGTTTTTGTTGTGCATTACAAAAATGGAACACAGAATTTAGAGCAATGTTATGCTATCAAATTTTGTTACAATTGGGAAATCTCCGAGCGTGACCTCTGAAAAGTTGAAACAGGCTCAAGGGGAACATTCCTTATCAAGGGCACTAATTTTTCACCACCACAAATCATTTTTGGAAGGCCGAGAACACACTAAAGATGAACCTCACTCAGGGAGACCTTCAACTTAAAAACTGACGAAAATATCAAGTGTGCATGCTGTTGTGAGATCAGATTGATGTTTAACAATAAGGATGATGGGTGACCTGTTACACACATTCATTGTGTATCAAATTATGACTGAAGATTTGCACATGTGAAAGGTTTGTGCCAAAATGGTGCCAAAAAACCTCACAACTGAGTAGAAGAACAATTGAAGAAACATTTGCATTGAGATTCTTGAGGGAATTGCAAATGACCACATATGGTTCAGTAATGTGATCACAGGTGACAAATCCTGAATTTTTTAGCATGATGCTGAGACAAAGTAGTAAAGTGAGAAGTGGTAAATCGAGACCATCTTGACTGAAAAAAGTGCAAATGAGCAAATCAAAGATCAAAACCATGCTGATTTGCTTTTCTGAGAGTAGGGGTTCCATGTATAAAGAATTTGTTCCTTCAGAACCAACTGTCAACCAAGTGTTTTACAAAAACATACTTGAAACGGTCAGGAAAATGGTGAATTGCGTGAAACCAGACACTGCAGACAAGTGGAAGCTACACTGTGCAATGCCCCTTGTAATACGGATACTTCCATCATGGAATTTTTGGTCTCAAAAGACATCTCTGTTGTCCCACATCCACCCTATACAACTGATCTGAGTCCTTGTGACTTTCTTTTCCAGGAATTGAAAACTGTCTTAAAAAGGACTTCATTTTGGAGCACATTCAAAAGAATGTGACCAATATGTAAACAGCCCACCACTTGAAGCCTTTCAGTGCTGCTACCAAAATTGGAATGACTATCTGTCGGTTTACAGCTTTTACCACAAGGTATAAGCATATAACATGCGATAAAAACTTTGATCCATAAAAAGATCAATCTCATTACTTTACTCACACACTTCATATGTCTTAACACAGAGGAACACAACAAGGAATAAATTCAAGCATTGGGAGTCTTTTAAACCAGAATATTAAAAGCAATATTCAGATTTTGAAGATTCCAGCTGTAACAGAATCATGTGATTTGTTTAACAAATAAGCAAAACATATACGGTGGACATTATTCAAGCATCTGTACCAACATGCACACATTCCAATAAGGAGGTTGAAAAACTCTATGGAGAATTACAGAAGCTGCTAAATGATAGAAAATCCCACAAGATTATAGGGGGAGTGGGGGGGGGGGGCTAGAACTATAAACTTTTGATATGTTCACATAACAAAATTCATTTGAGTCTGCAGGAGTGGTTGAGAGCATATAAGTTACTGAAAAGTCTAGCTAGAGACTTGCTTTCCAGCAGCAGATAGTATATCTTCCCAAATAGATCTCACAAAATAAAGATGGGGAAATTGGAGAAATTACAGCTTATATCATAGCTTACCAATAGTTGTCCATCTCACATACCATTCATATTCCCCAAATAGAAGAGGAAAAGGATTGGAAGGCATGAGGGGTGTGTTACGATATGATAGTGGTGCCAAGAAGTACATACATCATAAGGTAGACTGAGGATTATAGATGTATATCCAGATCAACCAATCAGATTTGGTGTGAACTCTTGTCACTTTTCATCACATACTTTCCATTTCAATTACCTTGGCATCACTGTTGTAAATAGACTAGGCATACTCCCTTAGGGAAACATACTCAGATCACAGGTGATTACTGGTTTTACCTTACTTCAAAGATATCATCAGGTGATTTGAATATTTTTTCCTACGCTGCCCTCCATGGGTCACAGGCAATCACGTGCAACCTTCAGCTTGCTCTCTGGCAGCTGCAGGTAGCATAGGATACCCACAAGGTGGCCCAATCGCATACATTCTGTGCATGTGCAAGGCACTTGGCAACTCCTATCCACATGTATTCAAGCCAGTGCAGTAAGACTGCGTAGGCTGACAACCAACATGTGAGCGGTTTGCCCACCCCTGAACCACTGTGCCTGTGAGCACTCCACTCCCCACCAGCTGGCACGTGAGCTGTAACATCCTGCATTACATAGTAACTCACAAACTGAAGAGGTCTCTTCAGTTTAAGAGTTACACAGTAAATATGGTATGCAAATTTCTGACACAATGTAAATAATTTCAGATAATATGTATCAACTCACAGAATAGTGGAGCCATTGAGTCGTGGACAGGTACACAAACAAGACTGAAAACTTTGCTAGCTTTGGGTCAAATGACTCTAACGTGAACTCTTGCCTCTCATAGACTATACTCTTACCAACTGACCTATCCAGGAAAGCTCCACAGGCTGTCTCAAAGATTTTTACCTACATTGTGCTCCTAAGCTAATGATCACCATACTAATTTCCAGCCTCTCCTTATGATAAAAGGTTCATATAACATGCAAAACATCATAGTTACTAGCGGAACTCAAATTACATAATACACATATTTGAAGTAAACCTCAATATCATATAACTAAAGAATGGAAGACGTCTCATTATCTTACCCAGTTGTTGAAAAAGCAAATTAACAGATGTGTGTGTAACAGGCAGTGAAGGACTGATTGGAGGTTGCAAAGCCTGGCGATCACCAGCTCCGATGCTGAATCGAACTTGTGGGCCTCCAGGGGGTGGAACTTGAATGCATCCTAAAATATTGCCCACCAAGGTCTCCAAAGGAACTGCAATGTTCTCCACATACACAGTGTAAATAATTCCCAAGCAGCTCTGGAATTAAAAAGTACAGAGAAATAAACTTCAAAACTATCATATGTTAAACCTCTTTAAGGGGGGTAGGACGTCAAATGGGCCGACTTTGAGCAGGAGAGGCACCACAGGACATTTTAATTTCCCCTGTCTATACTTTTACAAATAAATTTATAAAACTGAAAGCATGATCAGGAAGGATTCAGGATTCATACTCATAGTAGTGGAAGCTCAAAAACGTAACAAAATACATTTTTTTACATGTGAAATGTCATCATTTTTTCACTTACTACAGGCTACATTTGTTGCTATAGGTACACTTTTATTCCTAAGTAAGAGAGATTCTTCAATGAATTTTGCACAGCATACAAACTATAGTTACATGTGTATGAAACTCTAGAGTTTATTTAATTTATGAAAAAATGAATTAACTGTTACATTTTAAACTTCTTGTTTAGAAAAAACTCAAATTTTATAGTGAATTATCTCAATTTTACCATAGTTTTTAATAGATTTGGAAAATTCTAGAGTGTCATACACCTGTAAGTACTATTTGCATGCTGTGCAAAATTCATCAAAGAATCTCTCTTACTTATGAAGAAAAGTGTACCTATAGAAACAAACGCAGCCAGTAGTAAGTGAAAAAATGATGAAATTTCACATGTAAAAAAAAAAGGTATTTTGCTACATTTTTGAACTTCCACTGCTATAAGTGTGAGTCCTCAATCCTTCCTGGTCATGCTGACAAAATTTTATGAATTTATTTGTAAAAGTATAGACAGTAGAAATTAAAATGTCCTGTGGTGCCTCTCCTGCTCCAAGTCGGCCCGTTTGACGTCCTATCCCCCTTAAGGGGATATGAACATTTCATTGTAAATTCAGTTATAAAATGTGGTAAAAATGTAATACATTCTCTGTTACTATTAAATTGTTTGAAGTTCTGGGGTAAAAAAAAATTTGAAACAATTGCTACAATACATGGAAATAAAATCTTGATCAGTTCTGACCAATTAACACATCGTGTCCCAATAAAGATATTGTACAGTAATTATCACGGCAGGCTAACCACGAAAATTCCTGTGTTCTGTACTTCCACAATTACAGTTATGATTCTGTAATGAATTCAATAATGCCAATTTCTTTTTTTCTTTCCAGACAAATGTCATTGCTAACTTTACCTTCCACTGACTACTGCTTAATAAGACACTAAATCTGAACATAGGGGCCTCTCAGATTTCCTGGTGGCAGTACAGATGAGTTTCCTACTAATGTGATGCATCCACAGGTGTTATTTTCTTTTGGGTAAAAATAACATCCCTGCAATATCAAAGTAATTAAGATTCAACTGCTGATCCTGAGCCGCCAATCGTAAGTGACAAAGAATCCAACACTAGGAACATAAGGTTTACACAAAAGGAAACTTAAGTGCAGAATTTGGGTCATGGTTCACCCTCTTATCTTGGAATATGAAGCTCGGACCTTTTCTTTTGGTCATGAACTGACAAGTGGTCACACGCATAATTTTTGGAAAAAAAAAAAAAAACAGGGTTTATATATCATGCAATCAAATTTTGTATCAAAAATAAAGCGTAGTTGAGAAAACTATCAAAGGAGGGAAAATCTTTAGTTTTGCCAATACACTCATACACCATCCGCACAGTCTAACTTGACAATCTGTGTACGAGATGATGGGAGCGACCATAAGGGATTTCATCTATTCCACCATCCCTAGCTACACAGCATACATGGTAAAAGTACAGAACATTACCATGCTATCGAAAGTATTGGATTGGTGCACAAGTTCTTAACTTTTTTCGTAAGATTAATGAACACAACAAAAATGCGTAACAGAGACTTTAGTCATCAATAATATATTCTCCTTCACTACTTACAACAGTCTGCTACTTGCTGGCATCATTTTTCATTTTTGATTCCGTGACTGTAAAAGTCACATGGTTTCGAGATGAACTTGGCAAGCCATGTTCGAAGTGCATTTTCATCCAGAAAGGAAGTTCTTTGAAGGCTATTCAATACAGAGTGTAAAAAGTGAAAAATCTGGAGGCCTAAGACCAGTTGGATATGGTGGGTGCAGAATGACTTCCCACCTCAACTCTTATATAGGGTTTTTTTGTCAGTCTAACAGAATGTGGGCAGGTATAATAATGGAGTAGCATCACTTCACATAGTACTCCTGGTCATTTTTCTTGGAATGCATCTGCAAGACATCTCAGTTCTTGACAATAAATGCCAGCAGTGATGGTTACATCTCAGGGAAGCAATTCGTAGTGCAGCACTCTGTCGCATTTCTACCATATGCATAACATTACTTTCTGTGGATGCGAGCAGGTCTTTGTATATAGCTGCTTTGTTTGGGCTCAACCATTCCTGTCTTTTCCTCATGTCAGCACAAAGACACCATTTCTTGTCACCAGTTACAGGGCAGGAATGGCTGGTGTTGTTCACGAGCCAACTGATTACAAGCAACCAGAGATGCACATATGGCCACCCAGTGACTTTTGCGATTTTGGCTTAGGTCATGTGGTACCTGTACACACGATTTTTGAACCTTTCCCACTGCATGCAAACATCAGATGATGGAATGATCACAGTTCATCAAATTTGTCAGTTTCTGCATACACTGATGTAGATAATTGTGGATTAATGCATTTAAACGATTTTCATCACACCCCGAAGGTCTTCCTTCAAATGGAAAATCACTAACGCCAAAATGATCCTCCTTAAAATAAGAAGACCATTTTCTTGCCATGCTCTGTCCAGTGGCATTATCCCCATACACAGTGCAAATGTTTCTGGTTCCTCTGCTGCTGTCACTCTTCTACTGAACTAAAACATGTCTGAAGTGTTTCAATTTCTCCACTTGGTAATCCATTTTCTAGCATCCAAAGCTCCACTCACTATCTCCAAATAACAAAATGATCATATGTAAACTCATACAGCAACAATGAACTACAAATAAAAACTGACAATCAGCAACCGTAATACCAATGTGCAAAACAAAAACACTATGCACTTATGTACCAACCTAATATTACTCACTTCCATGAGAAGGAAAGGGGGACAGGTTGGGGAAGGTTAAAGAGGAACCTCCATCTTTGAGACCCTGGAAGTACAAGCACATTCAATCTAATTCTCCTTGAAATCAGCCATCTACATAACAAAATGCCTCACGCCACCTAAATAAGTTGTCCAGCCTGTTGTCAAATACAGTATCTCAAAACTGGTGACCCTCCCGATCACTACCACAACTAGCATCTGCAATACTGCCACCCCCCCCCCCCACCCAAGCCGAGCCTGTCCTCACCATCTAACTTCCCAGTCCCAACACATCTCCCACGCAAGTACAAGCACAACCACAACCACAACCACTTTCAGACTCACAATCCTGGACCTCTTTCAGTCTTAAACCTCTCCTTTAAATCCTCCTCCACTACTGAAACATCTGTTCTTTCCAAAAACCTAACCCTCAGTTTCACGCCCAAATTCAACCATACTTCCATTCCATATCTTCTCATTTATCCATAACCTCATCAGGAAATACCATTTCAGCATCCAATCCTAACCCACAACCAACAAAGGGAACACTAAATCCTACATAGAACAGTTACAACCCAAATCCCAAAAGGATCATCATCATCATCATCATCATCATCATCATCATGTTCCCCAAAACCACCCTCTCTCGGAATACCTCACTTCAAGCACTACCTGTCAATCATTCCTGAAAAATATCACCAAAACCCCAAATCTTCCTCGGGCTGAGTCCCTTGCTATCTATGACCTGATGGCACATCATTGTCATCCTCCTCCTTGTGGACAAAGTCTCCATGACTGAAAGACAAGACCTTGAGGACTTGGTGGCAGAGAAGCAATGTCACCTCTATGACACCTCAAAATACAAAACTGTTCCTAGTGGCATTATTCCTTACAACAGACTGAGCTGCAGAAAATGCTTAAAACCACAGGCCCATAAAAGGACTGTTTCCATATAACTCTTACCCCTCTTGATCTGTGCAGCCTCACTTTTTACTTACGTCCCAAAAAACACAAAAACAACCATCCTGGCCACCTCATAGTAACTGTCTTCAAAGCCAACACTGAACACATCTCAGTCACAGTTGACCAGCACTTCCAACATCATGCACAGCCTCTCAATCCTATATACACCAACTTCCCGGAATACCTCAAATCCATCACCTTCCCTCTCCCACCTGGAACCCTCCTCATCAGTATCAATGAGACCCCACTCGACACAAACATCCTCACATTAATATACATCTGTACTATGCAAGCCACCTTATGACTTGTGGCAGGGATTATTTCTGGTGCCACTATTTTATTTCCCTTTCCCTGTTACATTCAGAAATGGCACATGGGAAGAATGATCATCAGCAAACCTCCGTTTTAGCTTTAATTTCTGATTTTCTTATTGTGGTGATTTTGCAAGATATGTGGGAGGAAGTAATATCTTACCTGACTCTTCCCAGAATGTACTCTCTCCAAATTTCAATAACAAATCTCTCTGTACAAAATTGTTAAGGCTTTCGTGGCCACTTGTTGACAAACTGCCTATTGGCTTCTGTCTCGGGTTCTTCGGCCGACGTTCATCTAATGATTTTTCTGACGTTTCGCCAGCACGAGTGGCTGGCATTGTCAAAGCTTCACCCTCCATTGCCGGCAATGGAGGGTGAAGCTTTGACAATGCCAGCCACTCGTGCTGGCGAAACGTCAGAAAAATCATTAGATGAACGTCGGCCGAAGAACCCGAGACAGAAGCCAATAGGCAGTTTGTCAAATCTCTCTGTGATGCACAATGCCTCTCTTGTAATGTCTGCTCCTGGAGTTTGTTGAACATCTCCATAACACTAACACCAACTAAATGATCCTGTGACAAAATGTGTCACTCTTCATTGGATGTTGTCTGTCTCTTCCAATAATTTCAGTTGATAAGTATCCCAGACTGATGAACAATACTGGCCAAACAATTGTTTTGTAAGCAACTTCTTTTGTGAATGAATTACATTTCTCTAAGGTCCTTCCTAAGAATCTCAGCCTAGCACTGTCATTTTCTACTATTTGTTTTACATGGTCTTTTCAATTTACATTGTTCTGGTATTTTATGGTGTTATTGTTTCTAACGATATGTCATCTGTAGTTCAATTTTACAGTACTAGATTACTTCATCTATTTATGTGCAATATCTTAAATTTATTTACTTTCAGGGTCAACTGCCACAGCCTGCACCATCCATCAATCCTCTGCAGGTATTCCATCAGTTTGCTATAGTCTTCTGGTGTTGCTGCCTTCTACAACTGCATCATCTGAGAAGAGCCTGGTGGAGCTTCTAAGATTATCCACATCGTTTACATACATAGTAGATAGTGTCGGAAGTTCCATGCGGCTTTTCGCGGATGATGCTGTAGTATACAGAGAAGTTGCAGCATTAGAAAATTGTAGCGAAATGCAGGAAGATCTGCAGCGGATAGGCACTTGGTGCAGGGAGTGGCAACTGTCCCTTAACATAGACAAATTTAATGTATTGCGAATACATAGAAAGAAGGATCCTTTATTGTATGATTATATGATAGCGGAACAAACACTGGTAGCAGTTACTTCTGTAAAATATCTGGGAGTATGCGTGCGGAACGATTTGAAGTGGAATGATCATATAAAATTAATTGTTGGTAAGGCGGGTGCCAGGTTGAGATTCATTGGGAGAGTGCTTAGAAAATGTAGTCCATCAACAAAGGAGATGGCTTACGAAACACTCGTTCGACCTATACTTGAGTATTGCTCATCAGTGTGGGATCCGTACCAGATCGGGCTGACGGAGGAGATAGAGAAGATCCAAAGAAGAGCGGCGCGTTTCGTCACAGGGTTATTTGGTAACCGTGATAGCGTTACGGACATGTTTAGCAAACTCAAGTGGCAGACTCTGGAAGAGAGGCGCTCTGCATCGCGGTGTAGCTTGCTCGCCAGGTTTCGAGAGGGTGCGTTTCTGGATGAGGTATCGAGTATATTGCTTCCCCCTACTTATACCTCCCGAGGAGATCACGAATGTAAAATTAGAGAGATTAGAGCGCGCACGGAGGCTTTCAGACAGTCGTTCTTCCCGCGAACCATACGCGACTGGAACAGGAAAGGGAGGTAATGACAGTGGCACGTAAAGTGCCCTCCGCCACACACCGTTGGGTGGCTTGCGGAGTATGAATGTAGATGTAGATGTAGATAGTAAACAGTAACGGTCTTGTCACACTTCCTGGACGTTCTCTAGAAATTACATTTATATCTGCTGAATTTGTTCCAATAAGAGTGACGTGCTGATTTCTACCTTCAAGAAAGTTCCAAATTCAGTCACAAATCCAGCCTGATACTCAGTAAGTTTGTATTTATTTTTTTTTTTTCACCAAACAACAGTGTGGAACTGTATCAAATGTCTTCTTGAAGTCAAGAAACACAGTATCAACCTGAGCACCAATGTCTTAACAGTGCTCAGGATCTCATGGATGTACAGAGTGAAGGTATTTTCATTCGTCAAAGTATCAAAATGTCAAAATAAGTGAGCATGAAACATATTGTATAATTCTACAACACACTGATGTCATCGATGTATGCCTAAAATTATTTGCTTCAGTCCTAGGACCCTCCTTGAAAACGGATATTACCTGTGCTTTTTCCAGTCACTAGTATCCTTCCTTTAGCCCGCTGGCTAGCCACACAGTCTAATGCACTGATTCCCGACTGGGAAGGTGTGCCGCTCCCTAGCACGAATCCGCTCGGCAGATTCGTGTCAAGGTCCGGTGTGCTGGCCAGCCTGTGAAAGGTTTTAAAGGCGATTTTACATCTACTTCAGCAAATGCGGGCTGGTTCCCCTTATTCCACCTCAGTTACACTGTGACGACGATTGCTACGCAAACACCATTTCCACATAAGCGTACACCATAATTATTCTACCATGCAAGTATTTGGGGTTACACTTGTCTGGCACGAGACGTTCCCAGGGGGGTCCACTGGAGGGCCAAACCACACAATAATCCTGGGTTCAGTGTGGGGCAGCAGTGGGGTAGGTGGAATGCTGTGGCCTGTTGGGGTGTTGTGAACTACTGAGGGCTATGGTGGGACGAAGCCTCTCTGTCGTTTCTAGGTCCCCAGTTTGATACATACATACACAAATACCCTTCCTTCAGTGATGTATAATAAACTACTGCTAGATGGGGAGCAAGTTCTTTTGCATGATTTCTATAGGATACTGCTGGCATCTCCGCTAATCCAGATGGTTTGCATTAGTAGGTGATTGTAGTTGCTATTCTATTCTGCAATTACTTACATTAATATCTGCCATTTAAGCATTTATGCGAAGATTGAAAGGCAGGACTGTATTAAGATCTTCCACAATGAAACAGTTTCTGAAGACTGAATTCAGTATTTCAGTCTCATAACCATACATATCTGCCTCTACCAACTGGTACCTGAAAGTCTTCATAAAACCTCATGTACCATCACCTTACCCCTAACTACTTCCCTTTTGAGGTCCAGATCTAAACACAAATTAGGGGGTCTGCTACGAGACCCACGATGGCTCCATCTTTTGTCAACTTTCTCACTGGTCACACGGAAGAGGTAATCATTAAGACCAAGATGTTGTGCCCACTGGCTTGGTTCAAATTTATAGATTTACTGACAATGTTTTTGTGGTCTGGACTTAAGATGAAGTTCCTGCTCCTGTGAAACCTACCCCATGCAGCCACCCAAAACCACTTATTCCAGTCCCCAATTTGTGAATGTTGTGCATGATGTTCATCAATTACATTGTGTTCAATGCACAGCATTTTACCTAGAAATTACCATCATTAAACTGGCTGAGTGCATTAATGGACACAGAAGAACCGTCCAACTTGGGGCATCCACTACCCAGGTACCTCAGTGTCTGCTAAATCATGTGGGTCATTTTCATTTTCCCCACCTGATACAAGATTTTCTCTCTCTCTCTCTCTCTCTCTCTCTCTCTCTCTCTCTCTCTCTCTCTCACACACACACACACACACACACACACACACACACACACCCCTTTCTTCTTCATTAAATTTTTATGATTTATCCCTATTATTTTCTTCCTTGCTTTGTTTCTTTCATCTTTGTTTCCTTCCTCACCTCTTTTTCATCCCCACCCTCCTCCTGGTTCTTGTTGCACTCTCCTTTTTAACGTTCCTCAAACCATCTATCTCTCCTCCACAAGGGAAGAACCAATGGTTCCAAAAACTACAATAGTGTTGGGCCATTTGCTTTAAAAAGTGTCTATTGGCATAACAAAAATATTGGCCAGTAATCCTAACTCATTATATCCAGCCAATTTTCTCAAAAAAAAAAAAAAAAAAAAAAAAAAAAAAAAAAAAAAAAAAAAAAAAAAAAAAAAACACCCACATCACAAGAAAAGTAGCTTGGTTCTCAATCATACCACAGTCAAGTCACTTGTAAAGAAAGGAAGTTAAACTTACTTTTCAAAACTGTCAAACCATGGTAACTCCAAAGCAAAAGTGGTTAACCTAGCTATCTATTGAAGCTTTGATTGTAAAAGAGTTTAAAATTTTCAGTGATGTACTTACTTAACTATAACTGAATGATGGAATATTTTGGACTTATGTAAGCAACAGCTTATTTCTACTAAAAAGCAACTAAAGCTGGAAGAGTGTATTTAAGAGATGAAAAAAATTTGACATTACTCCTAAAACCCTAATACAAATCCAACTGGTTCGGAACCAGTGAAGTGACAGCTACTGAGCTTGCCCTTTATAGTGCCCATAATGTGATCAAGGGACATCTCCCTACCACTCAAAACCATGCTGTTGAGCCTAGGAAGAGGTTTTTATACCCTAAGACAATAAAATCTAGATACAAAAAGCTGATGCATTGTCATCCGTATTACTTAACCTTGTCCTTGCAAAAGCTGTATTTGAGGTGAAATAAATAGGAAAGGGCATCAATCTGAATGGAAATTTGCAATTGCTAGCATATGCATATGATATGACAACTATGTCAGAGTCAGCAGAAGAAATGATAAAAACAGTGGCGGACCTGAGCAGTGGTGCAGAAAAGTGGGCTTGAGAATCAACCTAGAGAAAACAAAAATGACAAAGCTAAGAAGAAGAATGAACCATGACATGCTTGGGGATTTACAGGTGGGAGATATGAAACCGAATATAAGTGAGAACTTTAAATACTTGGGATCATACTTCAACCAGAGAAATAGTGTCTTCCTAAAAGTGAACTAACAAATCATTAATGCTTACAGATCATGTAACAGCATAAAAGCAAAACTGAAATCAAGGCTAATCTCAATTAAAGTTAAAATGGAATGAGTAGCACCAGGAGCAAGAGAAAAATACTGATGGCGTTTGAGAGGAAGATCATGTGGAAGATTTTTGGGCTAGCAAAGGAAGAAAAATGATGTAGCAGAACAAACAATGAAGAAATATATCCAATTATGAATCAGCCTAATACTATACAATCAGCAAAGTTTAAGAGATTATGATGCTGTTTCGAAAGAATGGTCAGAGGGGAAGCACCCCCCCCCCCCCCCCAGGGAAGAACAAGAAGGGAGTATGAACTACAGGACGACCTGAAACAACTAGGATTAACAACAAACTGAATGGAAGATACACAGAATGACATCTGATGGAAGCAGTGTGTACAGTCAGCACATGATCAACAACGTCCCTAAGCACCCGTGAAGTTATTAAGTATGTTAATGTCTAATGGATTGTGAAATCACTCCTAAATTAATTTTGTTCATTCTAGGATTTGCGACAGATTAAAAGAACATACTAATAATAAATAAATGACTTTCAAATAATGTAATACTATCAAATTTTATCTCCTATTTAACAGAACGAAGCTGAAGCTGTCCACTTGGATGAACTGTATGCTATTGACTCTTAACTAAACTAGTGTTTGAAAAATATTCTGGTGTACAACCAAAAGCAACTGTAGCTGGAACAGGCATTTGAAAAAAAGTAATCATTAGTCAATTAAATTTATTTTACTTTTTATAATTTTCATACTATCTTTCTGGCTTACTTCCTTCCACCTCTCCCCTCCCCTCCCCTCTCCCTCAGATTGGCCCATCTCAGCCAAAGCTGCCATGTCACTGAATGACTCTGAAGTACTCCTGAACAGAATAAGAGAAGTTTCCTCAAGCGAGCCTTTCAGCTGGGATTTGAAAATCTAAGATTCATCACTCACATTTTCAGTTCTGCTGGGAAAAAAAAGAACTTGTATAATAGTTCTCATCTTTCTGTAAAATGTTGTTCTGCCCAGTGCCAATAAATAAACGCTGTAAATCCTTTTGAATCAGTTCATATTACTAGCCACAAATCCCACAAGGGATTATACATATATGGATGTTAGCGTCTGGATTACAAGACTAACAGCCTGCACAAAATTCACAAATTGGGCACAGAAGATTGTTCGGGTCACCCATTTCCAGACTAAGAATATCTTTTGTAATGTAGTGTGTTTCCCCAAAACATAGTACCACAGGTCACAGTAAGGCGAAAAAATGCAAGGAGATTATTTTTATTATGGTGAAGAAAATAGCAATCTGTTACAGGAAAAGCTTCTGGCTTTGATAAACCATAACTTTCCACCTTTCTTCAGTTCTATTCATTTTATTATGTTTGACTCCAATAGGTACAGTGTACAACTTTGTTGTTACGTAACTTTCCACAATAACACCTTCTATTCCACTGTCAGTACCATCATCCCCTTTGCACTGCTCCACTCACACTGACACAGCCCCCACCATGTTCCGATCCAGTGCTAATCATGTGGCAGGTATACAACTGGCGTGCATGTCACAGTGTGTGGTTATATGCATATATTCACATCCAATTGTATCCACTCGTCCAGGCCACTTTTATTTGCCACACCCTGTATTACATAAATCTGTAATAGGTCCAATTCAAAAGCAAAATTTTACAATGTTAGAGATGGTATTTGCAAGTGAATGCATATCTATCACCAGTAACAGAACAAATGGTAAAAATATTTAATGCACAGAAAATATTTATTTCAAATACTCGATACACCACAAACTTAAATTTTCAGATGTTAATTCAAACAATGTACGCCTAGGCACTCTATAGCCAAAGTTTGGCACCAAGGGAGATGTCACATACGTAAAGAGTTCTAAAACCTCACAATTTTGTAGAGCTTATGTCAGTCCTTCATGCGTCAAACTAATCATAATATCACTATAAAATTTAGCTATCTATATTGCAATTAAAAATATTCAAAACAGTAGCTAAAATATCATCTTACTCTGAAAGTTTCTATGTAGTCCAATCGTGACACGAGTACCAAACATTTTGGGGCATACATTATGCTATGGTGTGTGATAGTCGGTATACTGCGTGTCAGACTGCCAGTCAGGGCCCTTGGATGGGCGTTCTCCCCTTCCACAGTGTCTTCTTCCTGTAACAATAAAACACATGCATGTAAAATGTATGCAACATACCGTTTTAAACAAACTCTAACAGAAAATAACATAAGCCCAACATTGAAAGCTGCCCTCAGCTCCCTCTTGCCATGCACACAAACACTACACACACTTCCTAACATCAATAACCTGAATACACATATGCAATGGTGCACAAGTTCAAACTGCATACTGTACCGAAACTTTAAACCATTTACCTGCTTCATTGTGCACTGGTCACAAGAGCATAACTATGAAATTCAAATTTCTGGATTCTCATTTTCTCATTAACAACTAACTTTTTCTTAAACAGAATGTAGGACACTGTCAAAGCTTAGAATTATAGATAAATTTGACGTAAGAAGTTCACCAAGAACATTTAATACAATGTAAAAGGGTAATGAGGTTTAGTATTCACCCATGTCCCTGTATTTTTGAACTGTTCCCTTTCTGCATAATTCTTCATGAATTTCCGATGTTTCTATGACTGTAGGGGTTAAACAGATATCAACTTCGGCAATAAATTGCTTGTAATCTGTAGACACTATATTATTTATTTGGAAATTAAAGTTATTTGTTAAGTACAACTACACAATGGAAATATTATATAATTAACATACCTCGTCTACAGGTTTGCTTGGAGTAATAGCAACAGTCTCGTTGAAACAAAGGCAAGCGCAATAATGTCGATTTGCATCTATGTCTGTAAGTACAGAAACAAAGAACTTTGGTTCCTGTCTCTCTGTTGACAAGGCCCATCCCTGAGGCTGGCAAAACTAGAAAGAAAGAAAATTCTAATGAGAACCTGAAATGAAAATTGGCCTAGGGAGGAAGTATCAGTAAATGAACTGTAAATGTGAAGGAACATACCCATTCTATGCCTTCAATAAATGGTGTGTCACTCCAGTCTTTCTCTGGAAACCTCTGGAGAATAATACCACTACTTATTCCACTTCCTGCCAAAAAGTTAAAAAACAAAAAAGTATAGTACAGGAAAATTTTAAATCCAGTGTATTAGAATCTAAGTCCACTAAAACACACTAAATTACTAAATATAATTATTATTCCCATTTAACAATGTATTTACATTTTTCAGTAACGCAAGATTGGAAGCCAAATTTAATTTTCATTCTACTTTTATGTCCATCACCTCACAACTTTTCTTCAATTTCTTGCTCAAATTAATGTCTGAATCCCTTGTATCCTTGAGACCAACGTTCTCCCCTTTTTCTTCCTTCCTTGTGGTTCCAATTCCACGATCCATCATGGCAATCTCTCCTCCGACATCCTTTTCGAAAGTCCATAACATGTGCATTGTTTTTCTTCTTCACAAAATCAATAATCAAATGTTACATCCATTTTCTTCCCAATGACTTCATTTGTGACCCTTTACCAATTGGGTATCCCTGTAGACCATCTCCAGTAGCCCTTTCAGTTGCCATCAATTTTTTCATTAACTGGTATTTAATTTTCCATACTTCATAATGCTTCTAATAATAATTTGGAAGATCTTTTCCAGTTTTACAACTTGTTCCTGGTGTATGGGTTTCAAAGAATAACTTGCAAACTTGTAATACATCACCCTCTGTCAGGGCCACATCAAGTTTTCAACACCAAGAGTTCTAATATCTGAAGAGCTACACTAACTGAAAACTACACAAGCCAGAAATGTCAACAGTACACGTAATGTGTCAAGAGAGCAAACCGAGAGAGAGCTATGCCTAAACAAGCAACTTTCTGCAAGTGGCTAAATATTAGGTAGTCTGATGTCTAAACAAGTGAATGCACAATTTACAGTCAGCAATTGCATTACCTTCTCACCTCGCTCACTAGGGTATCTTTCCAACACGCTTGGCACGAACATGCCCTGTAGGCGGCCAAATTGATCATTTCGCTGGCTGCCAGCACTGCTGGTTCCACATCCTTTGTTACAATGGCATTATTGGCAGGTGCGGATACCAAATACGTGCCCAATTTAATGGGCACACAAGGATGATAATGCCCGGGTCTATGTCTAAAATGCTTACAAAGGCTGGAGAGACATGCTGGAAGCCCAGCCAGCGGTTCCACTGGAATGTCAGTAGCTGCAGATGCAGCTGCCAGGGCCAAGAGCAACGCGAAACGAGCCAGCTATTCTTTGCCATGTTCAAAGAGCTGCTAAGCCGCTGTCAAAAGGAGCAGCTCAACTTCCATTGGTTGCTCTAACCGCACTGTGGAAGATGAACACTGCAATGACCTAAGTAATAATCATGGTACAGGAGTGGCAAGCCCATTGCATTATACGATGAGGGAAAAATACTGAAGTCGTCTGTATAGTTTGTAGGCCCCGAGTTGGTTCCTTAGGTGGTGGCAGGCTATGTTCATGTCACAGTTATACTTGGTTCCGTGTCTTGTTAACTTACTGTCTCTGACCACAACACCAAAAAGTTGCCAACTCTTGTGTTAAGACTATAATCACTTCTGTACATCCCAGTTGATGCCCAAAATGCAGATCCAAAACACCAACACACCCCAAAATGCAGATCCAAAACACCAACACACCCCAAAATGCAGATCCAAAACACCAACACACCCTTCTGACAACAGGGCGTAAAACACGATTGCAGGAGGCAGGGAGTAAGGCACAAGAGATCCAACAATGTACAGGGCCATCATCAATGCGGAAACTGTGCCAGACTATGACCTTTTACTAAGGCTGTGCTGTGCTGTGCTGCGCTGTGCTGCGCTGTACTGTACACAGCTAGGAAGTGCAGAAGAGCATTATCCACCGGCATGGTTTGCACCCCCCCCCCCCCCCCCCCCCGTCTAATTTGAGTCTTAAATGTCCTGAGCATCCATTCTGCCTCTGAGATTTATGGTGAACAGGAACGAGTGGTGGTTAGGTGTTTTATACAACTACAGTGACAGAAAACTTGGAACTCCTGACACCATAACTTGGGGGTCACTATAGGAAACCAGCATAGCTGGTGCACCGTAATTACAAATACAATTGTGAGTGTCCTGAGGATGGATTTCGCTATTGTGGTGGACACCCATGCTATAAAGAGGAAGTTCAACAGGGTGTTCAATAGTATCAACCACATACACCCAAGAAAGGAATCGGCAAAATCTCTATAACACAACTGAGCCACCCAAGGCCACAGCAAAACCTTCTGGGGACGGACCATCTGGTTCTCCAAATGGGCTTAACTCTGCCTCACTAGATGTTTGATATAGGTGCTTATCACAGGCCAATATACAAACCATCGAGCTAATACTCTTGTGCGAGATCTACTCCAGTGAAAAGAATGCAGTAACTGGAGAATTTACGAATGGAGTGAAAGCGGGACTACAATGCAACACTACAACACATTAAGAGGCTCTTTCATACTGAAATAAGGTCAAAAGTTGGGATGGATGTCCTTAGCAAAGCACACAATCCATCCAACTTGAACTGCTGCAACAATGCTGCACAACATTAGGTCATGACCTGTTGCTACTGGCAGTGATGGGAAATTCTTGCAGTGTTGTTTCTAAAGTCTTGTCAACTGCAAAACAAACGGTGTCTATCAAACTGCGTATCATGCCCTGCGGGTTACCTGGACAATTGATCAGCATTAGCGTACTATGTGGCGAGGCAAAAAAGGGATACCATAAAAATAATTGCAGAGAAACAATGCTCACACTATTGTCCATGGCCCATCTTGTTAGGGAGTCCAATGGTTTGTGATACATGAGCAAGTGAAATCTGAAGCCACACAGAAAAACTTGAAACTTTTTAACACCATAGACAACGACCAGTGCCCCTTTCTCTCGCTGGGAGAAATTATTTCAGGTTGGAATGAGAGTCTTAGATGCATGGTTGGTTGGTTGGTTTGTTTGAGGATTAAAGGGACCAAACGGCAGGGGTCATCGGTCCCTTGTTTCATAAACACACAGAGCACAGGGAAACCATCCATTAGTCATTCGAAGCACAAGATAAAAATTCCAGGGGAAGAAAATCCCCAAGGTCAATAATAAAGAAACATGGAAAACAGAGCACAGCAACAAAAACAACACAGAGAAGAAAGGCAGAAGGAAGTAAAACTGTACAGCAGAGGACTGAGGCTGGCTGATCACGAAAACAATAGTATGAGCCAGCCACCCTGCAACACGTTAAAACCTCCAGCCTGAAAGTTTAGGGTGGAGTCGGATGACAACACAAAACTAAGTAAAATATACAGCACAAAAGAGCGTGACGCAATAAAATTAGAGGGACCTATAAAACCCACTTGCTCGAATAAAACTTAAAACACAATCTGCCATAGAGACATTGTCACCTAAAAAGAGATGATAAATCACCCTGAAGATTAAAAGTTCGCCTGAGGGTGGTTAAAAGAGGACAGTCCAACAATATATGGGCCACCGTCATATTCGCACCACAGCGACAATGAGGGGGGTCCTCTTGACGCAGCAGATGACCATGCGTCAGCCAAGAGTGGCCAATGCGGAGCCTACACAGAACAACAGAATCCCTGCGAGAGGCCCGCATGGAGGAACCCCACACAGTCGTGGTCTCCTTTACCTGCCGCAGCTTGTTGGGTGCAGACAGAGTGCGCCATTCGTCTCCCCACAACCCAAAGACCCGACGGTGCAAAACCGTTCAGATATCAGTTGCCGGGAGGCCGATCTCCAACGGCAGTTTGCGGGTAGCCTCTTTGGCTAACTTGTCGGCGAGTTCGTTTCCCACAATCCCAACGTGTCCCGGGGTCCATATGAACACCACCGAACGACCACGCTGTTCAAGAGCGTGAATGGACCCCTGCATGGCACCAACAATGGGATGGCGTGGGTAGCACTGGTCAAGAGCCTGCAGACTACTGAGCGAGTCACTGCAAATGACAAAGGACTCTCCAGTGCTGGTACGAATATGCTCAAGGGCACGAAAAATGGCTGTCAGTTCTGCGGTGTAAACAGTGCAGCCTTCCGGCAAGGAGCGCTGGTCGACATAGTCCGCATAAGCAAAAGCGTACCCCACACGGCCATCAACGATCGAGCCATCGGTATAGATAACCTCTGAGGCATGGTATGCGCCTAGGAGAGCAAGGAATTGGCGGCGCAAGACTGCAGGAGGAACTGAATCTTTTGGCCATCGGGAAAGTTCCAGCTGAAGCTGTGGCCGACGAATACACCAAGGTGGTGTATGTGGCCGGACCTGGAAAGTAGATGGAAGAGGCAAACACTCGAGTTCATTAAGGAGCGACCAAACACGGATCCCAATGGTATGGCCCGATCGCGGCCGCTGGTGTGGGATATGGACTGCCGCATTAGTGAAAAGGAGACGATAGTTAGGGTGACGGGGCGAACAATGGACGTGGACAGCATAGTTGGCTAACAGTTGTTGACGCCGAATACGAAGTGGAGGAACCCCAGCCTCAGCAAGGAGGCTAGTAACAGGGCTGGTGCGGAATGCTCCTGTCGCCTGTCTAACACCACAGTGGTGAATGGGGTCCAGCAGTTGCAACGCAGAGGGCGACGCTGAGCCATACGCCACACTCCCATAATCCAGTCGGGACAGCACGAGGGCATTGTAGAGCTGCAGCAGCGTATTACGATCTGCACCGCACGTTGTGTTGCTGAGGCAGTGGAGGGCATTCAGATGCCGCCAGCACTGACGCTTGAGCTGACGAATATGTGGAAGCCAAGTAAGCCGGGCATCGAACAGCAATCCCAGAAAACGGTAAGTGTCAACAACCCTGAGCATGGCATCCTGAAGATAGAGCTCAGGGTGAGGATGGACAATACGACGCCGACAAAAGTGCATAACACAAGTCTTCGCAGGAGAAAATTGAAACCCATGGGCTAGGGCCCATGCCTGCGCCTTGCGTATGGCTCCCTGCAACCTACGTTCTGTAACACTAATGGTGGAGGAGCTGAAAAAGATGCAGAAATAGTTAGCATATAACGTGGGTGAGACAGACGACCCTACTGCTGCTGCAAGGGCATTAATGGCCACAAGGAAAAGGGGCATGCTCAATACGGAGCCCTATGGAACGCCGTTCTCCTGGATATGAAGTGAACTATGGGATGTGCCAATTAAAACGTGGAATGTCCGAATAGATTAAAAAATTCTGAATAAAAATGGGGAGAGAGCCCCAGAGACCCCACCCGTGCAACGTGGCGAGAATATGGTGCCGCCACGTTGTGTCATATGCTCTGGAGAGATCGAAAAAGACGGAGACGAGGTGTTGGTGCCTGGAAAAAGCAGTGCGGATTGCAGACTCAAGAAAGACCAAAGTATCGGCGGTGGAACGGCCCTGACGGAAGCCGCTCTGGCACGGAGCCAGAAGACCCCGAGACTCGAGCAGCCAACACAGCCGTCTACTCACCATGCGTTCCAATAGCTTGCACAGAGTATTTGTCAAGCTGATGGGCCGATAGCTACCCACATTAAGCGGGTCCTTACCAGGCTTCAGCACCGGAATGACGGTACTCTCCCGCCACTGCGACGGAAAGACACCATCGCCCCATATGCGGTTGAAGATGGCAAGAACACACTGCTGACAGTCCGGGGACAGGTGTTTGAGCATCTGATTGTGGATGCCATCTGGCCCAGAGGCTGTATCAGGGCACTGTGCCAGGGCGCTCTGGAGTTCCCACAAATTAAATGGGGCGCCTCAGGGTGGCAGAAAGCCGTTTGCCTTCCTCCCGGCGTTTGAGCACGCGAAACGCAGGTGGGTAATTCCCCGACGCAGAGGCCCGAACATAGTGCTGTGCGAAATGCTCGGTGATTGCATCGGCATCGGTGGATACCGTCCCATTGAGGGTAAGCCCTGCGACACCTGTAGAGTGCTGCAATCCAAAGATGCGCCGAATCTTCATCCACACCTGGGAGGGTGAAGTACGGGAGCCAATAGTGGAAACGTACCTCTCCCAGCACTCCTGTTTCCGCCTTTTGATGAGCCGCCGTGCCTGAGCACGGAGACATTTGAAAAAAATGAGGTTCTCCAAAGACGGGTGCCGCTTATGTCGCTGAAGAGCCCACCGACGTTCTTTAATGGCTTCAGCGACCTCTGGAGACCACCAAGGCACTGACTTTCGCCGGGGGCACCCTAACGAACGAGGAATGGTACGTTCCGCAGCAGAAGCAATCGCTGCAGTCAGTGTCTCAACCTGCCACATCAATGGTACCGTGGGGGGGAGAGTCAACAGTGGCAGCAGAGGAGAACATTTCCCAGTTTGCCTTGCTAAATGCCCATCTAGGCAAGCGTTCATGGGAGCGACGCTGGGGTAGTGAAAGGAAGATTGGAAAATGGTCACTACCACACAAGTCATCATGGACTCTCCAGTGGACCGATGGTACAAGCCCTGGGCTGCAAAACGACAGATCTATGGCCGAGAACGTGCCATGCGCCACACTGAAATGTGTGGCGGCGTCAGTGTTTAAGAGGCAGAGGTCGAGTTGGGAGATGAGATTCTCGACATCTCTGCCTCGGCCAGTAATCTTCATGCCACCCCACAGGGGATTGTGGGCGTTAAAATCCCCCAGGAGAAGAAAAGGCGTGGGAAGTTGGGTGACAAGTGCAGCCAATTCGGTCAGGGAGACTGTACCACCTGGAGGGAGATAGACACTGCAGACGGTTATGTCCTGGGTAGTCCTTACGCGGACAGCCACAGCTTCCAATGATGTTTGAAGGGGCACAGGAGCACTATATACAGAGGTAAGGACATACACGCAGGCTCCACCTGACACACAATTGTAAGTGCTACGGTTGCAGTAATAACCCCTGTATCCACGAAGGACAGGGGTCCGCATTGCCGGGAACCAGGTTTCCTGGAGGGCAATGCAGAAAGCAGGTGTCATGCTTAGAAGCTGACGTAACTCAGGTAGATGGCTAAAATAACCGCCACAATTCCACTGGAGGATTGTACAAAGCATGTCCAGTAGGGGCATGCAGGCACTGAAAAATCAAGTTACTTCGCAGGGTCACATGCTGCCATCGACTGAGAGACGGACGTCGCTACGTCCATCATTTCTGAGGAGACGGCGAGATCTAGGTCATCAGGGGACGCAAAGAGCTCGACCTCATCCTCAGAGGCTGAGCTGACAGGAAGCGGTGGCGCGGGAACCAGTGGGTCCTTAGGCTTCTTAGAGAGCTTCCTCTTCTCTCTCTTGTCTTTTGGAGGAGGGTTTACATGCTGGGAGGGCTTTCCTGATGCATTATCAGGAGCAGACAAAGAGCGTGAAGCCCTTCGACCAGCAGCTGGTGGCTTCTTCAGCCACTGGCTAGTGTCTTTTGAGACACTGGGGAAGTCCTTGGAAGGGACTCCCCCAAGGGATCCCTTCCGAACAAGTGAGGCCAGAGGAGGCCGTCGCCCCTCCGGCTGAGCAGCCGGAGAGGGCCGTCGCCCCTCCGGCTGAGAGGTGGGGACTGACGTCCCCAGTTGTTCGGGGCACACTGCTCCCAAACTGGGTGTTTTAGGAGCAGTGGAAGAGAGAGTGGCCCCCACCTGTGGTGGGCAGGCGTAACGTGACTGTTCGGTGGGCCAACTGTGAGAGGAATCTTTGCAGGAACTGGTGGCGGCAGTGTTACAGCAGCATAACTCCTCAACATAGGTGTGGGGTTGAGCCGTTCTAATTTCTTCCTCGCCTCTTGGTAAGTTAAACGGTCCAGGGTCTTAATTTCTTGTATCTTCCGCTCTCGTTGGTAGACTGCACAGTCTGGCGAGCAGGGAGAATGATGCTCCCCACAGTTAACGCAGGTGGGAGGCGGAGCACACGGAGCATTGGGATGAGAAAGTCGTCCACAATCTCGACACATGGGGCTGGCAGTGCATCTGGAGGACATGTGCCCGAATTTCCAGCACTGGAAGCATCGCATAGGGGGCGGGACATAGGGCTTGACATCGCACCGGTAGATCATGACCTTGACCTTCTCAGGCAAGCAGTCGCCCTCAAAGGCCAGGATGAAAGCACCGGTAGCGATCCTATTATCCTTGGGTCCCCTAAAGACACGACAAACGAAGTGTACACCTCGTCGTGCCAAGTTCTCCCGTAGCTCGTCATCAGACTGTAGCAGAAGATCTTTATGAAAGATAATCCCCTGGACCAAATTTAGTGACTTATGGGGAGTGACGGTAACGGGTATGTCACCAAGCTTCTCACAGGCGAGTAACGCCCTTGACTGTGCAGAGGAAGCTGCTTGTATCAAAATGGCCCCGCTCCGCATTTTGGAAAGAGATGCCACTTCCCCGAACTTATCTTCAAGATGGGTCACAAAGAACAGAGGCTTCGTCCCCAAAAATGAATCCCCATCAGTTCTGCTGAACACAAGGTATCGCGGTGAATATGGCTCCTGTCTGTCCGCAGCCCTGCGTCCCTCCCAGGGCGTGGCTAGGGAAGGGAACGATTTGGGGTCATATGCCACAGCGTTAAAGTCGACTTTACCGCGCTTAGAGACGTTGGTGGTCGTGCGACCACCGGATTGAGACTTTACCCGCTTCATTGCGGGGCATCCACCCCGATGCCACCCACTCCAACCAGGGGCTCTCCCCACGGGCACCACCCAGCCACAGCAAAGGCCACCTGGCAGGATGGCTGTTGCCGGGAGTCCTGATGCCCCAGACAGACGGGCATCTACTCCTTGGATTACGTGGGGAGGTGTCAGCGCAGGCATCGGCAGTACGATCCCTGTGTTGTCAGGGGGCTACAACCTAGAGGGTACATGACGACCCCACCACAACGGGCTGGCTACCGTGCTGGATTTTGGGTGCCATTGGTAGTCCATAGTGATCATGGGTGCAGATGGTGACGCACTAAGGGCGTAACTGACAGGCGTAACTGACAGGTGTGTATGCCCAAAATGAGGGATGGAGGGTGCAGTTACGACGCCAAGACGATAACGTGTGCCAAGGTCTTAGGGCACAGAGAACTCATGGTGCACCACGTAAGGTGTCCTTCCCCAAAAGGCTCGTACTTCTGTTGAATTTGGAAAAATGGAGGTCAAACCCCAATGGGGACCATCACATTAAAGGCCGAAACAGTTGAGACTCCTTTTAGTCGCCTCTTACGACAGGCAGGAATACCGCGGGCCTATTCTTACCCCCGAACCCGCAGGGGGGAGTCTTAGATGCATAAGCAAGTGGTTGTTCTCATCTGTCCATTTCTGTGGAATAGTTTGGTGGCAATCCCATGCTATTGTGTGCTAGTAGCCAGTATTAAGGTTTTCTTTGGATCAATTGCAGCAAGTCAAGGGGCAGACCATAAGCAATGTTTTAGTCACAAAAAAGCTTGCTGACAAGAGTCTAGCCAAACAAAATTCACATATTTATAATGGAGCTGATTTAGAGGGTCTGGGACTGCTGAAGCATTTGGTATGAGTTTACCATAATAAATCACCTTGGCAAGGAACAATTGCAGCTCCTTCAATTTTCAAGGGATGGGAAACTTATCAATTGCTGCGATGGGCTCATCGAGTGGTTTAATGCCCTCTTTATTAAAAGATGTTCTAAACACTTGACGTTGCGTGCAAACATTGTGCACATTTCAAACTTACAATGCAGACCAGCCGCCTGTAAGTTTTCCAAATGTTCTTCCCTGTAACAATTAAATCATCCAGATATGTTGCACCTTCCGGATATGGCGAATTCTCCTCTCTATAAAATGCTGGGAAATTCCTGGGGCTTGGCCAACACCGAAAAGCAATCTAATAAACTTATAGAGGCCACATAGTGTTCTAATAACAAGTAACTGCTGTGACTCAGCATTGAGGGCAACTGCAGACGTGTCTCTCTCAAATCAATCTTTGAAAAATAGTGTCCACCAGCCAACCTCGCCACTAACTCCTCTGACCAAGGGATTGGATTGACTTACATGTGGCTTCAAAATCGTCACACTACCAAATTGCCCCACCGAGTTTTCCAACCACCACTATTGGTGTTTCCCACTGACTCAATGCTACAGGTGAAACAACCTCTTAATTCCCGTAGTCAGTCTACTTCAGCTTGAACTACATCTCTCATACTGGATAGCGAAGCATAGCGGAACTTATGGATCGCTAATGGCTTAAGCTCAATGTGGGTCATAAAATCCCTTGCTTTATGCGATGTTGGCTCAGACAACTGTTTTCTGCGAGACTGAAAAAGTGACTCAAGGTCATGAAAAGAAATAACTCGTGACACTAAATTAACATGATCAACAATATGGAAATCAAATGCTGCAAAAGCATCCAATTCAAAATATGGCTCATGATACATAACCAAATTCATCAACAGGACCACAACCCCAGTACCAAATTGAAAGTCAAAACACAATTACAGCACAAGCTCTTGAGCCATTTGCCAAATACATGAGCTTTGCACAAAAAGCACATTAATAGGTAACTGGTCAGTATTGCGAAATGAGTGCTGTGTAGGACATACAGCAGCAATGTGCCCCCTTTGATTACACTTGAAACAAACTATTTAAATGCAGACATTTCTGACACTTATATTGGGTGTGACAATCGGAGCAAGCCTTCTAATCTACGGGATCTTCTGAATGTAAAGGACGGATGGCCGTTATTGTCTGCTGTACTGGACCAGGACTTTCGATGACTACTGTACCTTTTGTAGAATGCTGGTCCAATGATGGGGAAAGCTTATTCCTACTATCTACCAAAGTTGCTAAACGGAGTTGCGGTGAGAACATTTTTTGACAACTAAGGTTGACCTGGGCATATCTGTCCCTAGTAAATGAGACCCTGTTGTGTCATCTGACAATGTACTGTGGGAAGAACTACGATCTATTTCCACATGTCCCATTCATCGCAAAAAAGACTTCCTGGGCCGGCATAGACAGCTCATGCAACCATGCTAATTGGGCCACATCAGCTAGAGGCGGATCAGACGATTCTAATTTAGCCTTCACTTAAAGCAACGTGTCTGGGGCTAATCGAATCATCACGTCATAGATAATGGATCCGTATAACATAAGCCACACTGAGTACAATTAACCTTACAATATCTAGACCAGGAGCAGCCAAGATTTCAGCTTGCGGGCTGTGCCTGGGTCCGAATGCCAAAGTGCTCAGCCTGACTAGCATGTTTCCCCCCCCCCCCCCCACTGCCACGCCATGTCGTCTGAACGTGAGGAGATGGAAGAGGGGGAAATCAGTGAATGTGCCACATTTAAATGGCAATGCAGTCACACTACACGACTCTTTTATATTCCATATTTCTCTACAACACAGACCACAAACAAAACAAGTTTTCAGTATGTAATTATTTTTGATGCACTGAAGACATAAAATTTTTATTTGGTACAAACTGGCAGCATGCAGACAGAGCAGAAAATCTCACAGTTTCACACTCAAGTTGCCACATAATTGTGACTTATTTAGTTTCGTAATCGAAAAAAAGGTCTTTCACACACATACGTCGATCAAAATTTTGCAACCTCATTATGGAGACACTACCTGAGGAAAGCAATATAGACGTCCTGGACAGGTTTTGCACTTTGTCCAGGCTGTATCACGTTGCCAACAGCAAGTGTTCTAACGTCCAAAGAACTAAAACAATCAAAACCATATATAAGCAAGAAACATCAAAAGCACAAGTAACATTTCAACAGCACAAACAGAGAGAGAAATCCCAAACAATCAACCATATGGTTGTGGTAGAATATTTGCAGGTCTCACTTCTAAACTAGCAAACACAAGTGAATTGAGGCTGCAGCCCCCTTAACTTTTCACTTTCATCAACATGGGCTCGTTCCAACACACACAGCATGGGCACACCCCGTCGGCAGTTGCCAAGACCATTTCACTGGCTGCAAGTATTGTTGGTTCTGTGTCCTTCATCACCATTACATTATCGGCAATGCATAGTATGGACAGACCCATTACCTGCATGAGACAGTAAGCCAGACGAGTCAGAACTCATGCCGAGTTCAACTACCACGACTCTACCTTCTGCGTCGTACTGAGAGTTGTTGCTGAGTGTTCAGTCTATAGACATCTTCAGCCAGCCATGTGCTGAATGTACCCCCACACACATCACTACAAGGTTTTGGACTTTCTGCTTTCCACAGATTGACTCACATGGTGAGTTTTTGTCTCTTCTCATGGGGTTCTGTACTGTGGTTATTATCACGCCACTCGGCGCATGAAATATCCACATTGGCAGTGTAGTGTAGCGGTATTGTCACACCTGTGCATATACTAAAACAGTTCAACTGCGTCACCGCTGAAGAAATGTGGACACAGGATAAAGGAGTATCTCTACACTACAATGAAGGTTTTTACAAACATCTTAGAACAGTATTTCCTAATACCTGGATTAAAAGTGGGGCAACCTAATGCACATAATTTATATACTAGTCAGTAGTAACATCTGGAATACGGGAATGGATATGGCAGAGTTTCACATGCCAATTGCCAGTGGGTCCTAAATATGGCCAGCAATTCAGGTAAATGTTGTGAGGTGCAAGATTTTACTTCGTTGTCAAAGGTTTCTGTAATTTGTGTCACTAAGTTACATTTTCAAATCTATACCACTATACACACACAAGCCGTCATTTAACATCGTTACCAAAAATATCAAAAACTTGTTCCTTGCGACATTTTTCAGCCCAGCTTGATTCAGTATATCTTCATAAATGATCTTACCTAAACATCTAGTCTTCAGCAATCTTCTGGTGCAGCACACTTCAGAAGGTCTACTCTCTTCTTATCTCTACTGCTTATCATCAAAATTTCACTTCCTTATAAGATTCCATTCAAGTCAAATACTTTTAGAAAAGGCTTTGTATCATTCAAATTTATATTCCATATTGACAATTTCCTCTTTGCCAGAAATGCTTTATTTGCTACTGCCAGTCTTTATTTTACATTCTTATTACTTCAGCCCTTGAGAGTTATTTTGCTGCCCCAATAGTGAAACTTAGCAATTGCTTTTAGTGTACTATTTTTAATCTAATTCCCCCAGCATCAACTGATTTAATTTGCCTACATTCCATTACTATAGTTTTAATTTTTCTCAATATTCATCTTGCAACCTATTTTCTTTCTCAATATTCTTCTTGCAACCTATTTTCTAAGACATTATCCATTCCATCAATTGATCTTCCAAGTTCTTTCCCATCTCTGACAAAACCACCACAAATGTTAAAGAAGTTTCTACTTCTCCCTGAACTACAATTCTGTTCCCAAATATCTCCTTGCTTTCTTTTACTACTTACACTACACACAGATTAAATAGTTTGATGGACGTGCTGCAACCTTGTCTCATTCCCTTCTCAACAACTGCCTTCCTCTTTCTTCTACTACTGTATGATAGATCTCATTATTAATCAATAGGGCATACAGCATTTAGTGTATTGTTCAATATATAGTAGCTGCTTTCATTATTAATCTTATAATTACATTCACGTTTATTCATTTCACAGTCATTCCTCATCCAACACTATTTGGAATAATTACATGCCCTATAAATGAGAGTACTGGTTGTTAAAAGTCGTTTATTAAGTCATAAGAGTGCAACACAACTCCAAGAGATAGTCCACATACTTTCTGCAGAAATGAATACAATGTGTTAGATTGCTTATCAATAATTGACGCCTCCACATGAGCACGTAAAGTAAAAATATTTACCTATATGAAATTTTCTTGTTCTGAAAGACTTCATCTAATTACTTGCAAATATTAAACAATGGCTAATCCAGGATGGAATGTAACAATATTATGCGAAGGAAAGTTGCTACTCACCATACAGCAGAGATGCTGAGTCACAAATAGGCACAACAAAAAGCCTTTCGCTATTAAAGCTTTCGGTCATTGGCCTTCGTCGCAACAGATACATGTACGTGCACGCACGCGCGCGCGCGTACTGTTGCGACGAAGGCCAATGACCGAAAGCTTTAATAGCAAAAGACTTTTTGTTGTGCCTATTTGTGACTCGCGCGCACACACACACACACACACACACACACACACACACACACACACACACACGACTGCACTCTCAGGCAACTCAAACGACACTGTGCTGCTGCTCACAGTGTGGTTTCAGTTGCCTGAGACTGCAGTCGTGTGTGTGTGTGTGTGTGTGTGTGTTGCTGATAAAGGCCAATGGCAAAAGTTTTAACTGTGAAAGTCTTTTTGTAATACTTGCAAATACTCAAATACTCACTACTCATATACAATGCAAAATACAAAAATTTGAATTGTGCACTGTTTGGGAGTACGATAACGCTTCACTTTCAACTCCCTCAACTAAATTTGTTATCCGGAAAGGTGCAGAAAACCTTTTGCTTCTTGCATTTTATTCCTGGTAACTAAAGACTTTCGAAGAATGTATTCTAATCAAGATTATCCACAACTTAATCTTGATACGCAACAAATGGAAGTTTGCCGTTATTCAGTCAATCTTCCAGCACAAGTCTTATGGTAAGTAGAGCCTTGGTGTTCCTACATTTCTCCTGAACCCAAACTGATCTTCTGATGTCAGTTTCCACCAGTTTTTCCATTCATCTGTAAATAAATTGTGCCAATTTCTTCCAACCATGAACTACTGAACTGATGGTTAGGTTATATTCACACATGTTGACACCTGCCTTTCTTTGGAATTGGGTTTACTACCTTTTTCTTCAAGGCAATCTTATGGATTGTTCTTCCAAAGATCTTATTAATTCGGAGGGAATGCTGTTTACTCTAGGTGCCTTGTTTGGAATTAGATTCCTCAATGCTCTGTAAAATAATTATCACAGTATCCCATTTTATCTTAAGTTTGTACTCCCTTTCCATAATACTGTCTTCAAGTTTCTTCACTTCATGTGAACGATAAGTCCAATTATGATCATTACCCACTGAGAGATTGAGTGCCACCTGGTGGTGTTATGGGCATGTGATACTTTAAGGAAAGTACTTAAGTAGAGCAAAGACAAAATGGGCAATCATTCTAGTGAATGGGGAATCCACTAGCATAAGCAACTTTGATAAACAGAATCAGCAAAGCTCTGTATAGAAAGATAGGCAGCAGTTTGTGGCAGGTCTGAAGACCTGATACAATGCTCATGGAGAAGAGAGAAGCACCTGTACATTTTGGAGCAAACAATTCAGCACACACTACTGAACAAGGGTCACTGTAGGGGATGACCCCTAGGTGTTCCCATGTTTGGTTGGTTGGATTAAAAGAGGGGGGAAAGGGACCAAACTACAAGGTCATCAGTCCATTTTTCGAATAAAACAATGCCACAAGTGTGAGAATAAAACAAACGAGACTGACAACTCAAAACGGAATGAAAGGAAAAAATAACAAGAACAATGAAGGGTAACAAACATGTAAATGGACAAAAGGGGACAGGAAAATGACAAACACAAGAAATGGGATGAAGAGATTAAAACAACAAGGCAGATTACCATGGCTGGCTGACCATGAGAAAAAAGGAGACGCCAGCCAATCTGCAACACATTAAGCATCCCTAGAAGCACTAGGGTGGAGGACACAGAGGGACAAAGGACATGCACTAAAACTTAGATCAAATGACAAAACCCACCCTCACGAATAAAACATAAAACTAAATCAGCCGAAGGGGCGTTGTCAGATAAAATTAGTGGATACGAGTCCGGTAACCCAAGATTTCCAAGCTGGGCAGTCAAAGTGGGACAGTGCACCAGAATATGATCCACTGTCAACCGGGCACCGCACCGATACTTCACGGTGCAGGAGGCAACCGTGGGACGCCCAAGCATGTCCAATGCGTAGCCGGTAGAGGACAACTGACTCCCTGTGAGAGGACCACATGAAAGACTTCCACACATTCGTAGTCTCCTTAATGACACACAGTTTGTTGTGCGTACTGTTATGCCATTCCATCTCCCAAAGCCAAAAACCCTACAGCATACATCAGGACACAGGTCAGGTTCAGAGATGACCATCTCCAGAAGCAGTTTCTGCGTAGCCTGTTTGGCCAGCCTGTCGGCAAGTTCATTGCCTGAGATGCAACATGTCCTGGGATCCACACCACTGAACGACAGAACTGGTCCAGGGCATAGATGGACTCCTGGACGGATGTTACCAAAGGATGGAGAGGGTAGCACTGGCCAATAGCTTGTAAGCTGGTCAAGGAGTCAGTACACAGAAAAAATGATTCCCCAGGGCATGAACGGATATACTGAAGTGCACAAGAGGTGGCCACCAGCTCTGCAGTGAAAACACTGCAGCCATCGGGCAAGGAATGTTGTTCAAAATGGCCTCTCTGGATGTAGGCAAAGCCAACATGACCATCAGCCATCGAGCCATCGGTGTAAACCACTTCAGAGCCCTAGAACATGTCAAGAATCAAGAGGAAGTGACAGCAGAGAGCGGCAAGGTTAACTAAGTCCTTAGAGCCATGTGAAAGGTCCAGGTGAAGCCGTGGCCTAGGTGTACACCATGGAGGTGTTCATGAATGAACCTCAAGTATAGGTGGTAAAGGCAAGGACTCCAGTTCAGAGAGAAGGGACTACACACAAACTGCAATTGCAAGCCCTGACCTAGGCCACCGATGAGGGAGATGAACCGCTGTGGGAAAAGGAGATGGTAATTCGGATGCGCAGGAGAACTACAAATGTGTGCAACGTAACACGAGAGCAATTGCGCATGCCTAACTTGCAATGGAGGTGCTCTGGCCTCCACTAGCATGCTGGTCGCCTGACTCTTCCTAAAAGCTCCTATCACTAGGCGAATGCCACAGTGATGCACTGTGTAGAGTAAACGCAACGCTGAGGGTGTCACCGGTGCTGCCAAACCATAAACGAAACTGCCATAGTCAGGGCGGGATTGAAAAAGGGGTCTGTAGAGTTGCAGCAGCGTAGAGCAATCTGCACCTCAGTTGGTGCTGCTCAGGCAGTGGAGGGCATTGAGGTGCTGCCAGCACTTACGCTTAAGCTAACGAAGGTAAGGTAGCCAAGTCAATCAGGTGTCGAAAACCAGTCCTAAGAATCGATATTTCTCCACTATCAGTGAGTGTATCATCATGAAGGTAAAGTTCTGGTTCCGAATGAACGGTACGGCGCCGACAGAAGTGCGTGACACACGACTTTGCTGCCAAAAACTGGAAGCCGTGGGCAAGAGCACATGACTGCACCTTGTGGATGGCTCCCAGTAGGCACCGCTCAGCAACACCAGTGCTGGTGGAGCAGTATGAAATGCAGAAGTCATCTGCATACAGAGAGGGTAAGACGGACAGCCCTACAGCTGCTGCTAGACTGTTAATGGCCACTAAAATTAGTGAAACACTCAATATAGAGCCTTGCGGGACCCCATTCTCCTGGATATGGCGGGAAATATGGGAGGCACCAACTTGGTCATGGAAAGTATGGAGCGACAGGAAATTCTAGATAAAAATCTGGAGCGGGCCTCGGAGACCCCACCCATATAATGTGGCAAGGACATGATGTCGCCAGGTGGTGTCATACGCTTTGCACATATCAAAAATGATGGCAACAAGGTGTTGGCATTTGGAAAAAGCTTTTCAGATGGCAGACTTAAGGGACACAAAATTGTCAGTGGTAGAGTGGACCTGGCAGAAGCCGCCATGTGACTCCAGCCGCCATGACATGGAGCCAGTAGGCCACGTGACTCCAGGATCCAGCCCAACCGCCGACGCACCATATGTTACGTTCAAGCAGCTTACAAACAACGTTAGTGTGGCTGATGGGCCAGTAGCTACCCACATCAAGCGGGTTTTAGCCGTGTTTGAGCACCAAAACGATGGTGCTCTCCCGTCATTGCGACGGAAAGACGCCATCGCACCGGACCTGGTTGAAGATGACGAGATGTCGCTAGCAGTCAGACGAGAGATGTTTAATCATCTGACTGTGGATCCAATCCGGAGCTGTGTCGAGGAAATGTGGAAGTGCGCTGAGGAGCTCCCACTCCATAAAGGGGGCATTATAGGGTTCATTGTCCCGTGTAGTGAACGAGAGGACTTTCATTTCCATCCGCCGTTTGTGGGTGCTAAAGGCTGGGGGGGGGGGGGGGGGGGTGGTTCTCCGATGTAGAGGCTCAAGCATAGTGCTCAGTGCTCGGCAATCGTGTTTGCGTCAATACATAGCACGCCACTGACGGTAGCACCAAGGACACCTGTTGGGGTCGGGTACCCAAAAAGACCTCTGATCTTCGACCAGACTTAGGAAGGTGATGTACGGCACCCAATGGTCGACACTTACCTCTCCCAACACTCCTGTTTCCGTCGCTTTATAAGCTGGCGTACATGGGCACGGAGCCGCTTAAAGGCCATCAGAAGTTCTAGGGAAGGGTGTCGCTTATGTGACTGTAGAGCTCGCCAACGCTCTGTAATTGCCTCAGCAACTTCCGGCAACCACCAAGGGACTGTCTTTTGCCGGGGACACCCTAAAGAGCGAGGGATCATGTTTTCTGCTGCAGAAATGATTGTAGTAGTCATCTACTCAACCATCATATCGATGTTGCCATGTGGGGCAGAGTCAACGGTGACATGAGAGGTGAAAGTTTCCCAGTCCTTGTTTAAAGCTCATCTGGGCAGGCGTCCATGGGTCTGACGCTGGGGCAGTGACAGGAAGATGGGGAAGTGGTTACTACCACACAGGTCGTCACATGTGCTCTCCAGTGGATAGATGGGAGAAGTCCTAGGCTGCAAATTGATAAATCAATGGCCGAGTAACTACCTCAAGCCACAATGAATGTGTGGCGGCCCCAGTATTTAGAAGGCAGAGGTCGAACTGAGGCAGTAAAGTTTCGACATTTTTGCCTCGGCCAGTAAGCACAGTGTCACCCCATACGGGGTTATGGGCATTAAAAACTCCCAAAAGTAGGGAAGGTTTAGGGAGTTGATCAATTAGTGCAGCTAACACATTCAGGGCTACTGCACCATCTGGAGGAAGATATACATTGCAGACAGTTTTATTTCCTGTGTCGTCCATATTCTGATAGCCACAGCTTCAAGAGGGGTTTGAAGGGGCACAGGTTCACTACAGACTGAGTTTAGGACAAACGCAAACTCCACCTGACACTCGATTACAGTCACTACAGTTCCTGTAATGTCCCTTACAGCCGCAGACGGCAGGGGGTTCGCATTGCCGGGAACCAAGTTTCCTGGAAGGCAATGCAGAAAGCAGGTGTAAAGCTTAACAGTTGCCGTAGCTCAGCCAGATGGTGGAAAAAATGCTGCAATTCCACTGGAGGATGTCATCAGCATGAGACTGGGAAGGCATGGAACATTCAATGAGGCAGTTTACACCTCAGGGTCACCTGCTGCCACTGACTTTTTGCCTTAGCAGTCTATATCCATTGTATCTGAGGGTCCAGTGAGATCTAGGCCCTCAGCAGAGGCCAGAATCTGCAAGCAACGCCTATGACTGGGCAGTGAATGCTGCTTTTATCAAAACTGACCAAGAATGCATTTTGGACAAGCCCTCCACCTCCCCAAACTTGTCCTCCAAATGCTCCACAAAAAACTGAGGCTTCATGGACATGAAAGATTCCCCATCAACTCTCACACGTACGAGGTACCGGGGTGAATAAGCTTCACTGCCATCCTTAGCCCGGCATTCCTCCCATGGTGTGGTCAGGGACCTGGGGAACAACTTAGGGTCATATATTTTAGCATTAAAGTTAGACTTAGAGACTGCTGGTGGCAGACCGCCAGCACGAGATGACATATTACGCTTCGTGGCATGTCATCCACCCTGATTCCACCCACTCCAATCAGGGGCCCTCCCCACAGATGCCACCCAGCCGCAGCAAAGGCCACCTGGCAGGATGGCCATTGCCAGGAGACCCGATGCCACAGGAGGATGGGCATCTACTCCTTGGCACACGTGGGGAGTTAACGGTGCAGGCATCAGCAGAGCAATACCCGTGATGTCAGGGGGCTACAACCAATAGGGTACATGGTGGTCCCACAACAACGGACTGGTTACCATGTTGAATACGAGGTATAAAGAAGTGCATGGTCATTGTCGACACAGGAAGTGACACTGGATAGTGCATGGTGGAAAACGCACCCAGGAAAGTGCCCTCACCCAAGAGATGGAGAATGGGCGGGACTGCAATGCAACGATGAGAAAGTGGGCTAAAGATCTCAATGCATGATGGACACAATGCACCATATAAGGCGCCCTTCCCCAATTGGCTCACTCTTTGGGAAAATTTTGAAAAATGGAGGTCAAACCCTGCAGGGGACCATCACAAGGGCCGAAACGTGCGGGATTCCTTTCCATCGCCTCTTAAGACAGGCAGGAATACCATGGACCTATTCTTACCCCCAGACCCACAGGGGGGTTCCCATGTTTACAGATTGATTGAGGGGGTTTATGGGAAAAGAGAGGTTACACTAAAAGTGGACGGATCCAGTCAGAGGGGTCTAACTATAAAATGAGGACATTAAAACACACACAGCAGAAGGCATAAAAGGGTAGAGACCAAACCTAAAAACTGGAAAAACAGAGGGATAAAAGAGTGGTCTTTGCATAGGGGAGTGGTCATGGGTCACAAACCTAGAAAACATGAAGAGAGGCTCCAACCACAACCACCCTGCCCCTGCTTCAGGAGTAAGGCAAAACCTTATATCTGAAAACAAAAACCACTTTCACGAAGTAAACGAAGGACCAGTTCAAGCATCTGTGAATCGTCTGCTAATATGAAAGATATGGAATTTGGAAAGCTATAATTAGTACAAAGGGCCAAAAGAAGGGGACATTCCACCAATATATGGAATACCATCAGTCTGGCTCCACAGCCACATTGTGGGGGTGGCTCGTTACCAAGAACTGACTTAACAGCCCCCCCACATCCCCTCTATGGTATTCATAGAAGCCCCCGTCTCATAATTTTTGAACCCTGAACTATGGTTCACTACTAAATGATTGTACCCCCTCTCACACAACCCCCTATAAGAAGAAAAATCATCAGAAACTACAGTAGAAATCGGTTCTATAAACCCCTCAATTAACCCCACTAATTCCCTCTTAGTCCACCCCTCCACAAACCTAAAATCACATTTCAAACACCCACCCCCGATACAACAGCCCCCCCCCCCCACCCAGACACCAACCACAGACTTACCCCTCCCATACTTCCTTTTCCCAAACTGCAACTCGTCCACCTCCACCACAACCCCAGGCCCACCCAACTTACCCCTGTACTAAATATACTCCGAACACACTTCACGACAAAACGAAAACCAGTCAAGCACACTCCTCTCACTCACACCAGTCTCATGCGCATAAAAACTGTGAGAGGATTTATAACAAAAGTAGTACGTCAGCAACACAATCTCGCACATGCCCAACCTAAACTGGTTGAACCAAGAAATGTGACGTATGGAGCACTATAGGTTATACCTACGGCATCACCATATATAATCGTCCCTGGTCCGAGACGCCGGAACTTTTGCCAATTTCATGTTGTGACAACAAACAGTACACTTCACAACCTCCACCAACAAGTAAAACAGCTGCAGAAATACTCCATCGGACTTGCCCCCATCTCAGGATGCAAATGCACGCTGTTAATTTTATCAATCATATTCATACCTAACAAGAGCATCAAATTAATTTACTCAAATTAACATATGACCTACAGTGAACAGCACTACAATAACTTTCACACGACAAACACTAAATCATTAACTCACTGAAAACAATTCCTCTCCACACACAGCCAAAACCAGAACCACCCAGAACAAGCAGTAACACCAAACTGAACCAAATACACCATACATCACCAGAGGGCACCACGAACAGCAACACAACGACACCTACAAACACGCCACACTTGCAAACCAAACTTCATGCTGTCATGACGTCACACACCACAACAGCCTTACGTCACGGATCAAAGCCAACAGGTGGGATCGGACGCTTCAGTCGACCCCAATAAAGCAACAGAATACATGCAAGAACCAATGCAACACACACAGAGGCAAATCACTATTTCCCCATAATCTGTCAAAGAATTTAAGAATATAATTATCTCCCTCAAACTTAAAAATTTTCATGGCACTAATAATATCTCAAGTAAAATATTAAAGAATTGCTTTTCACATATAGGGCCTATTCAATGTAGTATTCAGACACCATAACACTATCAAAGGGAATATTACCAGACAAATTAAAAATGCTTCTGTCAGACACCTTTATAAGAAACGTAGTAAGACAGATAATCACCTTTCAAGGTTACTAACTCCTCAAAATTTCTGGAAACGATTACGTCTGCAAGAACCACAACAAATCTCTGTCAGAATAAGTTAGGCTCACTTAATGTCAATTTTTACCTCAAAACAGGCTCTACACAGATCAGATCATACACAGATCAGATCATAACATTTCTCAGTTCAAGAATCACATTATACAAAATTAAAGTGACAAAATATTGGCAACTGGTATTTAATAATGCAGTTTGGAGTGTTCTCCTAGGGAAGTAGAAAAGATTATAGTATCAGAGAACTTTCTGGCAGCTTGTTTTCATCTTATCTAAACACAAGGACGCAGCATTACATTAAGAAACTCGGGAAGTGTACACAATAAAACAGAATGGCCCCTACAGACATCCCACAGGGATCTATACTAGTTCTGCCCTTGTTGCCTGCAGATCATCTTTCCTCAAAGATCTATGAAGCAGGAATAGTTCTCCTTGCTGATCACCCAAGCATTACATGGTGGACAAAATTCAACCGGAAGAGAAAATTCATAAAATGAGACACATGTGGAACTGACCCCTGATAAGGAACATCAGAATAGAAAATGCTGGAACTAGCACCTTAGGTGTTGATGCAGGGCTGTGATCAATTTACCACACTGTGAGATTTGCTTTCCTGTTCTGTCTGAGAGACAATAGCGTTTCTCATGTTATGCTTTAGCTCTTCCACTGTGAGAGGAGTGTATGAACATACCCGGACCTTCAACTGGCCCCACAGGAAAAAAAAAATCACAGAGGGAGAGAGATCTGGTGATCGAGGCAGCCATAAGATTGTACTGCCTCTGCTCATTGTCTTCTCCTCACTGAAAACCTCATGTACTTCTGACAAGTTTGTCAAAATAGTGTGTGCTACTGCAGCTGCTTTGTCTTGCTGAAAATATCAATACATTCATTCATCTTCTGGGATTTGTTAAACAGTTTTGTGAAAGAATTGTGATATGATGTGGAGAGATATCAAACTATACAACAGCTCTTCGAAGTACTGATGGGAATTTTCTGATGCATAATGGTCAGTAAATATGTCTGCTCCTCTCGCTCACTCAAATTTAATGACACAGTGAAGTAGTACTACAGACAGAGTGTCTGCGCAGGCATGTAACAGCAATGGACTAGTGCATCAAAATCATTGTTTTCACAACTTTCTGTGCTATGCAGTTCTCCCGCTCATTTACAAGGGTCAGTTATGTTTCAGTTTTATTTTGTCCATTCAGTATAATCATGGTTAATGCAATAACTTGGACACTTGAAAATGTAACTAATGCCTTCTTGTTCAGAGACATTTTGGGCTTGCAGCTGGTTGTCATTAACTACAATCCACAATGTTTTGACCGACAGGTACTCAGTCAGAATATCGCTATATGTAATTAAGAGGTAACCAGCTGCAAGCCTGAAATGTCTTAGAACACTCAATTCGCCAGGAAAATATTAACATTTTCTCGACAATTAATAACTGGTTCTCTATAATTACAATTTGAAAAACAACATTCATACATTTATACAAGATTGAAAAATGATGTGTACTATCCATCACTTAGCCTCAGTGTGACCCAGAAAGGAGTGACATATTCAGTCACAAAAATCGCGCACACACCAGACTCAGGTTTTCCTGAAAAAGTGTACAACTGTAAAACTGATTTGTCTCAGATCATAACAAGAGGCCCCAGTTATGATCTACACAAAATGCAGATAGTGGTATCTAACCAACTGAAAACTGTACACAAAATAAGATCACAGAAAGAAAGGCAAAAAGAGGTGCATGTAATTTTACAACACTTTTAACTATTGAATTAAGTTAATGGGAAAGTGTTGGACTTTCAATAGGAAGTAATGAGTCACGTACAAAAACTTTAATGATACCTTCACATTTAAAATAGCCCTAAATTACCCAATTTCCTCCACAAGGCATTCCATAAAGGTTTCAACTGAAATACATCAGATTATGAAATATGAAGGCATTCACTGAGCGATGTTTCTTTATACAACACATGAATGAGAGAGGGTGGCCATATAATGCTATGTACAGTAACACCCACCACACATTCAACAAAGAATTTTTTACATCAATGAATATATCTGTTGTTTTAGAATCCATTTGGAGAAGGAGACAAATCATATACTTTATTTCAAAGCACTGGGAAACAATTTATTGGAATTAGGCCTATGGAGGAATAGATTCTGATACAGATTCTGTTCATAGCCCAAGGGCTCATTAACCTTTCTCATACGGGTAAACACTAAACTAAGTCCCCACATCTAAGAATGTTTCAGTAAGATAGTAATTACTTTAATAACTCCAATAAGAAAGACAGAATAGAAATATTGGTTTAGTGGAGATAAAAATGATGTTAAGCAATATTTAATATCATTAAAGAGGTAACAGATGCGTTTTCATTACAACACAACAGTGTGCACCTCGGCTATGTTCATATTCGGAATTCTTGGGGCGAAGACTGGCAATTACAATGATTTGTTTATGTCACGTTAACCACAAAAGTTGACAGCCGACAACGAATCCGAAGTACAACGAATGCTGTAAGCACTTAAGTAGCAGGCTACAAACTCCTCCCACTCAACACAAAGTCGGTTCTAGTAGCACCATATGAATGAAAACGTCCATTCTCCTCCAAAAAACCTTAGGTAACCTAATTTTCTCTTACTTGCGATAAAATACAATTAAAGATTGTAAAAAAAAAAATTGTGCTAGGGCGTTATGTCGCTACTGCTATATATCGCTTCTGCGAGATTTTCTGACAGTCCGTCGCTTATTGAGTTTCGTTACTGCACCAGAAGCATGACGGCTGTCACATATTAACCTCAATAATAAATTGCACAAGAGCCAGTGCTGGGCAGTATCAAGATAAAAATCTTTAGTAGCTTTTAATTACGGTCATCAACCTTAAAATAAGTCTGACAGCATCAGTTGTCAGTGACAGCTGTGGAAAAAATATATAAGAATGACAACTGGTACTTACTTTCTTTTTCGTGATCGTATCCAACTATTACGAAATAATCAGCCAGCCGGGACATCGCAAGAAACAATATCCGTAGTCCCGTCTCATCGACTCCACTTCATTTATACACATACGGCTGCCATTTTCCTAGCCAACCAAACAGGTAACCAATACCTCCGTCTAACAGCAAACACCACAGCATTCCTAATCAGAATCAGATTGATAGCGCAGGTTTAAAAGTCTGATCCAACGCTTGTATAACTACTTATTTACTTTAAATGTTGATACAACACTCTTGTTTCTTCTACTACTGACGGCACCATTCTACAGTCACAAAAAAAGCGAAACACATCGACGCATCGACTACTCGCAAGAAAGTAATCAACTTTCCTGAAGCCTACGCCCTCTCTGCATACATTTTTATACACATTATGCAAAATTTCTTTATGTAAATGCCTACAAGAATTCATTATACCTAAATACAATGTTGACATTCGATCTGTTTATATATCGATATACACCATTTTCAATCGATACAAGTCCTTGCATTCCACCACGATAGCCGTCACACTTAAAAATAAAAGTCTCGCTCATGTCGACGCAAACTGATGTTCATCGCTCTTTGGCATACATGCTTCTAGAATTCAGTTTGTAACGATAGTTTACAGATTTTCCAATATCAAACATGAGGTTGCATATGAAAGCCACACACCTGGTACAATTCTGTTTCCTACAAACCTCGGGACACAGAATTAACACCTCATTGGCCTTACGTCGTGAAAATTAGTTTCTAACATTCTTTCTGATGACTCTTTATTTGCTTCTGGTGTGTAGTTATAAACCACATCATTTCGGCCACGTTTTCCACCAAACTTAAACACTACACACTACACCGCAGTTATTTCTTCAGACCACATCTTATCCTCGTTTTACTTGGGTTTTAATTAGACGCACCATGCGTCAATTGATATAAAAGCTTTTTGGGTGCACAGCTACATCACATGGTAAAATAAAATAAATGCCACCGAATACTTAAAACCGAAGTCTCAGTCTTGATTTCAGCGTCTCAGTCTTGATTTCTTGTCCTACCAACAGATAATAATTTTATTTGCAAAGTGATGCAGCTGTACAGCCAGAAAGTTTTTCTGTCAACTGACTGCTCGTAGAAGCCAACATATCTAAAATTGTCCACCCCGTTTCTCTATACAGAGGGTCATATTCCATGATGTCATCACTCAGATCCCTAGCAGTGGGCTACAATTTTCTGTTTCTGTGGTCCATGTTCATCTGTTTTTTTATTCAAATTGTAGACAAAGATTCTATTGGGGAACCTTTCTGATCTAAATCTTGTAAGATGAACATATAAAGAGATCTACATCCATGCCCTTTAACCAGTTTGGGGGGGGGGGGGGTTCAGTACAAGTCTAGAATTGTCTGTTAACATGGTCTCTTGAAACTCTGTAAGTAGGTATAAAATTAAAATAAAATCCACTTACTGCAATTTAGATCTTAGTTTTGCGAAGTCAACTATAGAAATAAAAGTCTGACATTTAAATGTAGTCAGTGGATTTTATTTTTATTTTATAAGACATATGACTGTATGTCTGCTAATAAGGACACAAACGTTCGTAAGATATTTGTAAGTACTCTTATGCAGCACAGTTGACATCCATCTTCAAGCACATTCATGTTGCCCTCCTTTGCATACATGCATTGTCAGCCATTAGTCCTATTGGTACCGACCTCACAGACTAAAGTAAGGTTCTAGGATAGGTTGCGAGTTTTGTAAGCAATCTGTTTCGTAGTTTAACTGTTTTTTCGCTATATTCTCACCGATGAATCAACGTTTATCACATGCTTTACCTTCTGTTAAGAAATGTGATCATATCATTTCATAGTCCTACAAATTGTTATATGCAGGTTTTTGTATCAGTTGACTGATTCCATCAGTGGCTAACTGACATTCTAATCAAAGAATACTATAGATTTTTCTGTCTTTTTGTGAACTGCTCAAGTTTATACTTTTGAATATTTAAACCAAGTTGACCATTACTTTACCACTTTGAAATCAAGATCTGACAAGATATTTGTGCATCTCTTTTCAGATTGTACATAATTACATCAACAAAAGCGAAGACAAGTGGGAAACGGTAGCAAGGGGTAAAAGGAGAATAGTATATGATTGTTTCATCATTGATGTATAAAACAGTTGAGTAAAGAAGAGGCTCAAGTAGATGTAACTGTAGTTAACACCTGACAGACTTCCATTAGGGAACCAACTGATTCAGAAAAAGTAGAATATATGAGGTAATTTCTGCTGTTAGGAAGTAGCCGTGGAAGAGGTGTGCCCCAGATTTTGCAAGAAAAATCAAGTGTCAGATACCAGGTCAAAAAGTTTTTCAAGGCCAGTGCATGTCTTAGCCAAGTGGCGGAGGATATAGGATCCTTGTGCAAGGACTTTAGAAAGAAATATCATGTTGTGATACTCGATGGAGCAGGGAACAGTGTTAATAAGGATCAGTGCTACAATATTGAAAGTGACCTGGTAAAAATAGACTATGCAACGACCCATACACATTTTGGGTTGTATCTTGCTTTCGGCCCAAGGTTAATTGGTCTGTAAGAAGGATCCATATGGTGTTAGATCACCTGCTTTGGGCAGCTACTTGGTCTGACATGGGTTTGGTTTCTGTAATGCTATTGGTAGGTGCGATATCGCTAGGAAACGATTGCATCTCAATAGGAAATGGAAAAGTAAATTGGGTAGGGTAGTAACAAATTCCTTAAGGGAGGGGAGCACTTCAATTCATAGGAGTACCTCTCTTTTGCACTAGGATAAATGTACCGTGTTTCAACACTGAAATGCTATTGGTAGGTGCGATATCACTAGGAAACGATTGCATCTCAATAGGAAATGGAAAAGTAAATTGGGTAGGGTAGTAACAAATTCCTTAAGGGAGGGGAGCACTTCAATTCATAGGAGTACCTCTCTTTTGCACTAGGATAAATGTACCGTGTTTCAACACTGAAATGAATTAAGCTTACTGAAAAGCTCAAACAGGTAGCTACTAAAAGCATTAAAATATCACAATATTCTCATAAAACTACAGTGAAAAATAATGTTAGTATATTGCATTTTTTCTGAATATTTAGAAACTGTGGATATAACAGATATACTATGCCAGTCTGAAAATCATATAGTGGTATGAAAAATATAAATGTAAGTGGGTATACACTTTCAGCACATTTTGTGGAGAGCAACATATAGATGCATGTGCCTCTGAGCTTAAACTAAATAATGGTTCTTTTATAAATGTAACTGTGTATATGTCATGAAAATTGTGGATTGTTTGTTGTACTGTCTGCCAGACACAAGGAAGCAAACTATTATTTGTGGAGATTACAATGCAGATTTTCTGAAACAGTCTAATAGGAAGAATGACCTTCAAGAATTACTTAGTTCCTTCAATTTAACACCAGTTATTAGTTTTCCTACTCAGGTGGTACAAGAAAGCAGCACCTTAATAGGTAATATTTTCATAGACTAAGATAAATTTGATCAAATAAACATTTATCCTCTTAAGAATGGTCTTTCTGACTGTGTTGTCCACCTAATTACAATATATGATATATCTCCAAACAGTAATGTGAAAAAATCCTCCAAAATGATGCATTCAATTAATGATTTAATGACTGCAAATTTTAGGGATAGCTTGCAGTAGTTAGACTGGGATGTGTTGAACCAGGAATATGCAGCTGATTTAAAATATAACTTATTTCTAGATACAATCGTGAGTGTATTTGAAATCAGTTACGCTAAGGAAATGGGGAAATATAACTGTAAGAAAACATGTAAATATCATAGCCTACAAAAGCCATTCTTTATAGGGGTAAAGTATCTTGTAGCTGGAAAAGGGAAATGTATGTAATAGCAAGGACTAGAAATGACCCAGAAGCAGTCAATTATTACAAAAACTACTGTACATATTAAGGAAAATTAATAAAAAGTCAAGAGGTATGTGTATCATGTCTGAGATTAGCATCTCTGATAGCAAAATTAAAACAATCTGAAATATTTTTGAAAGGGAAACAGCCCAACCAAGAGCTCAGGAAGACTGCATTACCATCTAATTGAATGAAAAGTTTATTGACAGAAGGTTAGAAATTGAATCATTTTTAAGTATCATATCTTAAATGTGGACAAATTAGGTCCAGATGTTCATTAGAAAAGCCAAATCTACACTCCTGGAAATGGAAAAAAGAACACATTGACACCGGTGTGTCAGACCCACCATACTTGCTCCGGACACTGCGAGAGGGCTGTACAAGCAATGATCACACGCACGGCACAGCGGACACACCAGGAACCGCGGTGTTGGCCGTCGAATGGCGCTATTTGCGCAGCATTTGTGCACCGCCGCCGTCAGTGTCAGCCAGTTTGCCGTGGCATACGGAGCTCCATCGCAGTCTTTAACACTGGTAGCATGCCGCGACAGCTTGGACGTGAACCGTATGTGCAGTTGACGGACTTTGAGCGAGGGAGTATAGTGGGCATGCGGGAGGCCGGGTGGACGTACCGCCGAATTGCTCAACACGTGGGGCGTGAGGTCTCCACAGTACATCGATGTTGTCGCCAGTGGTCGGCGGAAAGTGCCCGTGCCCGTCGACCTGGGACCGGACCGCAGCGACGCACGGATGCACGCCAAGACCGTAGGATCCTACGCAGTGCCGTAGGGGACCGCACCGCCACTTCCCAGCAAATTAGGGACACTGTTGCTCCTGGGGTATCGGCGAGGACCATTCGCAACCGTCTCCATGAAGCTGGGCTACGGTCCCGCACACCGTTAGGCCGTCTTCCGCTCACGCCCCAACATCGTGCAGCCCGCCTCCAGTGGTGTCGCGACAGGCGTGAATGGAGGGACGAATGGAGACGTGTCGTCTTCAGCGATGAGAGTCGCTTCTGCCTTGGTGCCAATGATGGTCGTATGCGTGTTTGGCGCCGTGCAGGTGAGCGCCACAATCAGGACTGCATACGACCGAGGCACACAGGGCCAACACCCGGCATCATGGTGTGGGGAGCGATCTCCTACACTGGCCGTACACCACTGGTGATCGTCGAGGGGACACTGAATAGTGCACGGTACATCCAAACCGTCATCGAACCCATCGTTCTACCATTCCTAGACCGGCAAGGGAACTTGCTGTTCCAACAGGACAATGCACGTCCGCATGTATCCCGTGCCACCCAACGTGCTCTAGAAGGTGTAAGTCAACTACCCTGGCCAGCAAGATCTCCGGATCTGTCCCCCATTGAGCATGTTTGGGACTGGATGAAGCGTCGTCTCACGCGGTCTGCACGTCCAGCACGAACGCTGGTCCAACTGAGGCGCCAGGTGGAAATGGCATGGCAAGCCGTTCCACAGGACTACATCCAGCATCTCTACGATCGTCTCCATGGGAGAATAGCAGCCTGCATTGCTGCGAAAGGTGGATATACACTGTACTAGTGCCGACATTGTGCATGCTCTGTTGCCTGTGTCTATGTGCCTGTGGTTCTGTCAGTGTGGTCATGTGATGTATCTGACCCCAGGAATGTGTCAATAAAGTTTCCCCTTCCTGGGACAATGAATTCACGGTGTTCTTATTTCAATTTCCAGGAGTGTATATATGAAAGAGGCAATATCTATGCAGTTTGCTAAAACTGAAGTTCTACCCACCTCTCCATCTGAAATTAGGAAAATAATAAACTCACTCAAAAGAAAAAGCTCACATGGAATTGGTAGCATTTGCAACAGAATACCAACAGCTTGTTCCCAACAGTTAAATAGGGTTCTCAGCCACATATGTAATGCCTCGCTGAAATGGGGCATCGTTGCCGATGGACTAATATGCTTTTGTTTAAATAAATTGGGAGACCAGTCTGATACCAACAATTACTAGCCAATCTCACTTCTGATAGCTTCATCCAAAATTCTTGAAAATATAATGTATTCAAGAGAACCTACACATTGTAATGACACATTCCTACGCAGAGACATACAATATATTAAAAGCTGCGCCAAAGATAAATTGAGAGGCATGTTATATTATAATCTTTGTAAAGTTCACATTGGATTCTCTTTTGTTTCATACTCCAAGGAGCTAAGGAACACTTTCGATTGTTCCCTTGTGGAGGATGGACGTGATTTTTGGACTGTGCGGAAAGGCAGCCATGTAGTTAGTAATTATGGTTTGTGCGACGAGCACAGCAAGTCTTATTGTGTTGTGAATAAAAAATAGTTAAAAGTATCGAAGTGTTACGAAAATTATTTATAGCGACGTAGCATTGTATTCCTTGGTTTCCACCATCTTCGTGAAGTGAACCGATGCCGACTCATGATGGTACACACGGTCAACAAAGAGAAGAACATCGATGGCGACTAATGAATTAATATTGTGGCAGAAGGACTAATTCTACGTCTAAGGTGAGAACTCTGATTAAATCAACAATGACATGGAATTTAAAATGTAAAATGGTTTTTATTTATTTCGCCACACTGGCGACTGTGACAGGACAGTGCTGGTGGACTAAAGAGTAAGTACTTCATTGTTGTACTACAAATGTACTTGTACTAATTACTGTTTCTCTGTTACATGACGCACATGGAAAATGACGAATAAGGTGAAACAATATTAACTGTATAAACGGATGGCACAATAACCAGAAGGAACAAGGACAAGGATTTACAAACCTAACGTAATCGTGAGTGACGCAGCTCAGCCGTAATTAAGGTAGGAAAGCGCAAACGCATGCAGCGGCTGCACCTGGCTTAGCTCCACTTAAAGCAGAACCTTTTCCTTTCCATATTAAAATTCTGGTAGTGTTTGTGGCAACACACAATTCACAATTACACTTTGATAATTACTTTTTTATGTTCAACAATCGCAGAATTAGAAGAAGTAGTGCGCCATCTTGTAAATTTCCGACGCGCTATAAATAACAATCGCGAGATATTTTTATTAATTCAACTGCGAGAGAGCTTAAAGATTTAGATTCAGTAAAGTACAGATAAAAACAATATCTTCACAATGGAATCGGAGAATTTTAATTTGACAAATGTTCATGGACACGTCACCGATTCTGACAATAGTGACGTAAATGATGACGCAATTAGTTTTTCAGCACAACATAATGTAGAAGTAAATACAATTCAATTGCACTCCACAGGGATTAACAATAACGAACCACTTGCAAATGAAACCTTGTACACAGTCGATGAAGCATCGATTACCAGATCAGATGAAAATATTTCGCGTGAAATCAGTGAAACTAGCCCGGTTTCGATTCAATCAGACCGTGACAGAGAAACAATGGCAACAAATAATGGCATAAATACAAACACACAAGCTTCGTCAATTACGCTTGAGGCACTATATAGTCTGATGTCAAACTTGAGCGAGCAATTATCTGATTTAAAGATCAGTCACAACACAACGAACACAAAACTGGCGAATCTAGAGATCAGTCACAACACAACGAACACAAAACTGGTGAATCTAGAGATCAGTCACAACACAACGAACACAAAACTGGCGAATCTAGAAATCAGCCACAACATGACAAACACAAAATTGTCAAACATGGAAATTGGGTTCCAACAGCAGTTTTCAAGTGTAAACACGCAATTTGAAAACATGCACAGACATTTCGATCAACGCTTAAATAAACTCACCAATGAAATCGATCAAAAGATCGAAGACAAAGTCATTAAAACAGTCAATAGTGTATACAATGTATTGGCAAATGATTTAGAAAAGAAATTCTCAGATCTTACAAACAAACAGGAACAGGAACTGTCAGAAATAGTAGAAACACACAATCAAACACAAACCGTACAAAAAGAAATACATGAAAACGTACAGGCTATTCAATTAAATTTAACAAGAGTACAGTCCGCATGTGAAGAAATACCTGACCAGGTTAATAAAGTTAACGAAGAAGTCGGTTTTCTGAAACAGGAGACTCGACGTATCAACGCGGACATTATCAAAATAAATGAAACTTTAGAAAACGGTAATGTAAATGAATCAATAACTGACCGGGAAACAAAACTTTTTGAAAAATTAGGTAATGAAATCAAAGTAGCCGAGGACAGAATACGCAAGGAAATTGCTGGTAGACTGAATGTTTCAAATGACTTGCCTACGTCAAGCAATAGGCAGCGCGACACTTATTCGCCCGTGCCAGATTACGATGTCAATAACGCATAACATCACGCGCCCAGTCCGGCGTATGTGCACGCACCGGCACAGGCAAACAATGGCTATTCGCCAAACGCGGTGCTGCAACAGGCAGTAGGCGTGTCGCCTTGCATCTCGACGATTCTAGTCGATGAGAGCCTGTTGAAACATAGACAGTTTCCAGTTTTCTCCACAGAATCCAGAAAAACTCATCCAGTCGTATTCGTAAGAGCATTTAAAAATGTCTTACCAAGAAACTGGACTGAGGCACAGAAGATTAGATATGTAGTAGGCTTCACACAAGGCGACGCACTTTTGTGGGCCACAGACATGGCTGAACAGTGCGTCACCTACGAACAATTTGAACGAGCTTTCTTGGAGAAATATTGGTCTGCTGGGGTCCAAGAAAGACTGCGACGTGAGGTATTTAACCCACAACCGTTCAACCTAAAAAACGGCGGGTTGAGAAAGTATTTCGAAAAGTACTTGAATAAGATGCGCTATTGGAACAATCCAATACCGCACGTAGATGTTCTCAAAATTCTGAAAAACAGACTACCCGCGAACTTACGCGAAAAATTGGTAACCATACCGGAGAACGACCTTGAATACTTCCTTTCCGTGCTTGACTCAATTGATCTAATATACGAAGAAGAGCCGAGCACAAGTAATCGGAATGAATATTCCGGAACAAATCAAAACACCGGTAACGGATATCATTTTAATGGCAGTGGACAAAACCCACACAGTTGGCATCCGTATGCGACAAGGCCAAATAATGGAAACTGGAATTACGGAAATCGGAGGAATTCGGCGCCACAGAGACGTGAAGACCGAAGATATAGTACAGATTACGGTCCACGCCGGTATGGAAATGATAGAAATCACGTGAATGATTGGTCAGGCCCGCGTGATGAAAGGCGGCACACAAATGAAAATTACAATAGTTACGGTAATAGAAATGACAGACCAAGGAGGAATAGCGACGACCGATCGCAAGAAAATGTTGCACGCAGCGGTCCGGAAACTAATTGGCGACAGAATAACCACTCAGTACACTTCGTAGAGGAAACGGACAGTAATGAAGCAACGCCGTTGTCTCCCCCAGTAAACAACAATCGGTCGCAATGAGCCCCCACCGGCCGACCGATTTGACAACAGGGGGCACAAACAAGCACACATTACATCTTGAACAATTATTTTTAAGATATGATCAGGATGCTACCGTAGAAGATGATCTATGTGAAGAAGAGGTGAAAGTACCGGACAAGGTAAGTGACCTCGTGCAGGCTGTAATAACAACAAAAAGATAAGAAAGGTTACAGAATTTAACATTGGACAGGAAGTACTATTACGTACCCACCCAAAATCCTCTAAAATTAAGGCATTAAACAAAAAGTGGCAGTTGTTGTATGATGGCCCTTTCATTATAATAGACAAACCTCACCCAGGATGTTATCTGTTAGGTAACACACGAACGGGCAAGGTGAAAGGGTTATACCCCCACAAGGATATCAAGGAATTTTTTCATTAAAGGTTATATGTTATTTTAGCAAAATTGAAATTACACAACCTTGGATCACACAGTAAAATTGATGTCATTAACCTAAGAAACTTGCGAACAACTGGGGGCATATGCCAGCTTAAAAACGCATATTTAACCAAACCTAATGAAACATGTGTTACTGTGAGTCTTAACACTATAAAATAAACCATACGGTACTTTTGTAGTCTAACTCAGTTATTTAAGAGAGGGGAACAAAGACAAATTAGCGCGAAGGTCAGAGTTTGTTCGCTTGAGACGAGCAACAAACCACACGTCGAAGTTGCAATCCAACGCTCAGCTAATGAGCACGTGATAGCTGCATGTCAAGACGAGGTCATTGGCCGCGCTGTAGGCAGCAAGCCGTGGAGAAATCTTCCCCCCTTCCCTGTACGATCAGCTGAGCGTATACAAAGCGCGAAGCCGCATGCGCAGTCGAGTCCAGACGACACGTGGCTCATATTACACGATGGCGGCTATCACGAATAATGCTCACCAACAATGCAGAGTTTTCCCCGCGCCTACAGTCCAGTCGTGGTACGTAAGCGCGCATGCGCGGAACGTTTAAAAGTTTTTAGACCATGCTTACTATGAGACACAGAGACGAAATCCATTCAAAAACAAGAAAGAAAACGGTACACAAGTCTTGTAAATAGTAACTTAGAAAATTTAATTATAAGCTGGTATTACGTAATAAAAGTGAACATACAAGTACATACCGGCCATGGACGGTATTGTAATATTATATAATACTGAGTAAAAATCTTAGCTTGTACGGAAGGAGAAAGAAAATACAACAAAAAAAATGCAGATATATAACCGGAAGAAAGGCTATGTACACGAGAACAACACACAATTACATATAGGGAAAAAGCAGCAAAGAGGAAATCAAAGAGATAACGCATACATTTACATTACACAGTAGCTAGCGATTTTCAGAGTGAACAACAAGGTAAACGCGGGAATTTTTGTAACTAAGGAAAAGAATGACAAGCTTTAAAATAGGAAAATAATAAACAGATCTATGCAGCGTGAGTAATGAACTGAATCGCTCTCAAAACAAATACCTAGGATTTATAGAGAGAGAAACACATTAACGTTAGGAAACACCTAAAGCACTCAGCAAACAACTTTGTAGAATATATAAGCTATACACGAGGTTACATGTACGAAAGCTAAAGTGTAAAGGAGGAAAATATGGAATGATTGCGCATTAATGGACCGTAAGGCTGTTATGTATGTAAGAAGAAATATTTAGTTGTAAGTATTATTAGTATAAGGGACGATGCTCAGCACACCCTGAATTATTTTGGAATATTGAGGGAATGGTGCAGGGTACCGAAAAAGGGCCCCACCAGCAAAGTGTATATTGTACTGGTAGATGTTTTTTGTGGGTATAAACGTATGTATGAATGTGTGAAAGGCGAAAGAAGCTCTGTACATGTACGGAACCTAAACAACATAGAAGTTTTTAAGGAACATTAAACTCTAAGACAACCTCGTATAAACATGTATACGTAACGTCAAGAAATAACTTAATTAAAACCGTAAGACTCTACGAGTTTACGAGAAAATACGAAAAACCTGATACACAGTGCAACATTAGCGATTCTTCACTCATGTATGCAGAAGGAAGGTATGAATTACTTTACACACTTGAAATATGAAATGATAAATCATGTCAAAATTATATCTTTCATACATATAAATATTAACAGTCACAAAGAATGAAAATGATATCGCCGCTATACGAGAAACAGGTAAGTAGTGTGATCGACGACCTGTAAGCAAAGGAATCGTCTATAAAATGAATTATGAACAAAAAACGGCATACAGAATATCATGCCGCACTGAAGCTATGGAAGTCTGATTATTCGTGTACATAGATTTTCATGACAACCGATGCATTAAAATGTCTGTATTTTTTCTCCCATGATAACACAAGACGCCTATAAGCGCACTTTAATTGAAGATGATCCACGCACACAAGGGCGGGCCGCTATTATGAAACACTGTACATATTAATAGTAGTTACACCCTGAACTTCAAAATCTTATGCTTATATGTCCATGTTAAGGTAGGAAGTTTTATTAGAGGTAATGATTTACAAGCACACCAGAACGTGCTTAAGCACAAAACACTGTACATATTAGGTTTATGCTACATACAAATTATTATTTCGTGCATTTTCAGATTTTATACGTATAAACCGTAGCATACACGTAGTCGTTGTCATTACCCTAAGTAGAAGGTAGAAAATTCCCTTCCCAAGGTGCAGTGGAGCGGCTACAGGTGTGTTCTCTGCATGCTGATGCATGTCGTTGCGTATGAAGAATACGTAACGAAGGTAAACCTTAACATATACTAGAGTTCAAGAAGGAAAACAAAGGACTTGTTCCTTCTAACTGATTAATGGAAAAATGTGTGTGTGTCAGTAAAATCCAAGACGAAGAAGCCACTTCGAGTGGTCAAAAATTTTTCAATTTTCGTCGGTAGTTTTTTCCTGTAATTAATGTAACCAATGTATTGTATGTGTTATTTGTTATTCAATTGTATGTGATGTATTTTGTATTTCATGCTAAGTCCTGTGACTTACAATTTTGTGAATACTTATGTACATTGACCAGAAGTATTGAGGGAAATGAATCTCGGTACAATAGGTAAAAGGGGTTAATGCGAAGAAAAAAGTGAAGTGAAAAGAAAGTTTCGCTCGTAATACTCGCGGTTAAAGTGGTGTGTGTAGAAATTAAAATTGTGCAAAGTAGTGCTGCGTTGCAAGTGTCAGCGAGCCTAAACAAGTGACATCGAAAATTGAAGTTTGTATCGTCAAACGACCCATGGCGTCACAATAAGAAAAGACAATGCCAAACAAGTTTGACATGGTACGCTTCTTACCAGGAGCTGCATCGACGGGATCGTCCTCCGCCTCGCACATAGTGTGGTGTGTTCTTCGGGGCACATATTCCAATGTACCTCGTCGTATCCAGTCTAAGTACTGGAAGGAACTACAAAAAGCACACGCATACTGAGGTTCGGAAGTCTCGACGGTGCCCGCACGTCGGTGTATATTCAGTGCACTGGCGCGCGCATTCAACCAACGTCGCCTGCTAACGGACGACCAAACAATCAGGCGCGCGTATCACACGCCCATATTCAACACTGCGGATAGCGAACAAAGCTCGTCGTCCCAGAATAAATACAGAAAGCAAGACAAGGACTTAATTTTCACCTCTGATGAGGAAGGAAACATTTGCATGTAACGTTGTATTCATTGTATATTTTATTGTACAAACTTTACTACATGATGTCATTTTCTCAGTATTAACCAGAACTTTGTATATTAGGATTAAGGTTTGTAAATATTAGCATAAGTATACCAAAAAACTGACACACACTCAGAAATACCAAAGAATTCACAGTGCCATGAAAATGAGACAAAAAAAAGAAGTTTGTAAATAAAAGACCCCCAAACCTATCAATTGCAAGGTCGACTACTGTATCCTGTCAATCAAATAAAATTTTCTAGTGACAGTATACAGTAGGGGGGCAGTTGTAATGACACATTCCTATGCAGAGACATACAATATATTAAAAGCTGCGCCAAAGATAAATTGAGAGGCATGTTATATTATAATCTTTGTAAAGTTCACATTGGATTCTCTTTTGTTTCATACTCCAAGGAGCTAAGGAACACTTTCGATTGTTCCCTTGTGGAGGATGGACGTGATTTTTGGACTGTGCGGAAAGGCAGCCATGTAGTTAGTAATTATGGTTTGTGCGACGAGCACAGCAAGTCTTATTGTGTTGTGAATAAAAAATAGTTAAAAGTATCGAAGTGTTACGAAAATTATTTATAGCGACGTAGCATTGTATTCCTTGGTTTCCACCGTCTTCGTGAAGTGAACCGATGCCGACTCATGATGGTACACACGGTCAACAAAGAGAAGAACATCGATGGCGACTAATGAATTAATATTGTGGCAGAAGGACTAATTCTACGTCTAAGGTGAGAACTCTGATTAAATCAACAATGATGTGGAATTTAAAATGTAAAATGTTTTTTATTTATTTCGCCACAACATGCCTGTAAAAATAAACTACATTGCAATCCATTAAACCTAAACTATTTCAATGGATCATTATTTCCTCCAAAAGATTATAGAAACAGGAAAGTTTTTTGAATGATCTCACTAGATCTGGATGAATCAGAAGTTCTGCCCATTATTAGCAAGTTGATTGTTACTTCTGCATATGTGGTCCTTTTTCTGGTGCAGTGACACACTTGACTGGTTCATGTTAGTTCACTGATAGCCTCTTCAGTCGTGATTTGTGAAGTCTGTGAGTGTGTAGTTTGAGCTGCATGACAATAACGAGCAAATTAGTGATTCTTTCACAGTCTTTAGCTGGTGAAACATGCATGTACACCCTTAGAGAGCGGCTTTTTATTGTGAAAACATATTGGAAGACAGACTCATTGGTCACAACAGAACATGCATTCTGAAGATAACTCAGTGTGTGTGAATTTTCAACAAACACAACAATTTTATCGACTGTAAGGGAACTGGAGATCATAGAGTATGTTTATTTATTCACTATACAGAAGATCACACATGAGATATAGGATTTGTCATCCGAATATTTACATCTAACACATAACAACAACAATGCATAACAGAGTAAACAAGGACAGAAAATTACACACCATAGTACATAAATAAAGAACAAAAATTGGTACACAAAAAACACATACCCATGACAAAAGTATGCAGGGCATTAACTTCGCCTTATACACATAATGTTTTTGGGGCGTTTAACAGAATTTTTATAAGCATTTCATAATTTGAAAATAAATTTGAATTCGTTTAAATTGTTGAAAGCAAGTAAAGGTTTGTAATTTATTGTCTGTGACAGGTATTCATTGACACTATAGAAACACTTAGCCATCAGGTATGTTTTTACTTCATCCTTGAATCTTAAGTGGCTCACATGATTGTGTCTTCTGATTTTTGCTACATCGGGATTGTGGAAGTCTTTACAACTCTTTGTATTGTGATTATGGTAGCTACAGTTGGTTTGAAGATTACAGTTATTTTCACTGATCATTTCTAGGTATTTTAAAAAGTACATAGATGGTACTGTTAATATCTTTAGCTGTTTAAATAAGGGTCTAAAGTGTGTTTGCGGGGTCCTGTGAATCATTATACGAATAGCTCTTTTTTGTACACGAAAAAGTTCTTTTAATCTTGACTTAATTTTGCCCCAAAAACTTATGCTGTAGCTTGAAACTGACTGGAAGTAACCAAAGTAAACAGCTCTAGTACATTCTGGGCTACAAACCTTCTATAATATTCTTAAGCCAAAACATGCTGAACTGAGTTTCTGAGTAAGATGCATAACATTTTTATTCCAGTTTAAATGTTGGTCAATCCATATTCCCAGAAACTTTGTAGTACACACCTTTTCGTTTTGTTTGTTTCCCAACATCATGCACATATTTTCCTCTTGACAATGACTTCCATACTGTATAAAATTAGCTTTTTTTACTCTTGTGTCTTGTGCAAATAACAGAATTTTGGCTGAGTTGTCTGGAACCTATCTCTCATTCATATAAATTAGAAATAACAATGGATCCAGGATGTTGCCCTGTGGAACACCTATTTCAGTTTGTTTGGTTCTAATATGCATTTTAAAATTATGTAAAATGTGAGATGACCTCAGCTTAACAACCTGGGACCTGTTTTGCTGGAAGGATTCAAATCATTTTTTGACAGTACCTCTAATGCCTATTGTTTCAAGTTTCCCTAGTAGTATTTCATGGTTTCCAGTGTTGAAAGCTTGCACAAATGTAAATTAATTCTATAACATTTTTATTTAACTCCAAATTTCTTACTCTTTCTGTTGTGTAGTCCAAGACAGATTTGCATTGATGCTTCAAGTATTTTAGAAAACTCCAGGAGCAGTGTGCCAATCTTTTGTACAGTTGTGTAATTTCAGGGGTTTTAAGCTTATCAGGGAATATTGCTTCACTAAAAGACAAGTTTGCTATTTTCACTACGGGTTTAACAATACATGATGCAGTTTTTTTTAATTATTGATACAGATACTTCATCCACCTCAAATGACATTTTGGATTTCAAGCTTTTACTAACTTTTAGTACTTCATGTTCATCTTTTGGGATTACCATCATGCTGATATTTAGCATTGAAGCTGTCACTGTTGAATGTTGCTTGAAGTTGCTACTCAAAGTAGTTGAATGTTTGCAAAATAATTATTTATATGACTTCTTTTTCTATAGAGATATTTTCATTATTTTTAAGATTAATTGCCTGTTCTTTAGTTTGTTCCTCAATTTCTTTTTTTTATAATTTCCCACTTCATTTTGTTACTAGACTGCCTTATTACTCTATTACTGAATAATAATTTTGCTTTTGCTATTATTTTGTAGGTCCTCACATCCTAAACAAACTGCAGATTGTGACATGTTTCTAGCTTTAAACTTGATATTTTCATGGTTTTACTTGACTTCTTAATTATTGATGTACTCCAGGAATTTGGCATTTTGTATCCAGATAATCTACAGCCCACATGTTTTTTTGTGAAACACATTTCAAAGTTTGTCATAAAAGTGGAAGCAAATGTGTTGTAAGCATTATTTGTGTTTGTTTGTGCCAAGACTTCTGACCAAACTTCATTTTTCAAGATACTTTTGAACTGGTTATAATTTTCAGTACAAAAAATCCTTTTTTCTCATTTTGTACAATATTTTTCTTCTTAGGAGTTGGATCAAACTTCATTTCTCATAATACTTTATAACTGGTTACAATTTTCAGTACAGAAAAATCTCTTTTACTTATTTTGTACTATATTTTCCTTCTTAGGAGTTGCAATGAGATTAAGGGATAGTGAATTATGATCTGATAATCCTATATTTGCATTTGTTACTGTCCCTTCATTTTTTTATCACACCGGAAAAACGTTATCTATTAAACTTCCACAGGAGTGTGGCATTCTAGTGGGATCTGATATGTGGAGAAACATGTTAAGACTTGTAATAGGTCTGGAAATTTAATTTTTGATAAACGTTTGAGCAAGAGATTAATATTAGAGTCACTACAAAGAATTGTGGTAGGTGAGCATACTCTCCTGCACATGTACTCAACATCAAACCAAACAAGTCATGTGATTTCAGAATGGTGCTGATTATCTGTGATAGCAAAACTTGAATACTATATACATTCGCCTTGGTTTATGTACGTTTCTGCATGTATGAGTTTTAGTAACAGCTGTGGTGCATTATTGGCGTTGCCACAAACGTAACGAGAAGTATGTGAAAGGAGGACCAGTTAGTTTCATAGGTATGTGCAACAAATGTATAAATCTAAATGTGATATTGATATGAGGCACTTTATATGTTGAAAAACATCTTGTATTGCAGAGATAATTTCTGCGATTTTATGGTCATTTACCATGTGTTTACAAGACAAATGCTGTATACACTTGCAAACTGTGTTTGAGTAAACTGCCAGTCAGTTATACACTTTGTGCTACATTCATGTGCAGATGACATTCATACATGACAATCTGATTCATTTCCTCCAATTTTTGCAGGTTCTCAAACCATTGTGTGTATTGTATCCACAAACAAAGTTGACATTCAGCGCAGTGGTTGATGGTAGCAACCACAAAGGCATTTACTATATACTGTCGCTTCCAGAAGCCACTGCACTGAGTGTCAACTTTGTTTGCACATATAATATTTAAGTATTTCTGCATGAGCCAGTTTTCTATACAGTCACTAAAATGTAATTAATTAGAACACATTCGACAATACGAATCAGTGCAATAGAAAACCTAAACAGAAAATATTTGTTTTATTACTCCAAAATTCGAGATTGATCTTTTTGTGCCTAGTGCATGGTTTTAATTTTCGAATGACACTCCAAAAAAAAACCCTATAGATATTTTATTTGTTTAAAAAATCAGAATGGTAAATAAAGAGAAATTGAAAATAATAGTGGATAAGCAGAAGGTGCAAGTCACTTACCATAGTTACTGTAACAGTTTCATAGTTCCAAATACATTGTTTTTTCGTGACAATTCGGTGCTGTCTACAGTGTCATTGTATCGTTATTAACTAGAACAGAGATTCAACACAATGAATATGTGCAACAGAAAACGTAAAAAAATATTGTTGCCTGTTATTTCTTACCCTATTATTGAAAAAACGTAAATAAAAATGAATCTGAGCTATGATACTGTGGCGAAAAACCACAGTACATATCTTTAACATCTTTAAGCAAATGTCAGTTTCTGGTGTAAAAACTGTTAACTATAAAATGGGTATTCGGGTTTCATGGCACTTCTGAAAGTGATCTCTCTGTGGAAGCAACGTAATAACACTCACAATATGCTAAACGCTATGTGGGCTAAAATACGCCATCCCAAAATCATGTGACTTGAGCTGTGGGAGAAGTTGCAAACAAAATTCTCATTCTGCGAATCCAATTGTTCCCGCTATAGATATACTCTATGCTGGACAGTGAACTCAGTAATAAAGTGGAATTGAACTCACTGATGCTGGAGACAACTTGTTTCGCTAAATAGTGACAGTTGTGTGCATAGACAATCACTGAGTGCAGAGGTTACTGATAATGTTCAAAGGAATTTGGAGAACTCTCCCAGGAGACAAGCAATTCATGTGGGACATGTCAGAGAGCTACGAAGAAAATGGCGTTGCGACGATAAAGAGTGTGCATCTAACAAGCATTGCAGACAACTGATCACGAGAAAAGAATGTGTTACTGTCGATGGTTTCTGGGGCGTCGTATTCAGCATCAAGACATTCTCTCCATGGCTTGTTTTGCAGATGAAGTATGCTTTCATCTGACAATTTACATCAATCCACAAAACAGCAGATACTGGGCTGTTGTGAATCGCAATATTGTCCATAAAACACCAATGCCTGATTAAAGGGTTGCAATGTTGTACCAATGTCAGCTTCCAGGACTGTTGGTCCCATTTGCTTTGATTCTTTGATACGACGCCAGACACAAAGGTATATATGGGCATCTTCAGTCCATTTGTGGAGCAGCTGTATGTCATCAAACTTACAGAAGGTTATTCCCAACAAGATAGAGCAACATGTCACATGCGTAGCGTTTCCATGCAACTTGTAACCAGTTTCTTCACTGGTGGAACGATCTAAAAACATTTGTGCCCTCCCCCCTGTCATTTGACCTACCATTCTCCCACCCCACCTCCTGGAATTTTGCTTCTGGGGAGGAGGGTGTCTTAAAAGCCAAATGTACAATAATAGAACATGGACAACTACAGAGCTCCATGAGCTCATAGCCCATTAACATTCGAATTAAGCAACATTTCCGAGATAAAACTTCACAGAATGTCGCAGAATATGGCGAAATGAGTACAGTTGAGCATCAATGCTTGTGGAGGACACTTCCGACGTTTGCTGTGACGACTTTGTACATATGTATGTAACAACTTACCAATTGTACATTATTATCTCTCAAAACTGCAAATGTATTTCATTACTGGTTCAAATGATATGACTCATTAAAGTAGTTGAGGTTTATATGGATTGCAAAACGTCAGTTTGGTTTTCAGCCAGTCTTTCAACAGAAAATGCTATATATGCTTTTACTAATCAAATATGAGATGTTCTGAATAGTCTAACATCACCTATTGCGATTTTTTGTCATCTCTCAGAGGTTTTTGCTTGTGTAAATCTCGATATTCTTCTAGATAAACTTAAGTGTTATGGTATGAGTGGGACAATGCACAAATTGTTTAATTCATTCTTCACTGGAAGAGAACAGCAGAGGCAGTTCTAGCCTATCCATAACCTGGGTGGGACGATTATCTTGGTGCTCCCCCTCTCCTCCAAATGGCGAAGTTGACTAGTGGGGCTGCTAATTCACTCATACTATTCAAAAATTTGTTGGCATAATTTCGCTTTGGAGTTAGGAAAAAACATATATTATTGATTCTTCATTTATTATCGCACATATAAAATAAAAATAGGATTGCTCATTCAGTTTAAAAGAACATAACAAGAAAATATCTACAGAAAATTTCGTAAAACCTTTGACTATGTCACTGCTTTCAACACTGGTATCGTGTTCAATGCTAATTAAAGATAAATAGGATAGTCTACTTAGTGAGAAAGAAATATTTTCTTGACACTGATTTCAACATTGGTATCATGTTCAATGCTAATAAAAAATAAGTGGGTTAGTCTACTTAGCGACAAAGTCGACTTGAGGTAATATGTTATTAATTCTAATTTAGAAAAAGATCTTTCACTGTGAGCTACTGCATCTGGTAATGTTAGATAAATTCTAAGAGATTCAGAAATCCTGGAATTAAACTATTTGAAAATAAATATGTCCTACGGGGTTGTGCAGTCAACTATGAATATTGGTAAAAGTTCTGTTTCATTAAATACATTTTTTTCTTCAATATCAGAATTTAAACTGCTTCTCAGTTTATTTTTTAAACTTGAACAGAGCCTCTTTTTTTCCTTCTAAATCAAATTTTTTCAAGTTATTTAACTTCAGTATAAAGGAGAAAGATGCATGGCTCTCATTTAAGGGTTCGAAACGTTCATTAGAGTTTGTTATAGTGGTGTCCAACTAGTAATAGCGAAACTGTATTTTGATATATGTTCCTCGGTATATTATTGGCTGATCTGTACTTTCATTGATAAAATTTATTTCCTGGGATGGGGATAGGTCAGAACAAGAAATTTTGTCTTGGCATCAACCTCTTCACTAACGTCTTTTGCATTACTGATCATTTCTGTGAATGTGGATTCAGTTCGAATTGTGAGTAAATCGTTTTTAATTTGCAATATCTTTTTCCTCACTTCTGAAAGAGCAACAGATGATTCTTGTAAAGCTTTGCCAACAATATAATTTTGGACATAACGTTGTACCAGATAATTATGGAGCAGATTAACTGAAACGACTTTAACTTTGCTATTAAAGAACTGGCTATGTTGATACTTTCAGAGTAACTTTTTGTTACATAGAACTTTTCAGCACTTCGATCTCATCTCCCATCGGATAGTGGACAACGGCTTTCGCCAGAGTAGGTAGGTACCCCAGTAATAAGAATTTGCCAATTATTTGTAATGAATTTCTAGTGGCGTCATTCGCTACTAAACTGAGACGTTGTGTCACACAAGGGATGTAAAATGCACATGGGTTAATCATATCTTGCAAATCAGTATTACATGTTGACAAGAAATTTAACAGAAATGTAGTTAACCCCTAGCCAATAGTGCCTGTGATAGTGAAAAATCCCAAAAAACTTTCCTTTACTTCAGCTTTCTTTGTAGCTGAAGTTTAGCAAAATGAATCTCTCCACTATTTAAATATGTTATTGGTGTGCTAAGTCATGCATGTAATTTACAATAATAGAAAATATTTTAATTGTCTTAAGTTAAAAATAATAGTAATTTCAACCCTTAGCCCCAAAAAAACAAATAATTTCATTTTGGATTTTATGTCTGAGATAATGTTTAATGATGGACTCCGCATTTTGGACATGAACGACTTGATCCTCTAACACATCATCAAACTTAGAAACACACTCAATTAGTTTCAAAAAATTTCCATTATCAGGCTGGAAAACTTTTTCTGGCTTCTCTCCTAGTGCTAAACATTGTCGTATTTAAAAGTAAATTAGATGAATTATTTTTTCTATTACAGCTATCCATCTTCTTTTCTCACATTCAGTTTCAGAATGGGTCATTGAGCGTAAAGTCCTTCTGTTAAAAATGTAAGTTTTTAAGTCAAGGCATTTTTTATGCTCAACATATGTCCTACACTTTTTTCTTGGTGCTCTATATAATTAAAAAATTTTCTGTGAAAACAATGAATGGAATCACTTGATTTTGAATATGCAAGCCTGTCTCTTTTAATGGTTTCGTTATTTGATAGCTTCTTTGTATAGTATACATCTGAAAATGACCTAATTTTACTGTTGGTTGGTTAGCCAAATTTATTTATCTCTACTGGTCGATGATCTATTAAATGCATCCTGAAGTTATCTACTATCACTTGGAGTCATAATATAGGATCAGTCATGGCATCTTCACTGTCCAGCTCTCATCGCCACTTTCACAGGAACCAATTCCAACAATTATCGGCGAAGGTGAAGGACTAACTGCAAAAACTTCTTGAATGTCCTCTTTAATAGATCTTCAGAAGACATGCCTGTTACAGAAATGAATGAAAATAGATTCTGTAACATTCTATGCAGCTCTTTGCTGTCACCAAATTGGCGCTTTGGTAAATTAGTAATAAATATAAGACACAGCCAACTCTAACTCAACACCATCTCAAAATAACTCAACACTTGGAGTCAGGAAAAGTAGAAATTAAGCAGAATGTAATCGATTAAATTATAGGGCAACTCATTATTACAATGAAACTGGTTAATGTTCTGTAAACACTGTTCTCTCTCAAGTTTTCTTTTTCCGCTCTGTGCAGTAGACAGTTTCTTTTTCCAATCACTTTCAGCCATCTAAAAAATTAAATTTTATGTGTTTATGCTTTACACAATACGTTCTATATTATATACAATGTAAAATCCATTTTTCGATGTCTGCCATGAATGTGTCTTTGTTGCCGCAAGTGGCGCATTTAGTGGAATCCAAAGGCAATATTTGCCATAATTTTTGATCGAATTTCAGAATTTAACATCCTATCATAACCTACACATTAAAAACAAAAATCTTAAGTGTAACACAATAAGACAAGTACTACAATTAGAAACTGTTTATTTGTGTGAACGTAATGGCGTTCATATATGCCAACTTTGTTCATCCATTACTGGAAAATTACTTAGCGACTTCCAACAAAATTCACATATAATTTCAAATTTTCTCTTCCCAACCCTCCACAAAATAGTGATTTCAAATAAACCTTAAGCATAATTGTTTCAACTCTTCTCCAAATTTTTCTTCAGTTACTTGTGATTTGTAAGACCAAGCATTTTATAAATAATAGATCATATGCAGAAAATAGCTCCTTAGTGTGAAGTGGCAGCTGGTAAACTAAAAATTTTTATATCCATGAATACAATAAGATACTAAAATCTTGGATGAGTGGACTGTCTGCAGATGATATTTACATGTCAGCTCTTGGTCAGTTTCCCATTGCAAACAGAATATTCGTTTCGAGTGCTATTTCTTTTATAAATGTGTTTGTGGTCCTTGATTTATGCCTGTGCGAAATCCATTGTCAGGTCCAACATTTGGGTTTCGGTATTAACTCTGTTGCCATAATCTTCACTATAATATTCGCACCCACCCATATGATTTCAACTTACTCCATGTTGAAAGTTGTGCAACTGTGTCGAACTAGTGGCATCCTGTGTGAACAGCAGCTCACGATGCCATTACAGAAAGCCACTAGCTGTTGCGCCACATTGGTTGCATGTGTGGACCCGGCTTTACAGCATCTTCAGTATCTAAGTTGAGGTCCTCCACCTGCACGGTCTGTACCACATTGGTGACAATCGACAAAGTTCCAAGATTTTCGGACAAATCTCGATTTCCATCTCTGCAATTCCAAAGTAGTCATAGCAGAATACTCGCTAAAGTCTTTTATAGGTCAAAGTTTTTTCCCTCTTTTATAAATTCGAAATATTAGGCACAATTAGAGTTTACTGGCTGATAAACCATCTTCACCTTATACATTGTTTCATTCCTATTGCAATGTTGTTGCATTAATTTGTTCTGAAAGTGGTGCTTATATTCAAGATAATAAAAGCGGGTTAAAAGCCGTGAGCTATCTGAGGAAGTTAACCTCGCATTACTGAGCAACTGTTTCACCAGGTATCCAGTCTAGCTTACCAAATTGCCAACCAGACTAATATTTATTATAAACTTTTAATAGTCATCTTAAGACAACCGGTGATATATATACATAAAAAGAGAATTTAAATAACAAGAAATAAATCAGTTTATATTTAGACATTTATTTTAAGTTTGATCACTGTTCCGTTAAAATTTCAGCATATTAAACTTGATTCATAACTAAACTGGTGCCTTATTTCGGATTCTGAAAATGTGAGTTGGTAAACTTATGGAACACATCAAATATAGAGCCAAGATTAGGAGACTGCATACAACACTGCATTCATAAAATAACACACAAAGAACGTTGAAACATATGCAAGAGGAAATTAACAACAACCATCTGATTCAATTTTCACCCAAAGAAGTTACGTTCGTAGCACAACCTGTCCATCATGAAATTACAACACACTGGTATACTAAATTCATACTAACTCTTTGTGAAATCTTCCCGAAAAGAATAGCTGAGGGCTACTTTGATGATTACACTACAGGCTTCACGTGGTCAACTTGGTTTACACAAAGAGTGTAACTCCACAATAATTTTGATAATTAAAATAAATTACATCGAAACACAAATTACAAAAGAAAAACCTCAAACTGATTACTATCGTCTTACTATTAACCTGATGGGTCAAACAATTGTATAAGCACGTGGTACTGGTCTCACAAAGTACACCCCACTTAGGTTGAAAATAAAGAAAAGTTGCTATATTGAAAAATATGGTCAAGACAAGACGATATAATCTCACACACATTCGCATTTAAGATTGATGATCTTATTTAGAGTTACAGATCATTCACATGTGGTTCCAATTTACTCACAAGGTAGTGACAAAGCAACTACTGGAAGATATTCTGAACTTCACACTCGAATTACACTGCGTTGCAATTTAAGAGAACATTAGATATTTTAGATCTAAACCTGAAATAAAGGTGATTAAATTTTCAGTTAGGCTGAACTTAAGAAATCCATTGTCCTATGGACTTAGCAGAGACGCACTGAGACAGAGATCTTACCACTTCAGACACTCGCCGCGGACTGACTGGCGTGGGCCCCTCCTGAGGGGCGCTTCACAGATACAAACGGAAGTGACCAGAGAGGCAGCTTCTTATACCAACATGACAAAGGATGGACAGGACCATATTACGAATAGAAACCTCTTTGCTTTTAGAAAGCGTAGCTACCTGTTCCGACGTTGGTCCTACTGTTCTCTAGCAGACAAGCTTGTCTGCTACCATCAAGGATGCAACTAGAAGTATATTTGGCCATTCATTCTTTCACACAGAAGGGAAGGATGACAGTAACTTATCATATACAGTATATAAAAGAAAGCAGATGTAGGTTCCATATGAGACTGTGTGACATGAATTACATATAAACTGTGTTTTAAAGTGTAGTAGTGTGACAGATCGTTCTTGTTTATGTGTAAAAGTAACATGTTCCACTGCTCAGTCTCCTCCAAGACAGAGTCAGAAACACCACAGTAAATTTAGAAGAGGAATTTATGCCGTAAATGACAACCTGAAAGGAATCCAACAGAGACCTTTCACTATGTATCGAATAATGTTATAAACAACTCCAGTTTTCTCCTAAAATAGAGCAGACCTTTTCACTATGTAAAAGCTTATTCAATAAAACTTGCTTCCTCGATTTGTGTTCTTCTTTATAGACAGTGTAGGCGTCATCTTTACGCAGTTAATGTAAAACTTAAGAAGTTTTTGATTTCAGATATGTGTCCTCTCTTATAGAACTACCCTCAGTGGAGAAATTATTCAAGAGATCATAGAACATTTGCAGTTTGCTCGAAAACAGAGCAAAATAATAAAATAAAGACTGTAAAGACGCGAAACCAGAAAACCCACTCTTATTACTTGAGTGATGGGCATGAAACTCATTGAAACTTTGCGACAGGATGATGCCACAATTCGATTGATCTCCGAGAAGATTTCATCTTTGGAATATGCCAAGAAAGCCTTAAATCACATACACAGATGTATAAATTTATAATTTTGAGTATTCTGAGCCTGGGGAAAACAAGATGACAGTGCTCCATAGGATGTCTTTTACACATTATGCATAAAACTTTTTCTGTATTTTTAAAATATTCTTGAATTGAACGGAGTTTCCCATGCAATCAGACCATATGATATAAGTGACTGGAATAGTCTCACGTCACCCTAAGGTACTCCAAGCTCACCTAAGTTTCAAAATGAAATATGACACCCAAGATAGTTTTCAACATACATGATTGACATGTTCCTACTAACGGAGTTTGTAGTCAGTATAAATACATAAAGGTATCACCACTTATATTCTACTTTATTTGATATTTCCATTAGTACTTATTGGGTTTTATCAGGATTACACAGGAGTTTATTAGCTGCAACCCTTTAAAAGTCTGCATCAAGAGTTTCTTTTGTTATCCTACCCAGATCTTAAATTATCTGATGTCTAGTAAGTATTGTTGTGTCATCAGCATTACATGTGACAGATTAAGCTATGTTATTAGGAAAATCGTTGATTGCTGTAATGAAGAAGAAATGTCTGAGAATAGATCTTTGTGGAACCCATGATCAGATCTCTATTAACCCTTTGACTGCAGGGGGCGTGTTAACTCATCATTCCTCGTGGTTCCCCTGGCTCACCTGACATGTATACGTGTGGCCCTTGGGTCTTCCCTACAGCGCTAAGGACGTGTTGACGCGTACCGCGCCACTGGCCTTTCCACTGCTGGGGACGAGTTTAGCTGCACTGAGTCACGGCTACCTGAGCGCTACGGATGTGTAAACTCGCAGAGCTGTCTTTCCACCCTGATCTTCCTTCAGCTGTTCAGTGGTCTGACTATACAGTTAGAGAGTGCTTTTATGTTTGTTGCTGTGTTCCCTCTTTGCATAAATCTACTTCGATTCCTGTGTTTTCGTCAGTTTTCTTGTTTTCTACGTGAGAAATGTCTCTTCACCATGGACGCACAGATAAAAAATCCTGGATATGCTCACTAAGAGCGACAGTGAGTGTGGATTGTCCGATGTTGCTAGCAGTGATGAGCCTTCAATAGAATCTCGAACCTATAGTCCTCAGCCCTTAACATCAAAGGGGAGAGCAAGAATTACAGACAGCAGTTATCTGAATCCAAGGAATCAGAAATTGACAGTGAAATGGCTCGAAAAAGAGCTCGTTTAAGTGACACATTTGACTTGAAAGAAACCGATTTCCAGCAATTAAACCATTACTTCGATGACTCGTGTTCAGGACGCAAATGTCAATTAGATACTGACCCAAGCATTCTTTCATTTTATGTCTCAAGAACTGTCGCAATTTATTGCAGACAAAACAAATTGTTTTTACGTTTACATCAGATAAAATACTACAGAATCTGTGAATTCTCGACTGTCAAGTGGAAAGACACTGTATTTGTGGAAATGTATTGTTTTGGTGCTATTTGTCTTCTAATGGCTCAAGTTAAGAAGTTAAAATTAGGTGATTCTTCTTCTTCTTCTTCTTCTTCTTCTTCTTCAGTAGCTCTACAGCCCTTGGTGAGTCTTGGCTTCTTCAACAATATTCCTCCACACTTCTCGGTTATTTGCTGCTCTTTTCCACCCCCGGACTCCCATATTGCTGATATCCATTATTACCTCATCGATCCATCTTCTTCTAGGTCTCCCTTTTCGCCTAACTGAATGGATCATACCTTTCATCATTTTCTTTGGAATTCTACCTCTGCCATTCTCTCCAAGTGTCCTAGCCATCGTATTCGCTGTGATTTCACAAATTTTACTTTGTCCCTGCCTTGTATTAACTCTTGTAATTCGGCATTGTAGCGTATTCTCCAGCCTTCTTCCTCCTTATTGGCCCATAGATTTTGCATAGTATTTTCCGCTCAATGCTTCTTAGAGCATTTTTATCGTTTTCTGTCAACGTCCATACCTCTGAGCCATATGTGATAACTGGGCGGACTAGGGAATTATATATTAGCAGTTTAGTTTTTCTTGTAACAAGGCTATTTTTGAAAAGCTGCATATTTGCAAAGTAAGCTCTGTTTCCTGCTTGTATTCTTTCCCTTATAGCCTTTCCAATACTGTTATCATTTGTTATTAGGGCTCCCAAGCAGTTAAAAGAGGACACTCCATTGAAGCATTTCCCATTGATGTTTAAGTTTTTAAGGGTTCTTCTGGCCTCAGATTGTGACATACCATATATTTTGTTTTGTTTTCATTTACTATGAGGCCAATTTTTAAAGCTTCTGTTTCCATTGCCCGGTATGTTTCTAGGAGTGTATTGGTATTTCTTCCTAATATAGCAATGTCATCAGCGTATGCACATATCTGGCTAGTTTTCATAAATATGGTGCCTCTTTTGTTGATTTTATTTACTGCACTATGCAGGGCTATGTTGAATAGGACAGTGGAGAGACTATCCCCTTGCTTCACACCTTTATTAAAGTCAAAGCTATCACTTGTTCTGCTAAGGACCTTTACTTTTGCTCTTGTCTCTGTCATTGTCATTCTGATTAGTGTTATTAATTTAGCACATATACCAACTTCTTTCAGTACTCTGTATAGTTCTTGCCGATTTATGCTGTCAAAGGCTTGTTTGAAATCGATGAATAAGAAATGCAGATCTATATCATATTCATAGAACTTTTCCATCATTTGCCTTATCACAAATATTTGATCAGTTGTTCCTCTGCCTGGTCGAAAGCCACACTGATATTCCCCTAGTATGCCTTCTGCACACTTCTGTATCCTTTCGTTTAATATACTTGTGAAGATCTTATAAGCTGTACTTAGGAGTGTTACACCTCTATAGTTTTCACATGCTGTTCTGTCCCCTTTCTTATTAATGGGGACTATTATTATAATTTTCCAATTATCTGGCATAGTTTCTGTTTCCCATATATCTGATATTTATGTGTGCAGTTCCTTTACTACAGCCTCACCACCAGTTTTTATTAATTCAGCAATTATGCTGTCTTCCCCAGGGCCTCGATTGTTTTTTGACTTGTGCACAGCCTGGGAGACCTCTTGTACTGTTGGCTTTCTTGCCTCATTGGTTTCATTGTCTACTTCAAGCTCCACTCTTCCCTCCTGTGCAGCTGTCTCTTCATCTTCTAGGCTGGTGCTTAGTGTATCTTTGAAATACTCTGCCCATCTTCCCACTATCTGTTCTTCCTCCCTTATCATTTTCCCATCTTTACTGGAACAGGCCGTTGTTTTTGGTTGGAATCTATTCTTCATTTTGCCTATGGCATGATAGAACTTTCTTATTTCACTCTGTTCCTTTAGTTCTTCTAGTTCCTGAAATTTTTCTTATTCCACTCTCTTTTCTTTCTCTTGCACAGTCTGTTAGCTCTGCTCCTTAATTCTCTATATTGTTCCACATTATTTCTGGTTTCTCTCTGTAGCACTTTTGTTCTTGCCCTGTTCTTTTCCTCTATTGCTGACCTGCAATCTTCATCAAACCACTCCTGGGTTCTTCTGTTCCTTCTTATGCCTATTATTTCCTCTGCAGCATCCTTAATGGCTTTTTCAAACCTGTTCCACCTTTCATCTACTCCTACTGTGGTCTCTTCATTGTTCAACTTTCTGCTTAGTGTTATTTGGTATTTTTTTACTTCATCAGGGATGTTCAGTTGGTCTGTATTCCATTTCATCATCTTTCCCATTCTGTTGCCCTTTGTTAGTGACAGTTTCTCTCTCAAGACTGATTTTATCAAAAAGTGGTCTGAATCACAGTTTGGTCCTCTGCAGCTCTGTACATCCGTAACTGATGTGGAGTGGCGTGCAATCACTAAAATATGGTCAATCTGATTGACTACTCCACTGGCTGCAGACTTCCAAGTACCCAGATGGATCCTTTTATGTGGAAAGCAGTTACTTTTAATAATCATATTATTCCTTGCTGCGAATTGGCATAGTAAGTCTCCATTCTCATTGTTTTCCTCATGTAGTGAATATTTTCCAGAATCTCCATACGGATGTTCATTCCTCCCTATTTTTGCATTAAAATCTCCTATTACTAGCATCAGGTCATATGTAGGTACTGCACAGCATACTTTTTCCAAGTCTGCGTGGAACTGTTCTTTAATTATATCCCCTTTTTCCTCTGTTGGTGCATGTGCATTAACTATTGATATATTCCTAAATTTACCTTTTAGTCTGAGTCTGCACATCCTTTCATTTATAGGTGCAAATTCTAGAAGGCTTTTCCTAACTTCCCTAGTTATTATAAACCCTGTTCCAAGTTGGCCTGTTCTTTCCTCTGGTCCACTATATACCAATGAGTACTCAGGTTTATCTATCTGCCCATTCCCCTGCCGTCTTATTTCCTGTAGCCCTACAATATCATATTTGAATTTTAAAATTTCATTGGCTATTTCTTTCATTTTTTCAGGCTGAAGCATTGTCCTCACATTCCACAATGCTACCGTTAGATCCTTTATCCGTTTCCTTTGCCGGGGTCGTGATACATGCTTTCCATCCAGTTTCCGAGGCTTCTGTTGAATTTCCGTAAAATGTTTTTTTTTTTTACAGTATGGGGTTATTAGCCCCATGCCCAACCCCCAACCTGGAGGACCAGGATTTGTATGAGGTTTACTCCTCTAGGGAAGCTGGCTTCACTACGCCTCTAGAGCCCTCCCTGCCCTGTGTTGTGGGACACACTTTGTCTGGCTCCTCTGTCGAGACCAGTCCGGCTTGGGAGACCCTGCCAGTAGCTATGCTACCGCCGGCATACCTCTCGACTTCACCGAAGCACGCAAACCCTCCCGCCTGGCACTGAAGGTGCCTACTATAAGGCGGTGTCCCCTGGGAGGGATTAGGTGATTATTGGTCCTCAGATACACTTTTGAACATAGCAGTCTTCAGCGAATTTATGACCTGTGACCGTTTTTGGCTACTTCTGAGAATGATACACTTCAGGGAGATTGTTGACAAAGTTTGTAAGACGTCTCGTAATTCATTTCTCTCACATCACAACCTTTGTATAGATGAAAGTCTCTTGCTGTTCAAAGGACGATTATCTTTTAAGCAATTTATTCTAACCAAGTGAAGTAGATTCGGAATAAAGACATTTGTACTGAGTGACTGTCAGAGAGGATATATTTTGGATTTTATTGTATATACAGATGCAACAACAGAAATTTTGTTCCACGATTAGGGAAAAAGTGGCGACGTAGTGGCAGTTCTTATGGGACACTATTTGGAACAGGGTCATATTCCATATGTCGATAATTGGTACTCCAGCCCAGACCTGTTCCTCTGACTTCACAAACATGGAACAGTGGCACTGTTCACAACCATGGAACAGTGGCACTGTTCGTATGAATAGGCGCTTGCCAAAACTGCAAAAGAAATTAAATCGAGGAGAAGCTGAGTTTAAGTCCACTGACAAGGTCCTTGCTATCGAGTGGTGCTATAAGAGAGAGGTGTGCGTGTTGACCACAAGTGACACAACACAAATAGTTGAAACAGAGAAAACTGACAGAAATACTGGCGAAAACATAAGAAACCACAATGTATTGTAGATTACAATTCGAGTATGGTTGTAGTTAACTGTTGTGACATGTTACTGAGCTCAGTGGGATCAGTGCGTAAGACTGTGAAATGGTACAACAATTTTTTTTTTTTTGGATTTGTATATTCTAAATGCTCATGCTCTCTACCAGTCGGTAACAGGGCAAAAACTGGCACTCACAGAGTTTCACCTTTCTCTCGTAATGGAGATTGCAGAAAAAATATGCAACAGAACGGAAAAAACCTGGCAGGGGAAAGCGCTACTACGACAAGAATCCTCTGTGATTCACAGGGAGATTTTTTCTGGCTGTTATCGTGAGAGGACATTCACAGAAAAGTACGCGAATGCGCAGACGCGTGGTTTGCATGAAACAGAAAGTACACCGGGAGACTAGAGACCAATGCAAAATTTGCAACGTTCAATTATGTGTTGTACCGTGCTTTGAGACTTATCATACAAAGAAGCATTACTAATCATTGGGAACTATATCTGAGAAAATTTATTGACACGTCTGAAAGAATTACTAAAAAAAGGCAAAAGTGTAAGTAAATATAAATCTTTATTTAACTTCGCCACTGCCGCTCCAAAGCCCGGATCGAAAAGAAGGATGGGAAATAAATGCAACAGGAGTAAAATTATTCAAACGAAGCCTGACTTCTTCATATGTAGCAGTTTACTGGCATATGTATGGACTTGGTGATTGAGATGGCGCAATATCTGTACTGTGGCAAATGTAATTACATTGAGTACATTGTGCCAGTATACGAAAACCCATATATTAATCTGGGTATGATACATTTAAATTATTAACATGTAACATGGACAATTACATTCTTTTATCGTTAGGAGTACAAATATACACTCCTGGAAATTGAAATAAGAACACCGTGAATTCATTGTCCCAGGAAGGGGAAACTTTATTGACACATTCCTGGGGTCAGATACATCACATGATCACACTGACAGAACCACAGGCACATAGACACAGGCAACAGAGCATGCACAATGTCGCCACTAGTACAGTGTATATCCACCTTTCGCAGCAATGCAGGCGGCTATTCTCCCATGGAGACGATCGTAGAGATGCTGGATGTAGTCCTGTGGAACGGCTTGCCATGCCATTTCCACCTGGCGCCTCAGTTGGACCAGCGTTCGTGCTGGACGTGCAGACCGCGTGAGACGACGCTTCATCCAGTCCCAAACATGCTCAATGGGGGACAGATCCGGAGATCTTGCTGGCCAGGGTAGTTGACTTACACCTTCTAGAGCACGTTGGGTGGCACGGGATACATGCGGACGTGCATTGTCCTGTTGGAACAGCAAGTTCCCTTGCCGGTCTAGGAATGGTAGAACGATGGGTTCGATGACGGTTTGGATGTACCGTGCACTATTCAGTGTCCCCTCGACGATCACCAGTGGTGTACGGCCAGTGTAGGAGATCGCTCCCCACACCATGATGCCGGGTGTTGGCCCTGTGTGCCTCGGTCGTATGCAGTCCTGATTGTGGCGCTCACCTGCACGGCGCCAAACACGCATACGACCATCATTGGCACCAAGGCAGAAGCGACTCTCATCGCTGAAGACGACACGTCTCCATTCGTCCCTCCATTCACGCCTGTCGCGACACCACTGGAGGCGGGCTGCACGATGTTGGGGCGTGAGCGGAAGACGGCCTAACGGTGTGCGGGACCGTAGCCCAGCTTCATGGAGACGGTTGCGAATGGTCCTCGCCGATACCCCAGGAGCAACAGTGTCCCTAATTTGCTGGGAAGTGGCGGTGCGGTCCCCTACGGCACTGCGTAGGATCCTACGGTCTTGGCGTGCATCCGTGCGTCGCTGCGGTCCGGTCCCAGGTCGACGGGCACGTGCACCTTCCGCCGACCACTGGCGACAACATCGATGTACTGTGGAGACCTCACGCCCCACGTGTTGAGCAATTCGGCGGTACGTCCACCCGGCCTCCCGCATGCCCACTATACGCCCTCGCTCAAAGTCCGTCAACTGCACATACGGTTCACGTCCACGCTGTCGCGGCATGCTACCAGTGTTAAAGACTACGATGGAGCTCCGTATGCCACGGCAAACTGGCTGACACTGACGGCGGCGGTGCACAAATGCTGCGCAGCTAGCGCCATTCGACGGCCAACACCGCGGTTCCTGGTGTGTCCGCTGTGCCTTGCGTGTGATCATTGCTTGTACAGCCCTCTCGCAGTGTCCGGAGCAAGTATGGTGGGTCTGACACACCGGTGTCAATGTGTTCTTTTTTCCATTTCCAGGAGTGTAGATCACATTCGCTACACTTGTACTAAACCTGTTTTCCATAACTGATTTAAACGCCTTTGATTAACGAGAAACAACACGCCAAAGTTAAAACTGCTCAGATTGTATTCTAAATCGTTTATGTGGATAAGGAACAGCAGAGGGCCTTTCCATCAATTACTAAACTGTGACCTCTCTGGCAGGAAATCACGAATCCAGTCATATAACTGAGTAGATATTCCATAAGAATGCAATTTGACTACAAGCTACTTGTGAGCTACAATATCAAAAACCTTCTGGAAACCTAGAAATTCGAAATCAGTTTGAAATCACTTGTCAATAGCACTCAACACTTCGTGTGAGTAAAGAGCAAGAACGATCGTTCTAAATTCGTATTGACTGTGTGTCAATAGACCGTTCCCTTCGAGATAATTAAAAATTTTCCAATAAAATGTATGTTCCAGAATCCTGCTGCGTATCGACGTTAATGATATGGTCCTGTAATTTAGTGGATTACTGCTACTGCCTTTTCTTGAATATTGGTGTGATCCGTGCAACTTTCCAGTCTTTGAGTATGGATCTTTCATCAAGTGAGTGGTTGTACATGATTATTAAGTATGGAGCCATTGTATCAGCTACTCTGGTTGTTTTTATGAAGTGATCTAAGTTGCCTCACTACTCCGAGGATATCTACTTCTATGTTACTCACGTTGGCAGCTGTACTCACTTTGAATTCTGCAATATTTACTTCGTCTTCTATGGCGAAGGAATTTCGGAAAGCTGTGTTTAGTTACTCTGCTTTAGCAGCACTGTCATCGATAGTATTTCCATTGTTGGTATGCAGAGGAGACATTGATTGTGTCTTGCCACTAGCATAGTTTATATATGACCATAATCTCTTTGGATTTTCTGCCAGGTTTCGAAATAAAGTTTCGTGATGAAAACTGTTATATGCAGATCATACTGAAATTCAAGCTAAATTTCGATCATCTGTAAAAGATCATCAATCTTGGAGATATTGCGCTCTTTTAAATTTGGCACCCTTTTTTCGTTGTTTCTGTAACAGTGTTCTGACCCATGTGTACCACTTGGGATCAGCTCTGTCGTTTGGTAATTTATTTGGTATAAATCTCTCAATTGCTGTCGATACTACTTCTTTGAATTTCAGCCACATCTGGTCTGCACTTACTGGTACATTGTTAATTTGGAAGGTATGGAGATTGTCTCTCAGGAAGACATCAAGTGAAATTTTATCTGCTTTTCTCAACAGGGATATTTTTCGTTTATTTTTGGAGGTTTTGGGAGTTACAATATTCAGTCTCTCTATGACAATGCTGTGAAGCTCTTAGAACCTTTCTGGGATAAGTATTCCAAATGAAACTAGAATTAGGGAACAAATATTATCTACAGTAAGTGACAAAATATTATCTACAATAAGTTCAATATCTGCAAAAAAGTTTAAATGAGCTAATCTAGAACGCAACATAGGCATTCTGTATGTAGCTGAAAACTGGTTAGATAAAGCATAGATTATATTAACTGTGATTCAAGGAAAAAATTTCACGAACTCCTATTGTATGGGCAGTGAAAAACGTTGTGGAAGAGCTGTTTTGTGTTAAGATTACTTGGAATTTATAGAAATAGAACAATATCTAGAGAGAAGACTTTCATCATCAATAATTGATTTATTATATTTAATATCTTAGTTGTAACATTTTAAAGACATGGATGTGAAGCTAGAAAAATATTTTTTGCAAATTTTGAAATCCAGGTTAGTAACAAAAATGTGATAGAGAGGAAGTTCTCATCTAAGATGAATTAAACGCAGGCAACTTGAAAAGTTCACATCAAAGAATTAGGATAGGAAGTTAAGTCCATACATTCGTTTTTATAACAACAGTTAACTGTGTAAGTACACTACTGGCCATTAAAATTGCTACAACAAGAAGAAATGCAGATGATAAACAGGTATTCATTGGACAAATATATTATACTAGAACTGACATGAGATTACATTTTTACACAATTTGGGTACATAGATCCTGAGAAATCAGTACCCAGAACAACCACCTCTGGCCGTAATAACGGCGTTGATACGCCTGGGCATTGAGTCAAACAGAGCTTGGATGGCGTGTACAGCTACAACTGCCCATGCAGCTCCAACACGATACCACAGTTCATCAGTAGTAGTGACTGGCATATTGTGGCGAGCCAGTTGCTCGGCCACCATTGACCAGAAGTTTTTAATTGGTGAGAGATCTGGAGAATGTGCTGGCCAGGGCAACAGTCGAACATTTTCTGCATCCAGAAAGGCCCGTACAGGACCTGAAACATGCGGTTGTGCATTACCCTGCTGAAATGTAGGGTTTCGCAGGGATCGAATGAAGGGTAGAGCCACGGGTCGTAACACATCTGAAATGTAACGTCCACAGTTCAAAGTGCCGTCAATGTGAACAAGAGACACCCCATAGCATCATGCCGGGTGATACGCCAGTATGGCGATGACAAATACATGCGTCCAATGTGCGTTCACGCGCGATGTCGCCAAACACAGATGAGACCATCATGATGCTGTAAACAGAACTTGGATTCATCCGAAAAAATGACGTTTTGCCATTCGTGCACCCAGGTTCGTCGTTGAGTACACCATCGCAGGCGCTTCTGTGTGTCAAGGGTAACCGCAGCCATGGTCTCCGAGCTGATAGTCCATGCTGCTGCAAACGTCGTCGAACTGTTGCTGCAGATGGTTGTTAACTCAGGGATCGTGACGTGGCTGCACGATCCGTTACAGACATGCGGATAAGATGCCTGTCATCTCGACTTCCTCATGTCAGCACGTTGTAGGTGTCGTCACCGGCGCCAACCTTGTGTGAATGCTCTGAAAAGCTACTCATTTGCATATCACAGCATCTTCTTCCTGTCGGTTAAATTTCGCGTCTGTAGCACGTCATCTTCGTGGTGTAGATGGCCAGTAGTGTAGAATTCATGACGAAAGTAGAGCTGCAGTTAACCAATTAAAGATACCTGTAAATTATTTGCATCTAGATGAACAGCAATTAGGACCACACGAAAGAAATCGCAATGTCTTCTTGCAGTTTAATTGACAACTTTTTTTAAAATGGAACTATGCTATTTTTGTCTCCAGAATAACAGTTTTAGATAGACAAGTTGAGTTATAACAGCTCTTTTGTAGGAGCAAACAAGCAATCACACAGTAAAAAGACATTGAACACAGGGATTTTTCGGCTGTAGTTGCAGCCATTGAAAGGTACAAGTCCAGAAAGCGGATGACATTTTTCAACGAAATTTACACTACAGAGGCAATAGATACATGATGTTTACACTAGATTTTGAATAGTGTCAGCAGGTTTGCCAGTAAGATAATAATTTAATGGAGAAAGTATTATTTACTGATGAGATCATGTTCAGAAGTCATTGGAAATTCGAAAATTATACGTTACCAGTCAACGGAAAACCCGTTTACTAGACATCTACATCTACATATATACTCCGCAAGCCACCCACGATGTGTGGCGGAGGGCACTTTACGTGCCACTGTCATTGCCTCCCTTTCCTGTTCCAGTCGCGTATGGTTCGCGGGAAGAACGACTGTCTGAAAGCCTCCGTGCGCGCTCTAATCTCTCTAATTTTACATTCGTGATCTCCTCGGGAGGTATAAGTAGGGGGAAGCAATATATTCGATACCTCATCCAGAAACGCACCCTCTCGAAACCTGGCGAGCAAGCTACACCGCGATGCAGAGCGCCTCTCTTGCAGAGTCTGCCACTTGAGTTTATTAAACATCTCAGTAACGCTATCACGGTTACCAAATAACCCTGTGATGAAAAGCGCCGCTCTTCTTTGGATCTTCTCTATCTCCTCCGTCAACCCGATCTGGTACGGATCCCACACTGATGAGCAATACTCAAGTATAGGTCGAACGAGTGTTTTGTAAGCCACCTCCTTTGTTGATGGACTACATTTTCTGAGCACTCTCCCAATGAATCTCAACCTGGTACCCACCTTACCAACAATTAATTTTATATGATCATTCCACTTCAAATCGTTCCGCACGCATACTCCCAGATATTTTACAGAAGTAACTGCTACCAGTGTTTGTTCCGCTATCATATAATCATACAATAAAGGATCCTTCTTTCTATGTATTCGCAATACATTAAATTTGTCTATGTTAAGGGACAGTTGCCACTCCCTGCACCAAGTGCCTATCCGCTGCAGATCTTCCTGCATTTCGCTACAATTTTCTAATGCTGCAACTTCTCTGTATACTACAGCATCATCCGCGAAAAGCCGCATGGAACTTCCGACACTATCTACTAGGTCATTTATATATATTGTGAAAAGCAATGGTCCCATAACACTCCCCTGTGGCACGCCAGAGGTTACTTTAACGTCTGTAGACGTCTCTCCATTGATAACAACATGCTGTGTTCTGTTTGCAAAAAACTCTTCAATCCAGCCACACAGCTTGTCTGATATTCCATAGGCTCTTACTTTGTTTATCAGGCGACAGTGCGGAACTGTATCGAACGCCTTCCGGAAGTCAAGAAAAATAGCATCTACCTGGGAGCCTGTATCTAATATTTTCTGGGTCTCATGAACAAATAACGCGAGTTGGGTCTCACACGATCGCTGTTTCCGGAATCCATGTTGATTCCTACATAGTAGATTCTGGGTTTCCAAAAACGACATGATACTCGAGCAAAAAACATGTTCTAAAATTCTACAACAGATCGACGTCAGAGATATAGGTCTATAGTTTTGCGCATCTGCTCGACGACCCTTCTTGAAGACTGGGACTACCTGTGCTCTTTTCCAATCATTTGGAACCCTCCGTTCCTCTAGAAACTTGCGGTACATGGCTGTTAGAAGGGGGGCAAGTTCTTTCGCGTACTCTGTGTAGAATCGAATTGGTATCCCGTCAGGTCCAGTGGACTTTCCTCTGTTGGGTGATTCCAGTTGCTTTTCTATTCCTTGGACACTTATTTCGATGTCAGCCATTTTTTCGTTTGTGCGAGGATTTAGAGAAGGAACTGCAGTGCGGTCTTCCTCTGTGAAACAGCTTTGGAAAAAGGTGTTTATTATTTCAGCTCTATGCGTGTCATCCTCTGTTTCAATGCCATCATCATCCCGGAGTGTCTGGATATGCTGTTTCGAGCCACTTACTGATTTAACGTAAGACCAGAACTTCCTAGGATTTTCTGTCAAGTCGGTACATAGAATTTTACTTTCGAATTCACTGAACGCTTCTCGCATAGCCCTCCTTACGCTAACTTTGACATCGCTTAGCTTCTGTTTGTCTGAGAGGGTTTGGCTGCGTTTAAACTTGGAGTGAAGCTCTCTTTGCTTTCGCAGTAGTTTCCTAACTTCGTTGTTGTACCACGTTGGGTTTTCCCGTCCCTCACAGTTTTACTCGGCACGTGCCTGTCTAAAACGCATTTTACGATTGCCTTGAACTTTTTCCATAAACACTCAACATTGTCAGTGTCGGAACAGAAATTTTCGTTTCGATCTGTTAGGTAGCCTGAAATCTGCCTTCTATTACTCTTGCTAAACAGATAAACCTTCCTCCCTTTTTTTATATTCCTATTAACTTCCATATTCAGGGATGCTGCAACGGCCTTATGATCACTGATTCCCTGTTCTGCACTTACAGAGTCGAAAAGTTCGGGTCTGTTTGTTATCAGTAGGTCCAAGATGGACAACTAGTCGGTTGTTATAAATATTATATTATTCGTGATAATAAAAATTTGTAGACTGCCAAATAACATTGTAAAGTTAATAAAAGTTCATCCGATTACACGCATTTTTTCCAATTTTATCAACTGTAACATAAATAATAAAGAAAATGACTGTGTTAGAAATTAAAAAAAAATTGACGAGCAGGACTCGATCCAGCAACCCAGCGATTACGGAGCTTGAACGCTAACCACGCGCCTTCAGTCGCTCGCTGGAAAAACCACCTACACACAGGTGTATATATGTGAGATATTTGACGATGAAATTATCTTGCGATTTTCTCAATAACGCTTGCGAAGTACGCGCTATTGCTTACACATTTTGTTGTCCAAATATAGTACTACGAGTGTATGAAATTTGCAGTAAATCCGCGTTCCAAACGTCGTGGCCTCCCCTTGTAAGACAAAACTCGTAGTTGGAGCGGAAACTATGCAGAGAAGTAGGTGGAAGGTGTACATAACTGTTGTAAATAAAACGTTTTTGGTTTTCACTGTGGTTTCCATTTCGCGACCGATTGGAACTTGCTTTCTGGACAACCCTAGTATATGTTCAAGGGGGAGGGGGTGGTTGGAATTATGTGAACAATATATTTCGTGTGAGACGGCGGCAAAGTGCATCATGTGAAATATAATAGACTTCTCTGGTGCTATTGTACACTATTGTTTTATGTTTGTAATATAACGTTCCTTGGTTGTTGCGTTCAATATATTTTACCGGGAAGTGCAAGTGTAGTAACTGGCACTAAATATCTGTTACTCACTATTACTTATTCAACCGTGTTGACTCTAATAGATTCGGTCAGTCACTATGTACTTTGTGAAGAAAGGTATGAAAGCAAAGGGAATTGATGCCGATTTTCAGAACATATTGCGGACTCCTTCATATTAATCTGTTGCCAAGTCGATTAAGAGTTTATATTTGGCCAGGATTGCTTAGATGATGATCCACGTAGTGGCCAGTCAAGATGTGCTGCAACCGTAAAAATAACTGCAAACGTGCATAAAACGCTCATGGATGGTCGCCAACAGAAAGTTCAAGAAATTATTGAAGCTACTGGTATGTTATATGAGCAAGCACATCACATTTCAACAGTGGAATTGAATATGAGAAAATTATTGTCAGATATGTGCCGCGACTTGGAACACAGGACCGGAATGGAAATGTCTGAACATGTTTGACTCGTTTTCAGAACAACCATCACGTTTTTTTGTGCCGGCTTGTGACCACAGACGAATCTGTACACTGATATATCCTAGATACAAAACAATAATCAAAGCAATGGAAACGTATTGATTCACCACCACCAACGACAGTTAAGGAAATATAGCTGGCCGATAGGGTCACAGCGCCAGTTTTCTGGGATGAGAAAGGGATTCTATCAATAGATTATCATCTCAACTGTTAAACAGTTACAGGACAAGACTACGCTAATACCCTGGACCAACTACAGTAAAAAGGCAGGATTTGACAAGGGAGAAAAACAAAGCACAACCACTCACAAGTGCATTGTTGTGGCAAAAATACTTCCGCTAAGATACGAATTGTTGCCACAATCATTGTATTCTCCTGACTTGGCTCCATCAGATTTCTTTCTCTTCCACAACCTCAGTAAATGGAGATTCTCTCGAAAGGAAGAACTAGCACCCGGAGTTCACAGGTATTTTGGATACCTGGAGAAAACTAATTTTCAAGATGGGATCAAGGCACTTGAACATCGCAGTTTCACTGAGATAGGTCGTTTCTTTCTATTGCATTCCTAGAACTTTTCAAAGGCGGTGTACAGAAAAATGGAAACATTATGATCACAACACGTTACCAAGGCTAATACAGTAACAGACTGTAGTAAATGCGTTGACATTCAAAACAGCATTCAGTAGCCTCGGAATGGATAAATACAAGTCCTATAAGGTTTTCAAGGGAATCTTACATCATTCTTCCTGCAAAGAGTGGTAAGTTCAGACTATAATGATGGAGGTGGACAGTGATCACGCACCTACACTCCAAAGTAGTCCACAAACGCCCAATAATACTGAGACCTGGTGACTGTGGTGTTCAAGGGAGATGCAGAAATTCATCCTCATGCTCACAAAACCAGTCCTGGACAACGCTCTGTCTTCTTGGAACATAGCATCATCATTCAGGAACAGACATACCATGGGTTGGACATGATCAGCTGAAATGATCATATAATCATTGGCAGCAATCCTACCTTGCCAAGGGCTCATGGAATACCATGATATTGCTGCCCAAATCATCATCGAACCGCGGCAAAGTCTCACTCACGGAACGCCAACTCCGCCAGAAGTCAAAAACAGTGTTAAACAGGACTCATACGACCAAATGCCTTTCTTCCAATACACCACAGTACAGGCTTCATGGTTTCATCGACACGTTTTCCTTTTACAGATAATTGCATCACACGAGTGGTTTTGGAATTCCAGCTTACCCTGCAATTCCCTGTTTCGGAAGTTACCTTCATACTGTTTTGGTGCTGACAGGGTTTGCGAATGCGACATTCACTTCTGAAGCTGCTATTTTCATCACAATCCGCTTTCACCGGGTTGTGGCTTAGCGAATGACGTTTTCTCACTCTTCTTGTATACGATAAAAATCTTCGATATGGTACCCGGTGAAACACCAAACACTTCCGCTACGTGTGTGCCAGACGCACCTACCATACAAGCACAAACAATTTTCCCACGTTTGACATAATTTAGTTCCCACATAATGCACTCATAACTACACAGAATACTGTTCTGAGCACGACTGACACTTCCAACATATTGATGGTAGTGCACAGGTTCTGTTCATGATGAAATACAGCACCACACCCTAGGAGCTTGGCTGGCACTTGCATTTATGTTCAAGCATACATTACTCGTGGTGTTTTCTGCGTTTCTGTCCATCGTCTGTAAGAGGTCTGTTCAAAAAATTCCGGAACCTTGTCCACAAAAATTTTATACGCTTACCTTTTACTTATTGTCCATGGTCTCCCTCGATTACTTTCTTCCATAATTGATACACCACTCCCAACACCGTTTCCACTTTCGGAAGCAGTCTTGGTACGCCTCTCGCTTGATCGCTCGAAACACCATCTACGAATTTTCTTCTGTCTCGTCTATCGTTGCAAATCTTCACCCTTTCAATGGGATTTTCAACTTCGGAAATAAAAATAGTCTTTAGCTTCCGTGTCTGGAGAGCACGGAGCGTCAGGCAGCACATTGATTTCGTTTTTCTGTGCAATAATCATGCCCCAATAGGGACGAATGTGCGGGTGCGTTATCGTCATGCAAGAACCATGAATTGTCTCACCACATTTCAAGCCGTTTCCTTCTCATATTTTATCGCAGGCGTCGCAGTACGTACCATCAATTAACAATTTTTCCATGTGGCACCTATTCATGGTGAACTAATCATTCAAAGTCAGAAAGAACTCGTCCTAAAGTTCCGCACAGCTATTTTATACCGTGTGAACCATTCGTAAAACTGGGTACGGCTTACGCATTCATCACTGTAGGCTTCTTACATCATTTGGTGTTTTTCTGTAAAGGTTTCATGAGTTTCGTGTAAAATTTAATGCAGACGCGTTGCTCCCCCATCTCTGCCATCTCGAAACTTGTAAACTGTGCGACACGACGTTCTACTCAACACAGCGCTGAACAAGAACTAACAGACACACAACAATAAACTCCCGTCAGTTACACATTAAACACGGCTGTGCGCAGGGATGCCAACCGCACTTTTCTCCAACATACCATCGGCGCGAAATTACGAATGTTCCGAAATTTTTTTGAACAGACCTTATATGTCCTCAGCTTTAAGTAAACAGCTTTTTTGGAAATGAAACTGTGAAAAGTCTTGATAGAATGATTACTCCCGGCTTGATAATCATATATGATAGTATTTACACCGCAAGAGTCAGATTTATTGGATACCTTTGAAAAATTTCATCCCCAAATAGCTTTGAAAGCTGTCCTTTACAAGAAACCTCATGCGCACACACACACACACACACACACACACACACACACACACACAGAGTTCCCACTGTAAAATTTGTGTTTATATTTCTTGTAACAACATCGATTGCATTATCTATGAACAAATAAATAAAAAAAACATGTCAGCTGGATATTAATTAAAAACATAATACTGTTTTAAAGTTTAATTTATTGGTCTGTAAGGGAGTTCGTTTAGCATGAGGAGTAGTGGGATGTGATGTCATGAAGGGCAAGCAGGTGACGACACTAGTGGCCATAGCCCTGTTAATTGTAGATGTCTTTATTCTTAGTGATTAAGATATATACATGCTTGCAGTGGGGTTGTGGATGCCTACCAACTTAAACTTGCGGTGATGTCACTGGCAGCAATGACAGCACAACCAACAGTTTTGGTTACACATGAACAGCTTTTAGTCACTGCCAATGGCCTCATGTGAAATCAGCTCAAACAGGATTGTGCGTACTGAGTGGCGTGAAGTGAATTCTCTTACATATTATTTCTGTGGGCTCTTGCAGATCTCATTCAATACTGCCATTAATCTAGTGCGTTGTTCAGTTTTACAGTAGGTATTAATATGGTTATCAAACATGAAAAAAAACAGTGTTCCACCAGTGACTGAGTAGCGCTACTGTGTGTTGTGACGTTACAAGTAATAGGTCATATAAGTGTACTGTCAAAGAACAGATTGTTTAAATGAGCGCTACATGGCTGGCAAGTTGCATCATAGTGGGCAGGCCAGTGCAATAAACAAGAGCTATTCCACAGTCAGAGGGGACCAAAGCGAGAGTTTAGGTAGGTATTTGGTCAGCCTGTAAGTGGATGCTGCATGGATTTCCTCACAGGGCAGAGGGGTGAAACTAAGCCACCTCATGGCTAGGGATGCTGATCAGCACAGCGAGGGTCTGACACTACCTAAATCTAAAAGATACAGGGTGTGTATGTTGTGTGTACATAACCAGGGACCTAGAAACGACTGGGAGACTTTGTCACGCCATAGACCTTAGTGGATCACAACCCCACAACAGGCCACGGCAGTCCGCCCAGCCCACCGCCGTCCCACGCCGAAACCAGGGTTATTGTTATGCAGTTCAGCCCCCAGTGGACCCCCCCCCCCCACCAGGAACATCTAATATCAAATGTTTGAGTGGTAGAATAATTATGGTGTCTTTGCGCAGCAATGGCTGACATAGTGTAAATGAGGCAGAATAAGGGGTGTAAGTAGGCTGTTTAGGTTTTTTTATTGGTAACGCCACCTCTGTATGAAAATCACTGGCTGTGCCGTGTGCAGTCTGTGGCTGCTTTTCATTGTTGTAATACTCGCCATTGTAGTGTTAGGCAGCTGGCTGTGAACAGCGCGTAGCGTTGGGCAGTTGGAGGTGAGCCGCCAGCAGTGGTGGATGTGGGGAGAGAGATGGCGGAGTTTTGAAATTTGTCATGAACTGCTATATTTATATATGATGATATCAAGGTAAATACATTGTTTGTTCTCTATTAATATCTTTCATTTGCTAACTATCCCTATCAGTAGTTAGTGACTTCCATAATTTGAATCTTTTATTTAGCTGGCAGTAGTGGCGCTTGCTATATTGCAGTAGTGGGAGTAACCACGATTCTTGTGAGGTAAGTGATTTGTGAAAGGTATAGTTTAATGTTAGTCAGGGCCATTCTTTTGTAGGGAATTTTGAAACAGAATCTCCTTTGTAGTTGCAGTCTTTCATTGTTGTACAGTAAAACATTTGTGGCATGCATGTAGATTTGCACCAAGTATTTCGCAGCTGCGCTAGCAATTAACTACATATTATTTTCAGTGCTATGTTAATGTGTTCTCTTATTTTTGATCTTCAAATTGTGTTTTTCTGTGTTGTCGTGTGAAATACTGTGACAATAATGGCGTGTGAAAAACGCAATACTAGGCTCCAAAGTAAACTGAGAAATGACAGTGAAAATGAAAGCAGTGTGTTAGCGCCACCGTGTAATGAATTAACTAATATTCAAAGTAGTAATTTGGTAACTGTGCATAGGGAAATGGAGCGGGTGGCAAACAATGGCGTGGACAGTGAAACAATTAGTGAAGAGGGAAGCATTATCGATCGATCGGTCGGCAATAGCTCGCCTCAGGAAGCCGAAATGACACGACACGATTTCGCAAATACTGTAGATTCAGGTTCTGGGTCATCACCGTTTTCTCAAATGAGTCAAGACACATTTTCTGCTTGTCAAAATGTGAATGTTGCCGGTGAAAATGCACTGCCAAAAAGCATAGAGAAACAGATACCAGACACTAATACATTATTATTGCAATTAATGCAACAAATGGAACAAAATCAGAGACAAATGGAACAAAATCAGAGACAAACACAGCAACAGTTAGACACAGTGGAACAAAATCTCAAAACGTTAGACACAGTGGAACAAAATCTCAAAAAGTTAGACACAGTGGAACAAAATCTCAAAAAGTTAGACGCAATGGAACAAAATCTTCAAAAGTTAGACTCATTGGAGCAAACTCTTGAACAAACACGTGAGGATTTAACTACTGAGTTACATCACATTGAATCGAAATGTCAAAAAGTCGGTAATGACGTAAAAAATCAAATTTGTGAGCATTTTCAACCTATTTTTTCGCGGCATGAAAATGCATTACAGAATCACGAAGCAGCCATAAAAGAACTGCAAACTATTGTTCATGAAAATCATGAGACCTTGCAAGCTAAATTTGACTTAGTTGCATCTACCGATTCGGTTACGCAACTTGCAAAAACCCAGGAAAACTTAAAAGACACAGTAGAAAGACACATGGAGGAAATTAGTACATTATCAGAGAAAGTAGTTGAACTTTCGGATCAGCTAAATAATTTATCTACGAAGGTAGATGATAATCTGAATGACACAAAACCGGTAGTCTTTAATGACACAGAAGAGTGCGAACAAATTAGGAAATTCAAACAAAATCAGAATCAAATTAATACGCAACACCAAAGAGAAATCCGGGAAGTACAAGATCAGCTGACACCGGTAGTACAAGAATTACGTATTTCAGAGGACACTCGCGCCCCAATACGTGAAGAGGGACATAGAAATACGGAACAACCACAAAATAATAACACAAGACACTTCGGAAATTATGAAAGAAATTGGCAAGGCACACCGAATTTTCAGATGGAACCGCCGACACGACGTAACAATGACCGCTATGCGACTCGCCGACATGATGATTTTGACTATAAGCTGTTCATCACTACACGTAAATTCAAAACATTTAAGAATTCTGCCAACGACATTCATCCACAAGCGTGGCTTCATCAATTCTCTCATTGTTTTCCTCCCAACTGGTCATTAGAGCACAGATTAGAATTTATGTGTGGCTACTTAGAGAATGAACCAGCTGTAAGAATGCGATCGGTCATTCACGATTGCCACAGTGAAGGAGAATTTTACCATGCCTTCCTCTCAGCATACTGGTCTCAAGCCACACAAGACCGAGTAAAACATAGCATCATAATGATGAAACATTTCGAAGAATCTGAATTCTCCAGTCTTGTGAAATATTTTGAAGACATGTTGCACAAGAATCAGTACCTGTCAAACCCATACAGCCCCTCAGAACTCATCTGCATTTGCTTACTCAAATTGCCTGAACATTTACGACATATTATTTTGGCAGGACGTTGCAAAGACGACATTGAAGCTTTTCAGGGACTCCTACAAGAATTAGAAATTGACACAGACAGTCGCCGGATGCGAAAACGGGAAAAAAATCACTACAGGTCACATACGTCACAATTCCATGACGAGAGAAACAATAACTGGACACGACAAGGCCATTCTTACAACGCAAATCGTGAACAAAACAGACACCACCCTTATGACAACCGTTGGCAAAATAATAGTTACAGAGAAAGATCGCATTTCCGTAGTAATGAATATGACAGAGATAACCATAGAAACAGACAATATGGTAATCAGAACTATTATCAAGGGAGACAGAATAATTTCAGACGCAACAGTTCAGCGTGCAGTTACGATTCAGGGAGAAATTTTCCACCACGTGGCCGACAAAAAAGAAACTGTGTAAACTACCGACAAAACGACAGACCTGAATTCCATCAGAACTGGCGAGCTTCAAACAGAGCAGGGCCCTCTCGTCACGGTGAATTTGTAGAAGCTAGGTCTCCAAATCCCAATAACGACGCGCGCCAACAAAGGAACAGACAATGACTCGCACCGCAGGGAGCCGCGTGCGCCAGCTGGCTCAGGGAAAAATAACATAGACGCTAACCTTGAGAAAAATTCCAGTATTCTTTACCGACATATACCACATGATAATTGCGTTAAAGTTGAAACTCTGCGTACTAGGAAGAGTAAAGGTTTACACCACAATTTCACATGTAAAACCGTTTATTGAATGATAATCTGCTGTTTAACTTAGTTTTTGCCATAAAACGTTTCACTTCACATTTCTAGTATGCTTTGTCAGACTTAAGAAACTGTTAACATGCAACTATGTTTTAAAGTTAAATATCCAATCAAGAACCAAGAGAACTTATTTAAACAGAAGTTACGAATGCATTGTTATAGTGAACAGACGACACAGTGTTGTATTTGTACATTCTTGCTTGTTAGTTGCACGATTACGTAACGACTATAAGGCTCACATACTTAGAACATTTACCAGTACTGCTAATGAGATTTTAATGCAACATTTTGGTTTACTTGAAATTTGTGTATCATGAGGTAAGTACATTGACTTCTGCAGAACTTAGCTTTCGGAGGACGATAACTACGACACTTCCACAGAATTATCTTACAACAAGACGCACATTTAGCGCTACAGGACACGTATTTGAGTGATTAATCTTATACTTAAAACACTTAATTACAAAGAAAGTTTTCCGTGATACATTTCATTCCATTGCTATAATTTGTAACACCTGAGGGTATAATTACATTTATCCTCAGGGAGGTACACACTTACTTTGTGTACCGTGTGTGTGGCAACCACAAGGAACCCTAGCTAATATGGTGTTTACTTATACAACTTTACACATCGGTACCATATTTCTCTAACACATAAATTACACAGCTATCTGATCATGTAAGTGAGAGATAAACATTTTTTTTACTACATCAATGACAGATGTTTACGTAATTACACAGTTGGATAACTTCACACTTATGAAATTGTATTTTGTCTGTACTTTGTGAACTGTTCATATTTTTTTTGGAACCATTGTGATACTATGAGAGCTTTGAATGATGTATTTGGTATGAGATCATGATTTTTAAGGTATGTTTGAGGTAGATGACACTATTGAAATGAGCAGAGAATATTTTTTAGGGTTTTGAAATTATTCCAGGAAGCTACTACGATTTTGAGATTTGGCTGAGGTTTTATGATGTTATGATGACGATGTGTATTATGCTGCTGAGGTATGTTTATGGTCAAGAAGCTGATGCTATATGAGGAATTTGATTATGCTACGTATTTCATATGATGAATTATTAAAGAAGCGTCGACGAATATATATATGTGTAATAAGGTAAGGAGTAATGAGTAGCGGTTAGGAACTCTGCCTTGTGAAGACATATGTTGGAAACCGAGAATCGTACTTTTAGAATTATGAAATGTGTGTAAATGCGTGAATGTATCACAATGCCGACGAAAATTTTTTTGGACACTGTTATATCAATAAGATTTTGTTTCTACAGATTTGCAACGCTAATTCTTGACCTATGAAATTTTTATATGAGACTGTCGCTGTAGCGAAAACTGCTGTCGTAAATATTTCGTTAAGAAAGGTAAGTGACCTTGATGTAATGCGTTGTGGCGCGCAGCTGGGCCAGCCGCCCGGAGAAAAAGCCATTAGGTGGAGAAAAAAAAAAGGGGAGGCCATTATCCTCGCTATTGACGTTCCTTTGTAGAAAGCATCGCAAATGCGACACGCTCATTACTTGGAAACATATCGTACTTTCTGATATTTACTGAAATGCCTAATGAAATGACAAGAAATAGTTTGTCTACACACCTGATTATGACTACTGTCTTTCTAGATGAGATATTTTTTTACTACTTATGAAATGCCACATGGCTATTGAACGATGTTTTTATGCTTTACTTTGTACATAGTTGCTTATTTCATTTGATATCTGGTTTCCAGCTGTCTTGTAGCATTGGTTTCATAAAATAAAATTAAATGCATTTGCTAATGTGAACACTTTCTGTCAACAGATCTATTAAATAATAATTTTGTGATCCACATTTTTCAAAAAAGGAGCACTTGGAAAGGAAAGAACAATAAGGAGGGACTAGTAACAGTAAATGCATACATAATATTCTTTTCAAGTACATGGTAATATTTTTTTTTACAATAAGTTGTTGTGGTGCACCACTTTAATTACTTAGACATTAAGATGTGATTATACATTTCCCTTATCTGCATTGTTATCTTTAGTGTACTATTTTTTCTGCTTGAGCTATGTCATGTTTAGGTATAAGTTGCTGCTGTTTGCCAGGCATAGTGTTATTGAATTTGACTTTGTATTATTCTGTTAAGCCAGTTTTACTAATGATTTATTTTTATTGTTTGCTGCACATTGCCTTAGATTAGTTGTAATATTACAATTGCTTTGCTAATTTCTTAATGCTGCTTGCTTCACAAATTTGCGTTTTTTTATTGCTGTTTATATTAATTGTTTTATTGCTGCACATTGCCTTAGATTAGTTGTAATATTACAATTGCTTTGCTAATTTCTTAATGCAGCTTGCTTCGCAAATCTGCGTCTTTTTTCATTGCTGTTTATATTAATTGTTTTATGTGATGCTGCATTGCCTCGTCCATTGGTATATATCTCTGAGCTCAGTAGATTTAAGTTAGCTTAAGAGGGGGTAGACTATATAAGAAACTAGCTATGATGGATTGGAAGAAATGCTTTGAGAAGCTATAAGAAAATGGTTTGGCCAAAATAGTGTTTTGAAAGAGGATATGAACCAAAAAAGTAGGGTTTAGGGACAACAGGCTTAGGTAGGATTTTCTTGGAAATAAATGATGAGGTAAGATAATGGTAAATAAATAATGAGGTAAGAAATATGTGAACAGAATTTAGAAAGCATGCTTGGATAGGATTTTTTTGGCAGGTGCAAATGTCGAAATAAGAGGAGCGATCTATGGAATGAAGTTTTAGGTTGGACTGCAGTACCAAATGTTACACTGAAAACGAACCCTGTCCTTTCCATTGTGTTATCCCCCTATGTGTTTGTGTACCCTTGTGTATTTGTTTTCCTCCTGTCTCTGTGTAGTTTCATAGAATTTTTTTCTCTTCTAATACTAAGCTACATTCACTATGATGAGGAATACTGTTATCCTCAAATATAATTGGCATTAATAATATGTTTACCTTGTAAATATGCTTAGACATTATTTATTTTGTTTTATTTTAATGCTCATGTGTGAAGTTGATGTTTTGAAAGTTATTCTGAACTTTTATGTATCTACTTATCTCATAATTCCTGTAACATTGATGTATATGTTATTTTAATTCTTTTGTAAAGCCTGTACTACAAATGTTATCTGTATTGTTATGTTATTTAATGATGTATTTTGTACCTTTGTAATTGTACTCTCATGTTATAAAATTGTAATTGACAGCAGTTCATCAAATTAAGTATCTTGTAAGTTCCATTTCACTGCACACATTTCTGTTGGTCATACTATATGGACAATATGTGACACGTAGGGACTGTTAGTGTTTGCACGTGTGTTAATAATTCAGCAAGGGACTGGATAACAGCATTGCTGGTTCTAAGGACAATTAAAAAAACTTTGTGAGTGCACAAGTGGTGGTTTATGGACTTGCTATATTATCCGCAAGACTCTTCAATGGTGATTGTGCACCTGCAGTCACAACAGATAGCTGCTGGCCATCTCTACAAGGACTACAGTGGGTCTGCATCTTTGATGACCCGCCAGTACCATTATCTCTACAAGGACTACAGTGGGTCTGCGTCTTTGCTGACTCACCAGTACCATTATTTCTACCAGGACTGCAGTGGGTCTGCACCTCTGGTGGCCCACCAATACCGTAATCTCTACCAGGACTACAGTGGGTCTACTCTGTGATGACCTACCTACCAATGTTCTTCAAAACGTCGACTGACTCTGCTGTGGGTTTACTCTGTTGTGGCCCATTACCTGTCTGCATGTCGAGTCAGCACTGTCTTTCCGTTGGAAGGACAACACTACTACTTCAAGACTGCATGGAAATCCACTACGTCTGTGTGCATTGTCTTTTACTGCTCAGTCTTTGAGAAAAACACTGATATTTTACTGTGATGAACGATTAGGACTGTCTTTATGGACTGTGAGAGAGTTTAGCTTTTGACCAACATTGTAACAATAAGTGTGTGCATTTGATTTCTTTGTTATTGTAATTGTGAAAAAAAATTTAACAAATATGTATTGGCCAGTGCCCAACAAAATTTGTAAAATTTTTTGTGGGGAGCATGGGGGCTATGTAAGTAGGCTGTTTAGGTTTTTTTATTGGTAACGCCACCTCTGTATGAAAATCACTGGCTGTGCCGTGTGCAGTCTGTGGTTGCTTTTCATTGTTGTAATACTCGCCATTGTAGTGTTAGGCAGCTGGCTGTGAACAGCGCGTAGCGTTGGGCAGTTGGAGGTGAGCCGCCAGCAGTGGTGGATGTGGGGAGTTTTGAAATTTGTCATGAACTGCTATATTTATATATGATGATATCAAGGTAAATACATTGTTTGTTCTCTATTAATATCTTTCATTTGCTAACTATCCCTATCAGTAGTTAGTGCCTTCCATAGTTTGAATCTTTTATTTAGCTGGCAGTAGTGGCGCTTGCTATATTGCAGTAGTGGGAGTAACCACGATTTTTGTGAGGTAAGTGATTTGTGAAAGGTATAGTTTAATGTTAGTCAGGGCCATTCTTTTGTAGGGAATTTTGAAAGTCAGATTGCGTTGCACTATAAATATTGTGTGTCAGTTTAAGCACAGTCCTGTAAAAATGTTCAAAAGGGGACGTTTCAGGGGAACCAGCCCGCATTCGCCAAGGCAGATGGAAAACTGCCTTAAAAACCTGGGCAGATTCACGCCAAGGACCGGCACGCCTTCCCACTCGGGAAGCAGCACATTAGACTACATGGCTAGCCAGGTGGCCAAAATGTACAGAGAAGTTAGAAACAGTCTGAAAAATTTATAAGAGTTTTGCAGGGTAGTTTGAACTGAGAAATAATTGTTAAGAAAAAACTTGATTCATTGCGTCATTTCTGAGTTAATTATCATTGAAATTTGCCAATTAGGCCATTGTGTGCACAAATTCAAGTGTCTCACCAGAGAAGTTGTCATCAAACGTTTTCTTCGTTTTGTTTCCTACAACCAAACAAGAGAGCGATACAAAAATTGGACATGGGACAGCAGTAAGGATCGAACCAAGCCACAAACTGAGCAGTCGCATGCGCTATCATCTATGCTATGAGAACAACAGACACTAATTGTATCTGGTGGGTCACTTGAACCTGCATGTGAAACAACCTGATTGGCTAACTTCTATGGTAATTAAATTAGGAATGGCGCAATGCAACACCCTTATATTCTTTTCAGATTGTTTCTGATCACCCTGTGTATGTTCACCAAAATCACTAAAATTGCTTTCAAACAGTCTACAGAAATATAAAGACAGTGTTGTAATTGCAATGAAGAGACGATTAGTGTAAAATTATCACCATATTTCCACTATATTTATTAACTAAGTTACTAACATTTGTATGTGATTCCGTCTATAAGAGCAGTAATAAAAGCGGCAGACATGCTACTAATACTTTCAACACATCATCATTCATAGCATTCCATATTAGCTATAAAAAGGCATATTTGACATGCAGATAAACAGTCCATCTATTTATAGAAATAAAAACTATGCATTATTATTACCAAAAGGAGTTCTTTACAGTTACATGACAATGTTAGAACTGGATTCTGCATGAATTATTTGTGCTCTATGTTCATTTAATGAAAAATTTGCGAATTAGTATTGTAGAGAAGACGCTTGAGTAACATAGTGCAGAACTGGAAAGAGTGAATAAAGTTTCACCTTTGACAGGCAACTGCTGTTCCAGTTTCTTGGTTGTGCAAAATGTAATAAAAGTTGATAATATGCGAATGAAATGAAATGATGTTGAAGTATGTTTGTACAAATACATATAATTTATACATCTGCAATATTTAAAACTCATAGAATGTATGTGTAAACATGTAAACGAATGATGTTCAGGCATGTAGATAATCTTTTGGCCAAGGTAGTTGGTCCCGTAAAAGAACTGCAGTAAGTGGAATATACTTTGAGGTGTTTTTGTTGTTGGTAACTGGTTGGGAAAACTGGTAAGCGATTGTGCAACCGATGAGCCATATCTGTGTTAAGTATAGTATATATTTCATTTAGACCTATACTTCTCAGGGCAATAGTTAGTTACTTTGAAAGCATGTAATCCCTGAGTGACAGAATAGACATCTATTGCACAACTGTGTTTTAAAAGATAGGACACTGTGAATAGTCTTCATGGAATATTTAAATGCTAGGAGTTTATTCAGATTATCGGTTTGTTGCATTGCACAATTATTTTAGGAATTCAGTGCAATGATTCACAACCAAACCCCGTGTCAGGAAGCAAGACACTAAACAGAATTACAGTTGTAAATTTGCTCTCCAATGGTCAGGTAACAACTAATTATTTACTGGACTTACAATTTCACTCCATTTATCTGTTATTATAAACCACCTGGTGTAGTTCCGATCGTTTGATATTTTTATCGATTAAAACAATTGTAAGATAGGTATGTTGCAATGGTAATAGCAAATAGACAGTGTAGTGTAACATGTGATTTTCTGGAATAAAATGTTTCACTATAATCCTCAAGCGCGTCGAAAGATGTTTGTGGGAGTTGAAGTATTTTTAGTAGCTATCTGCGCTCGCAGTTTTTTGGTTTTATGTGCAGATATGAACCGAGAAATGTGAGCGCAATGCATTAAGAGGATACGACGATGAGCGAGTTGTTTTACTTGCAATGGAGAAGTTGTTTACACTTTGCTGTTGCGGCTTGTGGATGCTGTGGCCTCCAGAGAAGAAGAAGTCCATATGACAAAGGTTTTACACTGGGACAAAAGAATTTGTTAAAATAGTATTGGACTCACTTACTGACGAACCATCCATATGTCATATGATGAAGCATCAATTAGAGTCTAGCTACAAGCACATTGCAATTAGTTATCTGTTCACTCTATCTTGTAATGAGTCATGAGAATAGTTAAATACAGAAGGGTTCTTTAAATCGTGGTTACATGATTATGTAGCAAGTTGCTATAAAGTACGAACTTTTTTAAGGCACTCTACCCCTTGCAAATGGAGATGAAGTTCGGGGGTAAAAATTATGAAGTTCAGTGGCATCGCCTAGCAGGCCCACGGCGTCAAGAAAATACATTAAGACGACTGTTAAAATGGAATGAGGTAACTTTTATTATGAATAGCATCTGTGTGATAGTTCCGTACATGAAGTTATTCTGAGCAGTTCTGCCACAAGAACCCTCTATTATACACTTCAGCAGCACTGTGCAGGGCAATACAAAAGATAGCCTATTTCATGAAAGGAAGACATAGTGAACAAATGTTTACTATTCTTTATGAAACTTATTGGAGAGCAATCAAGAACAAGTTACATACACATACTAGTAAAATACACAATATTATCCCTTTCAAGACATTTTCCTTGAATGAACTAGTGTTCCATTATACACATACATAAAACGATAAAAAGCAGTCATAACGAAAAAGTTTGCTCACTTGACTGCTATCAGACACCAACACCGTTCCCAGTTGTCGCTGGAAAATTGCTTATTCTATGTCTTTGCTATCCCTTTTATCACTTATCGTCAGACTGAATGTCACTCTTGACTAGCTTGGCACCTACCTATCCAGTCTAAAAAGGGAAAAGAAAGCAACATTTTCTGCTGACAGTGGGTGTCACGTGAGACACCTGATAAACATTAACTATTGTGCTTCATTATTCACAAACCAGTAACCCCTCTGCCCCCTAGCCACTTTAAAGAATCGAACTCCCACGTATAAAAGTTTAGAAAAGCTTTAAAAGTATGTTTGGATTTTGTTGGAAGTCGGCCTCATTTTCAAACGCTGGATCAATATAGCCTAAGTAATCTGTTCACTGCTTTAAGCAGAATGCTAAACTGTATGCGAGCACGATGTGCAGGGCTCATGTGGGCAGAGGCACGGTCTGTCCCAGGTTTTCTCGTTACTTCTCGGAAGTACTCTGTACAGCGTGACGTTTCATTAGGCATTGCGATGCACCATTTTTCGGTCAGCGTGGTGTCAACGCTGTTTTCCATTTGGTGTTTGTTCATTGTATAAAAGAAATTCACAGATGCGGTGGCTGTTTGCACAAAAAGAGGCAATCTAGCTATGTATCGTCACGAGCCTTTAAAAAGGAATGGGTATGACGACAGAGATACAGTCGCATAATCGATGGGTACAGCGAATTTCCTATGGAACAACATGACAACGCCATGCAGAAAGAGTTTAAAGATTCAGTTAACGATGAGAGAACTAAAAATTACGATTGATGGACAGGGTTCGTTGTTCTTTACATCAGGAAGCAGGCTGAGAGCACTTGATGAAATTGCTAGTACGGATCGTAAATTTTCTGAAATCGCACACAATATTCCACTGTCAGTTGCAACAGTTTTCGAAGGAACTGAACAAAGAATATGGAGAGTCTGTATATTAATACAAAGTACGTTGGTTAAGTAGAAGGCACGCTTGGAATGATTTTTCAATTTAAAACACGCTGTTGTCGAATTTATTAAGGAAAAAAAGAGCACGACGAAAATTAGAACAGATGGATTGTAGACGTTCCATTTTAAGTATATTTGACTGCACTTTCCTCACGGTAAAGCACTGCAAGGTGAGAAACAACTAATTTCTGATTTGATGGAATGCATTTAAAAATAAAACAAATTCTGATAAAAAAGACACTGTCCGTTTAACTAAGGTTACTAGCATTAAATAAGATGCAAGGTTTGGTGAATTTATTGAAGCTTGAAAGAATTGAAAGGATAATTTTCTAAACGTTTTGAGGACATTACTGATCTTACATCTGTTTTCGGGACGATTTGCAGTTTAAGTTGAACGCGCCCTGTAATGTAAAAAAATAAAAACAGTGACAAAAATATGCGGCAGTCTGCCAATGTAATCGTATTCTCAATTACTCAATAGTAGCAGCTGAAAACAGTTCTCAGAAAATGACTCACAAGAATGTTCTTAATAGTGCAATATCTTTTAAGTTAGCCCAACACATATCAGTAATTAATAAACTAGCTCAGTTCTCAGGTTAGTTACATAATCGTTTATAACGTGACAGGTAAATCCAACACCTTCCATGAATAACCTGACATGATGGCAAATCCGGCAGTATGTCACATAGCTCCGAATAAATCCTGACATTAAATTAACCAAAGTAATATCATCAACGAGTGAGCAAATGGAATACCACAGACTAACACAAGACGCCTAAATGCATGTCATACCTTCCCACCGTGAAACAGACGCAGTTCCGAGGGGAGAAAACGAGAACAGAAGCCGAGAGCAGAGCCGTGTAGCCTAGAAGGCCCTACGATAAGGGGCGGACACCCACATTGCTGGCCGATCGCCAAGAGCAGCCCCCAGACCATGTTAAAAGATAGAGCCCTCCAGAAGAACAGTATAGATCTTACGATAACACTAACAGGGCCACACCAGCTGCAAGTTTTAGCGTGAGACTATATGCGTCTCTGTTACATTGCAAACATTAAAAACATTGCCCCACCACGAAAAGTATAACGTTTCTCATTGGATAGACAGAATTTTTGTAGGTGGAGCTTAAGGTTGACATTGAGACCCTGATTGGTCCGTTGAAAACACACCCAGATAACTTTTTCTTAAACCCACTTCAGTAAATTGTAGTAAAGAGAAGTTAGAGAGTTGCTACTGAGACGGCGAGGTGTGTGGAGCTACGCCACCTGCCGCCCATGACGCTACCTAACCACCGACAAGGTAATGAATGCACGCGATGCCGCATGAGAGCGCATAAGGCTTCCTTCAGAACTGCAGAAGTCTCATCTGTTACATCCCCTTTTTATGTAATACTAGTGTCCATCGTCAATTAAACTTCGTGGTATTCACATTTGCTACTTGAAGCTAAAATCTGAAACTCGATGATTTTTCTGTTACATAATTATTGAGAATCCACATCAGCCACTGTAATTTACGACATGTTAAATAAGTAATTAAAGATAATTGAGGGTCACTGTAGACCATTTTGATAGTTTTCTCCTTTATGAAACTTAACTTAAAGCTAGATTATGGATGTGATATGGCATAAATCATCCTTCGATCCATTATAGAAGTTGGAAACCCATTCAGGGAATATTCATTCACATTTTTGTTGAACACAGTTGGTTTTTATCATCCTGTATTAAAATATTTCCTTTTATCAATAGTGCAATTTATAAAACAATGTTTTGTGAGTAGAATAAAAGTTCCACTGGTAAACTTAACTGATTTTTCGACGTTATTTTACCAGCTAACTAAAAATAGGATAGCCTTGAAACCCTTCCACTAAATTTAGTTAGTATTAAGATTCTTTTACAGGGAATGCAGTGAAGCTGACACTGAAATCATTAAGTGTTTGATTATATCATCGCTAGTCTCACTGAACTCTTCTGAACTCTACATGTCATGTGTGGTCTGCCTTCTCCTTACCAGCAACAGGTCCCAGGTTCAAACTAGTCAATTCCCTAAAAAACACGCTCAGAGCGTCGTTGCGCGAAAGTGGTAGGGAGACACGACTTAGAACAAACAGACACCATGCAGAATGTTAGAGAATGGCGACCCTGCCAGGATGGTAAAATATCATGATTGAAGATCGACCACATGCCTAACTAGGTCAGATAAATATCCTGTTGAAAAATTTTCGTAACGAAAAATTTGTCTGAAAGGCATAAATAGTCGAAAACAGTAGCTGCAGCGATAGATAGTAAGAAAGTATTCAATAGAAAGTGAGACATTCTAGCAGAGACAATAGCATAATTAAGTTAGAATTAAGTTTTCTCTCCAATGCAAGCGCACAGGTGGCGGATACATCGTTGAGAAGTTGGTTCTGACCCAACAAGTAAGTGAATGGATTGTAAGTCTTGGGTATAATAAGTGTCAAGTCGTGTGAGCAAAAAGTTTACGAAAGGCGTGAGATCGTATGAGCGCATGTTAATGCGAAGTAGGGCGCGTGAATTGCTTTTAAAACAGAAAACAAGGGAATTGCAAAGATTAGCAATGGCAGATCGAGACCTTGACTGAATTGAGGTACAGGCCCAGCATGAAAACGGACAGAGAATAGAGGACAGTACAACAGACGATGCAGTATCGCGAGAAATAGGACAGATAACGCACCATACCGAGGATAATATACGCCATGGCACAGAAAACGTAGGTCAGCATACGACAGAGGAGCGGGAAAGTAGAGAGACAGTCGATGAGGATTCTAACTTTCGTCTTGAATACTTAGAACCCATAGTACAAGTAATCAGAGCTCCCTCACAACAGAGTACAAGGAATTCGAGCAGAAACGTGTCACCGCACAGTTTAATGCAATCGGTTGCAAACCAACACTTGGGCGAAAATACAGAGCGTAGGACGACGGAAGAAAACGCAATAGAACCCACCAGTCTGGTAGAATTATTACAGCAAATGACGGAAACCACGACAAGGCAAAATATAGAAATTGTGAACCAAATTAAAATCCAGAATGCAGAAACGACGAAACAAATTGCAGAAACCACGAAAGAAATGCGTGAGATTAAAGAACAAAACAAAAAAATTCAGTTACACCTAAGTCACATTGAAGACGAGGCAAAAGAATCTCGAGAACTGATACGAAACGTAATAACAGGTCACAATCAATTGAGAACAGACATTGACAAGGTACAAGTGGACATACAAACATTGCGTAATGACACTCAGGACGAGATCAAAACATTACGTAACAACACTCAGGGAGAAGTCAAGAAACTAGAGAAACAGATAAACGTAATTACTAGACAAGCAGCAGGTACAGCGCGTGAAATTGTTGAAAACAGTGGTATACACAAACATATCACAAAAGCCGCATGTCATGATCTCACACAAATGCAGGATATTTTTCGATCGGTACCCCTGGGATTTGCAGTGGGATGATAGAGGTTAGCACGAGTGGGGTGATTGTAGGAATCTGGAACATTCTATAATAATTAGTACTGGAATACGTTAATAAATAACTTTCACTTAACGTTGTCCTGCTACTGCACTCCTGGAACATAACTATTAACAACTATCTTTCTTGACTATAACAAACATTAACTGGATTATACAACAAACAAGCGCCAGCGAGTCCATATAGGTTGCAAGTGCTACACCGCGATCGATTATCGCAACCTCTAGCGTGATGTCTAACGTTGCGTTGACACCACATTTTTCTATATTTAGAGCAAGATGCCATTCTATCTAAGTCATCCCGTATCCTCCTACAGCCACTTAACGACAATTCTTCCCCACATAACACAATGTCACTATGCAAACAGTCGCATATTGCCGCTCACCCTATCCGTTTTATCATTTATGTGTACAGAGAACAAGAGCAGTCCTGTCACACTTCTCTGGGCACTCGTGACAATGGCCTTGTGTCTGATGAACACACACCACCGAGAAGAATGTGCTGGGTTCTATTACTTAAGAACTCTTCCTGCAGCTGGCCGCTGTGGCCGAGCGGTCCTACGCGCTTCAATCCGGAACCGCGGGACCGCTACGGTCGCAGGTTCGAATCCTGCCTCGGGCATGGATGTGTGTGATGTCCTTAGGTTAGTTAGGTTTAAGTAGTTCTAAGTTCTAGGGGACTGATGACCTCAGATGTAAAGTCCCATAGTGCTCAGAGCCATTTGAGCCAACTCTTCCTGCAAGTCACATATCTGGGAACTTATTTCAAATGCTCAGACCTTTATTGACAGTCAACATGGGATGCCGTGTCAAATGCTTTCCGAAAATCTAGGAATATGGAATCTGCCTAGTGCTCTTCATCCATTGTTTGCAGAATATCATGCGAAAAAACAGCAGGTTTAATTTTGCACTAGTGATGCTTTCTAAATCTGTGCATATTTGTGTACACAAGCTTTTCTTTCACAAGGCAATTTATTATATTCGAAGTTAGAATATATTCATAGTTACAAAGTCTTTCGCGACGTATTTCTTGAATAAAAATCTCTTGGTGTACATGCCATGTCAATTCAGGATAGAAGTCCAAGCTTTCGACCACCACCTCCATGGTTGTCGTCAGGGCTAAAACGGACTGTCGTAAACTAGTTTTTTTTCTTTATTGTGATTTCATTCCCCTGCCCCATATGGGCAGGGGAGGACTGTCAACGACACAATCCGCTGCTCTTCAGCCGAGTTACATAACAACTAAAACCAGAATAAAATGTTACATATATAAGGCGATAAAAAAGGGGAACATAAAACAGAGTAATGGGAGATAATGGCGGCAAAAATACATTGACAAGGAGACGTTCATGGGGGGACAATTAAAAAATTACCATAAAGTTAAAAAACACAGTTGACGATTCTTAAAACACAAAGAAGACACTGAATGCACATGCACAGGTTAAAAGTTGGCCACAGAGTTAAAAACACTCCAGAACAACACACTTAAAACCCACTTGGAGCACACACGATGAAGTATAAAACTGCCAGGCTGGACCTGCCAAGGGAGAGGTCAGAGAGGATGGAAAAAGAGGGGAGAGCAAGGGGCAGCAGGGGAGGCAGCGGGATGAAGAGAGGAGGGGCATCAGCAGGTACAGGAAGAGGCAGGAGACTGGTGGGACAGGAGATGAAGGGGCAAGACAAGGCAGGAGGGAGGGCAAAGACACTGAAAGGGAGCACAAGATGGGGGGAGTAGGAGGGGGAAGTGGCTCAGGAGAAGGGAGGGGGAGGAGAGGGAGCCCTGAGGAGGAGGCAGGATGATGGGGTTAGAGTTGGTAGGAAGGGTAGATGTCAGGGCGAAGCACATAATCTGGGAGGGGTAGATGGTGGAAGTTGCGTTTGGAAAGGAGGCGCAGGGTGTGGAGATGGAGAGAGGGTGGGACACAGCGGTAAAGGCGCAGCAACGGGTTGGGGGTGGAGAGGAAGGGAGACACTAAGGGGTGAGGCAGATCAAGGCGGTGGACAATATAAAGTGTGTGGATGTGTTCAGGGAAAAGGAGAAGGTGGGGGAAGGGGATGAGGTCATAGAGGAGGCACGTGGGGGACGGATGCGGAAATCGAGGCGGAGTGCAGGGCGTTCTAGGATTTGGAGGGCTTTATAGAACCGGGGAGGGACGGAAATCCAAGCTACGCTGGCATAACAGAGGAAGGAGGAAGATCAAGGATTTGTAGGTGTGAAGGATGGTGGAAGGATACGGACCCAACATCGGGCCAGACAGGAGTTACAGGAGGCGGAGTCTGTTGTGAGCTTTGTTTTGGATGGTAAGGAGATGGGGAGTCCAGGTGAGGTGGCGGTCAAGGGTGAGGCCAAGGTATTTGAGAGTAGGAGTGAGGTGGATAGGACAGATAAAAATAAAGGGTGAGGTAGAAATCATGGAGACGGAAGGAGCAGGTGGTGCGGCCTATGATGATCGCCTGGGTCTTGGAGGGGTTGGTATGGAGGAAACACTGGTTGCACCAGGTGGTGAAGTGGTCAAGGTGGGTTTGAAGCGTACATTGGGACCGTTGTAGGGTAGGATATAGGGCTAGGAAGGCTGTGTCATCAGGAAACTGGAGAAGATGAACAGGTGGGGGAGGTTTGGGCATGTCAGAAGTGTACAGGAGATAGAAGAGATCGGAAAGTAAGACACGATGCCGTCCAAAAACAAGAAGAGGACCAACACATAGCGCAGCTTCTATTTTGCGGTGATACAAGAAGCAAGATAGGTAGAGTCCTAAAGGGGCAAGGAATAAAACCAGTTTTCCGGCCACCTAGGAAACTTAAGGAAATGTTGAGACCAGTCAAAGATAGTCTCGGCTTAAGGGTGCTGGGAATTTATAGTATTCCTTGCGAATGCGGCAAGAATTACGTGGGCCAGTGTGTAAGAACTGTTGCCGACTGTTGCATCGAGCACCAGCGCCACCTGCTATACAGGTATTTGGAAAAATCAGCGGTGGCTGAGCATATCCTGCTTAACAAGCATAAGATTTTATTTGAAGAAACGAGAGTCATAGCCCACACATCGAATTACTGGGACTCTGTGATCCGGGAAGCAGTCGAAATTAGACTTAGCGATAATAACCTTCACAGAGACAACTCCTATGCACTTAGCAACACCTGGAAGAGTACACTGGATAAAGAAAAATCGCAGAGGAAAACTTCCCGTACTTTACCTCCTGATTCAAGGGATGGCGCTGCAAGCAACGCGGGATAGAAACTACATCTATGGAAGTAGAGGGCACCACTTCACTATGCGCCATATCGCTGTTGCTATGACGTATTCCAGCCAATAAGAAGCCATTCTCTGTATATAAAAGTGGGAGCCTCGCTAGTTTACAACTCGCATCCGTCTCCCCTCCCCCACGCTGATCCTGTATGACCTTATTACGTTCCCCCACCTCCTCCTTTTCCTCGAACAGATACAGATCCTCTACACCTCTCATAAACTTAATCCTCCTCACCCGCTTGTCTCTCCCATCCTCTCCCACCCTCGTCCGCTGCCACACCTGTATTCCCACGTCCCACCTGCTCTCCATCTCTCCACTCTCCGTACCCTCTCCCAAGGTGGCTTCCACCAACTCCCTCTCCCTGATGATGCCCTCATCCCCTCCATCTACCCCTCCTATCAACTTTGATCCTCCCTATCCCCTCCCTGTGTTTCCTTAGGGCACCCTCTCTCCCTTCTCTCCCCCCTCCCTTCCTCCTCCACCCAGTCATCCCCTACCCCCGTACCTTCTTTCCTCCCCCTCCCATCTCCATTGCCACTGGCATCTACACTCTCCCCTCTCCTCCTCCCCCACCTTTTTCCCTTTTTGGCAGGTCCCTGGACTCGCACACATCAAGTGAACTTTCCGGAGATCATTGCCATCGGTTTTGTGTGTGTGCCATTGTGTTAGTGCTTCAGTGTTTTTACCACCCCACACTGCATCGTTCACATGTGTTATCTCATTCATCAGTGTTTGTGTACAATGCTGACCGTTTTTATTTTTTACTACACCTGTGAACAGCTCCATATTTTTTACTCATTTGTCTACTGTGTTTTGTCCACCATTATGTTATGTTTTTCTGTGTCTTAATTGTTTCTATTTGTACTGACTGTGGCCGAAGAGCGGCGTAATATTGCCGCTGCCGGCCCACCTTTTGTATAAGGCGTCAAAATACCCACAAAGAAAAAAAAAGTTTACGACAGTCAGTTTTAGCCCTGACGACGACAATGGAGGTAGTGGTTGAAAGCTTGGAGTTTTATCCTGAATTGTTGCGGCATGTACACCAAGAGATTTTTATTCAAGAATATATTAATGAATTCTGTATCACACTGATGTTACATGTATGGATCTGTAATTCTGTGGGTCTGCTTTTCTACTCTTCTTATTTGCAGGAGTCCCCTGCAATCTTTAGAGTTAGTTGCTACTTTGTGCTGGCCGGATATTCAGAATAAATGCATGCTAAGTATGGGGTCAATGCTATAGAGTAAAACCAAATTGTGATTCCACGCAGAAGTGGCGACTTATTTGTTTTCAACTCTTTACGTTGCTTCTCTACTTCAGGGATGCCTACTTATAGGTCCGCCACACGAGGGTACACCCACGAAAAATGGTGATGACATGCGTGGCTCGACTTCTTCCGAACACCTTGTTCAATTTGTCCATGCTCCAAATCCACCAAATGACACAGAATTATTAAACTGCGAGGTTAAAGGCAATAGGCTTGACATCTTTGAGGAATTGCAAAACTTTAAACACCTGTTACTGGATAAAGAAAACCTACTTAATAACCAGCTACAATTGAGAAATAAGAACTTTTTCGAAGGTTTTCAACCTTTGCTTCACCGGCCCTTATGTTACCTTGCTTTTGCAATCGCCAACACCTGACTCCACTTTCTTTAGTCGAATACTAATGTATTCAAAATTGAGGAATATTTTTGCCGAGTAATAGCTAGTCTTTCTCATGAGCTCCGGATCGTTTTATAGTGTTCTCGTTCTCCCCAGAAGTAAGTTCGGTTATGTATCACGCCATTAACAGTTTTAATGTTTATATTAATCCAGTTCCTAACGTAAAGGTAGCTACTATTAAGCATCTATAAATCTATGCATGCAAGCGCATGACGATCAGCCATGCTCGGTACATAGCCGTTTGCTGGGATTAGTTCTGGCACAGCTCTCGCGGCCTGCTGTTTCTCTTCAGCTAAGTAATGTAGATTTGTCACTGGGAACTACGGTGCTATAGTTTTATGCTTGACATGGCTAAACTTTGGCATGCAATAGATTAGTGTCAACAGCTTCTGAAGAAGGCCAAACTATTTTGGCTGAAACCTAGGTAAGATTGGTTTCTATTTGCAACTGAGGCTGATGTGTTATAAGTTCAATTATTAAAGTTGCTGATGAGGCTGCACGATGTTAAAAATTCTTGACCAGTGATTTCTTTGAATCCCAATATTCTGATAATCTATAGAAGGAAAGGGTAACAACAAGTATTTTCACTTCAGTATGTTAGAGAACTTTCAATTTCCTGCTTTTTATGTTTTGACAACCTGTTACAGAACAACTCATTACATCATATTTCTCTGTGTCAATCACGTTCTACATAACTGCTGGAGAGTGATTGCCAGGATTTCAAAAGAAGTCAAAAATGTACATTTAATTTAATGTAGATGAAATACAGCACAATGTATTACCATGTTAATTCTAGCTTTACAGGGTGGTTAACTAACTAACTAACTAGATGAAGGGATCGGTTGGTAGGACATGTTCTGAGGCATCAAGGGATCACCAATTTAGTATTGGAGGGCAGCGTGGAGCGTAAAAATCGTAGAGGGATACCAAGAGATGAATACACTAAACAGATTCAGAAGGATGTAGGCTGCAGTAGGTACTGGGAGATGAAGAAGCTTGCACAGGATAGAGTGGCATGGAGAGCTGCACCAAACCAGTCTCACGACAGAAGACCACAACAACAACAACAGGATGGTTATAATTCACCTTTTGCACCTTGAGAACTGTGTGATTGTAGAACAATGAAACTTTGTGGAAACATTTGTAATGACATGTAGAAGAGAAATAATGAATAAACTATGGCAAGAAACACATTTTAATTTCCACATGAGAAGGTACTATTTGACAATTGCATAACATATTTACGTTCCAGATTACCAATGTCGCTCAATTTGACCACTATTTGCATCCATGACAGCCTGGAACTGCGCTAGAGATTGCTCTACTGCTACCTGAAACATCTCAGATGAGATGTCGGCTACCTTATTCACTCCATTCACCTTCAATATCCAACGACTATTAGTGTCTCATTAATTAATTTTGTCCTTCAGGTAACCCCACAGCCAAAAGTTATGCAGGTTCAAATCTAGTGACCTCGGTGGTCACACAGTTTGGAACAATCCGCAAATGATTTGGAATTATGTTTTTCAATCCTGGTACAGAAAGAAAACCTCTCTGTATTCCTTTAATGCATCAATACTCGCAAAGAGCAACGCCGATAAAACAGCCAGATCTATGTTGACTGTCTGCAACTGTAATGTATTCTGATGCTTTTGTTTCAACCCTATGTCACCAAACCAGTGCCAGTACCTAGTGGCAAATCATGACAATAACATTATTAACAACGCAAATCGTGCCTTGGACAGATTGAACATCATTCCCATAAAATTAGATACCCATTTTGTAAATAGTCGAACATCTACATCCGCTCAAGTAGCGAAAGTTTAATTATAATCATTGAGTAAATTAACTTAAAAAATATAATTTAAGAGTTACTGTGATGACAGTCTACAGTGTAGTAGAAGTAATTACCCAATATTAAATTTTATATATGTAATTTAACTTCACTGACTTATCCGAATCACATTTAATATGCTCTGGTAGGTGTTTGAATAATTGTGTATCCATGTATCTGACTCCCTTCTGTACTAATGTTAAGGCCTTTGCTTTTTGGTAAGGACTGTTTTTGATCCTGATGTTACTTTCATGTTTTTCACTATTGCTTGTGAAACGATAAATATGGTAATGACAAAGGACATCAAAAAATATATGGATTGTGAAGTAATTTTTTGAAAATGTATCTGCAGTAATAGCAGATGTAATTCATATAAGGGGCTTCTGAATTCCGAAACCACTATACCTATATGTTGAATTTCTCCAGAAAATGATTCCATAACTCTTATTGACCGGAAAATTAAGGAATAAACTATTTTCTCCCTATTGAGACCACATATAACAGTAATCATGCATACTGCAAACATAGCTGAACCAAAGTGCTTCATTAATTCTAGGCAGTGAGTTTTTCAGCTTAGGTTATGATCTATCTGTAGTACCAAAAACTTAATACTTCTTACTTTTTTTATCATGTCTGACAAAATTATTTTTATTGCTTATGAAATTCACTGTGCTGAACTACATGTCCTGAGTCTTGTCAAAATTCAATGATAATCCATTTTTCTCGAATCATCTTTTATTGTCTCCTAATATTTCATTAGCTGGCTTTTCAGTAAAGGCACTCATACTAAGTTTTGTTACTATAAATGTATCATCTCAAGGCAGTACAAAATCTGCATCTTCTAAAATTGCAAGTGGGAGATCATATATATATATATATATATATATATATATATACACTCCTGGAAATGGAAAAAAGTACACATTGACACCGGTGTGTCAGACCCACCATACTTGCTCCGGACACTGCGAGAGGGCTGTACAAGCAATGATCACACGCACGGCTCAGCGGACACACCAGGAACCGCGGTGTTGGCCGTCGAATGGCGCTAGCTGCGCAGCATTTGTGCACCGCCGCCGTCAGTGTCAGCCAGTTTGCCGTGGCATACGGAGCTCCATCGTAGTCTTTAACACTGGTAGCATGCCGCGACAGCGTGGACGTGAACCGTATGTGCAGTTGACGGACTTTGAGCGAGGGCGTATAGTGGGCATGCGGGAGGCCGGGTGGACGTACCGCCGAATTGCTCAACACGTGGGGCGTGAGGTCTCCACAGTACATCGATGTTGTCGCCAGTGGTCGGCGGAAGGTGCACGTGCCCGTCGACCTGGGACCGGACCGCAGCGACGCACGGATGCACGCCAAGACCGTAGGATCCTACGCAGTGCCGTAGGGGACCGCACCGCCACTTCCCAGCAAATTAGGGACACTGTTGCTCCTGGGGTATCGGCGAGGACCATTCGCAACCGTCTCCATGAAGCTGGGCTACCGTCCCGCACACCGTTAGGCCGTCTTCCGCTCACGCCCCAACATCATGCAGCCCGCCTCCAGTGGTGTCGCGACAGGCGTGAATGGAGGGACGAATGGAGACGTGTCGTCTTCAGCGATGAGAGTCGCTTCTGCCTTGGTGCCAATGATGGTCGTATGCGTGTTTGGCGCCGTGCAGGTGAGCGCCACAATCAGGACTGCATACGACCGACGCACACAGGGCCAACACCCGGCATCATGGTGTGGGGAGCGATCTCCTACACTGGCCGTACACCACTGGTGATCGTCGAGGGGACACTGAATAGTGCACGGTACATCCAAACCGTCATCGAACCCATCGTTCTACCATTCCTAGACCGCCAAGGGAACTTGCTGTTCCAACAGGACAATGCACGTCCGCATGTATCCCGTGCCACCCAACGTGCTCTAGAATGTGTAAGTCAACTATCCTGGCCAGCAAGATCTCCGGATCTGTCCCCCATTGAGCATGTTTGGGACTGGATGAAGCGTCGTCTCACGCGGTCTGCACGTCCAGCACGAACGCTGGTCCAACTGAGGCGCCAGGTGGAAATGGCATGGCAAGCCGTTCCACAGAACTACATCCAGCATCTCTACGATCGTCTCCATGGGAGAATAGCAGCCTGCATTGCTGCGAAAGGTGGATATACACTGTACTAGTGCTGACATTGTGCATGCTCTGTTACCTGTGTCTATGTGCCTGTGGTTCTGTCAGTGTGATCATGTGATGTATCTGACCCCAGGAATGTGTCAATAAAGTTTCCCCTTCCTGGGACAATGAATTCACGGTGTTCTTATTTCAATTTCCAGGAGTGTATATATATATATATCCTCTGTTGCTCTGTTGTTTCTGATATATATTAGAAACAACAGAGGATTCAACATAGAACCCTGTGGAACACCATGTCAGACTGTTTCAAGTTTGTACGGCTATGCGATTATGATTGAAATGGAATTAAACACTCAGGTATAAGAAAAGTAAGAAAAGGACATAAAACTGCAGTGCTTACTATTCTCCAGTATTTTAGCTTTTGTATTAGGACATAACAGACTACACAATCACAACCCTCAGCCAAGTCATGGAATTTTCCCAACTGTATCATTTTCTGATTTCTTGGTTCTACTATACCATCTGTCAAGGTCAACACAGTCTATTCAGATGACAGTTCTTTTTGAAATCCAAACTGTTCATTAGTGAATATGTTTCCCTGTACAAAGTGTATATAGACTCTATTGTACATCACATGCTCGAAAGTGTTTGGAACTACTGGCAGTAATGATATATGTCTTCAATTTTTTTGGGACATTTTGTCTCCTTTTTTGTGTTTGTGGGAATGTACTAACCAGGGAAAGATACATTACCCAGTTAACAACACATTAGTGAGTTTAGGTGAAGAACATTTCATTAATTTACTACTAATTTACTACAATGATTTTAATATTGATTTTTAAGAGTGTTGATAACAGTGAAATTTTTTGGAGCTTTTAGATATTTTAGAATTTCGTTGTTTTTTGTTTTTTGAAGGAATTTCTTAGGAACTGTAGATAATCTACCAAGCAAGTGTTCAAACCAAAATTATCTGCTATTGACACACAAAAATGATATTAAAAGTTTCTGCAACAGTAGGCCTATCTTTGATCAGTTCATTATCTACCTTTAAAGAAATTTCCTCATTTTTCTTGGTCAGTTTTCCCTGTCTCATTTTTTACTATGTTCCACATAGTTTTTTGTCTTGTTGCTGAAGTGTCTTATTCTTTCTTTGAAGTACATACATTCTGATGTTACGATGGATTTAATTAGAATTTTGCAGTACCGTTTGGAGTGTTATTTAGTCCTATCATCATCCATGTCCCTTGGTGCCAAATATAGTCTTCTCTTTGTTGTTGCATGGGATTCTAATCTTATTTGTAATCAATTTTTTAGGTGCACTTAATCTGCTTGAACCGTTTAATTTCTTAATACAACAGTTTTCGAAATGTTCTATAACCACAATCTAACAAATGTATTATTGTACTATGACCATAAGGCTGCCCAGGGCGGCAGCTTTTATGGGGCAGTAATACTTATGAAAAAGTGTATAAAAACGATGAGCATCAAAAAAGTTCCTAAAATTTAAGTCTCCCAGTCACAGGAAACTATTAATTGTTGTACATCAGCGGCACTGATTAGTTATCTGACGATATGCACCCATTTCTAAAATTTAAATCTCTCCCTCAGTGGGGAATATTAGCTGTCACACATACAGAGGTGTGTTCTGTAGCATGCTAAAAGGTAGCATCTTAGAGAATGTAGCTTTTCAAATACATTCGAGTACTCTTACTTGCAATTTTGTTGAACAGTAAGTTTATTTTCTGCTGTGAGATGCATAAATAATTATTTATGGGCATAACGAAAACAGGTTAGTCTTAGTTATCTTGGCCTCTTTGCTACTGTATCAGATTTGAGAGTGAATCTGGATTCTGGACGATGAAGAAATCAAGGAGGTATATAGGTCGTTGGAAGAAATCATGAACTTGTTTGCAAATGACAGGGCAAGGAAAAAAATCCCTTGTTATTTAAATTCCCCGTGTTCTACCTCATGGTACCTTTCTAAATGTAACGTACGTTGTTTGACTCCTTTCTATTTAATTTTAGTAAAAGAGCAATTATAGAGCTTCCATTTATATTTATTGTTTGACTCTTTTTTTTAAGTTTTTCTATTCGTAGTTTTTATGAATGCACGATTTTAGGTTTGCGACTCACAAATAAGGATTACACAGGCAAAGAAAAATGCCTATTTATTAGACATAATTAAACAAATATCTGTATTTCATGTCTGGTGGGAAGGGGGAAGGCAGCACAGACCATTTTTTTTTTTTTTTTTTTTGTCTAGGAGTGTCAGGAGCCCTAAATACGGGAGTAATATGACATTATATTTTTCATTTACTTTGGGATGCTGTGCCGACTTTTCCATTAAGTATTTCGCAAAGAACTATACATGAATGCTTTTGCATCAATGTGACAAAGGATATGCCCCAGCACACCGAAAGAAATGAATGAATTATCTTGCTAATACAGTAATCTCTAGCAAGATGCCCGTGAAAATATTTGCAAAGCCTTTATGTGTATGTTGTAGTATCTGTGTACCTACATCTTTGATTGGCACTTTATTTTTGTCACTTTGTTGTGGGATCAGCTGATATGTTGTTTGCGGTGTTGACGAACTGTTTGTGTGGCATAACAAATACGTAACACGGAATGTGATAAACCGAAGACGTATCGATACGTACTGGGATACAAGTGAATTGTGCTAGTTTTGCGTTATGGCTGAACCTGATACAGCTATTAGAGACATTACTTCAAAAGAAATAGTGAAATCTAGAACTGGGCATGGCGCGCAGAAAAGAACATTTAAAATTATCGTAGTTGGAGACACAAACGTCGGTAAAACATGCTTAACGTATAGATTCTGCGAAGGGAAGTTTCTGTGTAAGTCGGAGGCGACAATAGGCGTTGATTTTAGAGAAAGGACAGTGGACGTCAACGGAGAGGAGATTAAAGTAAGTGTTCTTTTTTAATACGATGTGTAGTCTCCAACCACTGTTTATTATATACATTGTTGTTGCATCGTTGCTTTCATAGGGCGTGTCGCTCGTTTCAAGATCCTTGGACATTATGGTATACGAATTAAGTGAAATAGGTAATTCGGATATACAGAACACTCGCATTGCTAACAAGAGCCAAATACTCGATAACATCTCATTATTGAGAACTTGTTGCAAGTTACATTTTTCAATAATTTTCATTAGTTTAAGTCATGTTCATCCAACAGTAAACTAATTATACAATTAAAAGAAACCAAGAGTATTAGTTTCCACATTAACAGAAAGATCATAAAAATCAATATAAAAATTAAGGTTGAACTTATTTTCTATGTACCAAACACAAAAATCCTATGGTGTTGAAAAAGTTCCCTGAGCACTGTAATCTCAACAGCATGCTGTGTAGGGTTACTCTGAGCATAGGCTTCCATATCTAGCAGATCCCGTGTTAGAGCAATTGACCTGTTGTTGGTTATTACATAACCTTACGGGAACGAATTTACAGAATAGCCTGTTTATCTTAAAGTTACAAAAAATTAAACGAGTCATAAAAAAGTTGCAGTGGAATTTACTATAATGGCTTGTTGAAAACTTTGGTTGCACTTACGACTCCAGAAAGATAATCCAAATGTAGAGAAAAACGTTGGGCATTACCCTAACAACAATGCGGTACAAGCTAGTGTTTACGTCTCAGTAGGAGAAAAAAGAATGTAGCCTTCTAAGTAATTAAATACAATTATGCAGAGGCTCTTACAATTGATCAAAGACAAAAATGAATGCAGTGCTTTCAGGAAAGCTGCGAACACCTGTTATTAATTAAGAGTTGTAGCACTATTAGATATTCTGTAGAAGGATTTGGGAATTATTAAGTCAAGACACAAAGGAATTACTGATATTAGGTGCCAATGGATATTGTGCTGGACTAAGATCTGAACCCGGGACTCCTGCTTACTAGGCAGATGGGCTGACCACCGCACCATCCTGACACATCGCAACTGCAAAGACTTAGCTAGCGTGCCTCTTGTCACCCCCACATCAGTCACGGCATTTTGCCGATTCCCATAAGACTTCATTCGTAGTGTGCATCTGCAATGAAGTGATCATTGGTCATCCTCATCTTAATTATATATGTGTGGTGTCTGTTCTTTTGCATGTGCCTGTTTTGCTTAGTAAGTGGGAGAACCAGGTTTGAATCCCAAACTGGTGCAAATTTTCAGCTTCCTCCATTGATTCAAATCAAGGTTCACTGGCAGCTAATTTTCATTAGCTAAATCCTTTGTTTCTTGATTCATAGTGGCTGTGGGATCAAAATGGGTTCTGTTCTTTTGGACATACATATAATTATTAAGTCAGCCAACTCTTTTTTTTTTTTTGATTATGAGTCACTGGTCAGTGGAATTGCGACATAAACTATATGAACATGTAACGTAACATAAGAAATGGTTTGTGTATTTAAACTATTTGTATACCTTGTGTTTGTCCCTTTTTTGTGGTTAGTTGAAACCTTTGATGTCATTATGCCATGGCACAAAACTGATGGCTGATATTAGAATCTTCACTTGACCCCATTTGACACTTTGCATACTTTTTATAACATCCATACAATAAGTAATCACACAGGACGATAAATAAATAAATTGCATTGACATTCCTTGTAATAGCAAGTTACAATTTTTTTGTGATCTTTACGCAAGAGTCCAGTTCCACACATCTGCTTTGACTCATGAGGTCATCAACATGGTGGACACCACCTTCTTCCAGCATATCCAATATGGTGATCATAACATTGCTACATAGATGTATGACCAAAAATAAAAATGTTATGACAGTGTGTCACTCCAAGAACACAATGAACTAACAGGACAACCGCAAGAAGTGGGGGGGGGGGGGGGTATGCCAGGGACAAGCTAACAATATGAAAGTATGAAAAACATCACCATCCCAAAGCTGATATCCACAAAATCAACCCCAAAAATTCACAAAATATGACATAACACTACAAATACGAAAACCACAGGAATTGTACATTTCACTACACCTAAATAGCTCACAAGAAGCCCTCGGTACTGAACGATCAACACACGCAACTCCAAATTTTATGTGACCTATATTACTCAAACGAAGCCATTGATACCTAGAACCTCAACACGTGTCGTACATACAAGTATCGTAAATTCGACATAATCTGTGTAGCTCAAACAAAGCCAATGATTCCTAAAAGCTGAACACTTATAAAAAATACCCATATTGGATATTTAACAGAACCGAAATATGTAGCTCAAATGTAGACACCGATATGAAAACCACACACTCAAATCGAAAACCCCCAAATGCACTTGACTGGTTAAAATAGAAACAAAAAACTGTACTCCAAAACAAACAAACAAACAATCAGTAGTGCACTAACAGCCAAATCAAACACTATACGAGTTACTTGCAAGGCAAACCCACCAACAAATACACCTAGGTTCTAGTGGGTTGCTTGAGTATTATTCATCTATCTGGGATCCCTATCTGGTAGGACTGATAGAGAAGATCCAACGAAGAACAGCGCATTTTGTCACGGGATTGTTGAGCTAGTGATAGAGGTTTACGGAAATGCTAAACAAACTCCACTGGCAGACATTACAAGAGGGACGTTGAGCATCATAGAGAGATTTACTATCGAAATTTCGGGACAGCACTTTTCAGGCGGAGTCAGACCACTTATTACCCACCCACCCCCCCCACCCTACCCCCCCCGCCCCCCCACACACACATACGTCTCACATATTTACCACGAGGAGAAAATTCGAAAAATTAGAGGCAGTACGGAGGCTTACCGACAGTCATTCTTCCCATGCGCTATTCGTGAGTGGAACAGGGTTGGAGGGATCAGATAGTGGTACCGAAAGTACCCTCCGCCACAGACTATATGGTGGCTTGCGCAGTATGATGTAGGTGTAGATTGTCTACATGAGATTACAAGTTGGAAGAGACTCTCTTCCCCCTCTCTTTCACAGATTTAATAGCCTCCTAAAATCTCTCTATTGTGTTAGTACAAGGCTCTGTGTTATAGTTCTTAAATCCAGTACTATGATTTACTACCAAATGCTCAAATCCCCTTTTCTCCAACTCCGTATAAGATAAAAATGCTTCAGACATGACGGTGCTATGCTCCTCAATATATTCTTCAATCAAAGCCACAAGTTCCCTCTTAAGTCTGACTATGGCACACCTAAAAGAAAAACACAATCTGAATGCTGCCCTCACACCCCCCCCCCCCCCATAAAAAAAGAAAAAAAGGTAGCCCTCCCACACCCACAAACCAACCTGAGAACCACTCCTGCCATTCTTCCTAATTCAGACTCTTCAATTTCTGCTACCAACCCAACCCACCCTGGGCCAATCCAAATGAAGTGGTCCAATAAAAATTAAGTTGGTTGCTTGACCATTATTAAGTATTTTAATTTTTTTCTATGTGATTACCTTATAATTGAAAAGTTCAGAAAAATTAAAAAAAAAAATTACCCTTGACCGTTACTGAATGGCGGCCATTTTTGTTTGTAAGCGCACGACAATGTTTCCGTTTAGAGACGTTAGCAAAAATATCAATATTTCTGCACTGAGTTAAGTTACAGCATTGCATTTGACATGATTGTTTTTAGAAAAGTGTCCTTTACAACATTGTCTATTACGCAAAATACCCTACATGAAAAGTGTCCTCTACAACATTGTCTATTACACAAAATACCCTGAATTCAAAAATAACCAGTCAAAACTACATCCAAAGTTTGATACCTTAATTTTCAAAATTCCTCTTTATAGGCCCAAAAATAACAATCAAGGAGTGATTTATGAGAGTCTTTTTTTCCCCCTATAGTTTTATATCACACACTACTAGCCTCATATAGAGCAAGAACACTTACAAATGTTTCCTTAATTTTTTTATGAATGTTTGAAATTCGAAAATTTTCATTTTTTGTAATGTTTGGGGTTAGTTATCTCATCTGTGACTGAATACAAAAATATGATTTTTCCACAGTTTGTACACCTATATGACAGCAACGTACTGTAAAAAATTTCAACACTGATATCTGACTGTGAACAAAGATATGGATTTTTGAAAATGAGGAAATAATTCACATTATTCTACAACTGATCTTACGGCTGTTGCCTATTCATGTGTGATATTGGCGGGATATAATCAATTATTATTGGTGCTGAATTATATTAAAAAAGTGGAAACATCACTGAAATTAACATTTATATTATTTTTACATACTTAAAATAAATATATTCAATTAACATCCTTCGAGATGCGACAGTTCCTAAACCTGGTGGTGAATGTTAAGAACACTTATTTCTTCAGACAGCTTCTGTGATATAGAATAAGACCTTGCAGTTGCTGTTCTAAGTTCAAGCACTGAAAGTTTTCTTAAAACATTTTTCATTGGTATCCAAACTTTGTCACAAGTTGATTTCTTGAATGATGTTCTTGGGCCAGCAAGGTGGTAAAAATGCACAAAAACACCATTGTTTTCCACACTTTCAAGCTCTGCAAGCCACCACTGTCCATCATACATACATGCCACTATGTTATTCAACGTTAAAGACAGAGATGTAGGCCTAATTTCACAGACACAATGATCCTCATAAATTTCAGTTTCTGATGTTACATAGTATTGAACTAAGTTTTCTGCAATGCCAAGGAATTTGTGGAAATGCCTTGTTCCTTTTATTGCTATATCGTTTTCGGGTCAACCGAAGCGTCCTATCCCATCCGTCGGCTTTGACCCGTGTTGTAAGGCTGTTGTGGTGTGTGACAACACGACGGTGCGGAATTTAGTTTGTGAGAGTGGCGTGTTTGTATGTGTCATTTTGATGTGATTGGTAGTGCTCTCTGGTGGTGTGTTAGGTGATGTTTTTGGTTTAGTTTGCGAGTGTGGCGTCGTGTGTGAATTTTGGTAAATTGATTTTTTTTATGTTTTTGGTAGGTATGGATATGACTGACAGAGTCAACAGTCTTCGGTTGTCGGCTATGATGGGGGACAGTGCGTTGTCTTTAATAAAATTTCTTCAACTATTCGGATTTTTGGATGAAGTCGTGAAGTGTTCAGTATGTCGTGAAGAAATGAGGCTTACTTAAAGTTCCATCATCTCGGACCAGGGACGGCTGTATGTGGAGATGTCGTAAGGATAACAGTTCAAGGGAAGTGTTCAGTCCCAAATTATGAGATCGGGAGCTGCTGTTGAGCTATATAGGTCAAGGGAAGGGGCTGCTGTTGAGCTATATAGGTCAAGGGAAGTGTCTGATTCCAGATGATATTGTGTTTACTGGTATTTGGGGACTTTTATGATGTCAGTTTTTTTCGTCATTTTGCGTGGTTTTGCATGGGGGTGAGTGTCTAAATTTGTTTATATTTAGTTTGTCCCCACCCAAACAACCCCTATTTCCCGCGCTTGTCCCGTTAGTGTCATTAGGCTTTTTGTGGAATGTGTGTGTGTTTGATTTTTGATGTATTTTCGTCCTCATAATGTATACATAACGATTTTATATGCGTCATATTGGAATCGTGGTTTATGGTCGTTTTCGCCATATTTGTGACGTCATGGGTCAAAGCAGACAGGAGGGATTGGGCGCTTCCGTATTTCCCAGTTTTCAAATCTGGTATGAAGTGATGTTTTCATATACAGAACCACTTCTTTCTTGGTCAGAAAATAGGTAATGCCTTTGATATTATCCTTGCTAAAGACATACATGTCCTGTACTGTGAGAATTTGGTCTGTGGTTGGTCTTTGTAGGCTGGCTTTACTTTACGTTTTGTAGTACCTTCTACTCCATCACATGCATTTTTACCATGGCAAGATGCAAAAAAGTGACATTCAGCCTCCAACCCAAAGTCTACTTTGTGGTTGCACAGATTTGAAAAATTCTTTTTGTTCTTATACTGACTAACACTTCCATCTGAAAAGTATATCAGCTTCTCAACCCTGGGAAAATTTTCTTTTATGTAATTTATTAGATACTTTTGAAACACATGTACAGCCAGAGTGTTGTGCATCAAGTAGTCACTTAGAATGCAAATTGAAGAACTGCAAACTTCTCCTTTCTCATTTTTAAAGTAGAGAATAAATGGATGCACTGTTGCCTGGTCATTGACCCAGTGTACCCTTGTGTTGCATCCTGAATCACAAATGTAAAATTTTCTGCAAAATCAGCTAGCACTATGCATTCAGTTTCATGAAGTTGTGCTTTTTTTTTTGTCCTTCAAAAACTTACTTTTGATTTTAGAAACATAGTGGTGACTTTTGAGTTTTTGTACGTTATCATTTAAAGATTCCAAGTACTCTTCGTGAGATTTAACCACTGTTATCATTTCTGCCCTGTCGCATTTATTACACAGTGTCACAGACCATTAAATCTAGTAACTCTTTCTAGTTAAGATCACTGAGTTTTGCACTCGCAATCATCAGTTTTGACATTTTGATGATATAAACAAACACATAACGGAGTGTGTCCCAGAGGATCCTGCCAAAATACACCACTTGGGGTGGAGGTCACAGAATTTTGACCTTCCAGTTTTGCATTCAGGGTGAGAATTTTTGAAAGCTACACAAATTTCATTTAAATTTGACAGCACTAGTCATTTCTGCTTTGTTACTTTAGCTCCACTTATAACAACTCTTTTGCTATCTTTGCAACCTGGGCACTTTCTACTGTTTTCGTCGTCTTCAAAAAAGTGCTGGATCTTTTTAATTGTTTATTCACTTATACCTACTCCTTTCTTCTTTCCTAAAACTGGCATAATGCCTTGCTCTTTCACTAATTTTCGGGTTAGTTTAACCAAACGATTAGAAATGTTGAATTCATGAACTATTTCTTCTCTTGACCATGAGTCAGGGAGCAAACTTAAAATTTTAACTTTTTCCTCTTTAGATGTCACTGAACATTTAATTTTTAATTTCTCTATTAATCTAAAATATTCAGTGTCAGATGATGCTGGTGGTAGGTTTTCTTCTTCTTTAGAAATAATGTTAGTATCTGTATTACCAAACCATGATTTTGTCTGAAAGTTGTTGTACTTTATTTTCAATAGCTATCATTTTCGAAGCAGGAGATACGTCTAACTTAGAAGAAGCAAAATCCGATATGCTAACAGCTTCCTCATTAGGAATATAAATGTCATTAACAAGGTTACTTGATTCTGGTTCTGGATTCAAAACAGATATTTCTGAGTAACAATTTGGGAACAGGGAATTTCCAGGAATCACATTACGTTTCACTTGGGAAGCTGTTTCACTCCCGCATAACAAGTAGAAAAGTTCAAGCTTTATTTCCATCAAACATTTAGTAATAGGCTTTTTATGAACTTGAAGTGGATCACAGCACTTTCTTCCAAAAATGTGGTTGTATTTCAGAAAATATTTCTTCTCATGATACTCACACACTGATGTTACAGAAGAACTTACTCGAAATTTAAACAAAGTTTGTCTAACTTCATCAAAGTCATTGACTTTTTCAAGTTTTTTGAAACTGAACCGTAAATTGTTTTGGGACACACTTCACTTGCTATCTGTCCAACAGAGAACTGTTCATCCATGTTATTGCATTCCAGTTAATCTCTCAAAATTAATTACAAATTACACACAGAACAATGCACATAACACATTCTACACTCTCAATGAAGTATGTACATCTACTCTAACAGAGGTTCAGAACAGACTGACTACAACAATGGCACAACCAGCAATAATGTACTTATTTTTTTTTTTTCCTATTAAGAAACAGTCTTGATCATGATTTATTTATCAAGGTGACCAGTTTCGACCACTACTGTGGTCATCTTCAGACCATTGAGTAGGAACCTCTTTCTGTTGGAGAATCACAACAATGTACTTCTTTATTGACAATAAACCTAAACGTAAATGAGCATCATCACTTAACATTTCCGGGCTGAGATGCCGTGGTCCATGCATAAGACTCTCCTCTGACGTTACGCCTTTGACTGCGGAAGGCAAAACGTCAGGGGAGAGTCTTATGTATGGACCACGGCATCTCAGCCCGGAAATGTTAAGTGATGATAACACCTGCCGTGAAAGCCTTCATTCTATGAGTAAATGAGCATTTTTATTACCATAGAACAAAAGCAAAAGCTCCTATTGTTTAATATTGCATTATTAAAAATAAATAAACTAAATACACTACTGGCCATTAAAATTGCTACATCAAGAAGAAATGCAGATGATAAACAGGTATTCATTGGACAAATATATTATACTAGAACTGACATGATTACATTTTCACACAATTTGGGTGCATAGATCCTGAGAAATCGTACCCAGAACAACTACCTCTGGCTGTAATAACGGCCTTGATACACCTGGGCATTGAGTGAAACAGAGCTTGGATGGCGTGTACAGGTACAGCTGCCCATGCAGCTTAAACACGATACCACAGTTCATCAAGAGTAGTGACTGGCATATTGTGACGAGCCAGTTGCTCGTTCACCATTGACCAGACGTTTTCAATTGGTGAGAGATCTGGAGAATGTGCTGGCCAGGACAGCAGTCGAACATTTTCTGTATCCAGAAAGGCTCGTACAGGACCTGCAACATGCAGTCATGCATTATCCTGCCGAAATGTAGGGTTTTGCAGGGATCGAATGAAGGGTAGAAGCACGGGCTGTAACACATCTGAAATGTAACATCCAATGTTCAAAGTACCGTCAGTGCAAACAAGAGGTGACCGAGATGTGTAACCAGTGGCACCCCATACCATCACGCCGGGTGATAAGCCAGTATGGCAATGATGAATACACACTTCCAATGTGCGTTCACCACGATGTCACCAAACACGGATGCAACGATCATGATGCTGTAAACAGAACCTGGATTCATCCGAAAAAATGACGTTTTGCCATTCGTGCACGCAGGATCGTCATTGAGTACACCATTGCAGGTGCTCCTGTCTGTGATGCAGCGTCAAGGGTAACCGCAGCAATGGTCTCAGAGCTGATAGTCCATGCTGCTGCAAATGTCGTTGAACTATTTGTGCAGATGTTTGTTGTCCTGCAAACGTCCCCATTTGTTTAGTCAAGGTTCGAGACGTGCCTGCACGATCCGTTACAGCCATGCGGATAAGATGCCTGTCATCTTGACTGCTAGTGAGACGAGGCCGTTGGGATCCAGCATGGCGTTCCATATTACCCTCCTGAACCCACCGATTCCATATTCTGCTAGCAGTCATTGGATCTTGACCAACGCAAGCAGCAATGTCACGATACAATAAACCGCAATCGCGATAGGCTACAATCTGACCTTTATCAAAGTCGGAAACGTGATAGTACGCATTTCTCCCCCTTACACGAGGCATCGCAACAATGTTCCACCAGGCAACGCCAGTCAGCTGCTGTTTGTGTGTGAGAAATCGGTTGGAAACTTTCCTCATGTCAGCACATTGTAGGTGTTGCACCAGTGCCAACCTTGTGTGAATGCTCTGAAAAGCTAATCATTTGCATATCACAGCATCTTCTACCTGTCGGTTAAATTTTGCACCTGTAGCTCGTCATCTTTGTGGTGGTAGCAATTTTAATGGCCAGTAGTGTAAATATTGCATGATAGTGTTAACTAAATATGTGTCACAATTAAATTTTATTACAATGAAACAATAAACCATTTAAATGTGCACCAGCCATAAGATCAGTTGTAGAGTAATGGGAACTATTTCCTCATTTTCAAAAATTTATATCTTTGTCCACAGTCTGATATCAATGTTGAAATTTTTATTGTACGTTTCTATCATATAGGTGTACAAACTGTGCAATAATCGTATTTTTATATTCAGTCCCACCTGAGATAACTAACCCCAAACTTCACAAAAAGTGAAAATTTTCAAATTTCAAAAATTCATAAAAAATTAAGGAAACATTTGTATGTGTTCTTACTCTATATGAGCCTAGTAGTATATGATATCGAACTATAGGAAAAAATAGACTCTCATAAATCACTCCTTGTTTGTTATTTTTGGGCTTAAAAAGTGGATTTTTGAAAATTTGGATACCAAACCTTGGAGGTCACTTTGACTGGTTGTTTTGGAATTTAGAGTATTTTGAGTAATAGACAGTGTTGTAGAGGACATTTTTCTAAAAACAATCATATCAATTGCAATGCTGCAACTTAACCCAGTGTAGAGATATTCAAATTTTTGCTAATGTCTCCAGACTGAAAAATTGTCGCACACCTACAAATAAAAATGGCCGCCATCCAGTAAAGGTGCAAGGTAAATTATTTTAAAAAACTGTTTTGAACTTCTCAAATATAAGGCAATCACATATAAACAAATTAAAATATTTAAAAATGGTCAAGTAAACCATATGGATTGCCGCCCCCCCCCTCCCCCGCCCTCCCTCCATTTCCCCCTATACTTAACGTATACTACACACTCCCAACTTGGCTCAAATGACTCTGAGCACTATGCGACTTAACTTCTGAGGTCATCAGTCACCTAGAACTTAGAACTATTTAAACCTAACTAACCTAAGGACATCACACACATCCATGCCCGAGGCAGGATTCGAACCTGCGACCGTAGCGGTCCCGCGGTTCCAGACTGAAGCGCCTAGAACCGCACGGCCACACCAGCCGGCTACTCTCCCAACTGAAAGAAAACCAATTTAACACACTCTACGCTCTCACTCCCATCTCTCATGCTCTGAAATGTGAAGAGGACTGATAACAAAACTCCTGCGCAAGTAAAAGTCTTTATCTCTAGAACCACACACCATGCCAGATGCAGAACCAAAGGTCATCGTGTCGACACCTCCGCATGTATAAGTCCCAGGAATAAGAGGTTGTGATTCTAGTCAACTTCATAGTCTCTTTACAAACCTGATGCTTCACATAGTCAGCAATCAAATCGAACTGCTGCAAGAACATAATAGTCATCATCAACCATCACAACACAAAATGAATAACTGTTGAATTTCTCCATTGTACCCATGACTAACAAAATACAAAAGAACACTTACTTTTTTAATCCATAAAAACACACAACACTAATCAAGCCTAACAGAAACAGGAATGTATAAACAAGCATAACAGTAAATCAGAGTAACTCGATAGCGGCAAAGGAAACTCTTCCAACAATACCTTCACGCAATGATTACTGAGAACCAAATGACCGAATGCCACATGTAACAAACAGTTTCAGACCATGGCATCCACCACAAGAATGCACCACCAAATACTACAACATTACTACAACATGACATCTACAAACACAAACCAACTAAAAAAACACGATGTCACACAACACCCTTACGTGATGGGGCAAAGTGGGCAGGTTGAATTGGATGCTTTCCATGACCCTTTTTGTGTAATATTCATCAGAAAAATCCCGTAGACCTGTAAATGAGTAGGCTTGAGATCCCTGTAGAACCTCTTGATTGTTCTATTTTTAATTTTTTTTTCTTCTTTTTTTTCGGATTTTACCTGATCACTGGGGCAAACGCCAGATAGTTTCTTTGAAACAACTTCATTGCCACAGCCTTGTAGCATGTGCTTTATCATATTTATGTACATCTGTCTATCTTTATTCTGTAAATGTGTAACATGTAGCCATACTGAAAAATTAAGTTGTGAAGTGAATGTAAAATTACTCAATCCACATTCTTACAACTTATTGTGCAAATGTTCCATGGAATGTGAAACTAACTATCTTTAATTATATTTGTTTTTATACGCAGTTATATTTTTGAAATGCTTTTTTTGATATGTCTAATACTGTCGTTAACATGGTCCGTGGACAAGCAAATAAATAAAATATCTAAATAAAAGATAAAATCTATATCTAGCAAAGGAAGCAGAAGCTACTGTGGTACTGTGTTTTATATATGGTGTAATGGCATACGTTCTATGCTTAGTTTGAAGTATATTTTTATTTTTGAGTGGTTTCTAAGAGCTTTAATTCTTTACATAAATCATATTGCATAGGTCCTTCAGGAAGGAGTCTCAGAAATTTGCAGGGGAAGAAGTAAAAAATATATTTTGTTTATGTCCAACACACTAGCATGATTTAAAGTTATAAAATGATACCTACTGCACAGCTTATATTCTTATAATAGTTGAAGAGAAATAGAAGTTCTGTGATTACCTAAAGGGTAAGTATGTTTTTCATTGCTGATCTGCAGTGCTGAGATAGAGCTTATCAGTTTCATGTAACAAACATGATTCATGCATGCATGCATGGTTCATAGACGAATGTATGTGGTATATCAGGATTCTCAAGTGTAGTAAATTGACTTCTGTTCTCTGTCATGTACTAATTATTAATTTGTTTGTACTGAAGGAGTCATGAATGGACGGTACTGGTACATTTTATGTTTGTCAACTTTGAGGTCACTGAGTAATGATAAACCATTAGAAAAATGCTTGATGTTACAGTTTTCCTGGACTACAACAAACCAGTATCACCATATGACTGTAGAATAATGGTCACAGTTATGGGTCACAAAGTAAAAACTGAAGGCTGTCACTGAAAAATACAAATTTTGTGAACAGAAAAAAGTTGAAAGTAGCTCTATTTAAGTTTTGTGACAAGTGCCAGTTTGGACCTCCAAGGAGAAAAACAAACAAACAAAGCAGCATTTTGTTCTGAGTTTGATTTTTCTCACAATTTATTTTCTTTAAAAGTGTTGTCTTTTGTTAGATTTGCTGGTTCTAAACAGCATTTTGTGTTGGGAATTAAAATTGTGTAATAACTTTCCCGTTATGTAAGAAATAACTAAAACACATTTATTTAAACAGGCAGTAAAAACATACCTCATAAATATTGCATTCACTGAACTCAGAGTAGGTGGTATTAATAAAGAAAGGTGACTGCTACTGCATAATACCAATATCTCATCATTTTTCTGAGTTAAACATCTCATTCGTCATCAGTGGATGCTTAATCGGTTTTTCAGGCAGGCAGAAGGGAAGATATGGGCAGTATCAATGTAAGTATAAGAGAGTTTTATGCTGAAATGAGCTGATAAGCAGTTGTTAGCATCGTACTTAGTGAACAGACATAATTTAGTTCCAGTATGGTGAACATAAAGGAAAAAGGGCAAAGTTTAAGCTGATTGTGTAGTTCACGCTCTGGATAAGTACATGCCGAATAAATGTATTAAGGACACAGAAGACCCACTGTGGTTTAATTATAAAACTCAGAAAGTGCTGAGGATGTAGAGAGTGTTGCACTCTCAGTTCAAAGAAGAATGCAGGAACATTTACAGGCAAATTCATGTGTCTATAAGAAGATTGATGCCCAAAGTTTACTACAACTTCCACCATCATGTGTTGGTAAAATATGTTTCTGATGGCCTGAGAATATTCTGTCCCTACATAACAACTCTAAGTAGGTTAAAGGCTTTTATCCAGTCACTTGTGGAGCTTCAGAATCACTTATCTCATGCCACCAGTTCATTAAGCCAGGTGATGGTTGCGTTCTCCAACTCACCATTACTTCTAAAACTTTTACCACCCAGAAACTCTTTCAGCTTGGGAAAAAATTGTAATTTGCTAGGAGCGAGGTCTGGACTATAGGGTGGATGACCAAAAATTTCCCATCTAAACTGATCAAGCAATTCCTGAGTTTCAACAGTAGAATGAGGACAGGCATTATCATGAAGAAACACAATTCCTCCAGAAAACATAGGTTGCCTCCTGTTTTGGATGGCTTGCCGTAGTTTTCTTGCAGTCTTAAAAAAACAATTTACGCTGATCATAGTGCTTTTCAGCATGGAATGCATCAAAAGAACATGTTTATGATTCCGAAAGTCAGTTGTCTTTTGTGATGAGAGAGTCTTTTTTAATTTTCTGAGTTGTTTGGGTAATGAGATACAATGCAACTCAAATAACTGGCACTTGCTGTCTAGGGTGATGTGAGATAACCTGGTCTCTTCACCAGTTGCAGTCCAATCGAAAAAGGATCTCCATTTGTGTGATCTTGTGTCAATAATATCGATACTGAGTCTATTCTCTGAGTTTTGTGTCGGTCACTCAGTTACCACTGAACCCACAATGCACAAGTTTTGTTGTAAGTGGGACTTTGCAACACAGTTACACCAAGCAAAGAAAGAGATATTTCTGGAAATATAATGTGGATTTCATTGAGAGTTAACCACCTGTGTTGTAAGATTCTGTTGTTCACTGCCATCTTAATACCTTCTGTGATGATTTATGCGCATCCAGGACGAGTTTCATCGTGCACGTTTATTCACCCGTTGTTGAACATTTCGTGCTGTTTTCTCACATTTTTTTCGTTCATTACACAGTATAACATGAGAATTCTGAAGCACATGACCAGATACAACAAATGTTTAAACATAGATAATTATGTAGTCCTAGAGAAGTGAGCAGTATTTCATGTATGTAACAAATTGTTGTTTTTCCCAATAAACTGAGTATTTTTAATTTTTTATAACTAAATGGTCTTTATTTTCTGGAAGACTCTCAAATATAAATGATCAGACAGATAAAGTGAGCAGAAATCTGTGACTGTTTCCTGATGATGTAGTGTGTGAGAGACATCGTTGAGCGAGTGTAGGATGATGCAGTATGCCTTAGACAGAATTTCTATTTGGTGTGATGAACAGCAGCTTTCAGCTTGCTCTAAATGTAGACAAATGAAGGTTAGTGCAGATGCGTAAGAAAAACAATCAGTAGTATTTGAATACAGCATTTGTGATGTGGTGCTTGACATAGTTACATTGGTTGAATATCCAGGCATAATGTTGCAGTGTGATATGAAATGAAAATTACTCCTGTCCGAACAGGCCTCCAAAGGCCCAATGGTATTGACCAAACTCCATGTCATACTCTGCTGATGGGCATCACTAGATGTGGGTGTGGAGGAGCATGTGGTCAGCACACTACTCTTGTTGTCAATTTTCGAGGCTGGAGCCACTACTTGTCAATCAACTAGCTCCTCAGTTGGCCTCACAAGGGCTGACTGCACCCCATTTGCCAACAGCACTCAGCAGATCGAAACAGTCATCCGTCCAAGTGCTAGCAAAGCTCCACAGTGCTTCGGTGATCTGATGGGAACTGGTGTTACCATTGTGGTGAGGCTGTTGGTGACATGAAATGGAACGAGTGCAGTTTGGTAGTAGGGAAGGTGAGTAGTCTATGTTGATTTATTGGGAGACTTTCAGGAGACCATGCATAGAACACTGCTGCTCGAGTGTCTGGGATCCTAACCAGGTCAGATTAAAGGAAGACATTGAAGCAATTCAGAGGCATGCTGGTAAGTTATGGAACTCATTTTAAGTGTGTGGGGTTGTGCACAGTGAATAGACAAAAGGAACAACGTGTACGTATTTTTATCTTATTAAGCTAACTTGTTCCAAGAAGTAATCACATAGGAGAACTGTATGTTACGTATGTCTGGCTGAGGTAACACATTTGTTCAGAAACTGGCCACAGATTTTAGAGGATGGTGGAGGCTCAGCACTGTCAGGCCATTCTGTTTTCATTTTTCTTGGTTTCCCTGAATCACATCAGGCAAATGCTGGGATGATTCCTTCAACAAGGTTATGGCTGACCACCTGCCATGGCAGCTCAGGGTTAAATAAGTTTGCCTATTGATATATTTGTGCATATGACTTAAGTTTTTCTTGTATTAAACTGACAGATTTGCTATCATTATAATTCTTGGACAAGTAAGTTTCTGATAATGAGAAATAGTGAAATCTAGAACTGGGTATCGCTCTCAGAAGAGAACATAATAAATTGCCATATTTGGAAGCACTCTTAGCCTTGATGACAGTTTCCACTCTCACAGACATATGTTCAATCAGGTGCAGGAAGGTCTCTTGGGGAATGGCAGCCCATTCTTCACTGAGTGCTGCACTGAGGAGAGGTATCGATGTTGGTTGGTGAGGCCTGTCATAAAGTTGGCATCCCAAAACATCCCAGAGGTGTTCTGTAGGTTTCTGGTCAGGACTCTGTGCGGGCCAGTCCCCTACAGAAATGTTATTGTTGTGTAACCACTCTACCACAGGCTTTGCATTATGAACAGGCGCTCAATCATGTTGAAAGATGCAATTGCCTTCCCCAAATTGCTCTTTGACAGTGCGAAGCACGAAGGTGCTTAAAACATCAGTATAGGCCTGTGCTGTGACGGTGCAATGCAAAACAACAAGGGGTGCAAGTGCCCTCCATGAAAAACACGACCACACCATAACACCTCTGAATTTCACTATTTGGCACTACACACACTGGAAGATGATGTTCACTGGGCTTTCGCCATACCCACACCCTGCCATCGGATTGCCACATTGTGCACCGTGATTCGTCACTCCACACAACATTTTTCCACTGTTCAGTCGTCCAGTGTTTATGCTCCTTACACCAAGCGAGCTGTCATTTGGCATTTACTGGCATGATGTGTGGCTTATGAACAGCTGCTTGACCACGAAATCAAAGTTTCTCACCTCCCGCTTTACTGTCTTAGTACTTGCAGTGAATCCTGATGCATTTTGGAATTCCTATGTGATGGTCTGGACAGATGTCTGCGTATTACACGTTACGACCCTCTTCAACTGTCAGTGGTCTTGTCAGTTAACAGACGTGGTCGGCCTGTACGCTTTTGTGCTGTACATGTTCCTTCACATTTCCACTCACTATCACATCGGAAACAGTGAATCTAGGGATGTTTAGGAGTGCGGAAATCTTGCTTACAGACATATGACACAAGTGACACCCAATCACCCGACCACATTCGAAGTCTGTGAGTTACGCGGAGCACCCCATTCTGCTCTTTCATGATGTCTAATGACTACTGATGTTGTTAATTGGAGTACGCGGCAGTAGGTGGCAGCACAATGCACCTAATGTGAAAATTGTATGTTTTGGGGGGTTTCTAGATACTTTTGATCACAAAGTGTATTTGAATTTTGATAAGATATCTGTATGGTGTGAAAAGTGGCAATTGACCCTAAAGAAAGAAAAGTGTGAAGTTATTCACGTGGGTACTAAAAGAAATCCACTAAATTTCGATTACGTGGTAAGTCACACATATCTGAAGGCTGCAAATTCAACTAAGTACCCAGGGATTACAATTACAAATAACCTAAATTGGAACAATCACGTAGATAATGTTGTGGGTAGAGTAAACCAAAGACTGATTCATTGGCAGAACACTTAGAAGGTCCAACAGGTCTACTAAAGAGACTGCTTACACCATCACCATGCTTGTCCGCCCTATTCTGGAGTATTGCTGTGCAGTGTGGGATCCGCATCAGGTGGGACTGACAGACGACATCGAAAAAGTACAAAGAAGGGTGGCTTGTTTTGTATTATCACAAAATAGGGGAGATAATGCCACAGAAATGATACATGAATAGGAGTGGCAATCAATAAAACAAATGCGTTTTTTGTTGTGACGGGATCTTCTCATGAAATTTCAATCACCAGTTTTCTCCTCCAATTGCAAAAACATTCTTTTGGCACCCACCTGCATATGGGGAAATGATCATCACGATAAAATAAGAGAAATCAGGGCTCGCACAGAAAAATTTAAGTGCTCGTTTTTCCCGCACGCCGTTCGAGAGTGGAACAGTAGAGAGACAGCTTGAAGGTGGTTCATTGAACCCTCAGCCAGGCACTTTATTGTGAAAAGCAGAGTAATCATGTAGATGTAGATGTGAAGAATTGGTCCAATGTCTCCATGCTATCCATGCATCTGTTGAGACATATTTTTCTGAAGAGCAGAATACAAAACTGAATATGAATTCATGGGCTCAGAATCCTTTTGTATCCCATATGCAGAAGCCAGAAAATATGTCGAATGAAACCTATGAAGTCTTTTTAGAAATGATATCAAATTCAAGCATTTAATCATTTTTCAAAACAGTGTAACTTGATTTTTGGTGCGAGGCTTGTGATGAATATCCACAACTGGCCACACAGGCTCTGACTGTTCTTCTCATATTCCTAGCAACATACTTGTGTGAAACAGGATTCTCAGCTGCATTGACAAGATACTGCAGTAGACTGGACACTGACCTGACGTGTGTTCTATTCTCTTCTGTCAAGTCTGACATTAAACAGTTGTAAATGGAAACAATTTTATCAGTTTACAATAGAATGAATACAGTGTTATTTTGTGTATTATATTATGTGTGTTGCTTTGTATGTTGTTGTAGAAGTCATTAGTGTATAATGTCTCTATTTTTGTATGATTTTCATTAAACAATTATAATTAAAGAATGATCATAAAACCAGGTCTTGCTTATTTTCAGGCTCTGTATAATATTTAGTATTTCAGAAGGGCTCTGTTGCCAAAAAAGTTTGAGAACTACTGGTCTAGACCATGAGTGCTCCATATTTTGCATTCATTTGGTGTGTGTTGTCTTTAATATTTTTGACATTTCTTCTGCCTTTTCAGAGGATTTTTTATAATCATGTTTATTCAGCTACTTCCTTCAGAATATAAATGTGCTCTATTACAGTTTGAAACTCCATCATCATGGTTATATTGTCTGCAAATGCTAGGAAGTCTACTTCCACTCTGTTCTTCTTATTTCCATTACATAGCACCATTTTTAGTAACCTGTGCCATTCCTGTATACTGCACTTTTGAAAATAGGTGGTGAGAATTATCTTGCTGGGAGATGCCATCACTGTCAGGGAAGACATCAGTTACGAATGGGTGCAGCGGTCTGCAATAATGTTCAAATAGTCCACAGCTATCATTTTGCTTTCGATTACTACCGTAGGTCCCATGGAAGCCCAGTGAATATCCCCCAGACATCCAGTTTATGGAGCCACAGGTCATCTTATACCACACCTGATAGTGCACCTGTTTTTGGAGGTGGATGAAAAACATGTGTAATGTTACACTGAGCTAGGATTGTGCTGATTTTGTTTGATACTTTCCCAGCAAATGGCATACACACAATTGTGTTGTCCTTGTTGTGTTCAATGTGCTGGGTATATACATTCTGCCAGAAAGCACTCCAATTTGTCTCTTGCCGTATTCACTCTTCTCGAGTCTGTCAAGGTGGATGACCTCCCTTGGTAGGCTTTCCTCATTCAATATTGCACAGGTTCTGTGTACAGGGGTGCGTAGCACACTCTAATGCTCTGAAGGATGAGGGCATCTGGAGGCATGCAGGTGAAAATCAATGTGGGTGGCTTTCCTGTACACAGTGTCCCATAGGGCCATCTGCTTTGTCCTTGACTAGGATGTCGAAAAATGAGTGTTTGCTGTTCTCTTGCAATCACATGGTTAATTTGGTGCTGGGATGCTGAGTGTTAAGATGTTGGAAGAACTACTGAAACCATTCACTGATGTGTGGTCACACCACAAATGCGTCATCAATATATCTGAAGAAGTTTTCATCCCAGAAAGAAATAATGTAGATGAAAAGACAAGTTCAGAGATGTTGGTCATAGTGGGACTGAACTTCTCCCTGATCAGCTGTAGTGTACTCTTCCAGTTACTAAGGTCCCAACTTTAAAGACAGACACTAGCAGAAATGAGCACAAAAGGGCTATCTCACAGTTACTCCTCCATCTTTTATAGTCACAGTCACGAATAATCTCTTATTCTACGTGAGATTTTTGTGATTATCATTGAAACAGAAATCTGTTATTCCATATATGACTGAAACGTCGTGTGCATCAATATATATGACTAAAAAACATGCACGAATTGTTTCAGTTTGCTCACAGCTACAAAGTATGTATGAAGCTGTTGAAATATACAGTGTACTTATTTCAACCAGAAGTTTTATTTAAAAAAAAAAGTTAGTGACAATTGGATATATTTTGATTTAGGATATTTAATTTTCTAAAACCTCTGGGTTCCATTTAAAGTGACGTTGTTGTTGTTGTTGTTGTTGTTGTTGTTGTTATCTTCAATCTGAACTCTCCATGTTAATCTGCCATGTGCAAGTCTCTTCATTTCTGCATAACTACTGCAATATACAACAGTCTGAAACTGCTTACTGTAGTCAAGCTTTGGTCTACCTTTACAGTTTTTACCCCCAGACTTCCCTTGATTACCAAACTGATGATTCCTTGATGTCTCTGGATGTGTCCTATCAACTGATACCTTCTTTTAGTAAAATGGTGCCATGGATTTGTTTTTTCCCACATCTCAATTCAGTATCTCTGCATTACTCTCTCCATTACTTGTCCGATATACCCATGGAATGCAATTATCTGCCCTTTCCTCTTGTCTTCTTTTCATAAGCAATCAGCAGCACATATTTAATTCAACCTACAAGATCTAAATTAAAACATTCTCATTCCTATTTATCTGTATAAAAGTAAACTATTAACACATTGCTTGATGTTTGCAGTTGCAGCTGTGGGACACAGCTGGACAAGAGCGCTTTCGTAAATCTATGGTTCAACATTATTATCGAAATGTTCGTGCTGTTGTTCTGGTGTATGATGTGACAAAATTAGCATCTTTTCAGGTAAGTGAACATTTCTTCCATTTGAAAGAGAGAGACGTGAATGTGTTGATTTACCTAACTGTTGTTGCCTGCATCCACTCACCTATATTATAGCTAAACTTACTCTCCTTTTTCCTTCTCACTTGCTGTCATATAAACACAAGTTATGTAAAGGCCAACAGGTTATTAACTGTCTGGGTTTGGTTTAAATGAATCACAAGTTTTTGAAGTAATGTCAGCAGTATTTTAATTGTGTGTCAAACTGAGAAATATACTGATCAGCAAAAACATTAGGAGCACTTCCCACTGCAGCGTAGGATGCCACCTGGTGGCGTTGCGTGCATGTTCACCCAACATCGTTAATTACTACTGCAGTGGACATGGGAGCATCGGGATTTGAACATCGATCAGTGAAATATATTGGCTCTTCGGGTGAATCACATTTTTGCTGCACTAGGTTGATAATCGTCTCCACTAATGCTGTTATCAAGGTGAATGGTGGCTTGAAAAGTACAGCATGCCGTGAATGCAGGCTGGTGGGAGCAGTATTATGCTATGGGAGACATTCTCTTGCACTTGCCTGGGACCTGTGGTAGTAATCAAAGACACACTGACAGCTGTGAACCATCTTCATCCCTTCACGCATGATGTCTTCCCTGACGGCAATGCCATCTTTTAGCGGAGACAGAACCACACTGCAGTGGTTTGAGGAGCTTTACAGTGAACTCACTTTGATGTCTCGGTGACCAGATTTGCCTGATGTAACCTCCACAAATGTACCAACAAAGTGTTGTTTCCCTGATATGCAGAATCAGTGATGTATTTATTTCTGAAGACGGACAAACAAGCTATTAAGCAGCTGGTCATAATGTTTTGCCTCATCAGTGTATATCTTGGTCTCAACTGACACTGACCTCACTCTTAATCTGGCCAGATCATCATTTAGTAATTTTGTGGAGGTAAGCCTAGGAATGAAAAGTCCGAGATATTTACAATATGTTGAATAACTTACTGAAAGAAGCAATACATTGTATCATAGCACCATTAACATATTCTTTAAATTTATGTCATGTGGGAGGATCTTATCTTATCCTTAAAAACATTTAACGTGGCTCCGGTGTTTAAGAAAGGCAAAAGATCTGAGCCTGTTAACTGCAGACAGATTTTACTTATTCCAGTACTAGTCAAATTTTTTGAAAACATCATGTTTCAACAGATATATTGGTACCTAGATCTGAGCAAGATGTTAAGCACCTCACAGTTTGGTTATAGGAGTGTCTACTGTAGAACTCTTCATTAGAAACATTTTATCAGCAGTCAAAGACCATTCTCACACATGGATAACTTCCGTGATCTAAGTGAGACCTTCAGCTGTTGATTACTCAGTGTGGCTCTCTAAACTGTAGCACTATGGAATTTGCAGCAACAGATTATAACTAACTGAATCCATTTTATAAGGGAAAGCAGTTTGCGGCTTCCAGAGTGATGTATATTCTGAGGAGACTGATGACACTTGTAACTTAAGAGTATGTAAGAATAGCATATTTTGTATTTTTCAGTCCGTTTTTGGGTTCGAATTAGTGCTTTGGGGAAACTACAAAAATGTAAATGATATTTTTATAATTCAGAAGAAGGCAATCAGAATAGTGGCAAGGGTAGATAGTAAGCTTTTTTTCATTAAATATAAGATCTTGACAGTAATTAATTTATATATGTTTTTACAGTGTTAATTATATAGTTGCTGAACATACCTTTAACAAATTGAAAACATGAGCATAATACTAGAAACTGTACATCTCTAGTCTTACCACAGAAACTAACAATATCCATGTTTATGCAGCAATTAAAGTGTACAATAAATTTTCTAAAAGTACCCAGAGCTGTTGTTACTGTTGTGGTCTTCTGTCCAAAGACTGGTTTGATGCAGCTTTTTGTGCTACTCTATCATGTGCAAGCCTCTTAATTTCCGATTGCCTACTGCAATTTACATTCTTCTGAATCTGCTTAGTGTGTTCCTCTCTTGATCTCCATCTACAATTTTTACTCCCCACACTTACTTCCAATACTAAGTTGGTGATCCCATGATGTCTCCGAATATGTCCTATCAACTGATCCCTTTGGCTAGAAGTCAAGTTTTGCCACAAATTACGTTTCTCTTCGATTCTATCTGGTACCTCCTCATTAGTTACATGCTCTACTCATCCAATATTAAGCATTCTTCTGTAGCACCACATTTTAAAAGCTTCTTTTCTCTTCTTGTCTAAACTGTTTATCATCAATGTTTCAATTCCATTTATGGCCACACTACAGGGACAAATACCATCAGAAAAGACTTCCTAAAACTTGACCTATATTTGATGTTAACAAATTTCTCTTCTTCAGAAATGTTTTTCTTGCCATTGCCAGTATGCATTTTATATCCTATCTACTTTGCCCATCATCCATTCTTTTACTGTCCATATAACAAAACCAATCTACTATTTTACATGTCTAGTTTCCTAATGTAATTCCCTCATCTTCACCTGATTTAATTCAACTACATTCCGTTATCTTTGTTTTGCATTCGTTGATGTTCATCTTATATCCAACTTTCAAGACACTAGCCATTCCGTTCAACTGTTCTTCCAAATCTTTTGCTGTCTCTGACAGAATTACAAAGTCATCGCCAAACCTCAAAGTTTTTATTTCTTCTTCCTGAACTTTAATTTACTTCCGAAATTTTTCTTTGATTTCCTTTCCTGTTTGTTCAATGTACAGATTGAATAAAATTGGGGATAGGCTACAACCCTGTCTCACTCCCTTCTCAATCATTGCTTCCCTTTCATGCCCCTCGACTTTTATTACTGCTGTCTGGTTTCTGTACAAGCTGTAAATAGTGCATTTTGGTCCATGGATTTTACCCCTGCTACCTTCAGAACTTAAAAGAGAGTATTCCAGTCAACATTGTCAAAAGCTTTCTCTAATCTCCAATGGCTATAAACATGGGTTTGCCTTTCCGTAACCTATCTTCTAAGTGCATTAAAACTGATGGTTTGGTAATATTCACATCTGTCAGCACCAGCTTCTTTGGAATTGGAATGCTTATATCCTTTTCAAAGTCTGAGGGTATTTCGCCTGTGTTATACATCTTGCACACGAGATGGAAGAGTTTTGGCATGGCTGGCTGTCCCAAGACTATCAATAGGTCTGACGGGGTGTTGTCTACTCTTGGGCCCATGTTTCAGCTTAGGTCTTTCAGTGCTCTGTCAAATTCTTCTCGTAGTATTATGTCTCCCTTCTCATTTTCATCTATGTTCTCTTCTGTTTCTATAATATTGTTTGCAAATTCTTCTCCCTTGCAGAGAGGCCCTCTATATAATCCTTCCACTGTTCAGCTTTCCCATCTTTGTTTAGGTCTGATATTCCAACAAAGCTCTTGATGTTCATAAAGCTTGTTCTCTTTTCTCCAAAGACCTCTTTAATTTTCCTGTAGGTGATATTTCTCTTTCTGCTAACGATATATGCTTCTGAATCATTACATTAGTCCTCTAGCCATTTGCACTTCATGTCAGTCTCATTTTTTAGACATTTGTATTCCATTTTGCCTGCCTCATTTGCTGCATTTTTATATTTTCTCTTTCATCAGTTAATTTCAGTATCTCCTGTGTCACCCAAGGATTTCTACTAGGCCTTGTCATTTTACCTATTTGATTCTCAGCTTTCACTATTTCATCTCTCAAAGGTACCCATTTATCTTCCACAGCATTCCTATCCGCTGTTATAGTCAATCATTCCTAATGCTTCCTCTGAGACTCTAAACAACCTCTGGTTCTTTCAAATTATCCAGGTCCCATCTCCTCAATTTCCTACCTTTTTGCACTTTCTTTAGTTTTAATCTATAGTTCGTAAAAAATAAATTGTGCTCAGAGTCCACATCTGCCCATGGAAATGTCTACAATTTAAAATCTGGTTCAGAAATCTCTGTGTTACCATTGAATAATGAATCTGAAACCTTCCGGTGTCTCCAGGTCTCTTTCAAGTATACAGCCTTCTTTTATTAATCTTAAACCAAGTGTTAGCGATAACTAAATTATGCTCCGTGCAAAATTCTGCTAGGTGGCTTCCTCTTTTATCCCCCCTCCCCCCACTCACACTTAGTATTCATCTACTATTTTGACTTCTGTTCCTTTTCCAACTATTGAATTCCAGTCCCCCATGACTATTAAATTTTCGTGTCTCTTAACTATGTGAATAATTTCTTTTATTTGATCATACATTTCTTCAGTCTCTTCACCATCTCCAGAGCTAGTCGGCATATAAATTTGTACTACTGTGGTGGGAGTGGGTTTTGTGTCTATCTTGGCTACGATAATGCGTTCACTGCGCTGTTCATAATAGCTTACCCACATTCTTATTTTCTTATTCATTATTAAGCCTACTCCTGCATTACCCCTATTTGATTATGTGTGTATAACACTGTATTCACCTGACCAGAAGTCCTGTTCCTGGTGCCGCTGAACTTCACTGATTCCCACTATACCCAACTTCAAGCTATCCATTTCCCTTTTTAAATTATCTGATCAACCTACCTGATTAGGGCTCTAACATTCCATTCTACAATCCATAGAAGCCAGTTTTGTTGCTCCTGATGTCTATATCCTCCTGAGTAGTTCCCACCTGGGGATCCAAATAGGGAACTATTTCACCCCTGGAGTATTTTACTCCAGAGGATGTCATAATCATTTAGTCATACAGTAGAGCTGTACTTTTCCCTTGCTTTCAGCCATTCGCAATACCAGCACAGCAAGGCCGTTTTGGTTCATGTTACAAGGCGAAGATCAGTCAATCATGCAGACTGTTGCCTCTGCAACTACTGAAAAGGCTGCTGTCCTACTCAGGAACCACATGTTTGTCTGGCCTCTCAAATTATTTAAGAAAAAGGTGTACAGTTTCTTATCAATTTAAATCTGTAGAAGAATTCCGCAACATGCTGATTATAACTTTGTAACACTGTTTTTATTCAGAATTTCTCATTAAGAAATATTAATATGCTAAGTTAAACATACTTATGAATCCTGCACAATTTATGCCAAATGTGTAATAAAGTCTCTGAATATATTAACACTCGGTATCATAGTCTAAGGTGACCACTTCTGTATAAGCTGTTTTTAAGAACTGCACTATACAGTTTTATGTTTAGTACATGCACTTTTGCAAATAATAAATACTTAGCATCTGACAATGTGATCAACAGTTGGTGCAGAGATCAGGTACATCACATTGGCGGTATACTCATATTAAATAGCGTTTCTCCCTCAACCTGAGAATAGCTGCACAGCCGAAATGATTCCCTGTTAGGTTTTCCACCAGTTTTCCACCACTCATTCTTACACCAGAACATCAAAGAGAAAATTATAAAACAACCATCAGATTCATTCGATATAATTACACTGACAAAAGATCAGGATAGCCCGAAAACTAACTTTATTATAGTTGCTAACAAGGGAAAGTTACTAGTACCCTTGTCAGATTTTTGGGTCACTGCACTTGCAGAATGTAGATGCAGATATAGAATGGCAGATAATGAAACAACTTGTTGAAAATTTTACGGGGTCTGGGTAGGACAAGAGTCAGCTTGATAAACTGAGCAAGAAGCTTATTTAAGCATGTTTAACACTTAGAAGCATCTTTCATTTCAAAAGGAAATTGTATCTTCATTTATAACAGTATACTCTCCATTGCCTTGTGGAATTTTTTTCTGGGGTAACACAGCTTAAGCCAATAAACCACAAGAGAGATTCCTCCACAAAAATGTGCTAATGGTGTATGGCTGTACCCTGAGTGTCAGTTATGGAAGGAGTGATAGTTGGTGACTAATCCTTTCATCACTGCAAGAATCAGGGATGATGAGTGAGAAATGGTTTGTCTGGGAACCATTTTAAGAGTACGGCATTGAAAAATAGAAGGTATGATTAAGATGAAGCAGTTCATCCTATCTGTGCTCCACAACAGGAACAATTCTTTATGCCTGAGACACACACACACACACACACACACACACACACAAAGACAAAAGGCATAGGCTTGATAAATGATATATTGTATACACAGTATGGTTGTGCAGTTTATGTAAAAACTGGAATCAAAATTTGATCTGTGCATCTTCATCTTTTCATGGCACAATGATTGTCTCATAAAATTTTGGGTGTGCAGATGTGCAAATTTCACTTTGTCTTTCAATGTTTCGGCTGTGTATTGTCCAGCCTTCTTCAGAGTGAGTCCGGTGACTGATACTCCAGTACTTGCTCAATCCTTTTAAACCTCTGCACCACGTCATTGTGCATGTGGCTGCAGATACACAAAGCAAGTGGGGTGGCGCAGTGGTTAGCACACGAGACTTGCATTTGAGAAGACGACGGTTCAAACCCACTTCCAGCCATCCTGATTAGGTCTTCTGTGATTTGCCTAAATCACTTCAGGCAAATGTCAAGGTGGTTCCTTTGAAAGGGCAAGGACAATTTCCTTCCCATCCCTCCCTAGTCCAATGCGATTGATGACCTCGCTGTTTGGTCCCCTCCCACAAATAAAACAACCACAGATACACAAGGTGCCAGAGATGTTGTTTGGTGGCAAAGAGGTAAAAAATATGCATGAAATTAGATCTATGGCTGCACAATCAATCCATACGGTGATGTCGCAGTATCAGTGTGAGATACCGTTATGATGTCTTTCTGAGTTTGTTACAGATAGTGCCATATTCCATGATTTGTCCAAGCTGAAGCCACTATCACTATTAATTAAATTCATTGCCAACTGAATTTCAGCTGCATCTTTCACTGCTGAGCCCCACAGAGATGAAGTTGAGGCTAAAATTTGTATGTTATCACACACCATAGAGTGCCCAGTTTCAAAAACAGTGCTCTGCCACCACCGTAAGAGCCGGGTGTACCTGTGGTGCTCTGTGCATCTATCAGGAACTATACATGCCCTCTATGTGATGTATGAATGGCCACACTCACAGGGGATCCAGTAACCCCATGTTTCATATTTTCGAAGCATTTGATGGAACCCAGGAGTAGTGCTGTCTTTGGGTGGAGGGCGAAAAATCACTGTCACTATGTGTTTGCTGAGGACCCATCCTATTTTTGATGATAGGCTTCCCGCATATGGCAGAAAAGCCATGGATTTAAAACTTTCCATGTCTTCTTCTGCATATCTTATTCCCACTGTTGGTTTCATTCATAGTGCCTTATGTATCTGCTGTGGAGAGTCCCCGTTGGCTTCAAAAACTTTTCTCTGGTGTAGAAATTCATCCTCCAGACTGCTCTCATTGGAAATGACATATGCTTTGCGTACCAGAGTTTTGCGAACACTCATTGTCTGAGAAGGATGGTGGCAGCTATTTGCATGTAACTATAAATCTGTTTCGGTTGTTTTCCAGTGTACTGCATGTACCAAAGTGCCAATATTTATGCATCATATCAAAACATCCAGAAATGGAAGGGATCCATCTTTTTCAATTTCCATCATGAACTGAATTTGTCTGTGGATGGAATTTAGATGATTTAAGAATTATTTCACTTCATCTTCATTGTGAGGCCACACTACAAACCTGTATCAATGTACCTCCAAAATAGTGTGGGCTTCAAGCTAGCAGATTCCAGCACCTTTTCCTCAAAGTCCTCCATAAAGACATTGGCCGCCAAGGGTGACAAAATTTCTTATTGAATAAAAAATATATGAGGTCAAGGCATGTTTAAACAAATCTGAAATCTCTTTATCAAAGGCTTTGGCAATTATAAATAATGATTCTGAAAGAGAAACCTTTGTGAATGATGACACTACATCAGAACTGACTAATGTATCAGAACTGTTCAGTTTGAGTGATTTTAGTTTGCCAGTGAATTCTGCAGAGTTATGTATGTGATGAGCGCATTTTCCCAGAAGAGGCCTTTGCACAGTCACAGGTTGGAGAGCCAATGTTACTCACTATCAGATGCAGAGGAACACGTTTCTTACGGATCTTTGGAAGTCCATAATGCCTAGGAGGAACCACCCCACTTGGTTCAATCTTCATGTAATTTCTGGTGGAAAGGGGAGGCATTCAGAAGCAAAGTGGTCTTCCTTACCACCTGTTTGGTGGGGTGTTTACTGATCTTCTGGTATATGCTATCACTCAGTAAACTATTCATTTTATTGTGATAGTTGTCATGAGGCATTAAAACAGTGATATTACCTTTATCAGCTGGTAGAACCACCATCTCGGTAACCTGGCAAAATTTAAATAGTGCATCCCTCTCTGCCATAGATATGTTACTGCTTTCCGGGTGAGCCTTCGTAACTGCTCCACATGTTTTGTGTCTTATTTCTTCTGCTGAATCCACGGAAGGAGGTCGAACAGCTTCTTCTGTGTCACTGATGAATGCAGGTATTGGTAAATGCTTTGGCATGGGTGCAAAGATCAGTCCTTTGCTTTACTAAATGACCGAAATTTTATGGAACAGTCATTGCACTGTGAAAATATGAAGGTGCACATTGATTACCTCTTTGCAGAGGAGACCATTTTAAGTGTTTGGCAATTGTATGAGTTACGAGACTTGAGAGTGAGGTTTCTGAGTTCGATGAGTGAACGAGTTACAAAACTTGAGAGTGAGCTAACTGAGCTCTTTAAGTTTTTTGTTAAGGTGTCATGGTCACAACATAGTTCCGAAGTTTGCCAGGTTTGTACTTTTCATAAAATCAACTGCCATGAATAAGATTTTAAGGGATGTTGGTGCTGCTGCTGTTAAGAAGATTCGCTTTACCCATCAAAAGTTGGAACTGGATTCTGAACAATTTTATTGCCTACATCTGAAGATATCTGTGGAGTTACCCTACAATTCATGGAACTGGACAGATGGTATAACGAAAGTCAGACTAGGTTGGTAAAGTGAGCTCTTTGAGACAGATGGCAAAGTTTAGCCAGCTTGAGATGTCTTCACAGCAAGAAACTGTTATTTGATGCTCTGTCATTAATGTGATGGATAAAGATTTGGATGGTGTTACATGGTGGTTTTAAATAAAGGACTGAACTTTGCAACAACACCAAAGGTTTTACCAAAATCTGTGTTCATCAGTGCTGTTGAAGAAGCTGTTTGACCTCTTGCTATGGATTCAGCAGAAGAAATAAGACAAAACTCATTGAGCAGTTATGAAGGCTCATCCAGAAAGGAGTAACATTTCTATGGCAGAGAGGGCTGCACTATTTAACTTTCGCCAGGGTATTGTGACGGTAGTTCTTCCAGCTGATAAAGGCAATGGCATTGTTTTAATATCTTGTGACAACTATCGTAATAAAATGAATTGTTTACTGAGTGATAGCACATACCAGAAGATCAGTAAAGACCCCAGCAAACAGGTGGTAAGGAAGACCGCTTTGCTCCTGGACACCTACCCCTTTCCACCAGAAATTGTGTGAAGAGTGATACCACATGGTGTGGTTTCTCCACGGCTTTATGGACTTCCAAAGATCTGCAAGAAAGTTTTTCTTCTGCATCTGATAGTGAGTAACAAAGGCTCTCCAACCTGCGACTGTATCAAATACTTAGTGAAATTATTAAAGCCTCCTGTGGGAAAATGCACTCATCACAAACGTAACTCTGTAGACTTCACTGGCAAACTAAAATCAGTCAGTATCATTGCCAATGAGAGCAGTCTGGAGGATGAGTTTCTACACTCGAGAAAAGCTTTTGAAGCCAATGGGTATTCTCCACAGCTGATACATAAGGCATTAGGAATGAAACCAACAGTGGACATAAGAAATGCAGAAGAAGACACGGAAAGTTTTAAATTCATGGCTTTTCTGCCATACACAAGAAGCCTATCGTCAAAAATAGGATGCATCCTCAGCAAACACAAAGTGAAAGTGATTTTTTGCCCTTCATCGAAGACAGCAGTTCTCCTGGCTTCCATTAAACATGATTTGATGCTTCGGAGGCCTGGGGTTACAAGATCCCCTGTGAGTGTAGCTATTCGTACATCGGACAGACAACGTGTACAGTCCATGAGAGATGCACAAAACACCCCAGATACAACTGGCTCTTACAACCTTACAAATCAGTGTTGGCAGAGCACTGTATTTAGACTGGGCACTCTATGGTGCAAGTTAACATCGAAATTTTAGCCTCAACTTCATCTTTCTGGGAGACAGTAGTAGTCAGTTAGCGACTATTTTAATTGATACAGATAGCGGCTTCAGCTTGGAGAAATCTTGGAATCTGGCACTTTCTGTAATAAACTCACAAAGACTCTGTAACGGTACAGCTTGCAGTGATACTTCGGTATCACCATGTGCATATGTTGTACCTCTTTGCCACCAATCAATGTCTCTGGCACCTTGTGTATCTGTGGCTGCATGGCCAGTGGCCCAGTCCACAGGTTTAAAAGGCTGGAGCAAGTGCTGGAGTGTCAGTCACCCGGCTCACTCTGAAGATAGCTGGATGGTATACAGCTGATTTATCAGAAGGAAAGGAACAAAAATTTGGTCTGTTTCTGCCATCCAAGAAGGTATTATTGGTATAATTATGGTACAAGTGAAGATTTGTGACATCCACATACAAACCAGTGGCAGAAGAACTTCCATTCTACCCTCTGAAGAATTTCAGTTCACATAAAGTTCAGTTTTTAGTTTGCAATTTTAATAAGCAGAACATTGTGGGGATGGAGATTGGCAGTGGGAAACATTAGCCTAATCAAGTGGGTGTCAAAGTTTTTGTATCTGTAGCTACCTTGACTTCAACATAAAAGTGCATAGCTCCATCCACACATGACATCCCACTTGCAGTGGGAGGGGGAGATAAATAAGCTGAAGTGTCGAAAGAAAAATAAATAATAATAGTTATTTCTTTCTTAACTTTGGCATAACACTTTTTAATCAACTTTTAATGTTGTTACATCTTATCGCTGCAACAAAATCAATGGGAAGGACGAGCTTGCTATTTCATCTCAAGTTCTTCAAAGCTCGGCACAAGAGTGGAAATTGTGACTCACATCTCTTTCTCCACGTTTATTCACTATCTATATTTTGCCTGGTAGAATGCTGCACAGAGCATAATTTAATTATGGCTAACACCTGGTTTAAGAATTATGAAAGATGGTTGTGTATGTGGTAGAGATCTGGAGACACCGGAAGGTTTCAGATTGATTATATAGTGGTAGGACAGAGATTTTGAAACCAGATTTTAAATTGTAAGACATTTCCAGGGGCAGGTGTGGACTCGACCACAGTTGATTGGTTATGAACTGTAGATTAAAACTGAAGAAATTACGAAGAGATAGGAACTTAAGGTGATGGGACATGGATAAGTTGAAAGAACCAGAGGTTGTTAAGAGTTTCAGAGGGAGCATTAGGCAATGATTGACGACAGGCGAAAGGAATACAGTAGAAGACAGATCGTTAGCTTTGAGAGATGAAATTGTGAAGGCAGCAGAGGATCAAATAGATAAAATGACAAGGCCTAGTATAAATTATTGGATAGCACAGGAGATACTGAATTTAATTGGTGAAAGTAGAAAATATAAAAAGTAGCAAGTGGAGAAAGCGAAAGTGAATAGAAAATCTAAAAAATGAGATTGACAGGAAGTACGAAATGACTAAACAGGGATGCCTAGAGAACAAATGTAAGGATTTAGAAGCATATTACACCAAGGGAAAGGCAGCTACCACCTGCAGGAAAATTAAAGACTTTGTTTGTTTGTTTGTTTCATGCTCCATGCGTCATTTTGCATGATAAACCATAATTATGTGGAACGAGTCAGTGACCTTTAGAGAAAAGAGAAGCAGCTGTTTGACATCAAGAGTCCAGATGGAAAACCAGTACTAAGCGAAGAAGGGAAAGCAGAAAGGTGGGAGGATATGTAGAGGGGCTATACAATAGAGATAAACTTGAAGGCAATGTTGTTGGAAGGGAAGAGGATGTAGATGAAGATGAGATGGGAGATATGATATTGCAAGAAGAATTTGACAGAGCTGTCAGGGAGTACTGAGAGCCTTGGGAGAGTGAGCCATGATGAAACTACTCCATCTGGTGAGCAAGATGTATGAGACAAGTGAAATACCTCCAGACTTCAAGAAGAATGTAGTAATTGCAGTTTCAAAGAAAGCAGATGCTGACAGGTGTGAGTATTATCTGACTATCAGTTTAATATGGTGAAGTTCAAAATATCAGCTGCATTTGTGACTTTATTTTGTTATAAACATGACCAGTTTTGGGAAAATTATACACCCATCTTCATGTGTACAAATTTACTGAAGTAAGGGAGGAAACATAGTGTAAGACGTGCATACGTGGAACTGTAAAAAAGTAGCTACCAATGATAACTCACTTACAAACATAACCGAGACAGTGCAATTGCGTTAGCCAGTTTAGAAAAGAGGGAACCCCGAAAACAAAGTGAAATTTATGGGGCCTTGGAACTGTTGAGTGAAAAACCGAGCCAAAGTTGAAACCACTAAAATCAAACAATAGAAAGAGGAACTCACTCTGTTAGCTGTGAGGTGCTCACATGCCGTGGACACCAGACTGCACTGTGGAACAGGCGGACATGACAGTGTGGCACAGTGTGGTGGAAGTGGACAGTGTGCTGTAAAAGGTAAACTAGCATCTCGTATGAGTGCCCAGATAGAAGAGCTATCATGTGGCATGAGAGGGAAATGAAGAACTATGACAGCTGACGAATCCAAGCTATCACAAACTAAAATTTAAAACTGAAATAAGTGTGAAAATATAAAATATGATAAAAATTAATCTATAGTGATATAATGAAGAAACTGATAGTACAAAAATATTGATAGCACTAAATTGACATTGTTAAAGTCATGTGAATACAAATGTAATAATGCTTGGTGGAAAAATAATGTTCATAAATACCATAATAAAACAGCATTAGGAAAATATAAATATAAATTAGTGGTACTGATGGAGTGTGTACAAATGTGATGATTCACAGTGCATAATAATATTTGTGAAAGACATTTATAAATACTATTACTAACATTGACATGAAAGAATAATAGCCAAGAGAATAAAGCAAAAATAAAAGGGAAAAGGGGGAGGCGGAGAGGGAAGGAGAGTGTGGGGAAAATCAGCTGACAGCTATTACTAGTTTGGTATTAATAACAATGTAAAGTATAAATGTAATCTAAAAAATTGAGCAACAATAAAAAGGGAATTGAAAACAAAAATAGTTTTGCTGATAGAGAAGGGAATTGCCTAGAGTAATAAGAGTTGTGATAATAAATGGACAAGGAAGGGGACAGCAGGAAAGGGGTTGGGTCTGGGGGCATAGGAACAACTTAAAACATGTGAAAAAATAGATCTAATATTACTGAAATTTTCTGAGACCTCTTCTTGGGCTTCTTGCATGTTACTTGTTGCATATTTTTCTTCCACAATAGTAGTTTCTTTCTCAAGGCTGAAATTTTGTCTGACTGTACCAGATACTATCTTGAAGGAATACGTTCAGTGAATTGAGTTTTTCAAAAATGTCATTAAAATATGCCTGCTTCAAAACAATGTCACTGCCTGCGAACTTGTCAGAAAAATGTAAAGTTCATTCCTGAATTCATATACCCTTTTCAAGACATTTCTGCATGAAAACTAGTGAGAGTTACTTCGATAAAATAGGGAAATGTGCTCAGCCCTCAAATCAACACACATTTGTTGTCTTAAGTAGCTGACTTTTAATAAAATTTACCACTTTGATCACTGACTGAAGAACCATATAAAGGGCAGAGCCTTGCTTTTTGATGCCAGTACTTCTTGGTAAAAAAAAACAGTATGTCCAAAGGGAATGGGGAGCCTCACTACTGATCAGAGCTTGCAATCTGCCAAAAATGGCAGCCCTACATTGACCTCCATCTGTGCACATGCTCATACAATTTTTCCAATTAATGTTGTTTTCTTCCACAAAAGAGTGAAGTATTCCAAAGAGATCTGTCACTTCTGTTCCAAGAGTTATCTTTCTGCAGAAAAGAAGATCTTCATGAAATGTATTGTTGTATAACAACCACTCACAAAAATTAATTATTGTGGTTGTCTCTAGCTTCATCCAACTGAATAATATCACAATTACCTTGGAGTTTTTCTGCCAGTGGACTGTTAAGCCATATCAAGTATCCAGTGACTAATAATGTTGTCTGACAGGGAACACTTGCCAGTTTCTTAGCAGCTGGTAAAATAAGGTCTTTAGCTGCAGTATGAGGTTTCTTGCTCTTTGGTACATGCTACGCAACTTTATATGATGAAACGAGAGCCTTTCTAAGAATAATAGCTTGTATAATAAAGTGTTTTTCTTTCTGTTCCGTCCTTTCTTTGTGGGAAAAGTTTTCTCATTGTTTGTTTACCAAACTACTAACTTCCATGATTTAACTTCATATGTTGTTTCATTTTATTAGGAGGTAAGCTTTCAGTAGCTAGGACTTTGTAACAAATGACCTTTGCAACAGCAGTACACACAAAACCGAGACTCAAGTAACTGTTGTCATACTTCCTTCATTTTTATTTATTCATATCCTTAGGTCTACATAATGTATTTGAAATATCACATTCTGTACTCAAATTTAAAAATTTGTCTATGTTGACAGAGAAACACAAATCAGGAAGACAAACAACAATTACAAACAATCTGAGTTTGACAAACCAACTTTCAAACTAATGTAACTGTAATTTGAAATTAATTTGCTGAATGCAAATTCCTTGACATTAGCTGTATTAGGCATATATCTGCTACCCTATAGTGACGTATGAAAATTACTGCTGGATAGGGACTTACACACGGATTTCCTGCTTATTGTGAGTGATCGCCTTCACCGCTTTGGCTGTCCATGCAGTACCCTGGACTGACTCAAAGTTCCATATGTCACACTGTGTATATCATTATATCATAGCCCACAGAATTCATCACCTAGTACTCGCAACATTACTTGGATTCCTGCAGCAGCAAGAATGAGACAACGAGGAATCAAGACCAATGCTGTTGTCATTGTGTGCCTGCCGAGGCTTGTAATACTTGCATGATGTAGGCAGTGTGTCATACAGAAGTTTGTGTCACTCTGGGGAGTGTGCATGGATAGCCACAGTGGTTAAGACAACCACTCCTGATAAGTGTGAAATCAGATTTCAAGCAAAAATTTTCATGTGTCACTATTGGCGCAGATGTTTTTCCTGTTGTGGGTTGATTTTAAGTGATCGATATATTGTGATATGCCAAGTCTTTACTTGTTCCCTGTAATAACAGATACCTTCTTTTCTGAATTTCCCAGTCGCCATTTTGTTTTGTCTTGATGTTGTGGTCCTGCTATGCAGTGCAACATATTTGACTGCTGACTTCTTTTCTGATTGCATAGGGCTGAGAGCTATAAGAGAGCTTCTACATTTAAACAACTCACTGTGAAATTACAAAACATGGTTTCCACAATTCTTCTATATTCCAGTTAGTTCCCAATTCACAACAACTGACAATTAACAGAGCTTTTCAGACAACATCTTTATACATGATGCTTCAATACTTGACCACAACCATCAGTTTGTACTTAATCAAGATACCATGGCATAGACTCTATACAACAACATTCATTTTTCCTTAGTGCCTGACCATTGTCATCAGACCCCTTTCTTCTTTGGAGTCCACAGCATCCCAAAAGCATGACTGCAAAGTGCAAGTGACCCCTCACTGGCCAGTCCAAATTAAACATCCATTGTCGCTTTCTGCACTGTGCCCACATTCTTCTGCACATAAATTCCAACAAACCCGGGCACAGTGGATGCTCTTTACATTAGTATCAATTAAAGTCATGTTTTTCATGTGCACGTCTTTCATTGGTCTAGTGAAAGGAAAATGAGATGTGTTACTGTGCTTTATAGCAACACATACCACTACGTGGATAGTAAATCTGTTCCTAATACAGCTAATGTCAAGGAATTTGAATGCAGAGGATTAATTTTAATTTATATAATATAGCTGTGGATCATCAACTGTGTGTGTTCTTTCAGGCATGCACATAAGTAATTGTAATTGAATAAATACAAGAGTGTCACATAGTATGATCAACTGCCATGTAAGATGCTGCCATAGTAACATTTACTTGCCAGACCACTAGATATCACTTCTAGTGCACATGTCGTTCCTTTACTCAGAAAGGAGAAAAAGAAAAAAGAACAAAAAATTATTCTTATGAAACCATCGCAACACTCCTGCTGTAAGACCTCCACACTCCCAGGAGTTATGAAGCACACTTTCAAAATTCCGTGGCCTAATTCATTATGTGACATTTCCATATTCATTTAAAAGAAGACAAAAGAAGAATACGGTTTTTTTTGTGTGTGTGTGTGTGTGTGTGTGTGTGTGTGTGTGTTTGAGAAGGTTTGACCTCCATTTTTCAAAATTTTCCTGAAGAGCGAGCCAATTGGGGAAGGGCGCCATACATGGTCGATGTGGATCTGCACTTCCGCTCATTCTCCAGCTGTTGGGTGAGGTCACCCTCCTGGGTGCGTTTTCCTCCATCCTCTGTGCAGTATCACTTTCTGCACATTTGATGATAATAGACTTCTTATCTTGTTTGCGCCTGATATCCAGCACGGTAGCCAGTCCGTTGTGGTGGGGCACCATGTACCCTGTTGATTGTAGCCCCCTGACCACACAGGGATCGCTTTGCTGATGCCTGCACCATTAACTCCTTATGTATGCCAAGGAGTAGATGCCGTCCCCCTGGGGCATCGAGACTCCCGGCAATGGCCATCCTACCAGGTGGCCTTTGCTGCAGCTGGGGGGTGCTCATGGGCAGGGCCCCTGGTCAGTGTGGGCGGCATCAGGGCGGATGACATGCATCATCTCTTGCTGGTGGTCCATCACCAGCAGTCTCTAAGCGGACGAGGTCTACCTTCAGTGCTCAGAAATATGATCGCAAATCATTCCCCTCCCTGGCCACACCATGGGAGGAATGCGAGGCTAAGGATGGCAGCGAAGCTTATTTATTCCAGTACCTCGTATGTACGAGAGTTGATGGGGACTCTTTTATGTCCATGAAGCGTCAGTTTTTTGTGGAGCATTTAGAGGACAAGTTTTGGGAGTTTGAGGGCTTGTCCAAAATGCGGTCAGGGTCAGTCTTGATAAAAATGACATCCTCTGCAGGGTATCATATTTCATAGGGACCTTCTTTTGCAGTCTGACGATGAACCATGCAGCAGTTTAGAGCGGCAAGGTGTTCATTTTGTCTGGCGCGTCCACTGGGGTGTGAGGGGTAATCAGGATACCACCTGTGCCTTCATCTTGACCTTTGAGGGTGACACATTATCCGAGAAGATCAAGGTGGTGGTCTACTGCTGTGACGTAAAGCCATATATCCCTCCCCCGATGCGGTGCTTTAAGTGCTGGAAGTTGGGCCATATCTCTTCCCCTGTCAGGATTGTAGACGTCCTTCACATCCCAATACTCCCTGTGCCCCACCTCCAGTCTGTGTCAACTTTCGAGAGTACCATTTGCCTTACTCACCAGACTGCAGGATTCTCCAGAAAGAAAGAAAAATAATGGAATAAAAGACCCTGGGATGACTGACCTACACTTAGGCTAAGAGAAAATATGAAAGGCTACATCCTGTGCATATGAAGTCAACCTAAGGTGCCACTACGACAACGGTTCTACTGTAGTATTAATTAGTATTAATTATAGGCAGTGTATAGATGCAGAATGGTTGTCAGATTGTACAGTATGTTCACCGTGTACACTGTCCAGTAGATGAGATGGCACTGTGTGGAAAAGTCGTAAGTGAAAGTCGCACCAGTAAAAACGAACTTAAAAGTGCAAACAACTGCAAGATTTGTGACAAGAAAGTATTAAAGGGTATCCAGTGTAGCAACTACACTAGCCATTCGTTTCATGAGAAATGTTCCAAAGTAATCATAAAATTTGTAACTGATGATTTTACATGCTCTTGTCTTAGGTGCATTTGTGATGCTTGTGAACACAAATTTAAAGAATTAATCAGAAAAAAGGACGAAATAATCAGAGCACTTCAAATTGGTATGTTTAAGAGTGCACTTTTGGAATAGAAAATACGTTTCTCTCCACCGCTAGAAGATCACAATAAAGAATCTGATTTAAACAAAGCGGACATGTTGATTCACCGTACAAACTGTACTTCATCAGAAGAAGACACCCACCTACACCAGGAAACTGAGAAAGACATCTCAGCATTGTGTAGTAACGGTTTTTCAAAGGAATATGCTAATTGTTCATCAAACAACGGCTCAGCAGTGGAAAAACAGCTACAAAAGAAGAAAGTGAAACAATTTGACGATTGTCATGCACGAAACATTCCGAAATTATTGACTAACAATGTGAATGGCATTGTAGAACTGGGAGCAAATTTTGATAGCGTAGTGAGTGTTAATGAAGAATGTTCTGATTTCCCAAGGACTGATCGTGCTGTGCTCAAAGAGTGTGATAATAACGTCCACAGGAACGAAGTTAGTGCCTTTATTAAGAAGCTGTTTAAAGTGCTGCGGTTCCTGTGTTTCATCAATGTCATCGTAACAACATTGCTACTAAGGTATGACTTACCAGACTGGTTGTGCGTAAACAAAGAAATTAGACTTACTAACTTAAAGCTGAAAAACTTCTGTGCCAAGTTTGTGAATGTTAAGGTGATAGACATTAGTAACTATGAAAGAAACTGTTTCACATACCATGGAATGCATCTCAACAAATACGGTAAAAGGATGCTAGCTTCTAACATAAGCAATACTCTTGAAGAGATCTCTCTCGTCAACAAAAGTAAAAATAAGTCTGTTATTGTGCTGGGCGATCCTTCACAGGGAAACTAACAGAGTGGACCAATTCCCATGGAATTTGGTCCACAAGAAACAAAATAACAGAATGCAATTTAGAATTAAAGACCCACTCAGGTGCCACATTCGATGACCAATTAAATGATTCTCTGTTTGATTTAAAATGTAATAATTTCATAATGCATCTTAACATTGGTGGTCTGTCAGTAGGAAAGATGAACAAATTGTATGAACTAGAAGTATTTCTAGAGAACACAAGTTTTGTAAAAGTTATATGCTTAAATGAGCACTGGCTTAAAAGTGAAAATATAAACTTGATAAACTCACTTTCAGGTTACAATTTAGCTGTGAGTTTTTGTAGAAACAACGGTTTTGGAGGATCGTGCATTCTAGCAGAAGACTCACTAAGCTTTGAAGTCAGGCAGACTTTTAATTGTTTGAACGAGGAACTATTATTTGAAAGTGGCTGGATTGAACTTCTGGAATACGGCATATTAATTATTAGTATATATCATATCCCTGACTATTCCGCTACATGCGCATTTTTGGACAAACCTGAAACCTTGTTGTATAGATTGCAGGTAGAAAAGTTATGTAAAAAGGTCATAATTTGTGCTGACTTCAACATAAATGTAAGAGCTGATGATAGGTTTGCCGTTTCTCTGAAGGACATGTTATCTACAAATGGCTTAACATTTAACTTCAGTGAGTACACTAGAATAACAGTATCTTCTGAAACATGTATAGATAATATAATGAACAGCATCAGCTATGGTGCTACAGAAAAGTTCATCCTAGAATTAGGTATATCTGACCATTCAGTCCTTTTTATCTCATTGCCAAATTTAGATAAAACTGTAACAGTGAAATGAGTCAGGAACTTCAGCCAACACAATGTGAATACATTTGTCTCAAGACTAAATGAACCATCCTGGTGTTTCAGCAAGTGGTACTCAGTAAACACAAACTACAACGCTTTCGTATCAGAATTGATGAGTGTTTTCAATGAATGCTTCCCCTTCATAACAGCACATGGCAAAAACTGTAAAAAGAACTCGTGGGTAACTGAAGGCATCAGGATCACTAGTATTAGAAAGAGGAAACTGCACATGCAATCAAAGAACAGCTATGGTCAGCTATGTAAACAAATGCAAAAGAATGTTTGGTAGAGTAGTTAAACAGGCAAAACAAATGGCAAACAGTAAATACATATCAGATGCCACAAATGAATCTAAAGCTATATGCTAAATTGTCAGGAGTGAAATAGGTGCATAAAAATAAAAAGTTTTAATCATAAATTAGAAAGACAAGATAGGAAATTTTCACCCGATATCAATACTACCAATTATTTCTAAAATATTTGGGTGCGTAGCGTGTAACCTACTAGAAAAATATAACAAAAAACATAACATTATTCTTAGTAATCAGTATGGATTTAGGAAGGTGCCGAAGCACTGTGGATGCTATTCATGAACTAATCACTAAAATAAGCAAATGCCTCGATAACATGGAGAATGTATCCGGTATCTTCTGTGACCTCAGTAAGGCATTTGATATGGTAAACCATAAGCAACTGCTCCTCAAATTAGCTTCTTATGGCTTCCGTGAAAAATCATGAAATTGGTTCAAGTTGTATCTCAAAAATAGGAAACAGAGGGTAGTTATACAACATAAGGGCGAGAAAGATTGCTCTAGTTGGAAGGAAATACAAGCAGGTGTACCCCAGGGGTCCATACTAGGCCCATTGCTATTTCTATATTATATAAATGACATGCCAGGTAAGGTAACTTCAGATACGATTCTGTATGCAGATGACTCAACAGCAGTAGTCTGCTGTAAAAACACTGAAAAATTAGCACAGAAAATAAAACAGACTCTTCAAGAACTAGAAAATTGGATAAATAATGCTATGAAACTAAACTTAACAAAAATACAAATTGTACACTTCAGGACCAAAGAAACTGTTGAATATGTAACACAGTTAAGTTATGAAGGTACAGAACTGCTAACTGCTGAATCTGTCAAATTTCTGGGAGTCACCATAAACAAAAACTTGTCATGGACTGATCATATGAATTGCTTATTGAAGCAGTTAAATAATTTTGCTTACGCAGTGAGGTTTCTGAATAAAGTAACTGACTTAGTGGTTAGGAAAATTGGGTATCATGCATATTTTATATCAATTGTAAGATATGGCATAATTTTTTGAAAAGTTGAAAAAGGAAGCCCCCTCAGAGTGTTCAAGCTACAGAAAAAAATTACCAGAGCTGTGATTGGAACAAACAATAGGCAATCATGCAAACCTTTATTTGCAAGCCTTGACTTACTTAAGATTCCTTCCATGTTTATATATGAAACACTTTTCTTTGTGTTAAAAAACGCACATCTTTTTGAGGGAAATTCATTTACACTTACTTATGAAACAAGGTACAAACAAGATTACATGTTACCTTGCCACAGACTAACATTATTTGAAAATACTCCATATTACATGGCTTTGAAGCTTAGCAATAAAATCCATTCAAAGTTGAAGGACTGCAAGCTAGAATCCATCTGTGCAAACACTGAAAAATATTTAAAAAGCAAATGCTGCTACAGTGTGGATGATTTTATAAATGAGGAAGACAAGTAGGAGATATTACATCTGTTTTGTTTTCCTGTTTTTTCTACATAACATTCTACGTGTGTGCTTATGTTTTCTTTTAATGGAGGTATATGTTCTTTTTATATGTGTCCATACTTAACTTTGTATCAAGTGAACTATGTATCTAAATATCTAGATGTAAATATATATACTACTTTTATTAAAGTATGTGGGCTTTGAAAGTATGTGGTCTTTGAAGTATGTCCATATTTATGAACTACAGAAACAAACATGAAAAATACTTTAAAAGAATGATTTCAAACCACTGTGGAAATTTTAAGAAAAAGGAAGAAATCTAACATGTAATATCTTTTTATGTGCTTCTGGGAGCATCCATATGCATTATTTTAATGTATCTTGTTTTAGGTATACTTAGGTAGGCATAGAATTATTCATTGACGAGTCACCAATGTTTCAATCAAATGATCGTATATAACATGTCATGTGACAATAAAGATTCTATTCTATTCTGTTCTATGTTCTGCCATGTAGAGTTGTTTCATGCCTCCCCAGTCTCACAATCATGTAATCCTTCAGTGGAATTGCGGCAGTTTTTCCACTAACTGGCTACTTTTTGCATCGCCCTCCAGGAAACCTGGTTCCCGGCAATGCGGACCCCTGGCGTCCACGGCTATAAGGGATATTACAGGAATCATAGCGACTATACTAGAGTGTCAGGTGGATTTTGCGTCTATGTCTTGAACTCCGTATGTAGTGAATCTGTGCCCCTTCAAACCCCTCTTGAAGCTGTGGCTGTCACGATAAGGATGACACAGGACATAACGGTCTGCAATGTATATCTTCCTCCAGATGGTGCAGTACCCATGAACGTATTGGCTGCACTGATTGCTCAACTCCCTAAACCTTTTCCTACTTTTGGGAGATTTTAACGCGCATAATCCCTTGTGGGGTGGCGCCATGCTTACTGGCCAAAGGTAGGGAAGTGGAAAATTTTCTGTCACAACTCAGCCTCCGCCTCTTAAATACGGGCGCCCCCACACATGGCACATGGCACATATTCGGCCATTGATCTCTCGGTTTGCAGTCCTGGCCTTCTCCCATCTATCCACTGGAGTGCACATGACGACCTGTGTGGCAGTGACCACTTCCCCATCTTCCTGTCACTGCCACAGCGTCATGCCCATGGACACCTACCCAGGTGGGCTTTAAATGAGGCAGAATGGGAAGCCTTCACCTCTGCTGTCACCACTGAATCTCCCCCACATTTTGCCATCAGTGTTGTCATTGAGCAGGTCACTACAATGATCATTTCTGCGGCAGAAAACACGATCCCTCATTCTTTAGGGTGCCACCGGCGAAAGACAGTCCCTTGGTGGTCGCCGGAAGTCACTGAGGCAATTAAAGAGCATCGGCGTTCTCTACAATGACATAAGCAGCACCCTTCCCGAGAGCACCTAATAACCTAAAAGTGGCTCCGTGCCTGCATTCGGCATCTTATAAAATGACAGAAACAGGAGTGTTGGGAGAGGTACGTGTCGACCATTGGGTGCCATACGTCGCCTTCACAAGTCTGGATGAAGATCAGACGTCTTTTTGGGTACCAGACCCCAACAGGTGTCCCTGGCATTAACATCAATGTCGTGTTAACTACTGACACAAACATGATTGCTGAGCACTATGCTCGAGCCTCTGTGACGGAGAACTACCCCCCCCCCCCCTCCTCCCCCCAGCCTTTCGCACCCTCAAACAGTGGATGGAAAGAAAATTCCTCTCATTCACTACACGCCACAGTGAACCCTATAACGCCCCATTTACAGAGTGGGAGTTCCTCAGCGCCCTTGCATATTGCCCCGACACAGCTGGATTGGATCCACAGTCAGATGACTAAACACCTCTCGTCTGACTACAACCGAAATCTCTTCGTCATCTTCAACCGGATCTGGTGCGATGGCATCTTTCCATCGCAGTAGCGGGAGAGCACCATCATTCTGGTGCTCAAACCCGGTCAAAACGCGCTTGATGTGGATAGCTACTGGCCCATCAGACTCACCAATTTTCTTTCTAAGCTGCTGGAACGTTTGGTGTGTCGGCAGTTGGGTTAGGTCCTGGGGTCACGTGGCCTACTGGCTCCATGTCAGGGTGGCTTCCGCCAGGTTCGCTCTACCACTGATAATCTTGTGTGCCTCGAGTCTGCCATCTGAACAGCCTTTTCCAGACGCCAACATCTGGTTGCCATCTTTTTGACTTGTGTAAAGCATACGACACGACCAGGCGACACCATACCCTTGCCACATTATATGAGTGGGGTCTCTGGGGCCCACTTCCTATTTTTATCCAAAACTTACTGTCCCTATGTACCTACTGTGTTGAAATCGGTGCCTCCCATAGTTCCCCCCGTCTTCGAGAGAATGGCATTCCACAGGGCTCTATATTGAGTGTGTCTCTATTTTTAGTGGCTATTAACAGTCTAGGGCTGTCGGTCTCACCTTCTCTGTATGTGGATGACTTCTGCATTTCATACTGCTCCTCCACTGCTGGTGTTGCTGAGTGGCACCTACAGGGAGCCATTCACAAGGCGCAGTCATGGGCTCTTGCCCATGGCTCCCAGTTTTCAGCCGCAAAGTCGTGTGTCATGCATTTCTATCGGCATCGCACCATTAATCCAGAACCAGAATGGCGATCCCTTCGCTGTAGTGGAGACATATTGATTCTTAGGACTGGATTTCGAAGCCCGATTGACTTGGCTACCTCACCTTCATCAGCTTAAGCGGAAGTGCTGGCAGCACCTCAATGACCCCCGCTGCCTGAGCAACAACAACTGGGGTGCAGATCACTTTACACTGCTGCAGCTCTACAGAGCCCTTGTTCAATCCCACCTTGACTAACGAGAGTCTGGTTTACTGTTTGGTGGCGTCCGCAGCGTTGCGTTTACTTGACCCAGTGCATTACTGTGGTGTTCACCTAGCGATTGGGGCTTTTAGAACCAGTCCGGTGCCCAGTCTCCTTCTGGAGGCCGGAGTCCTTCCATTGAAGGTTAGGTGTGCACAGCTGCTCGCCAGTTATGATGCACACGTTTGTAGTTCTTCTGCACATCCAGATTACCATCTCCTTTTCCCAACCAAGGTGGTTCATCTCCCACATCAGCGGCCCAGGTCAGGTCTTACGATTGCGGTTCACATCCAGTCCCTTCTATCTGAACAGGATTCCTTCCTGTTACCACCTCTCCTCGAGGTCCATTCACATACAACTCCATGGTGTACACCCAGGCCACAGATTGTTCTGGACCTTTTGCTTGGCTGCCCGTTGTACACGTTCCCTTAATGTCCTCCATGTTCTTAGTGGTTCATCTTGGGGAGCGGATTGCACTGTCCTGCTTTGCTTATATTGGTCCATAGTCCGATCAACGCTGGATTATGGGAGCCTCGTCTACTCATCTGCTCAGCCATCCCTCTTACGCCGTCTCAACTCCATCCTTCATTGGGGGCTACCTCTTGCGACCGGAGCATTCTATACTAGTCCCATCGAGAGTCTTTATGCTGAAACTGCCGAATTACCATTGACCTACCGGAGCGACGTACTGCTTTGTCGGTCTGCCTGCCGGCTGTTGTCAATGCCCAACCACCCCTCTTATCAGTCCTTCTTCGACGATTCTCTCGACCGTCAGTATGGGTTGTATGTGTCTGCCCTGCTGCCCCCTGGAGTCCGCTTTTGTCGCCTGCTTCGACAACTGGATTTTGCCCTCCCTACCACCTTCAGAGAGGGTGAGAGCCCGACACCACCTTGGCTCCGGGCTCCGGTTCACATTCATCTTGACCTCAGCTCGCTCCCGAAGGAGGGTACTCTGGATGCAGTGTATTGCTGACAGTTTGTCGAACTTCATGCGCGACTCGCCATTGACACCTTTATTTACACTGATGGTTCCAAAACTGACGATGGTGTCGGCTGTTCCTTTGCCGTCAGGGACGTCTCCTTTAAATACCGGCTCCTCGACCAGTGTTCCAGCTTTACGGCCGAGCTTTTTGCCCTTTATCAGGCCATTCAGTATGTCCGCCACCACTGCCATTCTCCGTATGTACTCTGGGGGAAAAAAAAAAGGACCTTTTGCATGGCCCTAAGGACTCTGTTAACCCTGCGGCTCTCCACTATCACTTCCTCTCGATTCTCAACATGTACTGGGACCATGAAGTGGTTTACACCAACGGCTCAATGTGTTATGGTCATGTAGGCTTTGCATATGTTTATGGAGGACACATTCAACAGCAGTGTTTTCACTGCAGATCTGGCGGCCATATCTCATGCTCTTGAGCACATCCGCTCATGCTTTGGTGAGTCATTTCTCCTGTGTACTGACTACTTGAGCAGCCTACAAGCTATCGACCAGTGCTACCCTCTCTATCCTTTGGTAGCGTCCATTCAGGAGTCCATCTATGCCCTGGAACAGTCCCGTTGTTCAGTGGTGTTTGTGTGGACCCCAGGACACATCAGCATCCCAGGCAAAGAACTTGCTGACAGGCTGACCAAACAGGCTACGCGGAAACTGCTTGTGGAGATGGGTATCTCTGAAACTGACCTGCTTTCTGTCTTAAGCCGCAGGGTTTTTCAGCTTTAGGAGATGGAATGGCATAACAGTACGCACAACAAACTGCGTGTCATTAATGAAACTACGGTTGTGTAGAAGTCTTCCATGCGGTCCTTTCGCAGGGAATCAGTTGTCCTCTACCAGCTCCGCATCGGCCATACATGGCTAACACAGGGTTACCCCCTCCATCGCGGGGACCCACCACGATGTCGCTGTGGCTCACAAATGACGGTCATCCACCTCTTGCTAGACTGCCCACTTTTAGCTGCTCTGCGGCAGACTTTTAACTCTCCCAGCACCCTACCTTTGGTGTTGGGCGACAATGCCTCAGCAGCAGCTTTAGTTTTACCTTTTATTTGTGAGGGTGGGCTTTATCATTTGATCTAAGTTTTAGCACATGTCCTTTGTCCCTCTGTGTCCTCCACCCTAGTGCTTTTAGGGTGGACGTTTTAATGTGTTGCAGAGTAGCTGGCTTCTCCTTTTCATTCTCATGGTCAGCCAGCCATGGTAATCTTCTCTCTTGTTTTGATCTTCTTCTACATGTTTCTTGCGTCTTTCTATGGTTTTATTGTCCAAATTTGTCCATTGTAGTGTTTGTTTCCCCTTCTGTCATTCTTGTGGTTTTCTCCTTTCTTCCAGCTGTGTTTTGTATGTCTTGATTATTTTACTTCCACTCTTGTGGGATTATTTTAATCGGAACAAGGGACTGATGACCTAGCAGTTTGGCTTCCTCGTGTTTCCTAAGCACAAAAAATGGCTTGCAGGAGGAAAAGGGGTTATCGTATACACTGAAAATAGTTGAACCTAAAATTTCTTTTCTGAGACAATGGGAGCATTAGCTTGGTTCTCACTGTATCAGAATTACTGTGATTGATAGAGATTATGTTGAGAAATTAATTTTTTTTCTGCAAATGAAAAGTTGTTTATAATGTTTTTTGCTAAACATTGATTCACCCTATCAATTTACTGTGCATCAATACTACATAGTGTCTGTATTCACTGTTACACCATTATTTGTTTACATTCTTTTAAAAAATAATTGTGTCTCTGTCTCTTTTCCAGTCATTACCACACTGGATTGAAGAATGCAATCGACATAATCTCACCAGTGACATTCCTCGCATTTTAGTGGGAAATAAGTGTGACTGTAAAGAAGAACAGGTGGTAAAAACAAACACTGCACAGAAGTTTGCAGATCATCACAACATGCCGGTATTACTTTCAGTTTTTAATAGTATTATAATTCTCCCTTTCCCTCTCCCTCTCCCTCCCCCTCCCCCTCCCCTCCCCTCCCCCTCTCCCTCCCCCTCTCCCTCCCCCTCCCCCTCCCCCTCTCCCTCTCCCTCCCCCTCCCCCTCCCCCCTATCTCTCCCTGTGTGTGTGTGTGTGTGTGTGTGTGTGTGTGTGTGTGTGTGTGTGTCACACTTAAGTTACTGAGTCATCTTGAATCAATGGAAGAGAGAGAGTAAGGGAACAACTGCAATTACGAGAAAAAAAAGAAAAAGATTATTTTAATCTTTGAAAGGGGTGTAACTAAATTTGTAGATCACAGAAAAGACAGTGTTCAACATGGACTTTAGAAACGAAAAATAAATATATGTTTTGAAGTAGAGTACTAAAATAATTGGTATTAGAAAAGAAGTGGAAAAAATCATAACAAAAACAATAAAACAGCTAGGTTTTAGCTGTAGAAAGGAATACATTCTTTTATTTAAACATTATTATATGTTTTGAGTGCCACTTTCAATATGGAATTATTAAATAATTAGGCTTTTGTTTTATTCCCCTATTTTCATTTCCAGTTAGGTAATGCAAAGAACCTACAATTCTGAAAGCGCAGTAGTTACTATCGGTTTTTATTTGGTACCTTAATTGTACATTGCAGTTAGCATCTTTTATTACTACTTGTGTGTTTTTTATATCAACAGAAAGCAAAAAAGAGAGTAAAAAAGTAAAAAAGAGAAAAGAATTGAAAAGGTCATATCCTGAGTGTCACATACTTGTGACTTAATGCCACATTACTGACTACGTGATTGTCATGTCTTGATGAATTGTGAATAAATCTATTTTATCTGAAAGAATAATGAGTACACCAATGAGGATGGGAGTTCTCAAAACTAGTTGTGCAAATAAATATTTGTTACTGGAAACTGGCAGTGTATTATTCATATAACATTTACATTTCATTCACAGAAACTATGGAAACGTAAAATTTACATCACTTAACTGTTCCACTAAATGTAAAATTGTTTGGGTGACAATCCGGAGAGGAAGAACATACCATAGGCTGTTGTAATGAAGAATGTCTCCAGGCAAACTTGAAGTTATTGATGCACAAGACAGTTTTAATCTGTCAGTAAGTTTCCTAACAGTTTACATTCTGCAGTAGAGTGAAAGATTTGAAACGAATGAGTCAGTCACGTACTGTGTCCTTTAACTGTCACTGAGTTCATGGGCCATCCGCCAAGGGCACTCTTGATTTGGCATAGATGATTGTTTTATTTATCAGTGCTCCATGGGGACTAGACAGTGAGAAATTCTTTGCTTAATAGAGGCACATTTACCTAATGTACATTCCAATAGCCACTCTGAGATTGATGACCCCAGCATGACCAGCCTTCAGTTACTAGAAGAAGAAGAAGAAGAAAAAGAAGAAGGCGTAAAAACTGTTGTGATTGGCCATACAATTTTCAAAGTACTAAACTGCAAAACTTTGTGGGTGCCCAAAGTTCAACAGTATCATGACTTACTGTAGGATTACTGTGATTCTGGCCTCGTAATCTGGCCCCTCTGGTTTGCTCAGATGGAAGCTTGTTTTCATTACATGGGAGTAACCAGTCAGCTTGACCACCACTTTTTAACTGAAGTTGGAGGTGTAATCACAATACCCCTTGCACAAGATTCATACAGTAAACTGAAGACACAGTTGATTCGCTAAGTGTCTGCATCACAAGAGGATTGTGCACATAAGCTGTTAATGAAAGAAAACATCAGACACAGAAAGCCGTCTCAACATCTGAGGCATTTGTGTAGTTAGGGCGATGGGGGATCTGCACCCGACACATTACTTCGATTGCGCTTTTAGATCTACATCTATATCAATGCTGTGCAATCCACCTTAGGGCACATGGCAGGGTATACCCTGTATCACTGCTAGTTATTTCTTTCCACTTTTGCCAATAGAAGAAGGGAAAAACAACTGTTTGGATGCCTCCATATAAGCCCTAATTTCTCATACCTTATCTTCGTGGTCCTTCCGTGCAGTGTATGTTGGAGGCAACAGAATCATTCTGCAATCGGCTTCAAATTCCGGTTCTCTAAATTTTCTCAGTGGTGTTCCTCGAAAAGATTGTTCTAACCTACCAGTAACAAACCTAACAGCACACCTCGGGAATGCTTCGATGTCTTCCTCACTGTTATGGATCCCAAACATTTGAGCAGTACTCCAGAATAGATTGTACTACTTTTCTGTATGTGGTATCCTTTACCGATGAACTACATCTTCCTAGAATTTTCACTATAAACCAACGTCTACCATTCATCTTTCCTACTAATTTCCTTGCTTGCTCGTTTCATTTTGTATCAGTCTGAAATGTTCTGCCCAGATATTTAAACAATGTGACTGTGTCACACAGGGTGCTACTAATGCTGTATCCAAACATTATGGATTTGTTTTTTGTATTCATCTGCATTAACTTATAAGTCTCCACATTTAGAGCTAGCTGCCATTCATCACACCAAACTAGAAATTTTGTCTAAGTCATCTTGTATCCTCCTACAGTCACTCAACAAAAACACCTTACATCATCAGCAAACAACTGCAGATTGCTGCCGATCCTGTCTGCCAAATCATTTACATATGTAGATAATAGTAGCAGACCTATCACACTTCCCTGGGGCACTCCTGCCAATATCCTTGTCTCTGATAAGCATTTGCCATTGAGGACAACATACTGAGTTCTATAACTTAAGAACTCTTTGAGCCACTCTCATATCTGTGAACCTATTCCATGTGCTCATGCCTTCTTTAACAGCCTGCAATGGAGAACTGTGTCCAACACTTTCCAGAAATATAGAAATATGGAAACTGTGGTATTTCATCCATAGTTTGCAGTATATCATGTAAGAAAAGGGGCGAGCTGAGTTTTACATGAGTAATGCTTTCTAAAACCATGCTGATATGTGGACATTAGCTTCTTGATATCAAGAAAATTTACTATCTTCAAACTGAGAAAATGTTTAAGGATTCTGCAGCAAACCAGTGTTAGGGATATTGGTCTGTAATTTTGCTGGTCCATTCTTTTGCCCTTCTTATACACAAGAGTCACCTGCCCCTGGGGGCTTTGTGCTGAATGAGAGATTTGTGATAAATGCAAGCTAAGTAAGGCATCAGTGCTGTAGAGTAATTTTAGAAAAACCAAATTGGGATTCCATCTGGACCTGGTCATTTGTTTGTTTTCAATTCCCTCAGTGGCTTCTGTATGCCAGCAATTCTTCTTACTATGCCGTTCATACAGGAGTCTCTTTGACTGTTAAACAATGTTATGTTTGTATGATTCTCCTGCATGAATGATTTCTGAAATGTGAATTTAAAAAATTCAGCTTTTGTTTTGCTATCTTCAACTGGCACACCAGAATGATCGACAAGTAACTGGATGAGAGCCGTAGAAACACTCGACTTTATGAAGGACCAGGATTTTCTCAGGTTCACTGCCATATCTTTTGCTGAGGTATGACAGTGGTAGTAGTTGTAAACGTTTCACAGATGCATGAATCTGTACTAACCTTTGCTTGTCATTTGTGCATTCTCTTCTGAACCGAAGGTGCAACAGCCACTGCTTCCTCAGCAGTTTCTGAATCTCATTATTAAACCATGGTGGGTCTTTTCCGTCCTTAATCCACTTACTACACTTTTCATCATAACAGTAAACCTGGTCTAAACATTACGCCATGTATTCTCCGGTGTTTGCTTGAATGTCATTGGATTTCATTTCACGTGGAGCGGAAGCCAAGCTGTGTCTAGTACAGTCAAGTACGATTGTAAGCATACATCTTATGCTGCGTTAGATGCACATAAATGAGTGATAATGCAGGACAACAGCTTTATCAGTGCATTAAACATGGACAGCACTGGCCAGCCAGCTGGTCCAACCAATCTGCAATGATGCGAGCAGTTGCAATTCAGATGTAAAGGGAAACAAGCAAAGAAACAATACAGCTTTGAATGCCATTTAATTTTTAAAGAGAATGAAATGATATTCAGCAAAACTCCAGCACTCCCGTACTCTTCGTAGGTGACCAGACGGAAAGCATAAAATGCTCTCATTCTCACCTAACATAGTGTTCTAATTGCAAACAAGAGTGATAATTTTGCTGAACGAGCCATGTGTGATGTAGAACCATACTGCAGAAGTTTCACCATACTGTTGAATACTGAAGCCCCTGAAGGTATTAATTACAGTCAGTCATCTGGTAATCTCTCAGCTCCTTCCATTTCCGAATTCAAGAAATACGTTTTAGTTCTAGGACCATCGTCTGCTACTGAGATTTCCTGCTATACCCGCAGGACAGGACAGATAGTTTAATTTGTAGAAAGGGGCCAAAATGAGTGGCTGTCAGTTGCACTTGAACATACTACTTTATTCATTTGACAAACATTATAAGTGTAAAGAAAACATTAAAAACAGAGCAAGCCAAACATTAATTTTAGAACTTAGTTCCCTGCTAAATGCGCCATTCAATCTGACACCTCAAGGGCAAAACAACTTTAATTTAAAACCGGCTGAAGGCTAATCACTTAAGACTCAAAACAGGAATTTGAATTTAAAGGCAGAAGGCCTTATCTTAAAACATTTCTCTAAATTAGGCTGAAGGCCCAAACAATCTCATGCCTTAAGGGCAATTCAACTTTAAATTAAAATCGGCTAGAAGCCACACGCAGACAAACAAGAAGGACAAATAAGAAAAGGCAGCACATCAAACAGCACTCAGAAGTTTCCAAGGGTTGGCCTGAAATTCAAACACTAATGCTCGCTTAGATGAGACAGGCAGTCGGCCGAACAATTTGCAATCCGACAGCAACCCAACCGACAGACAGTCAGTGGACCAAGTGACAGGATAACTTCTGCTCCACCCTACCAGCACACAACAGGGAGTTCAATGGAACAACACAGAAGGTATCGGCGCCCACAACGAATTACAAATTTGGCTGTCAAACTACATACCGTACTGGACAGCCACAACACGATGAGGAAAATACACTGCCTGAATTTGTCAGTGGCCAGGGCAGGTAACCGGAACATTAAAGTCCATAAGGCAGAAGATTCTGCTGGTGCACTTCAATTAAAAAAATAATCAAGTTAAGTTAAACTGCACAGGAGGGCGGCTAGAATATCGCCAACTTGAAAACACACATTGTTGCTCGCAGGAATGTCCCAACAGCCTATAACAAAATTCAAATGACACAATGTGAACAGTTGGGGCTGGCTGGTAGATTAAGTAAAGACTCAACTTTTGTGTCAGATCGGTGAGCCACGGACCTCGTAGCAATCGGAACAGCCCCTCACACTCCGACCGCGCGTGGACACCGCCAGTGGCCCCAGCCAGACACACGCCACGGAGACTTCCTCCCTGCTCCACACCATCTGACCAACTGCCCGTACATGGCACAGCCGGAAACTATAAGCGCAATGCCAAAGATAGTACAAGGGTGCGAATATCGATACACGCTGCTGCTGTAACAGCATAATCGTGATAACTGCAGTAGACTAATCACAGACTATCAACCAAGGTTTAATGCAAAGCATAACATGAGCCAGCCACGGCTCAGCTGCGTTGATAACGAGTCAATCTACAACAGAATCCATGAAGCTATCCAGGTGCTGCATTTTCTCCTCTTCTTTATGACATGCCATTCTATATCCTGCCAGTGTTCAGCAGTGACATGCGAAAAAGCTGTGTTTGTTAGTTCCAGTATGTCAGACAGCTTAACAGTCTTGTTATTTCTTGGACCAAATCCATTAACTTGGCTCCAGATCATTTCTGTTGAGTTCATATTGTAATGGTACAGTGGCACATGTAAAAATGCGGAATTTGTATGATATGCTCGATATTGTGAAACTGATTGTTTTTCATGTTTCTACAACATTTATCACTCTGGTTTGTGTGAGACTACATCTGTGGTATAAAACAATGGACATAGTTCAAATAAACAGTATTTGGTTTTTCATTTTTACCCTAAAAAGTTAAATTGTTATGTTTTCTTAATTTAAGCGACCTTTATTAACAATATTTCATAAAATATTGACAATTAATAATTTATATTTGAAATGAAAACAGGAATTTCGCGTGCAATGTGTAATTAGAAACAATAAGATATGCACCATTCATAAAAAACGATGATGAATTTTACAATTGTGAGATATAGGTATTCCAAATTGAACAAAAAATAGAAAAATAAATGGTGAGTTAGGCAAGACGTGAACCAGTGATCCACGAACTGCGCCTCATTATCAATCTACGATGCTACTGATTCTGCTATACATTCAACCTGTATTACCATCTCAACTGTATTGAATACAGTCCCTCGGAAAACTTCAAAGCAGATTTTTTCAAAGCATTAAGAGTAACCTGTTTCTCAACACTTTTTGACCATGTTCCACATGTGTGCTTCACTGCGAAACAGGAAACACATGAGTAGGACCTACTTCCAAGAGCGTGACAGTACTGATGCATGTGTAATGTCAATTCACTAAGTGAGATGGTAACAATGAATGCATGGACATCCCAGTCTATACTCTGTAGGTTAAAGTTGCCTCCAATTAGTAATGCATGATCTGCCTCATGTTAAAGCCATAGCAGTATCTCAGACGGAAATTCTCTTAGATGCCATCACAGATCTGGGTGAGAGGATTCAGGATGCAATAAAGCCACCATCAGTCGGTTCTGTAGCGGTGCCATGCAACAGTTCCTCGTCTTCAGCAGTGAGTGGCTTAAGACACTCTGGTCATCAGGTGAATGATTTGCTCCACAGAACTATAGCAAAAGTAGAGGTCATTAGTGCAGAACATCATGTAATTATTCCAGACTGAACTTTTTGGTTTTAAGTGGCACAAAACAGTCACCTAGACTGACGTGACAGAAGTGATGGGATATCTCCTAATTTCATGTTGGACATCCGTTTGCCCAGCATAGTGCAGCATCTCAATGTGGCATGGAGTCACCAAGCTGTTGAAAGTCCCCTGCAAAAATATTGAGCAATGCTGCCTCTATAGCCATCCATAATTGCGAAAGTGTTGCTGGTGCAGGATTTTGTGCGTGAACTGTCCTTTCAATTATGTCCCACAAATGTTTGACGGGATTCATGTTGTGTGATCTTTGCGGCCAAATTATTTGTTCGAATTGTCCAGTATGTTTTTCATACCAGTCACAAACAATTGTGGTCTAGTGACATGACACTTTGTTGTTCACAAAAATCCCATGATTGTTTGGGAACATGAAGTCCATGAAGGGCTGCAAATGGTCTCCAAGTAGCTGAACATAACCATTGCCGATCAGTGACCCAGTCTGTTCCGTGTAAACACAGCCATCACCAGCTTGCACAGTGCCTTGTCCATGTCTTTGGGAGTCTGCACCACACTTGAACCCTACCATCACATCTTACCAACTGACATCGGGACTTGTCTGGCCAGCCCATGGTTTTCCAGCTGCCTTGGGTTCAACTGATAACACTCATGAGCCCTGAAGAGGAGCTGCTAGCAAAGATACTCACATTGGTTGTCTACTATCAGAGCCCATTAACACCAAATTGTGCTGCACTGTCCTAATAGATAAGTTTGTCGTATGTCTCAGATTGATTTCTATGGTTATTTCTCTAAGTTTGCTTGTCTGTTAGTGCTGACAACTCTAAGCATACTCCGCTGCTCTCGGTTGTTAAGTGAAGGCCATCGGCTACTGCCTTGTCTGTGACGAGAAGTAACGCCTGAAATTTGGCATTCTTGGCACTCTCTTGACCCTGCAGATCTCAGAATATTGAATTCCTTAATAATTTCCAAAGTAGAATTTCCCATGCCTCTAGCTCCAACTACCATTCAGCATTCAAAGTCTGTTAATCCCCGTCAAGGTGGCCATCATCATGTAGGAACCTTTGTTGCATGAATCAGCTGAATGCAAGTGACAGCTCTGCCATTACACTGCCCTTTTATACCTCATGTATGCAAGACTACCACCATCTGTATATGTGCATATCACTGTCCCATGTCTTTTTCACGTTACACCTACTCAAATGACAGCAACAATTAGACGTATGTGCATCCAATTGCCAGACAGTCAGTCAATGTGGCTATATTAATGACTGGAAAATCAGATGGAAATTCATTTCGGACACAGGTTCAGTTCTTTGCATTTTCACACAGTCTTATCTCTATAATTGTTGGCCACCAACTTCATTCTGACTTTTTGCATCAACAGCTCATCAGTAGCCACTTCCACTGGCATTTTATCAAAACTACCAATGGCCACCAGGTTCAGGCTATCCTTGATGTTTAACTCTAAGTTGTCTCTCTCAGTTGCAAAGGTGGAGCTCAACTCAGTGCTCAGAGAAGATGTTATTCACCTTTCTTGCAGTCCTTGGTCTTTACCCCTCCATCTTCTACCTACAGGCCTGGAGCCTGTGTAATGATTGCTGAGCTTTGAATACGAGAAAAAATCTGGACAGATATCCAGTGCCTCTGTTAAGGGACTAAAATAATGCGTTCAATCGTGCAGCTGTTTTCATTGAGCTGGGTTGTGCAAAGGCTTTTACACAAATTCCTGTGGTGAACAAAGACGTGCCAAAGACTATTTTAATCATTCCATTCAACATATTCGCCAGCTTGGTACGACGTTTGATTTGTGCAGTGCCACTCAGTCATGGCAGAGGCTCATATGACTCCATGCTTTAGAGACTGTCATTCTGCTTTGCATGCTTGGATAATACCCTCGTCTTTTCAGCAGAAATGCATCAGCAACATCTGGCGGAGATTTTTAAATGCCTAGAACAGCACAGTGTGTTGTTAAACACAACCCTCTGATCAACTTTTTGGGCCATCTGATTTCACCTGCAGGGTCATTGCCGCTATCAGAGAATGTGGAAGCTATTGTAGAGATCCCATGGCTAGAAACCTTCAAAGGGCTACACCATTTCTTCGGGATGCTGAATTTTTGCTGGCGACATCTTCCTCACTCAGCCAAAGTGAAAGAACCACTAACTGCAGCACTCCTGGACTCAAGGCTAAGGGGAATTCAGCCATCCATTGGACATAAGAGATGAGCTCTGCTTTTGAAGTAGTAAAGCAGAGCCTAGCAAATCTTGCACTCCTGGTACACCTTGCGTTGGATGCAGCACTTTAAGCAAGCTTCATGCCTCTCAGACAACTAATGGTGCAGTGTTCTGCAGCTGAAGTTGGTGGCAGTTGGCAACCATTTGCCCTCTTCTCGCATAAGCAATCCATTTCTCGACAGCAATAGAATGCTTATGATTGTGAGCTTCTGTCTGTGTACAAGGCAGTCAGGTACTTTCAGCCATGGTTGGAGGTCATAGAATTCACGATATTTAGCAATGATAAGCCACTTACCTATGCCTTCAGAAATAACAACAAATGTTCACCACAGCAGTACAACCAACTGGAATTTATTGCTCAATTTAACAGTGACATTTCTGGTATAAACAACATGGCCACCAACTGTCTGTTACAGGTTAACAGTGCGACAGATTCTATTGATTTTGTTCAGCTCACAAAGATAAAAGAATCTGGTGGAGGATCTCTGAAAGTTACTGCACGATGTATCATTGAGCCCCCAATTACAACTTGTAGATGTGCCTAGTTCTGATGTCAAACTACATTGTGACTAGAGCATCGATCCACCAGGTGTCAAAACGTTTTATCTGGATTGATTTGCAGTAGAATTGTCATGAGTGGGCTCATGCGTGCCATCAGAGTCAGTGCAGTAAAATAGCCCACCATGTGTATGTGCCCATTGGAGAATTTCTGGATGACGTTGCTTTTTGTGCATTACACATTAATGCTGTGGGTCCATTTCCTCCGTTTCATGGTCAGTGTTATTTACTGACTGCCACTGATTATTTTATCCATTGACCAGAAGCTTTACCATTCGATAACTCATTGGTGGGATCGATAACTCTAACCTTCATTTCAAATTGGGTTTCCCACTTGCTCACTGCACATTACTATGGACCATGGCCAACAGTTCAAGATGGAGGTATTCAACCAATTTAGCAAATTCTCTGACGCTCTCCGATAACCAATTACCACCTGATGAGCAATTGCATGATCAAAAGATGCCACAGTTCTGTAAAGGCTGCATTAATGTATCACACACCAGCAGGACTGCTGTATTAACTACCATCTTAATTAGCCTTTGCGTCATGTACGAAATGAACTAAGACCCATTGTCAGCTGGGCTTGTTTGTGGCAGAACATTTTGACTGCCCGGTGAATTCAGGAGTCCGAGATCAGGACAGCTACTGAGCCATGACCTATCAGGTTTCATTTGCCACCTGAGGAACTACATTGCATGCATCATGACCTGCTAATGGGCATATATATTATATTGTGTACAGATGATGTCAAATGATCTCTGCAAACTCCATACAGGTGATCAAAAAAGGAGAACAAACACTGGATATTGTACTAAATGGTAAAACTGTTACTGTTGCAATCAGCAGGCTGAAAACAGCACACTTATTTCCAGAAATGCTGCCTACACTTACATGTCAAAACCAGCCTCAGTCTCAAACACAAGCACTACCATCCAAAACAGACGCGCAACGTGACCAGAGAACACTTGCCAGACAATGATTTCATTTTGTGGCAAGACATTTGGATGGTGCTCTCCTTCTTCCTAGCGGATGAGGAGCCAGTAAGATAATTGCCTACTGTGTTTTGTAGCTGACAGTGAGTTCACAGGCCAGCAGCCAGAGGCATTCTTGATTCAGCTCCAGTGGTTTTTTTATTTAGTGACACTCCTTGGGGAGTAGACTGTGAGAACTTCTTTGCTTAATAGAGGTTTTTTTATTTAGTGACACTCCTTGGGGAGTAGACTCTGAGAACTTCTTTGCTTAATAGAGACGCATCATGCATAACATTATTTTACTGCAATTTATTAGTCTCAAGATCTTGATTATCTTCAACATATATCTGTAAATAAACGTTTGTTGTTTAGAGTTACACGAGTGCCAATAATTTATGTGCTGTCACCACTGATGTGCCTGAACACACATATAAGCGGTTCAGACATATATTGGCAGATTCATTATGGAAACAGCAGCCAAGCTTTGACTAAATTGTTTCTCTTGTCTATCCTTCTTGCCAGTTTTGTTAGTCTAACAAAGTACACAACTGGACTTCTGAGGACTTTAGAAGGTAGGAGACTGGTATTAGCAGACTAGTCCTGTGAGGCACGTTTGGGTAGTACATATGGTAAGAGAATTCTTTGCAGACATTGGTCATTTGGATTCAGATCCTGAGCCTGCACGGAGTTTGTCCATCAGGAAGTTTCGTTGGTGATTCAACTGGCTGAAATTGATACCAATGCCAACTGAAAACTACCACTTCTGGCATTTGAAAAGAGAGCCAAGAACTTAAAGTTGCAGCATTGATAATGCTCAAGACAGACTCTCTTGCTTCTGGTAGATGGATTCCTAATATGTCTGTCACATGAGACAGCATTTGGTCATTACCAGATTTCTTATAGCTTGATGAGATATCACGTTGCAAATGCTTTCCATCCTTTAATTCAATGTGAGAGACAGTTGCAGTTGAGGAAAAAAACTATGTCAATCAAGTTATGGCCCAAGTAACCACCATAGTCAGAAACAAATTATTTGCTTCAGTCCATTGTCACACTCTTATTTTGTCTACTAACTACTGGATTTGGTACCAAGTACCATCATCAGGCCTTTCTGTGGTAAAAAAAAAGACATTACATATTTACAATTTTTTTAAAGACATTTACAAAAATTTTCCTCTCTGATAGCAAATGTACACTATAAATTGCAACCCCAGGCATGAAGTTATCAATCTTGCTTACCCAAATAAATGTGTCATATACTAAAAGTAAAGGTCAAAGCTATGCTTTAAATTGATACAAACTACGGCAAGAAGTGTTAAGAGTGCCCCTTATATAGAAGTTCCCTTTTTTTCTCTCCCTCTCTTAAAAAGTATTACAAAGTAAAATATATTGAAGAAAATAAAAAGTAACATAAAATGTGAGAAAATAAAAATAGCATAAAATGTGGAGTGTGAGGAAAGAAATAATAAAACAAAGGATGAAACAGTCCCTACTTTAATAAAAAAAACTAGGTCGTTATGTTTATACTCACTGTTTGTATAAGATATATATAAACCACTATTTATGTATTTCTATGCATTTTTTTGACAACCATGGATCCTTGCTCCTTCCATCTGTGCCAATACAGAAAAGTTTCCTTATCCCTAGCCTGAACCCACTCCCACATACTGTTCCTACATTGTTGCTTGGCTCATGGAATCCCACCAAGTGGCCTTACTATCAAATTACCCTTCCTTCCACAATGACCTCCTCCTGTTTAGATTTCACCAATCCTTAGCCGTCACCAACATAGTCCTGCCAAACCATATTGATCAGGCCCAAACCTCCTTGCAGTACCTTCTCCTCCATCCGTAAATTACTCCTGCTGTGCGGTCCCAAATTCCTGGATCCCATAACACACATTGAAATACTTGCCCAACAGGAACTAGAGCAACATGCACAACATCACCTCAGAAAACTCTCCAACCTGCTCACTTCCTACAATCCGCCTCAGGCTACCACTGTCCACCACCTCACAACAACCTCCAAACCTCCCCCATGTCCCCTCACAGCTGACAAACCCTGTCTTGCAGACCTAATACATTTACCCCACCCTCCAAAACTGCCTTCCACCACCATACAGAATCCAGAAGCTAGACAGACCCAAAACACACTCATGAACCTTTCCTCCAAAAGCCTCAGCCCCACAGAAGTATCATTCTTTTACAAAGGCCTCACCTTTTGCCCCACTTCCAAATTCAGTTATGCAGGACTTGTTATAGACCTTCTCTCCTTGTACTGGTCCCTACATTGGAAACACTTTTTCGCCACTGACTGTACCAATCAGACTCAACCAAAGACCAATATTGAACCTTGCCTAACTCAGTTCACTCCTCCATCCAACCATGATGCATCCCCACTGCCCCAAAATCACCCCCTGTTAACTTTCCAGAATTTCTTAACCTCAAACCTCGCCTCATCATGTTTCCCCAAATCCCCCAACATGCAAACTAACCTTACATCTGCAGAAAGAACCGCAGTCCACCATCTAAAAACTGATCCTGACCTTATAATCCTACCTGCTGACAAAGGCTCCACCACTGTTGTTTTGAACTGCAAGGATTACCTAGCAGAAGCAGTCCGCCAGCTGTCAAATACTTCCACCTACAAACCCTGACACAGTGACCCCATTCCAGAAATCCAGCAGAATCTCCAGTCTCTTCTCAAATCTTTAGGCCCATGACAGAACCTCTCCCCCATGTCCATCTCTCTCCTCACCCTACCATTCCCTGCTTCCTAAAGTCCACAAACCCAACCATCCAGGATGCCCCATTGTGACCAGTTACTGTGCCCCCACTGAGAGAATCTCTGCTCATGCAGACCAACACCTTCAATGTATTACGGGCAACCTACCCTCATATACAAAAGATGCCAACCATTTCCTCCACTGACACTCCACAGTTCCTGTTCCTTTACCACATGGTGCCCTGCTTGTCACTGTTGATGCCACTTCCCTGTACACTAACATCCCTAATGCCCATGGCCTTACACTCTTGAACATTATCTTTCCCAATGACCAACAGATTCCAGACCAACAATATCCTTCCTTGTCTACATTACCAACTATATCCTCACCCACAATTACTTCTCCTTTGAAGGCTACAAACAAATTTGGGGTACGGCTATGGCACCCGCATGGCACTATCCTAAGCCAGGCTGTTCATGGGCCATCTAGAGGAATCCCTCCTAAGCACCCAGAATCCCAAACCCCTCACCTGGTTCAGATTCATTGATGACATCTTGGCTATTCACATCACACGGTCCTACTCAACGCATTAAGCCACCTTCCTCGATGTTGATCTCCACCTCAAAGATGGATGTATCAATACCTCTATCCATATCAAACCTACCAACCACCAGCAATATCTCCTCTTCGACAGCTGCCACCCATTCCATACCAAGAAGTTCCTTCCATACACCCTAACCACCCGTGGCCATTGCATCTGTAGTGACAGGCAGTTCCTCTCAAAATATACCGAGGCTCTCACTGATACCTTTACAGATTACAATTACCCTCCCAACCATGTACAAAAACAAATCTCCCATGCCTAATCTTTCCAGTCACCCGACACCTCTTAAAGTCCCATTGTCTTGCCACAGAGGAGCATTCCCCTTGTGACTCAGTACCATCCAGGACTGGAGCAACTGAATTACATTCTCAGCCAGGGTTTCAACTACCTTTTGCCGTGCCCTGAAGTAGAAGTGTCCTACCTTCCATCTTCCCATCCTTCCCATAGTGGTAATCCACCAACCAATGAACCTACACAATATCCAGGTCTATCCCTACACAACCTCTGCTCCCAACCCCTGGCCTCATGGCTCATATCCTTGTAATAGACCTAGATGCAAGACCTGTCACATACATCCTCCCATCTCCATCACTCCAGTCTGGTCACAAACATAACCTAGCCCATCAAAGGCAGCACTACCTGTGAGGCCAGTCATGTGACCTACAAGCTAAGCTGCAGTCACCTTGCTGCATTCTATGTGGGCACGACAACCAACAGGCAGTCTGTCCGCATGAGTGGCCATTGACAAAGTGTGGCCAAGAAGCAACTGGACCCCCATTGCTGAGCACACTGTCCAACTAGACTGAGTTTGTGTGTGTGTGTGTGGGGGGGGGGGGGGGGGGGGGGGGCGCGTGCGCGCGTGTTGTTTACCTTTGACAAAGGCCATGTTGGTAGAAAGCTAACTGGCCAACAGGATTTTTGTGTGTCTTTCTGCGACTCAGAATTTCTGCTGTATGGTGAGTGGCAACTCATTATATTGTTACATTCCATCCTGGATTTTCCTTTATTTAAACCATGATAAAATATCAGTCATATCATGAATCCTCTATTCAAGTAAGTGTTATTAATAATAGTGGCATTACTGCTAAAAATTAAAATTATTCACATTGAAAAGGTGTCTGGCATCCAGAAGGAATAGTGACATAATGTGACTATATTATTCTGCAGCTGGCAAGTTGACGATCTTTGACTGCATTTCCAGTTTCCTGTTTACCCAAGCAGTATCCCTGTATGATGGACATTTTGGTGGCACCACTGTTCCCTCAGGATGCTGAATATCTGTTTCAACATAAATAATTTTGTTTCTCAACATATAATGCCATTATTACAAACAACACATACTTTGTTTAGTATATTCGTGATCAAGTCGACAGTGTACAAACATTGGATAGAAAAACAGAAACCTAGATGTGTCATTCTGCCTTTAAGGTTTTATTCTTTGTTTGATTACTTATCTTACATTCAAAATTGTATGCCATTTTTAGGGTTCTGTATCTCTCAGTAATAATGGAGCCCTTGTAGGAATCACTTAACTTGTCTGTCTGTCAGTCTCTCTGTCCAGTTGTTAAGCCCATTTCTCTCAGTAATGCGGAGAGGTATCAAGTTGAAATTTATGCCAAATACTAAGGTTTATGCCCCATGTTGGTGTAAATTATTTAAGCTTCTAAGTCAGTGCAGTCAAAAGATAAGGCCATATATGTTACATATTTCGATACTTGCAAACTCATTCATCAGAACCTACAGATGAACTGTCAAGCCTGGCAGTCTAGCGGTACAACATGTGTCAAGAAACTGAGAGGTCAAAGGATTGAATCATGGTTGGATTATGAATTTTTTAGTCTTTGCTTTAACCTAGCCTTCACCTCTCAATGATTGAGGAGTCAGCAGAAACAACATGTTGTTTGGATTCTACATTAAGCTTTAGATTCCCATTCTCCAGTCAGACGACTGGGGTAACTTAGGGATACGCAAGTTGTAGAAGTGGAGTCTAATAAAAAGACTTGCACCAAGCCATTTGAGCCACATGAAGTTGTTATTATTGACACACCTACTTGCTGTTAGTGAGCTTGACAACTGCACACAATCAGTAAAGGTTTGCTTATATTTTAAGGTTGTACATTATACCATACTTTTGCTATCATACAGAAAAAGACATTTTGTAAATGTTTCTTAAAAAATATTTTAATTATTTTCTACTGTCATGTTTTGATCATAAAATGGCCTGATACGGGTACATCTACTTCTGCAACTACATCTATATCCATACTCTGGAACTGCTGTGAAGTCCCTGGCAGAGGAAATGTCCCATTGTACCAGTTATTGGGGCTTTCTTTCATTCCACTTGTGCATGGAGCATGGGAAGAGTGATTGCTTCAATGCCTCTTCGTGTGCTGTGATTAGTCTAATCTTGTCTTCGCAATCTCTATTCTGAGTTGGTTTTCATTGGATAGTTCGTGTCTGTGTTCAAGTGTCTGCCAGTTCTTTCACTATCTTTGTGACACTCTCCCATGGATTGATCAAACCTGTGCTGTGACCATTTCTGCTGCCATTCTTTGTATCCATTCAGTATCTTCTATTGTTCTCTTTGGTACAGGTTCCACATATTTGAGCAATATTCTAGGACAGATTGCACAAGTGTTTTGCATACAGTCTCCATTGCAGAATGAATGCATTTCCCTAGTATTCTACCAACGAATTACAGTCTTCCACTTGCTTAACTATGAATGAGACTATGTGATCATTCAGTTCCGTATGAATAATTACCCAGCTTCTTTCAGACAGTACTCCATTATAGTTAACTGTGTTATGTGTAAAAATTCTGAGGTAGCTACTACTATCGTCTACAAGGTCATTAATATATAATGTGAATAGCACAGGTCCCTGAGGCATGCCGGAATTTACTTCTGTTTCTGTGAAAGACTCGTCATCCACAAAAACTTAATGTGTGTCTCTAGCAAAAAATTCCTCAATCCAGTCACAAATTTCACTTGATACCCCCATACGATCATACTGTTGATAATAACTCACCTTTTGCCCCACTCCCAAATTCATTCATGCAGGACTTATAAAAAGGCCCTTTTTCCTTCTCCTGGTCCCTACAGTGGAAACACTTTTTCACCACCAAACCTGCTAATCAGACTTAACCAAAGACCATTGAACCCTGCCTGACTCAGTTCACTCCTCCATCCAAATGTGATCCACGCCCCATAGCTCCCAAATGAACCTCAGTTAACTTTCCAGAAGTTCTTAACTTCGAACCTTGCCTCACCATCATTCTACAAATCCCTCATCTAGCATACTAACCTTACAGCTGCAGAAAGAACTGGAATCAACCACCTAAAAACTGATCCCGACCTTACAATTCTACCTGCTGACAATGGCTCAACTGCTGCTGTTTTGAACCGCAAGGATTACCTGGCAGAAGGACTACCAGCTGTCAGGTACCTACACCTAGAAACCTTGCCACAGTGACCCCATTCTAGAAATCTAGCGGGATCTCCAGTCACTACTCAATTCCTTAGGTCCATCCCAGAACCTCTCTGTGAAGTCCATCTCTTTCCTCACACCTACCACTCCCCACACCCCTACCTTCTACGTGCTTCCTAAAGTCCATAAACCCAACCAGCCAGGACGTCCCGTTGTGTCCGGTTACTATGCCTCCACTGAGAGAATCTCTGCACTCATCAACCAACGCCTTCAGCCTTTTACCTGCAATCTACCCTCCTCTATAAAAGATACCAAGCATTTCCTCCACCAACTCTCCACAGTTCTTGTTCCTTTACACCATAGTGCCCTGCTCATCACTATTGATGCACCTTCCTTTAGACTAACATCCCTAATGTCCAAGATCTTACTGCTATTGAACACTACCTAGCCGTGCACTTTCCAGATACCAAACCTACAATCTCCTTCCTAGCTGACATGATCAACTGTATCCTCACCCACAATTACTTCTCCTTTGAAGGCAGTACTTACAAACAAATCTGGGGTACAGCTATGGCACCCACATGGCACCATCTTATGCCAGGCTGTTCATGGGCCATCTAGAGGAATCCATCCTAAACAACCACAATCCCAAATCCCTCACCTGGTTCAGATTCATTGATGACATCTTTGATCACTGGATCAAAGGTGACCCTATCCACATCCCTCCGGGAACCTCAACACCCCCCCCCCCCCCCCCCCACACACACACCTCACCCATTCGCTTCACTTGGTGCTACAAAACCCAATAAGCCACCTTCCTTGATGTTGACCTCTTCTTACATCAATAGCTTCATCCATATGAAACCTACAAACCACTCCACACCAAGAAGTCCCTTCCTTACAGCCTAACAACCTGGCCATTTCATCTGCAGTAATGATCGGTCCCTTTTGAAATAAACTGAGTGCCTCACAGGTCTTCACAATTACCCTCCCAACCTTGTACATAAATAGATCTTCTCCATCTTATCTCTCCAGTAAATCACCCCCTCCCAAAGTCCCACTGTCCGGTCACAGAGGAGCATTCCCCTCATGACTCAGTACCACCCAAGACTGGAGCAACTGAATCACATTCTCTGCTAGGGTTTCGATTACAACACTACTGGTTCTTTATCTAATTTACTGGGCATGTAAATCTTTCTGGTTGTTTTAATTGTCATTTCTACTTTGGCAATCATTTTTTGGTAACCATTTTTGATGTGGACATCCCAAAGAGATCAGATCTATTTCTTGTCATCATACCCAATATATTCCCATCATGAGTGGGGTTCTAAATCCTCTGTTCTTGGTAGACTTCAGAGAAGGCATTTAGTAATGTTTCATAGGATGTCTTGTAACAACCACCACTAACAAAACTGTAATTACCTAAATTGACTAGTGGATGATTAAGGTCACCTCTGATGATTGCAGCATGACTGGGGAACAAGCTTAATAGTGAGCTGATTTTTAGTATAAAGTTTTCAGTTACTTCAGGAAGTGAGTCTGGTGGTCGATAGAAGGATCCAATAATAATTTTGTGCCCACCCCAGATACTGAGACTTGCCAGAACTCTCACATGCAGCCTCCATTTCTATTTTGATGGATCTGAGTTTCTTTTCTATTGTGACACATACACTACCTCTAATTCCCATTAGCTTATCTTATTGATATATGCTTAAATTTTCACCAAGAATATCACTTGCTAAAGAAAGAAAACTGGCATTCTACGGATCGGAGCGTGGAATGTCAGGTCCCTTAATCGGGCAGGTAGGTTAGAAAATTTGAAAAGGGAAATGGATAGGTTAAAGTTAGATATAGTGGGAATTAGTGAAGTTCGGTGCCGGCCGAAGTGGCCGTGCGGTTAAAGGCGCTGCAGTCTGGAACCGCAAGACCGCTACGGTCGCAGGTTCGAATCCTGCCTCGGGCATGGCTGTTTGTGATGTCCTTAGGTTAGTTAGGTTTAACTAGTTCTAAGTTCTAGGGGACTAATGACCTCAGCAGTTGAGTCCCATAGTGCTCAGAGCCATTTGAACCATTTTTTTTTTTGAAGTTCGGAGGCAGGAGGAACAAGACTTCTGGTCAGGTGACTACAGGGTTATAAACACAAAGTCAAATAGGGGTAATGCAGGAGTAGGTTTAATAATGAATAGGAAAATGGGAACGCGGGTAAGCTACTACAAACAGCTTAGTGAACGCATTATTGTGGCCAAGATAGATACGAAGCCCACACCTACTACAGTAGTACAAGTTTATATGCGAACTAGCTCTGCAGATGACGAAGAAATTGAAGAAATGTACGATGAAATAAAAGAAATTATTCAGATAGTGAAGGGATTATTCAGATAGTGAAGGGAGACAAAAATTTAATAGTCATGGGTGACTGGAATTCGAGTGTAGGAAAAGGGAGAGAAGGAAACGTAGTAGGTGAATATGGATTGGTGCTAAGAAATGAAAGAGGAAGCCGCCTGGTAGAATTTTGCACAGAGCACAACTTAATCGTAGCTAACACTTGGTTTAAGAATCATGATAGAAGGTTGCATACATGGAAGAACCCTGGAGGTACTAAAAGGTATCAGATAGATTATATAATGGTAAGACAGAGATTTATGAACCAGGTTTTAAATTGTAAGACATTTCCAGAGGCAGATGTGGACTCTGACCACTATCTACTGGTTATGACCTGTAGATTAAAACTGAAGAAACTACAAAAAGGTGGGAATTTAAGGAGATGGGACCTGGATAAACTGAAAGAACCAGAGGTTGTACAGAGTTTCAGGGAGAGCATAAGGGAACAATTGACAGGAATGGGGGAAAGAAATACAGTAGAAGAAGAATGGGTAGCTTTGAGGGATGAAGTAGTGAAGGCAGCAGAGGATCAAGTAGGTAAAAAGACGAGGGCTAGTAGAAATCCTTGGGTAACAGAAGAAATATTGAATTTAATTGATGAAAGGAGAAAATATAAAAATGCAGTAAATGAAGCAGGCAAAAAGGAATACAAACGTCTCAAAAATGAGATCAACAGGAAGTGCAAAATGGCTAAGCAGGGATGGCTAGAGGACAAATGTAAGGATGTAGAGGCTTATCTCACTAGGGGTAAGATAGATACTGCCTACAGGAAAATTAAAGAGACCTTTGGAGATACGAGAACCACTTGTATGAACATCAAGAGCTCAGATGGAAACCCAGTTCTAAGTAAAGAAGGGAAAGCAGAAAGGTGGAAGGAGTATATAGAGGGGCTATACAAGGGCGATGTACTTGAGGACAATATTATGGAAATGGAAGAGGATGTAGATGAAGATGAAATGGGAGATACGATACTGCGTGAAGAGTTTGACAGAGCACTGAAAGACCTGAGTCGAAACAAGGCCCCCAGAGTAGACAACATTCCATTTGAACTACTGACGGCCTTGGGAGAGCCAGTCCTGACAAAACTCTACCATCTGGTGAGCAAGATGTATGAAACAGGCGAAATACCCTCAGACTTCAAGAAGAATATAATAATTCCAATCCCAAAGAAAGCAGGTGTTGACAGATGTGAGAATTACCGAACAATCAGTTTAATAAGCCACAGCTGCAAAATACTAACACGAATTCTTTACAGACGAATGGAAAAACTAGTAGAAGCCGACCTCGGGGAAGATCAGTTTGGATTCCGTAGAAATACTGGAACACGTGAGGCAATACTGACCTTACGACTTATCTTAGAAGAAAGATTAAGGAAAGGCAAACCTACATTTCTAGCATTTGTAGACTTCGAGAAAGCTTTTGACAATGTTGACTGGAATACTCTCTTTCAAATTCTAAAGGTGGCAGGGGTAAAATACAGGGAGCGAAAGGCTATTTACAATTTGTAAAGAAACCAGATGGCAGTTATAAGAGTCGAAGGACATGAAAGGGAAGCAGTGGTTGGGAAGGGAGTAAGACAGGGTTGTAGCCTCTCCCCGATGTTATTCAATCTGTATATTGAGCAAGCAGTAAAGGAAACAAAAGAAAAATTCAGAGTAGGTATTAAAATCCATGGAGAAGAAATAAAAACTTTGAGGTTCGCCGATGACATTGTAATTCTGTCAGAGACAGCAAAGGACTTGGAAGAGCAGTTGAACGGAATGGACAGTGTCTTGAAAGGAGGGTATAAGATGAACATCAACAAAAGAAAAACGAGGATAATGGAATGTAGGCGAATTAAGTCGGGTGATGTTGAGGGTATTAGATTAGGAAATGAGACACTTGGAGTAGTAAAGGAGTTTTGCTATTTGGGGAGCAAAATAACTGATGATGGTCGAAGTGGAGAGGATATAAAATGTAGACTGGCAATGGCAAGGAAAGTGTTTCTGAAAAAGAGAAATTTGTTAACATCGAGTATAGATTTAAGTGTCAGGAAGTCTTTTCTGAAAGTATTTGTATGGAGTGTAGCCATGTATGGAAGTGAAACATGGACGATAAATAGTTTGGACAAGAAGAGAATAGAAGCTTTCAAAATGTGGTGCTACAGAAGAATGCTGAAGATTAGATGGGTAGATCACATAACTAATGAGGAGGTACTGAATAGGATTGGGGAGAAGAGGAATTTGTGGCACAACTTGACCAGAAGAAGGGATCGGTTGGTAGGACATGTTCTGAGGCATCAAGGGATCACAAATTTAGCATTGGAGGGCAGCGTGTAGGGTAAAAATCGTAGGGGGAGACCAAGAGATGCATACACTAAGCAGATTCAGAAGGATGTAGGTTGCAGTAGGTACTGGGAGATGAAGAAGCTTGCACAGGATAGAGTAGCATGGAGAGCTGCATCAAACCAGTCTCAGGACTGAAGACCACAACAACAACATTGAAACCATTAGTCAGTAGACAAAATAAAAAATGCGGCTAGTGACTAAAACAAATATTTTTTATGATTGTGTTGATTACTTCTATCTGAATATGTCGGTTTATGTAACTACCATAGTGTTGCTGTACCTTTATAGGAAGCACATGCTAAACTCTCCACACCATCCCTCAAAGGGACTATGCAAATAAATCCTTGATATGGGCATGACGAACCCACCAATACTTTGCTGGGGTTCTCCGACATTACCAATCCTCAAGTACTCTAAATTCTGGACATCCGTAAGTGGCCATAGTTGTGTGTAACAGTGGTACATTGTGAGTGTTAGAGAGTGAGGATCTTGGCTCAACTAGACAGATCATTATGTTGGCACACTATTCCATAGTAAAAACCTCAACCTCAAAGTGAATTGCAAATTGATGAGGTGGATGCCTATTGAACTGAAACAGACATTAGCGTACAAGCTCTGAGGCACCTGCCTCACAGATAAGGCATCTGCTGCATGTCAGATGTATGAGGTTCACTCGTGAGGCAAAGTAGAATGCACAAATTCCCCCAAAAGCATTCCCAGTGGTTCTAATGGACCACTGATAAGCTTCAGTGCCCAGGTGCTCACATAACTCATTTTTTTGATCACCTTTAATCAAATTTAGATGAGAAATTTTGTAACAGATCATATATAATGTGAGAAAACGTTTTTCTTGTAATTAAGAGACCCAAGAAATATTTGAAATGCGGTCCCTTTGTATGTCACAAAGATTATCGAGTACATTGCTAAACATATTTTGAGATACTTCTAGGGGAACATTACTTTTTGTCAGGCAGCAACTGTTCTAAGCATAATCTTTGGAAATATCTCTGGCTAATGAAATTCATAATAAGGTTTGATATCATGCAATTACCTTACACACATGGAAACATAAAAACTGAAAAAGGGACAGTGAAGTGAAGGGGTCGGTGAAGTGAAAAATTATGAAAAATAGTGGATAAATACTGGTGTTTCTCGCAGCTTATTGTCATTGCATTCATTTCAATTAACCTGTTGAAGTTTATTGAGGGTGGATTTTTTGCACTTGATGTTGCTTCAAATGTCAGGAGTATGGCCATACCATATTAAGGTGCAAGGGATAAGCAATGCCTGGAAAATGAGAGTTAGCAGTGCATGATCAGGAGTGGAATGTTCTGGTACACAAGTATATGTAAGTTGCTCAAAGAATCATCTGGAAAGATAAAAGATTTGTTATGGTCTTTAATCCAGGGATTTTATTGATTTTGCTTTCCATGATAGTCTATCCTTTGCATGGCTATTCATCTCTGTATAATGCCTTGTAGCCTACATCCATGCCATGTGACCCCAGAATTCTCACCATTACTAAATTAATTTTTACTTGATGCCTCAGAATGTATTCCATCAATCGACATCTACATCTACATACATACTCCGCAATCCACCATACGGTGTGTAGCGGAGGGTACCTCGTACCACAACTAGCATCTTCTCTCCCTGTTCCATTCTCAAACAGAACAAGGGAATAATGACTGCCTATATGCCTCTGTACGAGCCCTATCTCTCTTATCTTATCTTTGTGGTATTTCCGCGAAGTGTAAGTTGGCGGCAGTAAAATTTTACTGCAGTCAGCCTCAAATGCTGATTCTCTAAATTTCCTCAGTAGCGATTCACGAAAAGAACGCCTCCTTTCCTCTAGAGACTCCCACCCGAGTTCCTGAAGCATTTCCGTAACACTCGCGTGATGATCAAACCTACCAGTAACAAATCTAGCAGCCTGCCTCTGAATTGCTTCTATGTCCTCCTTCAATCCGACCTGATAGGGATCCCAAACACTCAAGCAGTACTCAAGAATAGGTTGTATTAGTGTTTTATAAGCAGTCTCCTTTACAGATGAGCCACATCTTCCCAAAATTCTACCAATGAACCGAAGATGACTATCTGCCTTCCCCACAACTGTCATTACATGCTTGCCCCACTTCATATCGCTCTGCAGTGTTATGCCCAAATATTTAATCGACGTGACTGTGTGAAGTGCTACACTACTAATGGAGTATTCAAACATTACGGGATTCTTTTTCCTATTCATCTGCATTAATTGACATTTATCTATATTATAGTTAGCTGCCATTCTTTACACCAATCACAAATCCTCTCCAAGTCCTCTTGTATCCTCCTACAGTCACTCAATGACGACACCTTCCTGTACATCACAGCATCATCAGCAAACAGCTGCACATTGCTATCCACCCTATCCAAAAGATCATTTATGAAGATAGAAAACAACAGCGGACCTACCACACTTCCCTGGGCCACTCCAGATGATACCCTCACCTCCGATGAACACTCACCATTGAGGACAACGTACTGGGTTCTATTACTTAAGAAATCTTCCAGCCATTCACATATTTGGGAACCAATCCCATATGCTCGTACCTTAGTTAGGAGTATGCAGTGGGGCACCGAGTCAGACGCTTTCCGGAAGTCAAGGAATATGACATCCATGGCTCGCAAGATATCATGTGAAAAAAGGGCGAGTTGCATTTCGCAGGAGCGATGCTTTTTAAAGCCATGCTGATGCATGGACAGCAACTTCTCTGTCTCAAGGAAATTCATTATATTCTAACTGAGAATATGTTTGAGAATCCTGCAACAAACCAATGTTAAGGATATTGGTCTGTAATTTTGAGGATCTATCCCATCTATTTGTCAACTTGTGATACGCAGCTCTTTTCTTCTCGATTCACCACCATTCTCACCATTAATAAATTAATTACTCTTTGATGTTTCAGGATGTGTTTCACCCACCTACCCCATCTGCTCATATTTGTCGACATGTGGTAACTTTTGGTATAAAGCTCCTTCCTCCAGAATCCAGTTCAGCACCTCTTCATTAGATCAGTGAAACTACCTGCTAATCTTCAACATTCTTCTGTAGCACCATATTTCAGAACCTTGAACCACCTTCACAATTCTCTATTATTCCAATCTCGTATAGCACACGGAAAGAATGAACACCTATATCTTTCCATACGAGCTCTTATTTCCCTTATTTTATCATGGTGATCGTTCCTCCCTATGTAGGTCGGTGTCAACAAAATATTTTCGCATTTGGAGGAGAAAGTTGGTGATTGGAATTTCATGAGAAGATTCCGTCGTAACGAAAAACGCCTTTCTTTTAACGATTTCCAGCCCAAATCCCGTATCATTTCTGTGACACTCTCTCCCATATTTCGCAATAATACAAAACGTGCTGCCTTTCTTTGAACTTTTTTGATATACTCCGTCAGTCCTATCTGGTAAGCGTCCCACACCGCGCAGCAGTATTCTAGAAGAGGACGGACAAGTGTAGTGTAGGCAGTCTCCTTAGTAGGTCTGCTACGTTTTCCAAGTGTCCTGCAAATAAAACGCAGTCTGTGGTTAGCCTTCTCCATAACATTTTCTGTGTGTTCCTTCCAATTCAAGTTGTTCGTAATTGTAATACCTAGGTATTTAGTCGAACTTACGGCTTTTAGATTAGACTGATTTATCGTGTAACTGAAGTTTAATGAGTTCCTTTTAGCACTCATGTGGATGACCTCACACTTTTCGTTATTCGGGGTCAACTGCCACTTTTCGCACCATTCAGATATTTTTTTCTAAATCATTTTGCAGTTTGTTTTGATCTTCTGATGACTTTATTAGTCAATAAACGACAGCATCATCTGCAAACAACCAAAGATGGCTGCTCAGATTGTCTCCCAAATCGTTTATATAGATAAGGAACAGCAAAGGGCCTATAACACTACCATGGGGAACACCAGAAATCACTTCTGTTTCACACGATGACTTTCCATCAGTTACTACGAACTGTGACCTCTCTGACAGGAAATCACAAATCCAGTCACATAACTGAGACGATATTCCATAAGTGCGCAATTTCAATACGAGCCGCTTGTGTGGTACAGTGTCAAAAGTCTTCCGGAAATCCAGAAATATGGAATCGATCTGAAATCCCTTATCAATAGCACTCAACACTTCATGTGAATAAAGAGCTAGTTGTGTTCCATGCAGCTTTTCGTGGATGATGCTGTAGTATACAGAGAAGTTGCAGCATTAGAAAATTGCAGCGAAATGCAGGAAGATCTGCAGCAGATACGCACTTGATGCAGGGAGTGGCAACTGACCGTTAACATAAACAAATGTTATGTATTGCGAATACATAGAAAGAAGGATCCTTCATTGTATGATTATATGATAGCGGAACAAACACTGGTAGCAGTTATTTTTGTAAAATATCTGGGAGTATGCGTACAGAATGATTTGAAGTGGAATGATCATATAAAATTAATTGTTGGTAAGGCGGGTGCCAGGTTGAGATTCGTTGGGAGAGTCCTTAGAATATATAGTCCATCAACAAAGGAATTGGCTTACAAAACACTCGTTTGACCTATACTTGAGTATTGCTCATCGGTGTGGGATCTGTACCAGGTTGGGTTGGCGGAGGAGATGCAGAAGATCCTAAGAAGATCGGCGCGTTTTGTCACAAGATTATTTGGTAAGTGTGATAGCGTTACGGAGATGTTTAGCAAACTCAAGTGGCAGACTCTGCAAGAGAAGCGCTCTGCATCGCGGTGTAGCTTGCTGTCCAGGTTTCGAGAAGCTTGCTGTCCAGGTTTCGGGAGGGTGCGTTTCTGGACGAGGTATCGAATATATTGCATCCCCCTACTTATACCTCCCAAGGAGATCACGAATGTAAAATTAGAGAGATTCGAGTGCACATGGAGGCTTTCCAGCAGTCGTTCTTCCCGTGAACCATGCGCGACTGAACAGAAAAGGGAGGTAATGACAGTGGCATGTAAAGTGCCCTCCGTCACACACTGTTGGGTGGCTTGCTGAGTATAAATGTAGATGTAGAACGATGTTTTCTAAACCCATGTTGACTGTGTGTCAATAGACAGTTTTCTTCGAGGTAATTCATAATGTTCGAACACAATATATGTTCCAAAATCCTGCTGCATATTGACATTAACGATATGGGCCTGTAATTTAGTGGATTACTCACACTACCTTTCTTGAATATTGGCGTGACCTGTGCAACTTTCCAGTCTTTGGGTATGGATCTTTCGTCGAGCGAATGGTTGTATATGATCATTAAGGATGGAGCTAATGCATCAAATTACTCTGAAAGGAACTTAATTGGTATACAGTCTGGACCAGAAGACTCGCTTTTATTAAGTGATTTAAATTGCTTCACTACTGCGAGGATATTTACTTTTACATTACTCATGTTGGCAGCTGTTCTTGAATCAAATTCTGGAATATTTACTTCGTCTTGTTTTGTGAAGGCATTTCGGAAGACTGTGTTTAGTAACTCTGCTTTGGCAGCACTGCCTTCGATAGTATCTCGACTGCTATCACGCAGAGAAGGCATTGATTGTTTCTACCTCCTGCGGGTCCGGGGTAAGAATAGGCCCAAGGTATTCCTGCCTGTCGTAAGAGGCGACTAAAAGGAATCCCTCCCCCTCAAGGGGGTAGTTTGCACCTGCGTCCGGAGATGGAGGGTTAAACAACTTACATTTGTGGTCATTTTGTTTTTTCGCTTATTCTGGTTTCTTCCTTCCTTTGTTTGTTTCCTTTCTTTGTCCTTCTCCCTCTCTCACTGTCTTCCTTACTTTTTACCGTGTCTTCTTCTCCTTGCCTTCTTGTCCATCCTATGGTCTCCGCCTCGGTGTTTGAGACAGTCTGTCCTTTCTCTCCCTCTCTCCCTTTTTTCCTATTCTTCTTTCCTCCCTGTGTGTTCCTGAAGGCCGACCCACGCGTTCTCATGCGTAGCCGGTGACGGGGTAAAGTGTAATTCCCCGCCTTGGGTAGACAAGTAGGGCCCGTGCACCCAGGCCCGGGGAGGGGTGATTGCCCGAGCTGACACCTTCCGACCATGCCGATTGGTCCCTCCGTCCGTTTCTCGGGAGGTGTGGCCTGAGGTGTAAACATTCACCTAAGGCGGGAGCGCCCTCTGAGAGGGTCCCCACAAGGAAGGAGCACGCCATCGGAGAGACTGGAAATCATGGGGGAGTCATCCGCAATGGATTTCTCTTCTTCTTCTCTCTCGACTTCTGCCCAAAAACAGAAACTTGACCAGCCACCAGTGACAAAAGTACTACCGCCTGCCCCAAAGTTCCTTGCAGTTTCTAGATCTGAGGACGGAAAGGATTTTTCATCTGTCAACCCTTTCGTTATTCAGAAGGGTGTAGATGCCATAGCCAGACCTGTCAAGTCTTGTACCAGGATGCGTAACGGTACCTTGTTGTTGGAAACTGAGAGCGCCTTTCAGGTGCAAAAACTCCTTCGGGACACACTCCTGTACACGTTCCCTGTCCGGGTGGAGGCTCACCGCACTTTGAATTCGTCGCATGGTGTGGTATCTACTAGATCACTCGACGGATTGACTGACGAGGAGATTCAGTCTTTCCTCGCTAAGTAGGGCGTGACGACTGTCCATAGGGTCATGAAAAAGGTCAACAATGACCTTGCACTGACACGGACACTTTTCTTGACCTTTGATAGTGTTCAGCTGCCGTCGCGCATCAAAGCGGGCTATGAGGTTATTTCTGTTCGCCCCTATGTCCCGACACCTACACGCTGCTACCAGTGTCAGCGTTTTAACCACACCCACCAGTCTTGTTCTAATGCGGCTAAATATGTCACTTGTGGCAGGGATGCTCATGAGGGTGACTGTCCACCTCTGTCTCCTCGCTGCGTGAACTGGCAGGGTGACCATGCAGCGTCCTCTCGCGACTGTACCATCTTCAAGGATGAATGCTGTATACAGGAAATTCGGGTCAAAGAGAAAGTGTCCACCTCGGCTGCTCGCAAGCTTTTTGCTAGTAGGAAGCCCACGCTGATCCCACCAGGGAAATACAGTACCATCCTCGCCTCTCCTCAGCCTACCAGGGAGGTATTGACGCAGACATGCGGTCTGATCAGCCCACGCTGCTCCCACCAGGGAAATACAGTACCATCCTCGCCTCTCCTCAGCCTACCAGGGAGGTATCGACGCAGACATGCGGTCTGATCTTTAGCGCTACGGTCGTCCTTTCGGCCAGTGCTAAGATCGCCCGGTCAACGTCTCCTCCCGTCACCTCTAAGACATAAGCACCTTCATCAGCTTCTGCCAAGACTAAGATCCAGAAGTCAGATGCACGGGCCTTCAAGAAGGAACCGTCCCGTGAAGACTTCTTACGTACCCCGAACTCCCAGCCATTGACCAGTACTTCGACTAAACGACGTTCCAAGAAGGCTCATAGGAAGAAAAGTTCTCCTTCTCCGCCACGGCGCGCGTTTCTTCTCCTGTGCCACCCAGCGGTTGCCGCCCCAGGCCATCATCCGTTTCACCTGGCCGCACCGCTGGTCGCCAAACATCTGGCCGTTAACCGGCGGAGGAAGCTCCCCCTCCCGACCATCTTAACATGGTGGCCGACGAACCTCTTGAAAAAATGGATGATGACTCTCTGCCTATTGCAGCAGCAGTGCTCGCTTGAAGCCAGGCCTTCGAGGTGACCCCTTCTTGCTTCTCCTTTTTCTTTTCCTTCTCACAATGGAAATTCTTCATTGGAATATTCGCAGCATTCACTCCAACCAAGAGGACTTAAAGTTGCTGCTACGCTTGCACTGTCCACTCGTAGTAGCACACCAGGAAACGAAGCTACGCCCATGCGATCGTATTGACTTAACTCTGTGCGATTTGACGTACCCTGTGGCAGGTATTCCGGCTCATGGAGGGGTTATGTTGCTGGTCCGGGATGATATCTACTACGATCCCATCACATTTCACACCGATCTGCAGGCAGTTGCCGCCCGAATTACTCTCCCCACTTTCACATTTTCCATTTGTACTGTTTACACTCCATCGTCGTCTGCCGTTACTAGGGTAGACATGATGCAAATTATTGCCCAGCTACCTGCACCATTTTTGTTGACTGGAGACTTCAATGCCCACCATCCCCTTAGGGGCTCTCCAGCATCCTGCCCCGAGAGGCTCCCTGTTAGCAGACATTTTCAACCACCTCACTTTTGTCTGCCCCAATACTGGCGCCCCTACTTTTCTTTTGGACACAAGTCACACCTATTCCCATTTAGACCTCTCTATATGTACTACCTAACTTGGATGTCGGTTTGAGTGGTACGCTCTTCCTGATACGTATTCGAGTGACCACTTCCCTTGTGTTATTCATCTCCTGCGTCATACCCCATTTACATGCTCAACTAGTTGGAACATCTCCAAAGCAGACTGGGGGCTCTTCTCTTCCAGGGCGACTCTCAGGATCAAAACTTCGCAAGCTGCGATAGTCAGGTCGCACACCTCACGGAAGCCATTCTCACTGCTGCTGAATATTCCATCCCTCATACTACTACTTTTCCACATCGCGTATCGGTCCCTGGTGGTCTGCAGCATGTAGAGACGCTATACGTGCTCATCGACGTGTTTTACGCACCTTTAAATGCCACCCTACAATGGCAAATTGTATTAATTATAAACGATTACATGCGCAGTGTCATCGTGTTATTAAAGAAAGCAAGAAAGCGAGCTGGGCTGCTTTCACAAGCTCCTTCAACAGTTTTACTCCTTCTTCTGTTGTCTGAAGTAGCCTGCGCCGGCTATCTGGCACTAAGGTCCACTTACCAGTTTCTGGCTTGACAGTCGCGAATGACATCCTTGTGACCCCTGAGGATGTCTCCAATGCCTTCAGCCGATTTTTCGCAGAGGTTTCGAGCTCCGCTCATTACCAACCTGCCTTCCTCCCCCGAAAATGGGAAGAGGAGGCAGGGCCACCTAACTTCCGCTCCTTTAATCATGAAAGTTATAATGCCTCATTCACCATGTGGGAACTCGAAAGTGCACTTGCCCGGTCACGGTCCTCTGCTCTGGGGCCTGATTCTATTCATATTCACATGCTGAAGAACCTTTCTCCTGCAGGTAAAGGTTTTCTTCTTCGTACTTATAATCACATCTGGATTGAGGGTCATGTTCCCACATGCTGGTGCGAATCTATTGTTGTCCCGATTCCTAAGCCGAGGAAGGAACAGCACTTGCCTTCCAGTTATCGACCCATTTCCCTTACCAGCTGTGTCTGTAAGGTGATGGAACAAATGGTTCACTCTCGTTTGGTTTGGCTGCTCGAATCTCAACGCCTACTTACCAATGTACAATGTGGATTTCATTGGCGCCGCTCTGCTGTTGACCATCTGGTTACCTTGTCGACCTTCATTATGAATAACTTCTTGCAGAAGCGTCAGACAGTGGCTGTATTCTTTGATTTGGAGAAGGCGTACAACACCTGTTGGAGGGCGGACATTCTCCGCACCATGCATACATGGGGTCTTCACGGTCGCCTCCCTCTTTTAATTCGTGCATTTTTAATGGGTCACAAGTTCAGGGTACGTGTGGGTTCTCTCCTGTCCGACGCCTTTCGCCAGGAGAATGGGGTGCCACAGGGCTCAGTTTTGAGCATCGCTCTCTTCGCCATAGCGATCAATCCAATAATGGATTGCCTCCCAGCTGATGTACCAGGCTCCCTTTTTGTGGACGATTTTACCATCTACTGCAGCGCGCCGTGTACAGGTTTCCTGGAGTGCTGTCTTCAGCGTTATCTTGACCGTCTTTACTCCTGGAGTGTCGCTGGCGCTACAAAGAGTTTCTGCCACCGTCCTTACATCTCAGTCTTGTTGCCGTCCTTACATCTCAGTCCTGTTGCTCTCCCATTCGTGGAGACAACAAAATTTTTAGGTCTTACATTTGACAGGAAATTTAGCTGTTCTCCACATGTGTCGTATTTGGCTGCCCGTTGTACCTGTTCCCTAAATGTCCTCCGTGTTGTCAGTGGTACGTCGTAGGAAGCGGATCGAACCATCCTACTTCACTTATATCGGTCGATCGTCCGCTCAAAGCTGGATTTTGGGAGCTTTGTATACTCTGCACGGCTGTCCATCTTACACCACCTCAACTGTATACAACATCGGGGATTATGTCTTGCGGTCGGAGCGTTCTATACTAGTCCCGTCAAGAGTCTTCATGCTGAAGCCGGTGAATTGCCACTAACCTACCGGCACGATATACTGCTTTGTCGGTATGCCTGTCGGCTGTTATCAATGCCCGACCGCCCATCTTATTGTTCCATTTTTGAAGGCTCTTTCGACCATCAATACAGGTTGTATGTATCTGTCCTGCTACCCCCTGGAGTTCGCTTTCATCGCCTCCTTCAGCAACCTGATTTTCCACTCCCTGCAACCTTTAGGGAGGGCGAGAGCCAAACGCCACCTTGGCTCCAGGCTCAGATTCGCGTTCACCTTGACCTCAGCTCACTCCCAAAGGAGGTTATCCCAGCGTCGGTATACCACTCGTGGTTTGTCGAACTTCGTTCGAAGTTCATTAATACGATCTTCATGTATACAGATGGCTCTACGACCAATGATGGTGTCGGGTGTTCTTTTATTGTCGGGGCACACAGTTTCAAATACCGGATCCATGGCCATTGTTCATTCTTCACAGCTGAGCTATTTACCCTCTATCAGGCTGTTCTTTACATCCACCACCACCGACATTCTGCTTATGCCATCTGCTCTGATTCCCTGAGCGCCATCTAGAGCCTCAGTGATCCGTATCCAGTTCCCCCTTTCGTGCACCGGATCCAACGCTCTCTTCAGCAGCTGGCGGACGATGGCTCTCCGGTTACCTTTATGTGGGTTCCTGGCCATGTCGGTATCACTGGGAATGAAGCTGCAGATGCCGCGGCCAAGTCTGCGGTGCTCCAGCCTCGGACAGCTTCTTGTTGTGTGCCTTTATCTGATTTTAGTTGTCAGCGCATTTTATCATTGTGGCATGCCGATTGGTGTGCACTTACTGAAAACAAGCTTTGGGCCTTGAAACCTCTCCCCACGGCTTGGACAACCTCTTCATGCCCATCTCGGCAGGGATTGGACACTGCCGGTTCAGCCACCGCCATCTGCTGACGGCTGCGCCAGCGCCGTTCTGCCCATGTGGGCAATTGCTGACGGTACGCCATATTTTAACGTCCTGTCCGAATTTTAATACACTGCACATTGATCTTGGCCTCCCATGTACTCTGGATGAAATTTTAGCGGATGACCCAGGAGCAGCTGCTCGCTTTCTTCATTTTATCCACTTGACAAACCTATCTAAGGACATTTGATTATGCTGTTTTCTTTTAATCCCTTGCCTGTTAATGTACCTTTTATAGTGTCCTTTTTAGTTGCTGTTTTAACATTGTGCCTCGCAGTGCATTCATAATTTAGTCTGGGCACTAATGACCACTGTAGTTGTGCAAGACAACGTTTCATTGTGGAAACTGTTATAGGCATCTCGCATTGAAGTCCGTGCTAAATTTCGGCTTCTGTAAAAGATCGCCAATCTTGGGGATTTTGCGTCTGTTTAAATTTGGCATGTTTATTTCGTTGTTTCTGCAACAGTGTTCTAACCCATATTGTGTACCAAGGAAGATCAGCTCTGTCATTTGTTAATTTATTTGGTATAAATCTCTCAATTGCTGCCGATACTATTTCTTTGAATTTAAGTCACATCTGGTCTACACTTGTATTATTAATTTGGAATGAGTGGAGATTGTCTCTCAGGAAGGCATCAATTGAATTTTTATCTGCTTTTTTGAATAGGTATATTTTTCGATTATTTTTTGGGGATTTGGGGATTACAATAATCAATCTCGCTACAACAACCCTGTGTTCACTAATCCCTGAATCGGTTTTGATGCTCGTTATTAACTCAGGATGTCAGGTGTGTTTTCACAACCGTTTACTATTTGCGTGGGCTAATGAACTAACTGCTCGAAATAATTTTCGGAGAATGCATTTAGCACAATTTCGGATGATATTTTATGCGTACCTCCGGAATTAAACATGTATTTCCACCAACATATCGAGGGTAAATTAAAGTCACCACCAACTATTATCGTATGAGTCGGGTAAGTGTTTGAAATCAAACTCAAGTTTTCTTTGAACCTTTCAGCAACTGTATCATCTGAATTTGGAGGTCAGTAAAAGGATCCAATTATTATTTTATTCTGGTTACCAATAATGACCTCTGCCCCTACTAACTCACAGGAAGTATCTACTTGAATTTCGCGACAAGTTAAACTACTTCTGACAGCAACAAATATGCCACCACCAACTGTGTTTAGCCTATCCTTTCGGGACACCGTTAGGTTCTTCGCAAAAATTTCGGCTGAGCTTATGTCTGACTTTAGTCAGCTTTTAGTGCCTGTAACGATTTGAGCATCAGTGCTTTCTATTAATGCTTGGAGCTCTGGTACTTTCCCAACACAACTATGACAATTTACAACTGTTATACCAATGGTTCCTTTATCTACGTTCTTCCTGTGTTCAGCCTGCTCCCTTTGTGACTGAAGCCCTTCTTGTCTCAGAAAAGACTTCCTGACACTTAAATTTATTTTTGACGGTATGGTAACATGAACTACTTTTTGAGAAAAGCTTCTCTTGCTATTGCCCATCTACATTTTGTATCCTGTCTCATTCTACTGATACCAGTTATTTTGCTGCCCAAGTAGTAACACTCAGTCTGCTACTGCTCAGTCTGCCCAAGTAGTAACACTCAGTCAGTATAAACATCACATGCTGGAGATCAAATTTGACATTAAATCAGCAAGTGAACCATGTTCAGGACTCAGCTCTGTTGTATAACGCTAAACTTGGTCCATATAAGCAGGTTCCATTTTGATCTTAGGTAGCAGATAACAAGCTCGGCAACATGGCTGAAATCAGCCAGCGATACGATTATTGGGCTTTGACTGCAGATATTTGTCGTACATCGTAGATAAGCAGTATTTATTATCAAAGGTGTCATGCTGTAACCATGGGAGCAAGTAAACAGAAAAAGGAGTGATCGTCAAATTTTTCTCAGTACAAGAAAGATTTGCTGCTGGAAATTGTGTGGGGCCTATATAATAAAAAAAGGTCACTGTGGCCAACAAGGTAAAGGCAAGGAGAGAGGTTACTGTTGTTGATAATTCTGTCGTAAGACCAATACCTTACGGATAGATCTTCAGGCTTTTGCTGTATCTGCTTTAAACAGACCAGCAACCACTATTTGAGAAGTTCCTGTGGTGTAAAATCTTAAGGTTAATAGCAGCATGCACACTGCCATTGGCGGTTGGTGTCTTTTCATTGGTTTCATTAGATAATCTCTGAGTTTGCGTTCCAATTGCTCCACATTACTTTTCTCCAAACAAAACCCCAGCTTAAATGACTTGTTATTTAACTTCAAGGGTGGGTTCACACTTTCATGAAACATGGGGAGCTTGTTGGATCTTGTCATTGTTGTCCTCTGTGGACACATCTGAATGCTCAGATATTTGTAAAGTAAATGAAAGGAAACAATACAATTCACATTGCGTAGGGTTATTGCACACAGAATTTTGCCTAGCAGTGGTCCAGAATGCTCAGAAAATGGATAGTATGGTATGGTTTCAATGGTATGGAATGGCATGGTAATTTTTATGACCAACAATGTAGAGAAAGTAGTAATCAATGGAAAAAATTCAAGAACTGACTTGGTTTCAAACATTTGATCCTCTGCACTGCAGTCCAAAATGCAACCACTGAGCCACCAAAATAAAAGAAACAATGTATGTGGTTAGTGTATTTCAAAATACTTAATTATGTTCTCTTTATCAATGCATGTGGAATTGTCATACAAGAGAACGGTAGTTAAAAATTTAATATGGATTGCATAGTTACTGTTACTCGAGCCGAAAGAGAACGTAATAAGTGGTGTTGGATTGTTAGTGGCTACTGTCAAAATTCCCATACTTAACTGTTCACTGCAAATATTTTGAATTTTCCTTTCTTACTTTACTGCTATGTATCTATAAAATGTCTGTGAACTAATCACATAAATTACAAGTTGTCTCCCAAGAGCTGTTATGAGACTGATCTTTAAGTACAAACGATATCTGATAATTTCTTTAATCTAACCGACCAGATTGGAGGAAAAAAAGAAAAAGTATTTTGAGCATCAGCTGTGAGAAAATGGCGTAGTCACATATTTGCTTTCCAATTTGCGTTAATAACCAGTTTTTTGTTATTTCACTTGGTATCTGCTAAAAAACAAAGTAATGTATCATACTGCCTCTACACTATAAATTGACGATTAGAGATGAACCTGACTTTTCACCAGTTAAATATAATCTGACTTCATGGCAATATGATCTAGGATTAACATTTATGCAATGCAGATTTACAGGTTAAGTGTGATCTAAGATCATTTTCTGTCTTAACCTAAGGTTAAATGCTTTATACAGTCAGCCCATACTGTGTCATTTGCTAATCTAATTTCCTCAACATCAAGAGTTTGACTACCCTTGTTTTATTTTTGTTCATGGACATCTTGTAACCTCCATTCAAGACAATATCCATTCCATTCAGCTAATCTTCTAAAGCCTTTGCTGTCTCTGTCACAATGACATTACCGCCAGCAAATCTTAAAATTTGTATTTCCTTTCTCCAAACTAGAAATCTTTTTCCACATATCTCCTTAGCTTTCCTTAGTGTTTGCTCAGTGTACAGATTGAATAAAATCGGGAAGAAGCTGCAACACTGTCTCATTCATTGTTTTATTCATTGTTTTATCTTCCTTCATCTTTTGTTTCTCATAAAGGATTTAGTTTAATTTGAATCCCTCATACAGCTCTATTTGGTTTTGTAGTAAGTTTCTGATATTTTATTTAATCATGGTGGGCTCTTCATATCCCTTCAGGGCATAAGTGTATCAAGCACATAGCCTACAATAAATATGAATTTGTGCAAAGAGATTTCTGATGTTCTCCTCCTCCCCAGTGCTGAATGTTTGCTGCTGGCTTCTTGGGTAGTTGCTGATCCTTTTTTGTTATGACTGTTAAGCAGAAATGTCTGTCTACCTCTTCTAACTTTTCATATGACAGCAGTGATAGCAGTGATCAGTGATGCTGTAGTAGCCTTATGGTCACCGATTCCTATCTCTACCTTCACAGAACCCAAAAATGTCGGCCCCTTCATTGACAGTGACAATGACGACAACAACAACAACAACAACAACAGCAAGTGTATTTCTTAAGGCAAACTGTGCACCAGTTGGATGTATGGCTGTTGAGATTAAACGTTTGTTAGCAGATAACCCTAAGGCTACATCCCCTACCCATGATGTAACGATGTGTAGTCAATACAGGGTCATTAAACAATTTTTTTGTATGGATGGGTGGTTTTTTATATTAGAGGGTCTCAGGAAAGTACAGAAAGGGTTTGTTTCAAAGGGTGCAGAGGAAACACAGGTTGAGAATAGACCTAGCAACAAGCAGTACTGTGGCTGTAAATAGTCGTAGCTGTGTTGGGAAAGAACCAGAGTTCCATTGGTTAATAGAAAGCACTGAAGCTGGAGAGAAGTTCAGCTGACATTTTTACAAATGACTTAATGGTGTTCAGAAAGGATAGATTAAATACTGTTGGTGGTGACATGCTAGTCACTGTTAGAAGTAGTTTATCTTGTAGCGAAATTGAAGTAGGTGGTTCCTGTGTGTTACTATGGGTAGAGGTTATACTTGACAATCGGAATAAATTAATAAATGGTTCCTTTTACTGACCCCCCAACGTATATGATTCACTTACCAAACAGTTTGAAGAAAACTTGAGTCTCATTTCAAATAGGTATCTCACCCATACAAATACAGTTGGCAATGACTTCAATGTGCCCTTGGTATGTTGTCAAAAGTACATGTTTAAAGCCAGTGGTAAGTATACATCATCCGAAATTGTATTAAATGTTTTCTCTGAAAATTATTTTGAACAGTTAGTTCAGGAGCCTACTCAAAGTGTAAATGGTTACAAAAACAAACTTGACCTCTTAACAAAAAATGAGCCTAAGCAAATATGAAGCTCATGACTGGTACAAGTATCAACGACCACAAGCTGGTTGTGGCAAGACTGAGCTCCAGACGTGGCTTAAATTCAAAGAAATAGTATCAGCGGCAATTGTGAGATTCATACCGTATAAATTAATAAAAGATGATACTGATTTGTGGTACACAAAACAGATTTGTACACTGTTGAAGGAGCAATGAAAAAAAAAAAAAAAAAACTTGCCAAATTTTAAAGAATGCAAAACTCCAAGATGGATGATGTTTCACTGAATTTTGAAACTTGGGGCAGACTTCAATGCAGGATGCTTTTGATAGCTTCCACAACAAAGCTCTGTCTTGAAGTGTGGTAGAAAATCGAAGGAGATTCTGGTCATATGTAAAGTACTCCAGCAGCAAGACACAATCTATAACTTTAGTATGTGATACCAGTGCTAACAATATCATATCTCAAAAGCGGAGTTTCTAGACACAGTTTTCCAAAATCCCATCTCCAAAGAAGATGAAGTAAACATTCCAGAATTCAAATCAAAAACAGCTACCAATATGAATAACTTAGAAGTAGATACTTCGGTGGAGAGAAGCAGCTTCCGTCACATTGTAAAGCCAAGTCTTTTGGTACAAATTGTATGCCAGTTAGGTTCCTTTCAGACTATGCTTATAAAATAGCTCCATACTTAACAATCATATACAACAGCTTGCTAAATGAAAGACCCATATGTAAAGACTGGAAACCTGCCCAGGTTACACCAATAATCAAGAAAGGAAATCGTAGTAATGTGCTGAATTACAGGCCCATATCACTGATGTCAATTTGCAGTAGGATTTTGGGACACACAAGTGTTTGAACATCATGCATTACTCGAAGTAAATGGTCTATTGACATATAGTTGGACAGATTCATAAACTATCATTCTTGTGAAACACAATTAGCTCTTTATTCAGACGAAGTAATTAGTACTATTGACAGAGTATCTCAAATTAATTCCTTTTTTCTAGGTTTCCAGAAGCTTTAGACTCCATTCATTGCGTGCTTATGGAATTTTCTCAGTTGTGCGACTGGATTTGTGGTTTCCTGTCAGAAAGACGCGGTATGTAGTAATAGAGAGAGAGAGTCATTGAATAAAACGGAAGTGATATCGGATATCCCCCAAGAAGTGGTAGAGGCCCCGATCCTAATCTATATAAACAATTTAGGAGACCATTTGAGCAGCCATCTTAGATTGTTTGCAGGTACTGCTGCCATTCACCATCTAGTACAGTCATCAGAAGATTAAAACCAATTGCAAAATGACTGGGACACAATATCTGTTTGGTGTGAAAAGTGACAATTCGACAATTCACTCTAATAAGGAAAAGTGTGAGGCCATCCACACGAGTACCAAAAAGGAACCCATTAAACACTATCTTGTATGAGGGACAATTGCAGCCATAAATAGACACCTAGAATAATAGTCGCTTAGCTGCTCTTGTAAATAATTTATTTAATGACCAATTCCATAGCTTAGAAGTCACATAATCAGGTTAGATCAATTAAATTAGAAAAAGTATTTGCTGCAGTTGTGGTCTATTATAGTTACAATCAGTAGGGAGAAATATAGCAAATTACTTACATGGTAAATCATGACATTAAACTTGCAACATGGACGGGACCAAACATTCGTTGTCTCTGAATAAATGATGCAATTAGTGATTCTAATCTGATGGTTAATTGGTTATGTGTGGCCTGCTGTCATCCTTTCCGGATTCATGGTAAGTATTTTTAATTTCTGATGGGATGATCCAAACCATTATTGGTTTTATGTCACATTAGTTTGGGCGGATGTTTCTTGATAATTCTTAATGTTGTTAAGAAATTTCTTAGGCACTCTTGAGGAATCATGGACCCGTGCTGTCTGCTTACCTGAGGAATCGCTAATTTTGTCATTTATTCATACACAAGAAATGTTCAGTTCCATCCATGTTGCAAGTTTAATGTCATGATTTAACACATATGTAATTTCCTGTGTTTCTCAATATTAATTGGAATTATAGTAGAGCACAATTTTAGCAAATACATTTTTTAATTCAACTGATCCAACCTGGTGATGTGGCTTCTAAGCTATGAAACTGGTGGGTCATTAGATATATTATTTATAAGAGCAGCCAAGTGCTTATAATTCAAGAAATCAGTTATAGTTCAGTTAGATGATAAATCACACAAATCTAAATGCTGTCAATTCAACTAAATACCTAGTAGTTACAATTAAGAAAACTAAAATGGCAATGATCATATAGATAACATTGAGGGAAGGCAAACCAAAAACTGTGTTTTATTGGCAAAATTCTTGGAAGATGCAATAGATCTACTAAAGAGACTACCTATGTTATGATTGTCTGTCCTCTCCTAGAATATTGCTGTGCAGTAGGTGATCTTTATCAGATAGATTTAATGGACGACATTGAAAAAGTCCAAAGAAGTGCAGCTTGTTTTGTATTATTGCAAAATATGGGAGAGAGTGTCATGGATATGGTAACCAAGTTATTTTATTAATGCCAACCTACATAGAGATAAATTATCATCAAAATAAAATAAGAGAAAGCAGAGCTTGTACAGAGAAATTTAAGTGTTCATTTTTCCCACATGCTGTCGGAGAGTGGAGCGTTAGAGAAATAGTCTGAAGGTGGTTTGATGAGCCATCTGCCAGGCACTTAAGTGTGAATTGCAGAGAAGTCAAGTTCTGTACATGTAGATTCTGTACCAATAAACAATTAGAGACTATCATGGGAAGACATAAATTTAAAAAAGGTATGCAATGATATGAACAACTTAAATTGGAAGGAACACATACAAAATGCTGTGGGAAAGGCTAACCAAAGACTGCATTTTATTGGCAGGACACTTAGAAAATATAACAGACCTACTAAGGAGACTGCCTATACTATGCTCGTCCATCCTCTTTTAGAATACTGCTGCGCAGTGTGGAATCCTTACCAGATAGGACTGATGGAGTACATCGAAAAGTTCAAAGAAAGGCAGCATGTTTTGTATTATCACGAAATATGGGAGAGATTGTCACAGAAATGATACAGGATTTGGGCTGGACATCATTAAAAGAAAGGCGTTTTTCATTGAAGCGGAATCTTCTCACGAAATTCCAATCACCAACTTTCTTCTCGGAATGCCAAAATATTTTGTTGACACCAACCTACATAGGGAGGAACGATCACCAAGATAAAATAAGGGAAATCAGAGCTCGTACGGAAAGATACAGGTGTTCATTCTTTCCGCACACTATACGTGATTGGAATAATAGAGAATTGTGAAGGTGGTTCGATGAACCCTCTGCCAGGCACTTCAATGTGATTTGCAGAGTATCCCTGTAGATATCTTCTTCTGAGAAACTGCTACATTCTGCCTGGGACTACATTTTTGCAGTCCAAAAATCTGTGCAACATCCCATAGTAGCAGAAAAGCACAACAGTCTTGAAATTCTGTAAGGGCGTTGTGGTTGCAGAGATATAATGAATATGGACACAATAAAATCGCAAGAGAAGTGGAGAGTTGGAGAAGTCACATAGGTAAAGAATATAGAGAGAAAAAAATCAGCAGAAAACTACAAAATTGCTGCTTTCGTTTTAACATTCAGTTCATCACTACTTCCTGAATTCATCAGTGTTGGATTTGTTCATCTAAAGATAAGACACTTTATACTAAATCCAAAGTGACACCATAAATGGCACCTCAGTAGCATGCAAGGAGAAAACAACTTATAGAAAGTATAGGAAAGAAGCCCATAAAGCAAGAATATGCTGTTCATCCCCAGAAATGTGGTTAAGTTTGCCAAATGCATATCTTACATGGATTTGGAATTGTACTGTGTACACAAAACAGAAAAATATCAAGAAATAATAGTAAAAATTGCGAGCAGCATGTACTGAAACCAAAAAGGACCATTAGGTACTGCACAGCCTCTTGCTTTCGCCCATCAGCTTTAAGAAAAGCAGCCACAAAAGTTTGTATTCTCATGCAAACACAGTTATTAGACAGCTCCGGAAACAATAGTACCTACAAAAGCATTTTCAACAACAACCAGAACAATAAAATAAAACCCCTTCCTAACTAGAGCTGTGAGAATTAGGTAACACACAATCTGACTTACACTGCAAAATCACTCTTCTTTCTCAATCAAAATCCATCCAACAAAATCAGAAAATCTCTGTGAAAGAACAAGTCACAACCAAAGAAAGGCGCAATGAAACCATTACTAGTATTATCAGATTGTGTATGTGCTTCACAATGTGAAGACAATTGGTTTGGTGGTGTATTATGATAAAATAAAATACAGAATGATTAAAAAATAAAGGACACATTTCATGCAGACAAACTTTGAAAGATAGATACACCCAACATGAGCAACATGCATTGCCCAAGAAACGTTGAAACATTAGCCCATTTCACTCCACATAGGAATCAACAGGTCCCTGTTTATTAAATTGACATCTTCAACAATTAGATTTCTCAGATATTGAAGAGTTGCTGCCAAAGGTGGAAAAAAGGCTCTTGTCATTGAAGGCCTGAGGTCGGGTGACCTGGGAGTGCAAAATCAATGAACAATATCTTGTCCACTTCTTCCAATCTAACATTGTGGGATGGTTTTTTAGGAGAACGTCGCACATCAAAGGGAAAGTGAGGCTTGGTGCCGTCATGCGTAAAAATGAAATCATTGGAATGTCTGTGAAGTTGAGGTAACAAATAATTGTGCAGCCTGTCCAGGTATGTCATTCCTGTCACAGTTTCCTACACAAAAAAGAGAAGTCCATAAACTTGTGAATGGAAATGGTAAAAAACACATTCAGTTGTGGTGAGTCTCTTTGTTGTTCAATGTCAGTGCCAGGATTCTGTGACCCCCCCCCCCCCAATTTTTTGCATTATGGCAATTTATTTTATCTGACAGATGAAATGTTGATTTGTCCAAAAAGATGAGTCATTCGGAAAAAATGTCCTCTGCTGTATCGTGGAGAACTGAAGTGCAAAATTCGTTCCTTCTGTTATGGGCGCCAGGATGCGATTGCTGCAGTAACTGCAACTTGTAAGGCATCATATGCAGGCATCATTTCAGAACAGGCCACACCATTGTTTGAGGAAGTTAAAGTTCCTGGCCTAACCATGGTGGAATGCATGTTGCAGTTGAACAATGGATTGACTTTGCGTAAATTCTAACACACAAAATGATTTCTCTTTTATTATAGTCGGCATGTTGCTACATCAACAGTGTAGCTGTGTCAAACTTTGAACTTTCGTCTATCCAGAGACATGTACAATGTGTTTCTGTGTTTATATAGTTTGTCTGTAATAAACAACTGAAATCTTTTCTTTCTTTTTGATTCACCCTGTATCTTGTTGTATCATGCTGTAAAGCTCTCCTTCCTTCCATTGTTGTTGATGGGCATACATTTGAATGTGCTCAAGAATTAAAGTACCTGGGATCCATGCTGCATAATAAAAGTGAATTGGTGAAAGAAGTGCATTAACGAATAATAATAGTTCCGATCACATCTAATATCACAGAAGAACAAGATTCAGCTGCTCATGACACTTGTATAGTCGTTACTTTTATATGGTTGTAAAACCTGGGTGACATCAGCAGCAACTTAAGAAGCCACTTGTGCTTTCAAGAGAAAGGTGCTTCGAAATAACTATCGACCTGTCTATAATACCATTGAAGGTAAATGGGAACTAAAAACAGAAGACGACCTGTACCAGAAATTTGGAAAGTCACACATTGCTCAAATATTAGGGCAGAAGGGGCTACAGTGATTTGGCCACATATTTTGAGTTGATGACTCACTCCCATACCGAGTCCTCCCTTACCAGCCTACTGAGAAATGTCCCAGGGGATATCCAAGGATGCAATGGAAGGATTGAGTACTAACAATCCTTAAACAAGTGGATCCCACAGCGGTGGAAGGCAATGCTAGAGACTGGCAACAATGGGTTGCCATCTGCAGTATATATCACCTCTGTAGTGACTGACTGACTTCTCTTTTTTAATTTGCTTTTTGTGATGTGTTCCTTTATAGTTCTTTTACAGTGTGCAGTTTTTTTATTTCCTTCTGTATCGTTGTTTTTGATGATGATAAGGATCTAAGATAACAGGTGTGTTGCTGCATCTTCTATCACATAATCCACTTGATGTTGCTGCTCTAGGAGACATCATTGATCAACTCTCCTTGCCTTTTCTCCTCCTATTTTGATAATTTAATGTGCATCATGAGAAATGAGGCTCCGTCCATTACTGCCGAGTACAGGGAAATCGGCACACTTAAGTACAGCAAAGAAAAAAGCCTTGTCCATTGCTTTATCACTTTGTTCACCTTCCATAAACAGTGCAGAGCAGTGGTGAGTTTCAGCTGACATCCATTTGAATGACCAGTTACCTATTTTTATTAGTATGTCTGAAAGGAGGCCACCATGATGGCTTCAAAGCAGAGCCAACGGAGTACTGCAAGGTCAACTCTCTACATTTGTACTAAATGAAAGTGTTCTGGACTTAGTGGATCATGCCTCTAAAATGATCCATCATGCTGTAGAAGCATTCATCCCAGTCATCAGGAAGAATCCCCTGATTGAGTGATGGATGCCGTACAGAGAGAGAAAGATGGTTCTGTGGAGATTCAAACACAAGTCTGCTTAAAACATAACAGCCTTAGCGGTGGCAAGAACAATAGCCAGACATAATTAAGGACACCAAAAACAAATGATGACAATGAAAGTCTTGGCTTCTGTTAACTATGTCACTCGATCATCAGAGGCATTACAGGTAGTGGTATCACAACCTCAAAACACGAAATTCCTTGGTTAATGACCAGTCATGCCTCAAACTAACATTAAATGCAAGCCTCAATCCTTGTCAATAAATTACATAAAATCATTAAAAGCATCAGCAGTCCTAATTATACTAGACAATGTACTATCTGTCTTGATTGCTTTTTTATTGTATAAACTTTATAACTTCTCATGTTTCATTTATGAAGTCAGTTAAGAAGCCAATTGCAAGATGTACGTATCTTACAGCACAAAATGTTACATGCATATATCTAAAATTGAGACGCACTATATTAAAAGGACATTGATACACAGTATCACATCAAATGTTGCTGTGTACAAAAATTCCGTTAACTAGTGCTACAGTTTAGTGATCTGGCTGCTTTAAGTAAAACAAGCTGTGGTCATTAGATGGCATTAGTGCAGATGTGCAGTCAAATGTAGCATTAAAGGTTTTATTGTTTTGCATACAGTCATTTACTATAATAAATAAATAAAATCTATAAATGTAATAATAATGTGCTATGGAGTAGAGTGACTGTGGAATGAAAAACATGACACAAATTTATGAAATAACCAAAAGTTCTTTTAAAAAGGCACATGTAAAAGCTAAATTTGTGTAAAACAGGAATGGTGTAACATAAAACTGATTTTATTTTACATTTTTATGTTATATAGAAAGTGCTTCAAAAAATACACTAGTGTCCAAAATTAAAGCGACAAACTGCTATTTTCCCGTTCTGTGTGTAATTCACGATATAATCATACAAACTGTCAACAGATGTCTTTACTATTGTGTTCTGCATGGAAAATGGCATTCCAATCAACGGTCAAATGCACCAGCAATGACATCAGGGCACCTATCAAGTGGGGTAGCATTATGGCACAGAGAAGACGCCTGCAGACTCACTGCTGTGGAGGGCCATAGGAAGAATGGAAGCAGGAGAGTCGCAAACTAATGTGGCCCAATGGCTTAATGTGAAGCATTCTGTTGTTTCTCAGCTGAGGCAACAGTTTATAGAGATGGAAACTTTATTCCGGAGACCAGGACTGGGCCGACCACGTGTGACATCAGAAAGAGTGGACTGTTGTTTGGCTATAAGGATACAATGGTACCGCCTCACTACTGCACTGCAACTGGCATCTGACTTTACAGCATCCCATGGACGTATTGTATTGAGGCAAACATTGCATAGAAGGCTTGTTGGATACCTGCTGTATGTTTACATTTGGAGTGCCTTCACGGAAGGGCATGTCTAGAGTGAAGCCGTCAACATGCCACTTGGACAGCTAAACGGTGGGGCGATGTTCTTTTCACAGATGAATCCCAGTTTGGTCTGGAGAGTAATTCTCGATGGATTCACATCTGGAGGGCACGTGGAACATGATTTTGGGGCCCAAACATTGTGGAAAGAGACTGATATTGAGGAGAATCCCTAATGATATGGGCAGAGATTATGTTGACCACTCAAATACCTCTTAATGAAATTTTATGGCTAAATCAGCAAGATTTAACTGCTGTCAGGTACCATGAGGAGATCTTGGGATATCATGTGCAGTTGTTGCGGGGTTCTGTGGGCCCAGACTTCATATTGATGGACGGTATGCTCGACATCATAGAGCAAAGGTGGTTGACGTTCTTTTGGAAATGGGAGATATTGCATGCATGATGTGGCCTGCTCGCTCTCCCGATTTGAATCCCATTGAACATGTCTGGGATGCACTAGGGAGATGGGTTGCATCACATCAGCATCCACCAGCCACTCTCCAAGACTGGTGAGCAGCTCTGCAGGAAGAATGGGCATTATTGCCTCAACATGCAGTTGATGACATCATTCATGTCATGCCCCATTGTTGTCAGGCCTGTATTGGTGCCAGAGGTGGTCAAACCCCATACTGTGCACATTAACCAGTTGTCAGAATGTGTGTGAAAATCTTTTAAGTTGTGAAAAAATAAGGAACATTTTTGTCTAACATTATGCATGTTGTAGTTGATTCTGTTCTGTATTCTTTACATTGTTTCTACTGTACTATCACCTGTTTATACTGTTTTGTGACAAAATAAACACAGCCTTGCAAAATTTCCATTTGTTGCTTTACTTTTGAACACCAGTGTATTAAAATGGAATATTGGACATTGGTATCATAGTAGTATATTTTTATGCGTGTAAATTGGTAGTACTGACACTTTCACTGAAGGCAAGTAAGGGCCATCAATTGTGTCTCATAATTTTACAGTAATCTCAAGAGAATTTTCATTTTGAGATAATTGAGTATAGCTACAGGAGGCTGAGCTATTGTACACTGGAAAGATCTGATTTGATATGCTAGAAGTTATAAAATTCAATAAACAGTAAAGAAATTGAGAAGTACTACCGAACAAAGTCAAAAATCAATAAGTATTGTTCACTTCAACACGCTAGCATGCAATCAGCTTGACTAAACTAAACCAAGAAGAAAGTGTTCCCTGTCCTATTTGTGATGTGTTGGCTTGGAATATGCCACAATTTTATATCTCAACTTATTGGACAGTTTTGATTACCCTTTCACTAAGAAAATGAACATAATTGCAAGCATCTATGTCTTTATGTAGTAGATGTCCCAATTCCATGCTTAGACTCTGTTTCATTTCCAGACCAGTGGAGTCTGATCTAAGATTTCTTCCATTTTCTTCCACTTTTTTCACTTATCTCCAGGAGCAGAGGTTTTCTCCTGTCCGTGACACTGACCATCTCTTCAATTTTGTTTTGTCAACTTTAGAATAATCAGTATACCCATTATGATAATCTACCTGTATTTGGTTCTGGTAGCTGGTTTAACAATCAGGTGTAAATCAAACTCAAAAGAGCTTGACATTGCTGCTGTGAGCTTTCTGTTTCACATCTCAAGCTCATTTTTGTTTTGAAAGCATGCTTTAATCCACCACTCACCAGCTGCTGGTATAATGGGCCCATCAGAACCCCTTTAGATGTCACTTTTCAGGGTTCCTACAGGGTGTGCACAGCTACCATAATGGTCCAGGGACTTGTTCTCAGTGTACTCCCCCCACCCTCTCTCTCTTACACAGGTAATCCCTGACATCATGTCGTTGCACTTTCTCCTTTACCAGTTTTGCTGCAGTCTAGGCAGTGAGCAACTGGGGTCTGTGTTCAGCACATCTGAAGATGACAGGGAAGCTATCTCATTGAAATATAATCATGAAATATGACAACATTAACTTGGCTGCCAACTCTGAAGAGCCTCGAATATATATTAAATGTGTTAACTGCACAAATCTGTTGCACAAAAGATAGCATAAGTCTTTCTTGATAAGGAAAGAGAATTTTTATGAAAAAGGAATACTCCTAGTAGTTGGATGTTACGAAGATAACATTTGACATGGTCCATCTTGCTGTATTTTTGTCAGTAAAACTGAGAAAAATTGATGTGAATAGCTTTTACAACCCAAGTTTTAGAGTTTTTAATATTTGCTTTATATTTGCAGCTCTTCGAAACTTCTGCCAGAGATGAAAGTGAATGTGATAATGTTGAAGCCATATTTCTAACTTTGGCCCATAAACTAAAAAATCATAAGCCAATGATGCCACCAAATAATGCACAAAACAATGTGTCTCCCGAAGCATTGCACCGAGCAGATGTTATCTCAATCACACGAGAATCAACACACACATATTCATCTGCAAGTAGTGATAGCTCTTGTTGGTGTTAATTGTGCTCTGAAATGGATAGTTGTCGGAGATGTTATGCCTAAGAAATTTGACAAATCCTTGGAGAGATTGTATTTGAATTGAAAGTTCTCTGTGCCAAGGTCTCTTCATTGACTATCAATAATATACTGAGTTTCCTTTTTGCAAGTAGTGTGTAATGTTCTGAAATTTGTGATTCATTGTTAAATGAGATTTTCATTGTAGGCTATAATTAAACAGAATATGAAACAGTAAACAGAGAACCAATTGTGTTCATTCATACATATTCAATTTGTAGAAGACATTTGTAATTACCATTAATATTATTTTGTGATTATTATTTCTTTGCATCAGAAATATATTTTGTGTAATAGTTATCCTCAATTATGGGTTTTATAGTTTATATATTAATATATTGTAATGAACTTTCTTGTATATTGATAAAGTGTGAGTAATGTACAGGGTGAATTTTTATAATAACGCTGCCATTTCTTAAGGGTTCTAAGTGATCTAATGTATAGATTTCAGTGTAGATCTACATTCGGTCTCTGATGGTGAGGCTGTATTAAGAAGTATTCTGCTGAGGATGACTACGTAAAGCATGATTTATTAATTAAGTATTTAATTCTCAACTGTGATATTCGAAGACTGTCACGCATTGTGAACTAAATTTATGAAAAAGTAAACGTAAAATGAAAAGCAGTGATTGACAATGTGTAAACAGTTTTAATAAGTGAAAATGGCAAAGTTTACTGATGCTCATTGTTGCTTTTTTGGTGAAAATATTTACATACGCAAAACAGTGTGTTAAAAGCTACATTCAGTTTATAATAATGTCCATAATTTTATATTATCTGCTTGATGGGTGTAAAAAATCCTGCATTCAAAATATCAGCCAATTTCTTCAACCATCAGTAGTGATAAATTCAGAAAATTCATTCTTCATTGTAAATGAATATATGCACAGTTTACAAAGCACTGTATAGTACAGTATAACTGTGGGTTTGTAATTTGTGACAACAATTGTTCAATTGAAAAATTATTTGTGAAACATATGAATTCATTCTTTTGGTTGAAAAGAGGGCTGTCATTTCACATTTCTGCTGTAAATTATTAGTCTGAAACATTAGGTTATTGTGTGCAATGAAACATCAAACATGAGAAACAAATCATGTAACATTCTGTTGTTCGATATTAAACCAAATTAACACTTGCATTATCTATATCTAAGTATAGTATATATTCTGCAAGTCACTGCACAGTGCAGGAATAGATTGCCGTTTTTTTAAAAAAAAGACTGTTAGTGGTGAAATTATTCATATTAAAGAGAAGGCCCTGTATTATGTTTCAGCACAATATAAACAGTGAATTGTCCATATCAGTGCACTTGGTGAAATGGCTAGGAGGACTGCATCTGATAAGAGACTGTCAAAGAATACTGGTGGAACATTTTTACTACTATTTTATACTTAAAGTACAAAAATAATACATCGTTTCAAATAGGCTGTGTGACTTTTTTGAGCTTAATTATTTCTTCGATTTTGATAATAAAGCTCAATGACCATTATACTTTGTTGAGTCAAATTATTGCATCTGCCATATATTATTGAACATGACAGCTGTGTTCAGTACTCACTGTAATTAAAGTGACAGTGACTTTGAAATATGCTGGTAGATTGTTGCAGTAACTGCTTATAGGGGACCCTTGACAGAAGGTATAATCTACATTTGTTCTTTGTGAATCAATGTACTAGGGTGTTTGGATGTTCATGATTCACAAGGACATCTTTATAAAGATGTGAGTGAAAATTTTCATTCACATGGAGGATTGAACCAGGAAAAGTGTTCATGGACCATTATCCTAATGTTTTCTCCTCCCATTCTTCTGACATTGTTACAAGTTGTTGTTTACCTCTGTTTCTTATCTGATATAACCTAACCCTCTCTTCAGTGAAACAGGAAAGGCAACACATTAAAGAAAGAAATTCTTTCCCATCTAGTTAAATATTGCCATGCCAAGTAGAACCTTTTCTCCACTGCAGATTTGCTAGCTGGGTTGGAGAGTGTCACTTACTACTGGGTTCACTAAACAGTTACTTTTAAAATCTGTCAATCTCCAGATTCAAGTTCACTCTGTGCAGCTCCGCTGCAGAGTGCCAGCTGGTATCCCATACCTTTATAATTGACACTCACCTCTTGTGTCTGAGACATAGACTGCCATGCAGTTTTCATAATTGATTTCCCAATGATGGTGATGTTTACCCATACCATATCCTTTACCCACAATAATGTGTAAACAGTTCAACTGTTCCATTTGAGAAATATTCCCACATACAAACTGAGAGTCATTCCTCTCCAAAAATAAGTGATATGTCAATTTTTTTTGTCCTCAACAATAACAAATGAAGTTTTCACAGGGAGACTGTTCCACAGTTTATATGCTTACCATGTCAGCACATTACTCAAATTCTTCATATGTTGTTTACTATCAATGCATGTCCAGTGCGTAGTTTAAATAGTGTGTCTCAACGACATAATTAGGAAAGTGATAGCTTCATGGACCGCAACTGACATCCTGTCCATATTATAGTACCTGGGTCCTCTTAGTGGTTTCTGGTGTGAATGTAGGTTGATATTTTGTTTATAGGATTACTACTACTGATATGCTTTAGTAGCTGCCAGCTTACCCAACTGTATAAAATAGTGAGTTTCAGAGGTAAAGTCCGTCCTGTAGGAAAGTGGCAGCCAATATGTAGCAGCATTGTTTTTTATGTGCTAGTCATCGTACATGGGACGAGAATGGTGGGGTAACATTTATGTTGTTTTACTACTAGGTATTTCTGTTGCTTCCTTTTTTATTCTTATATATAATCAAAAAACAAAATTTCTACTGGTGTCCTTTACGTACTGTAGCTGACTGTGTTACCGACTATTATTATCTAGCTTACTGTGATTTATGACAAGAACAATTATCCATTCATTTAATGTTATCTGTTTGCATGGATTTTGTTTACAGAAGTACTTTAAAGGCAGTTATGTTGATTTTTGCACATAATCATTGAAAAGCTGTGTATACATGGGACTGTGTAGTAGAAATACTCTGCTCATTTCTCATAATATGTATGCTTTATCAGTTTGTATCTTAATAAAGAGACAGCAAATTAAAAAAGAAAGCATATCTACAATATTCGTGTTTTATTTGTGACAACCATTTCAAACGTAATTTATCATCATACAACTGCAACATTATTATTGGCAGTAATAATGTCATATTAATTTATTTATTATATTTTTGAGTAAATGGAGACTGAAGCAATTCCTGTTTCTAATAGAGGGAACAGCTATGACTTGACAGATTTGTCCCAATTGGCAAATTCACACTGAACACGTTTTCTATGATGAGTATTTATGTTCTCAATGTTCATTGAAAGGATGTCTTTATGGAAAAGAAGTGCTCCATATGTCAATATTTTCAAGAGTTGGGAACCAGCAGTCTGTCATAATGCAAACTTTCTTAGTAAAGAGAATGAAATAAAAAGTTCAGGGAGTTATGTGCTCATGAATATATACAAAATGTTTCAGTGAACTATGAGAACAGGTAAATAATTACATTTATTCCAAATTCTTAGTTATATTTCAATTGTACCTCATATACAGGAAAACTGACTTTGGGGATGGATGCAGGAATCCTGAATACCAGTCCCGGTGTAGGTTGTGTGCCACTGCCATCCTCCAAATTGTTTTGAAGTGTCAGGTGTGATCTGCATAGTGTTGACAACTGTGATGATAGTTTATATTGTTACAAATGAAAGGTGAAACTCTTCACACTATGAAACTCTTGAGTGAGTTTTAGCAATATTAGGAAAAGATAGATTACTTCTCACTATAAATATGACTGAATACAGATTTTTGAATTCATCACTAGACATTGAAAGTGTGGTAATTAAGAACTTTACATCAATTCCTATACTCCCCTGCTGTCAGGTCAATGAAAATTTCTTTAGCCATAAGGATTCTGATTGCCTCAGACTCTGGCACCACTGCAAAATGTGGATTAGGACCTGAGGTTACAGAAGTTGGTTAGTTAAAGATGGACGTACAAAAGATGTTGCGAGGCGTTTTGTAAGGTCGTCCTTTACTACTCTCGTTATACGTGAATAATGCATTTCAGAGTTTTCTCCTAAGAGCATTTTGTTTTTATAGTCATAAAAATCTTTTTCTACCTGTGGAAAAATTAAATGTCTGACAAACAGTGGAAATATGTCTAGAAGCAGATTAAATTTATTTTGGCAATACATGCCATGCTATAGCTTAGTTAATGTTCAGTAGGAAAGCCAGTTAAATGACTGAGTAGGTAGCCACTTGTAATATTTATGTAGAAGACACAAAATTCCAAAAATTTCACTCCTTCGTGAAACAATCTCTAGCAACACATCATATCACACAACACAGTAAACCACTTAGGTTATTTTTTCAGGTGACTGGATGTAACTGATACATATATTGTCTTTAAATGGTAATCTAAACTCTTGTTCATTTCAACATACCCCATATTAAGGCTTTTTGCTAAGCTTTTCTCAAGCTCCTGTTTCCCATTGCTTTCCCCACATCCATCAAAACAATCCAGTATGTGTTTCTCAGAGGACTCCTCTGCCAGTTTTGTCATATCTGTTGTCACGATTATATGTGGGTTTCTGTGTATGATAAACATTTTATTCTGTAGGTACTGTTCATCTCATTCTCAGTATTCTAGCTCAGAAGCCAGAACAAGGAATACTGCAAGAGGTGATACAGCCATGTCTACCATTTATTCTGTTGCACTACAGTTTGCCAAAGGTAGAATACAAGACTGTCTCAAGGGAAAACACCAAGAACCTGATGCAAGCATCAAGCCTGGCTATCATGCAATCAGTAAACAAAGTCCAGCACACATTTAAAATCAAAGGTCAGTCCAAAAGTAAAAGCAATGTTGAAGACTTCAAAGAGTGATGTCAACACACTTAATGAATGGAAGCTGCAAGCCACAGTAACTGGCAGTTTGAACAGCTGCTCTCGCCTAAGCCACACTGCCATGGTTGTGATACCATAAGGGTGTCCATGCTTTTGTGGAACCCTCTGTAGATGATGCATGGCTCTGGTACTCTTTCCATGTTTATAGTCATCTTCTGTCCACATACAATGGCATTTTGATTGATGACAACGCAAGAATAATGAGCAGTCTCTACAAAGAATGATATTTTTTGTAGATGATTCAGAATTGCATTTAAAAAGTTCTATATCCCTCTGTAGGAATTAGGAATTTTTCCTGGGTTACTCCATTTCAGGCATTATATGGCTATCTTCAATCTGGAGGTGCATGTATTGATAACACTGAAGAGAATTCTAATACATGCTGAGCTGCAGCTTTTACAAGTGTCAGCAAAAATGTGTTCTGCTGGATACTCTTTGAACACCATCTGTAAAGGTATCATGAACAATGAGTGTAAAACCCTGTGCCTAATTACCCAAGGATTTCTACTAGCCCTCATCTTTTTACCTACTTGATCCTCTACTGCCTTCAATATTTCATCTCTCAAAGCTACCAATTCTTCTTGCACTGTATTTCTTTGACCCGTTCTTGTCAATCGTTCCCTGATGCTCTCTCTCTGAAGCTCCCTGCAACCTCTGGTTCTTTCAGTTTATCCAGGTCTCATCCCCTTAAATTACCACCTTTTTGTAGTTTCTTCAGTTTTAATCTACAGTTCATAATCAATAGATCGTGGTCAGAGTCCACATCTGCCACTGGAAAAGTCTTACAATTTAAAACCTGGTTCCTAAATCTCTGTCTAACCATTATATAATCCATCTGAAACCTTCCAGTGCCTCCAGACCTCTTCCATGTATACAACCTTCTTTCATGATTCTTAAACCAAATGTTAGCTATGATTAAGTTATTCTCTGTGCATAATTCTACCAGGCAACTTCCTATTTTATTCCTTACTCACATTCCATATTCACATACTACATTTCTTTCTCTTCCTTTTTCTACTACCGAATTCCAGTACCCCACGACTATTAAATTTTCATCTCCCTACACTATCTGAATAATTTATTTTACCTCATCATACATTTCTTCAATCTTTTTGTCATCTGTGGAGCTAGTTGGCATATCAACTTGCACTACTGTGGCAGGCGTGAGCTTCGTGTCTATCTTGACCACGATAATGTTCTCTTACATAATGGAAACAGGAAACCTTAGATACCAGTTGCCCATTCCATTCAGTTAAAGGAAACCTATGAGAACATGAGTCTAATCCTGAAGTGTACTGGTATTTGAGTCACAAATGAAAAATCTGGGGTGATCTCAGAGTTCTGGAACTTTTTCTGGAAATGCAGACTGGTTACATAAAATACTGCTGCCTCTTGTAATACTTGGATAGCAGGGCAAGGAAATACCATTATGTAGTCAAAGAGTGACTGTTGAAAGAGAAATTTTCAATGCTGGAGAAAAAAATGTGTCGCATGAACCCCTCGTTGACAAAGATAGTGTGCTATTACCCGCACTCCATCTGAAATGGCACTTTATGAAGAATTTGGTGAAAGCAGTGGACAAAGGAGGCCAGGATTTCCAATTTTAACTATCTAAATTTCCTGTGATTGGTACTGCAAAAATTAAAGAAGGAATTTTCATTGGGTCTCAGATTCGTTACTTGATGAAAGACATTATGTTTGAACAGTTGTGGACAGATCAGATGCAGACAGATACTTAGAAATCAGCTTGGCTTGCTTTTGAAGGTGTATGCTACAATTTCTTGGTATATGAGCTGTCTGAGAATAACAGGGAACTGACAGAACACATGCTGGAACGTTACAAGGCCATGGAGTGCAGAATGTCTCTAAAATTACACTTCCTTCATTCCTGTATGGATTTCTTCCCATCTGATCTTGGAAATATGAATGACAAACATGGTAAGGGATTCCACCAAGATATCGCTGACATGGAAAGATGATGCACGGTAAAATGGTCACCAAATCTTTTGGCTGATTTGTGCTGGACTTTCCCGCAAGAAGTTTCACCACCCACTCACAAACGGAAAGTTTTCACAAGAAGTTTCTGACTTATAAATACATTTCATGCTGTATTCAGATTTCTTGTGCTATTTTCATTTTATTTTGTGTTTTAAAATACAAACTGTTACTTTTGTTACCTGATCTGTAGATTAATCAATTACAGATTCTTCCAGTATTATTAATGAGTTGAAGTTTTTCGAAAGCCATATATGTGGCGCATCATTTCCAAAAAAATCTGTATGTGATGTATGATAAGACTAGGCATAAGTTTCCTAAAGCAGCATGACGCAATTCCCTAAAGAAATCGAAAAAATCGCCTCTGAAGATTAGAAGAGTTCCGAGTGCTCTCAAGGCCCTCGTAAACAACAACTTGTTTGTCAAATTCGCTCTTGCTAGCCACGGATTTGCCAAACAAACCCGTACTCGTACCAACAAAGTTTGTCAATTTAACTCACTTTTGAAGCAGATGCTTTGTGTGTATGATAAGAATAAACCTGATGTTAACATTACACCACGTACTCTTCCCCGTTTGTTGGAATCTCATTAATGTTGCATTGTTTGATACCACACTTTCCGCTATAATACGTCTATCATCTTCCTTTCACAAATGTACACTGGAACGTAACTGTCTCGGCCATGTGTTAATGCAGATTGATACCCCAAATTAGTCTCCCAGCCGATGTATATATACTTTTTTCGATTTATAGCTTGTCATTTCGGGATTGATTTCAGTAGATAGTTGACACTTTTGGTTTACGTATTAGAGAATTTTGCTTCTTTTTGTAATTAGATTTCGTAAGCAGTAAAGTTAATACTGTCAGATAAAAATACCATCGTAAATATGGAACATTTCATCGTTTACTTACCCAAATTCTCAAATTTTGTATTAAGTTTGGCTCTTTTGCAAAAGCTAAAATCGTTTATGAATGTTAAATTACCGGTACTATATTTATATGAGTGAATGCCAAACACCGATATCAGTGGGGAGAACTACCGTTCCAAAAAATCAAAACAAGTCTACTAAATTTGAATTTTATTACTGATTTTTGTAACAAAAATATGATTTTTCAGTCAAAAGTGGCAAATCAAACAATAGACAATGTTATTAACAATATAAAACTATTGTGATGTGAAAAAATTAATTGTAAATTAAAAAGGCAGAGCAGAAGAGTGGAAAGAGTATATAGAGGGTCTATACAAGGGCGATGTACTTGGATATCATGGAAATGGTAGAGGACGTAGATGAAGATGAAATGGGAGATATGATACTGCGTGCAGAATTTGACAGAGCACTGAAATACCTAAGTCAAAACAAGGCCCCAGGAGTAGACATTCCTTTAGAGTTACTGATAGCCTTGGAAGAGCCAGTCATGACAAAACTCCATCTGGTGAGCAAGATGTATGAGACAGGTGAAATACCCTCAGAATTCAAGAAGAATATGACAATTCCAATCCCAAAGAAAGCAGGTGTTGACAGGTGTGAAAATTACTGAACTATCAGTTTAACAAGTCACGGCTGTCAAATACTAATGCTAATTCTTTAAAGACGAATGGAGAAACTAGTGGAAGCCGACCTCGGGGAAGATCAGTTTGGATTTCAGAGAAATGTTGGTATTAGAAGATAGATTAAGGAAAGACAAACCTACGTTTCTAGCGTTTGTAGATTTAGAGAAAGCTTTTGACAATGTTGACTGGAATACTCTCTTTCAAATTCTGAAGGTGACTAGGGTCAAATGGGGAGAGCGAAGACTATTTACAATTTGTACAGCAACCAGATGGCAGTTATAAAGAGTCGAAGGGCATGAAAGGGAAGCAGTGGTTTGGAATGGAATGAGACAGGGTTATAGCTTATCCCCGATGTTATTCAATCTGCATGTTGAGCAAGCAGTAAAGGAAACAAAAGAAAAATGTGGAGCAGGAATTAAAATCCACGCGAAGAATTAAAAACTTAGAGGTTTGCCAATGACATTGTAATTCTGTCCGTGATGGCAAATCACCTGGAAGAGCAGTTGAACGGAATGGACAGTGTCACGAAAGGATATAAGATGAACGTCAACAAAAGCAAAACGATGATAATAGAATTAAATCAGGTGATGCTGACTGAATTAGATTAGGAAATGAGACGCTTAAAGTAGTAAATGGGTTTTGCTATTTGGGGAGCAAAATAACTGATGATGGTCGAAGTAGAGAGGATGTAAAATGTAGACTGGCTGTGGCAGGAAAAGCGCTTCTGAAGAAAAGAAATTTGTTAACATCGAATATAGATTTAAGTGTCAGGAAGTCTTTTTGTGAAAGTATTTGTATGGAGAGCAGCTGTGTATGGAAGTGAAACATGGACGATAAATAGTTAAGACAAGAAGAGAGTAGAAGCTTCCGAAATGTGGTTCTACAGAAGAATGCTGAAGATTAGATGGGTAGAGCACCTAACTAATGAGGAGGTACAGAATAGAATTGGGGAGAAGAGGAATTTGTGGCACAACTTGACTAGGAGAAGGCATCGGTTGGTAGGACACGTTCTGAGGCATCGAGGGATCACCAATTTAGTATTGGAGAGCAACGTGGAGGGTAAAAATTGCAGAGGGAGACCAAGGGATGAAGAAGCTTGCCCAGGATAGAGTAGCATGGAGAGCTGCGTCAAACCGAGGACAACAACAACAACAAATTAGCTATCCAACAGTTTGTAATATAAAGCTGATTGTTACACTTTTATAATAAGAATGCGGAGGAAGCTGGCGTGCTTGCTGTTTTGTTTTAGACTGCGATTGGAGATTGATTCGACTGTTTGATTTTCGCCCATAACAATAATGTTAATTTCTTAAGTATTGATGAGCAAAGACCAAGTTAACTGCAAGCTTTCAATGATAAAGGTCTGAAGACGGGAGGATTAGCAATATCTTTCGCAGTGATGAATACAGCCACTTTCCCCCGGGGGATACATAGCTTGATTGGGAGGGGGGGGGGACAAAGTTATATGCTTAAAATTTAAGTGATAGCGTTCTAAAGACGTAGCAGCGCTATTAATATTTAAAAATTTCCGTATATATTTAAATAATATGCAGGTTCAGTACTAAGCTGTTAGGCTAAGCCTAAGTTAATTATATTAAATAATAAAATAATTTTATTGCATGCAAAAAAAACTCATATTTACATCAAACTAATACGTCAAGGCTTTTTTACAGCATATCTCTTGATGATGTCTTCAATAAAACTTTCTGTTGGCTCGTCGTCCCCTTCAGTTGAAATCTTCACACAAGCTTGGAGCGTTTCCTGGCCCATCCTATTCCTTAATTTTGTCATCACCCTGTTCATTGTACTAAATGACCTTTCCACACTGCACGTCGAAACGGGAATGCACAGTACACATTCAGCGTGTGTCCGTAGTGCTTCGTAGCCGATGTCGGCTCTCAGAATGAAAGAAGCAACATCAGAAGACGTATCGTCTAATTTATTACTAACAACGTACCTAAAGGAATGCAATTATGCAGTAACGGCGTCGACGTTTGTAAGTCCCAAAATCAAGCACCAAAAAAATGGTTCAAATGGCTCTGAGCACTATGGGACTTAACTTCTGAGGTCACCAGTCTCCTAGAACTTGGAACTACTCAAACCTAACTAACCTAAGGACATAACACACATCCATGCCCGAGGCAGGATTCGAACCTGCGACCGTAGCGGTCGCGCGGTTCCGGACTTCAGCGACCACCCCAGCCGGCTAGAATCAAGCAGTTCCTTACAATCATTATCACTAAACTCTAGAAACTTTTTAAAACTTTCAGAATATGCACTTAGTTCTATCACTTTTATTGCCTTCTCATCAAACCGTTGCTTCATTTCATCAATCATACTTTTAACAAATTTCCTTGCGCTTTTCATAGCTTGAATCTGCTCCTCTACGTTCGTGAATAGCACACCTTTAACTTCTGTTGCATCCTCCTGCAGTTTTTTTAATTTTATTAAGAGTGTCATTTTCTGCACTATGTCCATCGCAGTCACAAAGACAGTCGATGTGTCTTAAATGTCCCAGAGTTCCAGAAACAAGTAGAGGGATTTGCGGAATTTTAAGTGATGTGTCTGCAAAACTTTACCTAAGTTTGAGACTGCATTTAACGTATCGTCTAAATCACTAAACCTACCATGAAATTGGAATGCATCATTTCTAACAAGATTCCTCCAGCTAAACTCGTTAAATCCGCGCCGTCCTTGTGTATATGTTCACATGCCAAATTATAATGGACTTGTAGGTTAGGAAAATAGCATGAACTGTGCGATAGGTACTTAACCATCGAATGTCAACAGCTTCGGGTATTTTTAAAACACGTTGCTCTAAAGCACACTGAATTTCATGCAAAACATTTTCTCGTTTGGAAGAACCATGAAAAAGTTTGTAAATGTCTTTAACAATATGTAATGTGTGTTTTATAATGGGGTGTTTATTCCTAGAGCTGGTGGCAGCAACTGACAAAACATTTGCTCTACAGTGAGTGTATGACAGCTTATGGCCCTTCCTCTCTGACAACCGAGCGCGGACTCCTGAGATAGAACCACTAAAATTAGCAGACCGTCGAAAGAACAAGATAATAATCTGTCGTAAGAAAGTTTTCTTTTCTTTAGTTCAGTATCAGTTGCTGTAAATATGGATTCAGCTGAAGTGTGTGGTGTCACAAGGCTTAGGCCTGTCCCACCCCTCATTAAATCGACCAAGACTTATACGAATAATTGTAAGAACAGTTATTATTATTATGTTCTTTAAGTTTGTTTTTGGGTTTTCAGAAATACTGTGGGAAGAAAGTTTATTTATGTTGCAAATAACGTGGAAGACGTTGCCCAACGATCACCACGAAAGTTCGACGTAGCGTCAAGTGGGCAAGGAATAAAACGAATGCTGCAAACTACCGCGAGCCATGGAAGAGCCTTAGCCGCGAGGGCGTCGAACTTCCTCGGTAGTTGTTGGACAACGTCAAAGGAAGAGATATTCTGCTTTTTTTGTAAACAGATCGATCGAGTCTTGAAAGGTTCATGTAAAACGTATAGGCGGGTGACACATTATGTGGGACCCGATGCCTGTAATACTTCCACAGTTATTAAAAAGTTGTTAAACGGCAAAACCAATAGTTCATAATTTATATAGATAAAAAGTAGTAAAGATATAGGAAAGGAAGAGTTGCGGCGTCTGAACGAAAAGTGATACATCGCTCAGCAACGAAGAAGGACGTAAACAGCGGACGTTACGTGGTGAAAACAAATCAACTGATAAAATAGTAAGTCTGTAATTAAGTATAAAGCCACGTAACACTGGAAGTGCTTTTCAGCTCAACGAGACATAAAACCTTTCCTTCACTTCAAACGATGGAGACGGTGCAACATATCGAACTACTAAAGACAGTTCACTTTGGTTGGAACACATTTGTAGATTCGTCTGCCATTAATGAAAAATATTTGTCATGGATAAGTGTTTCATCTTGAAAGTCTAAAGACTCTCCCAAACAAGTCAACAATTATGACGCAGTATACTTACTAAGATATGTGGACCTTTCGCTCTAAAATTTTAACCACTTTTCAAGATTAATGTCGCTTTTTCGTACTACCTTATGAATTAGAGGTTCATATTTTCTTGTGTGGGGTATTTCTTCCTTACTAAGGAAATACAGGCTTCGAATTAACGATGAAAATGCTTGGCGGTTTAAAGCTTTTCCATTTTCATTTTGTTTAAATATCTGTGTATGAATTGGAGCGTTTAATCCCTGTAATCTACAATTTTCAAGTGCAACGGCTCTTGCATGTTTTTCTGAGTTGGCGTGCATTTCTAGTTTTCCCGTGCTTCCGGTAGCTTTTCTAAATTTAGTGAAAGGTACAGAAATGAACGCTCCTCCTGTTTTCTGTAGAGCTTCGACATCGTTTTGTAAAAGCATTTCACACAATTTGCAGAAAGCCCCATCCCGCTCGTGATCAAAGTACAACCAATTGTACTTACACTCCCATTTTTGCTGATACTTAATCTCGCGTTCAATGCTTTGTTTAGAATTGCAATTTACGGATGGGGCAGAAATAGCACATTTATCAGTATCTCGTCTCCTACCTTCCAAACTTTACAGAAGCTCTCCTGCGAACCTTGCAGAACTAGCACTCCTGAAAGAAAGGATACTGTGGAGACATGGCTTAACCACAGCCTGGGGGATGTTTCCAGAATGAGATTTTCACTCTGCAGCGGAGTGTACGCTGATATGAAACTTCCTGGCAGATTAAAACTGTGTGCCCGACCGAGACTCGAACTCGGGACCTTGGCCTTTCGCGGGCAAGTGCTCTACCATCTGAGCCACCGAAGCACGACTCACGCCCGGTTTCTGTAAAGTTTGGAAGGTAGGAGACGCGATACTGGCAGAAGTAAAGCTGTGAGGACCGGGCGTGAGTCGTGCTTCGGTAGCTCAGAAGGTAGAGCACACTGCCCGCAAAAGGCAAAGGTCCCGAGTTCATGTCTCGGTCGGGCACACAGTTTTAATCTGCCAGGAAGTTTCATATCAATGTACACTCCGCTGCAGAGTGAAAATCTCATTCTGGAAGCATCCCCCAGGCTGTGGCTAAGCCATGTCTCCACAGTATCCTTTCTTTCAGGAGTGCTAGTTCTGCAAGGTTCGCAGGAGAGCTTCTGTAAAGTTTGGAAGGTAGGAGACGAGATACTGGCAGAAGCAAAGCTGTGAGGACCAGGCGTGAGTCGTGCTTCGGTGGCTCAGATGGTAGAGCACTTGCCCGCGAAAGGTAAAGGTCCCAAGTTCGAGTCTCGGTCGGGCACATAGTTTTAATCTGTCAGGAAGTTTCATATCAGCGCACACTCCGCTGCAGAGTGAAAATCTTATTCTGGGGCACATTTATCGTCTGAAAACTGTGGAAGGAAAACTGAAGACTTGGTAGACCTACGCAGTTCGTCGTCACAATCACTAGCACTTCTTTCAGTAGACTCACACTCGTCTTTGTCTTTTGCAATACACTGTCTTTTATTACAAAAGAAAGAAATTAAAGTTTATTGTTTCGACGTTGAATTTCGTCACTAACACTTCTTTTTATGTTATAAACTGACAAAGACTGCACATAGTACTCTACATAATCACATCACACTTACATAGTAACCTGTCAATTGACTGTTACAACCTTAAAACAGTTTCAACAATACATTGAGTTTTTATATAACAATGAAAGCTTAGATTATACCAAAGACCTTGTAAAAAATAACTAGACTCACTGATGGCGCTGCAGTCGCGGGATAATTTGAACCTTCGGCTGGACGCCATTATAGTGGTTGTAGTCTGATGTGTTGTGTAGTATTGTTGTTTATGAAGACCCAGATTCAACGTCGTATATTTGTTGGGGCGTACATACAGTATTTGTTACTCGTAATTCTACTGTCTGTACGTTCCAATCAAAAGAAGTACAATGGTGAGGAGTTGTGCAGCGATTAATTGTACAAATAAATTCGAGAAAGGAACGAATATTACATTTCACAGGTATGTGAATATTTTAAGTTGTTTTGTATGTCAGTGCACTTGCTTAATAAATGTTTTTGTAACACGGTATTAGTATAATGTCTGTGCATCTATTTACAGGTTTCGTTTCTCAAAACCACAGCTGTTACAAAAATGGTTACACGCTGTCAGGAGGCAAGATTTCCGACCGACAGAATACCATTTTATATGTTCTGACCATTTTGAAGAAAGTTGGCTGATCGGTAGTGTTTTCATGGTCTAGATTAGGTTGAAACTTGATAATTTGGTCGTGAGTTGCCAAAGCACCATGCCATATAAAACGCGCTTCTCGTCATAAAATCTAAAGCAAGGTAGAGTCAGAAAATATCTATTAATATAGTGGGCAAATCTTCGAGTATTTTGATGCATTTTGCGTACATCTATCGTAAATGAACTACGAAAAATGCTAGGGGTCCAGGACATAACTTTTAGCTACGGCAGATTCCATGTAGTACATAAGATAAATTCATAAACAGTGACTAGCTGCTGTTTGTTCGTAAATTAAAAAGTATATTGTAGTAAAGTATTTAAATGAGGCATTATGTTTGTGACCTAACTCAAGGGAAGGCATTTTATAACCAAAAGCGATGTATAAACATTCGAACTCCGCGCGTCAGTTTACCACTCTAATGGCCGCCGCCCAGCTATTCGATTTGTCCGCTCTTCACAGTCGACCACTCGTGCGGTTGTGGGGGCCTGGATTATACTCATAGAGCAGCGTTGCTAAACGTCCCACTCATGGTGGAATGTACTGCTTCTTTAGGCAAAAGTTGTGTATCCCCATTGACACTGCGAAAATCATTGTCAAGTGTACACAAATATTTGGTATGAGCTTTGGACTCATCGATTCGGAAAAATCTATATGGCTATTAAATCTTGCAAATATTCCCAGTAATGCAATAAAAATATTAAAACAATCTTTTATAATGTCAGATGCTACTTCCAATTCCGTAGCAATACCCCGGGACGTGTTTTGCGACATCAGGTTTATTCTAAGGGCAAATATACAGTAGATATGAGTGGCGGATAAGAATAAAGTTCGCAGCGAGGGTGGGCTGCGTAGCTAAGGGATTAGCTTACACGTTAGGCCGATTGGAGGTGCGGTGAGGGAAGACATGAGAGAGGAAAGGCTGACTTATTCCACAAAGCCGGCCGCGGTGGCCGAACGGTTCTAGGCGCTTCAGTCCAGAACCGTGCGACTGCTACGGTCGCAGGTTCGAATCCTGCCTCGGGCATGGATGTGTGTCGTGTCCTTAGGTTAGTTAGGTTTAAGTAGTTCTAAGTTCTTGGGGACTGATGACCTTAGATGTTAAGTCCCATAGTGCTTAGAGCCATTTGAACCATTATTCCACAATCGGCGTTGCCAACACACCTTGCAACGCTTAGCTTTACCACACACTTATTATGCAGCAACTGCTAATTTGTTGGTGTTGGCAACAATAATAGTAATAATAATAATAATAATAATAATAAAACTCATGGAGGCCTGGGAAAAGAATAGGCCTCCGGTATGTTCTGCCAGTCGTAAAAGGCGACGAAAAGAACAAACCACTAATAGCGCTAACCCTCCTTTTAGTGTGATTAGTTGGTTCAGGACAGAACTAATGAAGCCTCGGACACGACGCTTGAACCCTATGCCCGTCCACAATGGTAACGATACTGCTAGCCACACACAAAATGATTTAAATCCAAATAGAGGTGTTTTGCAGGATATGCTTCCTGCAACCACTCTAGAAGGAAAACAAAGACAGAGGATGAGATGGTCAGATGAAGTTAACCGACACCTCATGTTCTGTTATTACCAAGCAACAAACTTAGGAACCAACACAACTGGATACAGATCACAAGTATACACAACATTAATTACCAGATACCCAGAATTAAAATTTTTAACAGAACAATGACTAGCTGATCAGATCCGTGTAATAATCAAAAATAACAGGATACCCCAGTCAGAATTAGAAAACATCAAACAACAAGTACAACAAATACTGGAACAAAATAATGTGCAATCAGAAGAAGAAAATACAGTAATGGACTCAAACATCCCAGAGCAAACACAAAGAACAACACCCATCACTTACACAATCAGAGGAAAACGAAATCTTAAGACAGCCACCAGAACAAGCACAAATAGAACACGAAGTGACACACATGTTAAATATAGAAGAAAAATTTCAGCTGACATATATAGAATATAAAGACACAAATACAGACATTAGACCATTCTTGCATAGACCACCAAATAACCCACAAGTCGAAACAACAACAACAACTATCAACACAATCATACACAACAAAATAAATGAAAATACAACTATGGAAGAGTTACAACTACTGGTTTATATAGGAGCACTCACTACACTAAATATACACACTAGGCAGAGATCAGAACCAACCAACACACAGAAGAAACCCACAAAACCAGCATGGCAACACAGGCTACAGATCAGAACAGAAAAACTGAGAAAAGACATCGGACAGCTAACACAATTTGTAAGAAATGAAATGTCAGACAAAAAACGAAAAAGGTTAGGTAAAATATCACAACAAGAATCGATAGAGCAATTAGATGAAAAGAAGCAGAAATTACAAGCATTGGCCAAACGACTTAGAAGATACAAAAAAAAGTGAAAATAGAAGGAAACAAAACCAAACATTCAACACAAACCAAAAGAAATTTTACCAGACAATAGATAACACACACATTAAAATAGACAATCGACCAAACATAACAGACATGGAACACTTCTGGAGCAACATATGGTCAAACCCGGTACAACATAACAGCCATGCACGGTGGATACAAGATGATACCACAAATGCCTGAAGTGATAATTTTGCAACATGAAGTCACCCAAGCAATTAATTCTACTCACAATTGGAAAGCCCCTGAAAAGATAAAATAGCAAATTTCTGGCTAAAGAAGTTCACCTCAACACATTCACATCTAACTAAATTATTTAACAGTTACATTGCAGACCCATACACATTCCCTGATACACGTACACATGGAATAACTTATCTGAAACCTAAAGATCAAACAGACACAGCAAACCCAGCAAAACATCGCCCCATAACACGCCTACCAACAATATACAAAATATTAACTTCAGTCATTACACAGAAATTAATGACACATACAACACAGAACAGAATTATAAATGAAGAACAAAATTCCTGTTGCAAGGGAGCACGAGGATGTAAAGAGCAACTGATAATAGATGCAGAGGTGACATATCAAGCTAAAACTAAACAAAGGTCGCTACACTACGCATATATTGATTACCAAAAAGCTTTTGATAGTGTACCCCACTCATGGTTACTACAAATATTGGAAATATACAAAGTAGATCCTAAATTGATTCAGTTCCTAAACATAGTAATGAAAAATTGGAAAACCACACTTAATATCCAAACAAATTCAAATAATATCACATCACAACCAATACAGATTAAGTGTGGAATATACCAAGGAGACTCATTAAGTCCTTTCTGGTTCTGCCTTGCTCTGAACTCACTATCCAACATGCTGAATAATACAAATTATGGATACAATATTACTGGAACATACCAACACAAAATCACACATTTGCTTTACATGGATGATCTAAAACTACTGGCAGCAACAAATCAACAACTCAACCAATTACTAAAGATAACAGAAGTACTCAGCAATGATATAAATATGGCTTTTGGTACAGACAAATGTAAGAAAAATAGCATAGTAAAGGGAAAACAAACTAAACAAGAAGATTATATTTTGGATAACCACAGTGACTGCATAGAAACGAGGGGAAAAACAGATACCTATAAATATCTAGGATACGGACGAAAAATAGGAATAGATAATATAAATATTAAAGAACTACTAAAAGAAAAATATAGACAAAGACTAACAAAAATACTGAAATCAGAATTGACAGCAAGAAACAAGACAAAAGCTATAAATACTTATGCTATTCTAATATTGACCTACTCATTTGGAGTAGTGAAATGGAGTAACATAGACCTAGAAGCACTCAATACACTTACACGATCACAATTCCACAAATATAGAAGACATCACATACACTCAGCAACAGAAAGATTCACATTAAGCAGAAAGGAAGGAGGAAGGGAATTTATCGACATAAAAAACCTACATTATGGACAGGTAGACAATTTAAGAAAATTCTTTATAGAACGAGCAGAAACTAGCAAAATACACAAAGCAATCACTCATATAAATACATCGGCTACACCATTGCAATTTCATAACCACTTCTACAACCCTTTAGATCACATAACATCAACAGATACGAAGAAAGTAAATTGGAAAAAGAAAACACTACATGGCAAGCACCCGTATCATCTAACACAGCCACACATCGATCAAGACGCATCCAACACATGGCTAAGAAAAGGCAATATATACAGTGAGACGGAAGGATTCATGATTGCAATACAGGATCAAACACCAGATTTTACAGCAAACATATTATTAAAGATCCCAATACCACAACAGATAAATGCAGACTTTGCAAACAACAAATAGAAACAGTAGATCACATCACCAGCAGATGTACAATACTAGCAAATACAGGATACCCCAGAAGACGTGACAATGTAGCAAAAATAATACATCAACAACTTGCCATACAGCATAAACTAATAAAACAACACGTCTCCACATACAAGTATGCACCATAAAATGTACTGGAGAATGATGAATACAAATTATACTGGAACAGAAACATTATAACAGATAAAACAACACTACACAACAAACCTGACATCATACTCACCAATAAAAAGAAGAAATCAATGCAACTAATCGAAATATCGATACCCAATACAACAAATATACAGAAGAAAACAGGAGAAAAAATTGAAAAATACATCCAACTGGGTGAGGAAGTCAAGGACATGTGGCATCAGGATAAAGTTGACATTATACCAATTATACTATCAACTACAGGAGTCATACCACACAATATCCACCAGTACATCAACGCAATACAGCTACATCCAAACGTATATATACAACTACAGAAATCTGTAATTATTGATACATGTTCAATTACCCGAAAGTTCCTAAATGCAATGTAACATATACCATACAGTTAAAAGGAAGTCACGCTTGATCAAGGTCCGCGTCACTTTCCATTTTTAACCAGATGTAACGTCTGAGAAAGGAAAGAAATAATAATAATAATAATAATAACAGAACAGTCTATGCTAAGTGTTCCAAACCTAACCGATAAGTAACGAAATCGAACTATAGGGACCCAGCCGCCACCTATTGTGTTACACATTCATTTTGCTTGTAAAAACTGCATGTCATCACGACTTCTCCAAAGTTGGCTCCAAACTTCGTTAGCAACAGCAGCTGGCGTAGTTTAAATTTTGTCAAAACGGTACAAGTTAACAGACCAGGTGATAATTTTTATGTTTCACCACAACTACAGATATGAATTTCTCGGGGGGACCTCCCCCCCCCCCCCCCCCCCCCCCCGGGCCACCCGCTGAATTCATCACTGGTCTTTCGGGTCCCACTTCCCTCTGCTTTTAGTGTAAGCTTTCGGTGATAAAGGTCTGAAGATGAGAGGATTAGCAATGTCTTTCGGTTCTCACTTCTCTCTGCTTTTATTACTTAATACAAATCTCGCCAGATGTGAAATACTAATACAAAATACTATTTGCATTATCTCTAATTTGTTATTTTATTACAGAAGCAGCATACTATTTACTTTCACAACATGCATCGAACATTGACTTTCAGGATCTTATTACTTCTTTTCAAAGTGTAGTTTTCTTTCCTCGGCAGTTTTATTCCGGTTTGTAATCCGTCTGTTTAGCAGTAGCGGCTAGATCAAGAACTACCTTTGTGCTGGTTAACTGAACAGATTTAATTTTCTTCGGAAATAAAGCTTCTAAATCAGACAGCGCTTTCTGCCGTACTCTTCTTTTTTCACATTGGCGATCTCTTGCTGGTGGTACCTATTAATGAAACAGATTTGTGATCGTACTGCTAGATTCGTCGTTGACCGATTAATCGTCTAGCCTGTAGACGCATGAAATGACTTATTAGTGCGTATTTAAACTGCCTCTTATTGCATTCACCTAAGGAGTTGAATTCTGTATGAAAGAAATAGCAAGGTCGTAGCTTGACAATACACCATCTTCGTGCAGAAAAAAAATATATCTTAACTATAATAATAATGAGCGTATGGCATTTGTGGCCGGGAGACCCCTCGCGGGGCGGTTCGACGCCAATACGGCGACTTGCGAGTGAATGAGGATGAAATGATGATGAAAGACACAGAAGACCCACTCATCTTGAGGCAGAGAAAATCCCTGACCCCGCCGGGAATCGAACCCAGGACCCCGTGCGCGGGAAGCGGGAACGCTGTCGCAAGACCACGAGCCGCGGACATCTTACTATAAACAGTGTCTTGTTGCCAAGATAAGCACAACACAAGAACACTAACAAAAATTAATAAAATCTCTGGCGGCTCGGAATAATTCACCATGGATATCAATGCTGCTGGCGGCTGACACGGAAAGTCGATTGACAGCTGCGCGGTAACGAAACTTATACATTCGCGTGCACACAACACAGCTCAACATTGCACTGCACTACACTGTGAGAGAAACTGAAACCTACCCGCTACGTCAGACCCTCAAGGGAAGCAGAGCACCATCCGCATGGTGTGTTGGAAAGTACTCGCATTCCAGATCTCGTTGTGCGTGTATGATACTGCGATGGGTAGTGACGGTATTGATGCCGGTGCTGATGCCAATGCTGGTGGGTGTGATTGTGGCCAGTTGGGTAGTCGATCATCATGTGAAATGTATGCTCGTTTCATCCTGTCAAGGGGGACTGTAGTAGGCTCGCCGTTTACTAACGTCTCAAAGATACATTCTACTCATTTGAACATCCTATGGTCGCCACGTATAGTGGTTGTAGCAAAGGTCTGACGCTGTCCTTGCAGAGTGTGATGTGGGTGTGTGTTAGTAGATCCTGAAGCACTTAGATAGCAGGGGTGCCATGCACAGAAGCTTGGTGTGGGTCAAGTCAGACGGTATGTTCTCTCAGTCGAAGTACAAAGTCGAATTGATCGAGACCAGGTAACTGCGATGACGGTTAATTTCATTTGGTAATGTTGTCATTCAATTTTAATCATGGCTCATGATTGCCGGTTTGAGCCAGCGGTGCCAGCACTCTATCATATCATTACTGGCTGGGTGGTAACTGGTGATCCTATGGTGCACTGTGCCACAGAACTTTGTAAGTTGAGAACTGGTGGTTGTGATCTGTTGTTATGTGCAGCGGCCAAACAAAGCGACAAATCTAACTTGGTGTGAAAGTGGGCACCAATGTTTCTGTAGCCGTGTTATCCACTGGGGTTGCTTCAGGCCAATCTGTAAGATGATCGATCATAGTAAGAATATCTCGTAGTCAGTTGGAAGGAGGTAGAGGACCCACAGTGTCGATATTGGTGTGTGCAAATGGCGCGTTAGTAATCGTAAAATTCCCCACTACTGGTGCACATATGTGGTAATTGATCTTGCTCCATTGGCATCTGACGCACGTGGGCTCCATTCACGGCAATTGTTTTGTGTTCTCAGCCACACAGTGCAGTGGGAGACTTTGTGAACCTTTGAGCTGACGCCAGGATGATTTAAGTCGTGCGTGTTGTCGAAGATGAGCTTGCAAAACACTGCTGGCAGAAATGGCCTTGGTTTTCCAGTCAGAAGGTCACAGTATATTCTGGTGTCGACGCTGGGCACATCGACCAACAGCAATTCCAGCTCTGCCGATGTGCCGTTGAGGAAATTTTGAAGTTCTTGCTCAGGTTTCTGTGCCTTGGCGAATCAGGTGAAATCCACAGGGTTTGAACTGTGAAATACCGTAGACATGAGACAGGCAGTCGGCCACCATATTGTCAATACCAAATACATGCTTGATGTCTGTGCTGAGTTGTGTTATGAAAACGAGTTGGTTGTGCTGGTGAGGTGAGCAGTTGTTATTCTGCCGAAATGCGTATGTCAGTGAATTTTGGTTTGTAAAAATCGTGAATTCCCCTGCCTCTAGTTGTGAGTGGAGATATTTTATTGCCTCATGAGATAATGGCAGCTTATCAGAGTAGAAGGCCAAAGATTACCAAATGCCCTCCTGGAATTATTGTAGACTGGCCCCAGTTACTATTTGACTCTTGTCAAATGTGAGGGGTGCTTCTAATTCTGGAAGAGTGGAGAGCACTGAATCCGCTATGCTACGCTTCGTTGCTTCAAAGGCCATCTCATAGTATGAGTCACTGGACTTGTGAACTCGCCTTCATTTTCAGGCCTGTGTCTGCTGTCGTAAAAGGTTCTTGTGATACCACGGAGTGTAGTAGATGTAATTCAGCATTCCCAGAAAACGTAACTCCTGAACAGTGCATGACTGTCCAATCTGCAAAATGACTTGCACCTTTTCAGATAGAGGAGGTGATGACTTGGGCGAAACTTAGTGCTCTAAAAAATTTATATGTGGCTGTCCAAATATGCACTTCTGTGTTCTGTACCATGCCATATTTATTTGGTCATTGCAAAACTTGTATCAGGTGTTGCTCTTACTGTTTCGCAGTTGATGAGAAGATTAGGGTGTCATCCAAGTATCGAAACAGGAGGGTAGTTCTTACAGCACCACATCGATAAACTGCTACCATGTTTGTGCTTGTTTCACAAGGCAAATGTCATGCACAGGCTCTCAAAGAACCCAAACTGAGTGATGATTATGGTTTCTGGAATATCTTCTTCCACTATGGATATCTGTGTATATGCTTTAGCACAGTCTAGTATACTAAAAATTGTCGTGCCATGTAATGTGTAGCTGTAATCCCATAGTAGAGGAATGGGATACCGATCCAGCACAATTTGTGCATTGAGGGCACAATAATCCCCACTCACATACGCCATGTACTGTCATCATTTGGCACTAGATATAAGGGAGAGGACCTTGGACTACTGGATGGCCATAGAAGTCCCTTACCCAGGCACTAAATTCTGTCTTTGTGGTCGCTGACTGATCTGGGGCCAGATATCATGATTGGCAGGAAATTCAAGGGTCTTGATGCGATGTTCAGTATCCTGACATACCTCTTTTGGTGCTCCTGGTAATCACATCAAGCCTGGGAACCATTATAGTAGGCACACATACTCTCTAGCATCCGCATTTGCTGCGTCAATTAGCAGATGGTAGTACACCAACAGATCGGTACCAGTGATGGGCTCAGTGAAATCTGCGATCGCAAAATCCCTCATGAAAATTCAGTGCAGCGCCAAGTCTAGGCCCATACATTTGCTGTCATAAGTCGATATTGAAAAGTTGTTCAAAATGGACAGATGGGCTAAGGTTGCTGGAGTAGGACAATGTAGCTGTCTCTAGGGAAAGATGCACGAGTCTGACCCAGTATTCACTAGATATCCGTAGCTCGACTTCTGTTCACTGATAGAAAGGCACTGGGATGACACTTGGCAATCAGGGATAGAACCTCTGTCTGACTGCTACCAGAATGTGAGCACATGAATGGTGATGTGCACTTGTGTGTCTGGTCCCTGTCTCTTCTGTGATACCAGCAGACTTTAGAGCTGTTATTGTTGAGATGTCGACGAGATAGTGGATGAAGATGTATAGACAATACCAGTTTCTCTCGCCGATGCTGCCGTACCGAGATAGCAGCTCGTTGATTTGCTTGGTGAGGGCCTCTGCATTAGCTGCCAGATAATTGTAATCTGTCAGTGAGACCATTGTGTGACCGTTATTGATGCTAGGCTAGGCAGCTGGTGTAGCAATCGGTGTGGAGAACAACACTGATGGTAATGGATTACTTGATGCTGTCAGCACACTGTTATGCACAGTGACCGATGTACCATTTGGGGAAGGAAATATAGTGTTCGCTATTCTGCTGGCCAAATCGGCCACTGCGTCCAAAAGCAGCACCATCTGTGACGCTATTATGGCTTTCACATATGGCAGCAAGTGGCTGTTCCACAAAGTGTGCAGAAACTTGTATGGCACACTTCCAGTGTCCACCTTGCTGTGCAGACGCCATTATGTATTGGGAAGGTTGTTGCTTCCTTATATGCTCTTGAGTTAACACTTGCTGGAGGCATTCTTCTTGTGATGAAGAAATCCGTTGTATAAATTCCAGTTTTAGCTTGTCATACTTGTCGGCTCCAGTTAGTGTGTTGGTCACATCTTCCACTCCAGTGGCGAAACCGTGCTTCAGCTGACTAACGACCAAAGCGACTTTAGAAGAGTCTGCCATAAAGAGGGAGCTGCCTTCCACCTGTGCAAAGCATTGTGTTAGGTTGTGCGGCCAGAATGGGGCAAATGCTCTGCAAGTCGTGAGTAGTGGGACAACGTATGTGCCACCCCACATTCCATTGTTGCCAAATTTATTCAAGATGGCGGCGATGACGTCATCCAAGATGGCGGCCTGTAGACTTGGCAACAGCGCATGACTTCATCCAAGATGGCGAATTTTGGCGGGAAGATATGTCGGTTGTGGGCTACCTCCACTAACTTAACCCTCCAGAAAAAAAATTGGCGGGAAATTCAAATTCCAGCAGGATAATGCGTCACACCATGAAAATGGCCGGAAAATAAACCAACTGGGCTATGTCCACTAACCTAAGCCCCAACCCCCTAGAAAATGTCGCCAAGTTCAAATTCCAGCACGATAATGGCGGGGAAACCAGACTTGTCTTTATTATTACTTAAACAATATCATGCAGGTATGTTCGCCACGAGGTCCGGAGTCCAACTGGCTCGGTACACATAGCCACCAGCAGAGGACATCATTCAAGATGTCGGATTTTGGTGGGAAGTTTGAATTTTAGTAGGAACAAAGTCAATTGGGCTACATCCACTAACTTAACCCCCATCCCCTACAAAATGGTGGCAAGTTCAAATTCCAGCATGATAATGGCGGGAAAACCGGACTTGTCTTTATTATTATTTAAACAATATCATGCAGGTGTGTTCACCATGAGGTCCAGACTCCAACTGGCTTAGTTCATATTCCGTCAGCAGAGGGTGCCACCCTTACATCACATCATCACGCAACTACCATTATTCAGGGTGGTTGCACCCAGTCTGTGTTCTCCACTGGGTCTGGACTCCAGCTGACTTGCTCCATTCACTGAACGTGAAGTTACCGTTGCAATTCTTGAATTGCGCCGTAAAAGGGCGACGGGCTATGATGGACTCGCTGCCGAGGTTCTCCAAGCCTTGTGCGCAGAGATCTGCCCTTACTTGACGAACCTCTACAATGAGTGTTTACGTCAGGGACGGGTACCAGTGTCGTGGAAGTTGGCCGAAGTGGTCATTCTGCGAAAGGGTGAGGACAAGGATCCAGAAGTGCCGAAATCATACTGACCCATAGTTCATATTGCTGCCACCAGAGAGCACCACCGCGATGGCAGATCATGACGCAAGTACAGTTATTCAAGATGGCTGCACCCACTGTGCCCACCACCACGAGGTCCAGAGTCTAGTTCATACACTCCTGGAAATGGAAAAAAGAACACATTGACACCGGTGTGTCAGACCCACCATACTTGCTCCAGACACTGCGAGAGGGCTGTACAAGCAATGATCACACGCACGGCACAGCGGACACACCAGGAACCGCGGTGTTGGCCGTCGAATGGCGCTAGCTGCGCAGCATTTGTGCACCGCCGCCGTCAGTGTCAGCCAGTTTGCCGTGGCATACGGAGCTCCATCGCAGTCTTTAACACTGGTAGCATGCCGCGACAGCGTGGACGTGAACCGTATGTGCAGTTGACGGACTTTGAGCGAGGGCGTATAGTGGGCATGCGGGAGGCCGGGTGGACGTACCGCCGAATTGCTCAACACGTGGGGCGTGAGGTCTCCACAGTACATCGATGTTGTCGCCAGTGGTCGGCGGAAGGTGCACGTGCCCGTCGACCTGGGACCGGACCGCAGCGACGCACGGATGCACGCCAAGACCGTAGGATCCTACGCAGTGCCGTAGGGGACCGCACCGCCACTTCCCAGAAAATTAGGGACACTGTTGCTCCTGGGGTATCGGCGAGGACCATTCGCAACCGTCTCCATGAAGCTGGGCTACGGTCCCGCACACCGTTAGGCCGTCTTCCGCTCACGCCCCAACATCGTGCAGCCCGCCTCCAGTGGTGTCGCGACAGGCGTGAATGGAGGGACGAATGGAGACGTGTTGTCTTCAGCGATGAGAGTCGCTTCTGCCTTGGTGCCAATGATGGTCGTATGCGTGTTTGGCGCCGTGCAGGTGAGCGCCACAATCAGGACTGCATACGACCGAGGCACACAGGGCCAACACCCGGCATCATGGTGGGGGGAGCGATCTCCTACACTGGCCGTACACCACTGGTGATCGTCGAGGGGACACTGAATAGTGCACGGTACATCCAAACCGTCATCGAACCCATCGTTCTACCATTCCTAGACCGCCAAGGGAACTTGCTGTTCCAACAGGACAATGCACGTCCGCATGTATCCCGTGCCACCCAACGTGCTCTAGAAGGTGTAAGTCAACTACCCTGGCCAGCAAGATCTCCGGATCTGTCCCCCATTGAGCATGTTTGGGACTGGATGAAGCGTCGTCTTACGCGGTCTGCACGTCCAGCACGAACGCTGGTCCAACTGAGGCGCCAGGTGGAAATGGCATGGCAAGCCGTTCCACAGGACTACATCCAGCATCTCTACGATCGTCTCCATGGGAGAATAGCAGCCTGCATTGCTGCGAAAGGTGGATATACACTGTACTAGTGCCGACATTGTGCATGCTCTGTTGCCTGTGTCTATGTGCCTGTGGTTCTGTCAGTGTGATCATGTGATGTATCTGACCCCAGGAATGTGTCAATAAAGTTTCCCCTTCCTGGGACAATGAATTCACGGTGTTCTTATTTCAATTTCCAGGAGTGTATCACTGACATCAGAGAGCGCCACCTTCACATCAGAATATGATGCAGGCACCGTTATTCAAGATAGCTGCACCCAATGTATCCACCATGTGATGTAAGATTGTACACTTGGCCTACTTCCACTGACCTAACCCCATCCCCAATAAAAATCGCGCGAAGTTCAAATTCCAATATGATAATGCTGCACACCTACGATAATGGAGGGAAAAATGGACTTGTCTTTATTATTTAACCAATTTCAAGCAGATGTGTTCGCCCCTGGGTCTGGACTGCAACTGGCTTAGTTCGTATCAGTGCCACCAGAGGACGCTTTCCTGACGCCAGATTATGACGCAAGTACAGTTATTCAAGATGGCTGCACCCGATGTATCCACCATGAGCTCCAGAACTCAAGTGGTTTAGTTCATATCGTCAACAACAGAGGATGCCACCGTGACGTCGGGTGATGACACAAGATCGTCTGCTTTCTCTCACGTATTATAACCCGACACGCATCATGCCACCGGCCCGCGGGCGTCCGACCGCTTACATCACACACCCTCAGCTGCCTCCTCCATACACGCGCCGGACATAGTCTTCTGTAAATATTCTAACACCCACATCGCGAATCTAACCTATCAATTACTTAAGTACTCAACGGCATTTCAATTTTAATCTTATTAAATAAATCAATTGACAGTTTCAATATTTAATGACAAAATGAGAAGTTGCACATTTTCCCACTATCAGCTTGGTGTTCATTCATGACCCAGCACCCCCCACCCCTAGAATGCTGCATTCCTATTGGCCACATTATTCGACTTCATATAGGTATGAAAAGGTGTTCAACTGTCTACTTTCACTTACTTTTCAAGGTCCAGACCGCCACCTCTTCCTAGGAACTGGCACCGAGTTTGAATTCTGCCATTAAACAAAGCTGACTTGCGCTTTCGCTACCAACATAAGAAAATTGCTGCATATGAAGCTCACCACCTCCATTAAGCCACGTCACCAGACTGCCACCTCTTCCTAGGGGCGGGTGGTAAAAGGATTCAGCACGCACTACGCTGATGGAGAGAGGAAGGAGTGTACTTTATTTATTTGGGAGCAATTTATTTATGGATGGAGTATACGTGTCACAGTGCCACCACTGTCAGAGGTATAACCATACCAGCCAAAATTGTAGTTTCAAGTCAATATGTGTCAAATATGCCGCCCAACACTTGACTAAATTGTGAAAGAAGGAAAGGAAAACTGATCCCCACTTGTGCCAACTGCAGTGATAAACACCCAGCCAATTACTGAGGTTACGAGGCACCAGAAAACAGTCCCAACTGATATGTTGCATCTGGCCAGCAAACTTGCCGGCAAGCGAATTTCCAACTGCAACCAACGCGCAACACTCCGACCTAGACAAAATTCGTGGACTACCCACTCCACAGCCCACGCCGTTGGCATCCCAGGAGAACGATGTTGCTGGCTTGATGCGCGAACTAAAAGAAAGTGGGACAATGTTCGCTAGGCTTAACCTGGGCAACACTGTCAAGAAAATCAGGGAGACCATGACAGTGGTCAGAGCAGAGTCCAGTGAATAATCAATGTGATGATAATTGCAGAAGCCGCAATGTCATTCTTTGATGGCCATTAGATGCAGAAACTTCTGCCAAAGACATTTCTGATAAGAAAATACAGTTGTAGTCATTTTTAGACCTGCATGGTATATATGCCACCTGCAGTATCTATTACCGAGAAATCAATTCAAGGTGCGCAACTACCCTCTTCACAAGGTAGATAGTCTCGATCGTCACTGTCACAGCAGCGGGGTAGCCGTCCTTGTGAGTCGGAGAATTTGACACCGAACAACTGATGTGCCATATTTGGTCTTGGTTGAATCTGCCAGTATATGATTAAATATGGAAACCCAAGCATTCACCATAGTTTCAGCATACAACTCCCCTCATATCTGCACCACAGCAAGGACTTTCAGGTGCTGAGAGAGAATTCTGAGCGTGTAATAGTGGCAAGGGACTCGAACTCCAAACACAAAGAATGAGGTTGCAACTCCGTAAACGCCAACAGGAGGAGATTTAGATGGTTTGTCAGGAGTGATCCCTTCCTGAGTGTAATCGCTCCAGGGGAGCCTATTCGCAGCTCCCTACCATACAGAGTTCAGATATCCTAGATGTCTCCCTGTCCAAGGGCCTGCCATGGAGAACTACAAACACAGTCGATTATGTGCTGGTCTCAGACCACAGCCCAGTTGTCCTGGAATGTGCCGATGTCGACGACTCAGACAGAATGATGCCAAATACAACATACGATACTGTGTGGGAGCAATATAAAACCCTGACAGGACATCACCTTGAGAACATACTGCGAATGCAGAACGGAAGAGAGGTGGACTCGGCAATCGAGTTGAGAACCACCCTCGAGACCTGTGCACAAGATACAAGTATCAGGTTGACCATCGAATCTGGTGCTAGGAACCTGCCACCTGACCTGATTATCACTAAACGACGCCTGAGGTGGGATTGGCAGCATTATCGCGATACCGCCCAACGTCGTTTGCTTAGGAGGCTCGAAGAGCAGGTGAAGGCAGAACTACAAGAGCACAAAGAACTTCTGCTGCGCTGGGAGACTCAGAGATTCGAAACGAAACATGAACAGCGTATGGAAAAATCATGAAGTGCATAAAGTTACACCCAGCGTAGACAGGCCACTCCGAGGAGTTAAAAGGAAGAGGAAAAGCGAAAATACTGGCGATATCATTAGAGTCACAATTCCAGATTCACATCAGGAGCGTAGAGAGAGAGAGAGAGAGAGAGAGAGAGAGAGAGGGAGAGAGAGAGAGAGTTGGACAAGTGGCTCAGCTGCGAGAGACTAGGCCAGAAACAGAGTTCGCGCTGGTTTTTAACTGCCTTGTATATGCTAACATCAGATGTTGAGAGAACCACAAATCCCCAGTCCTGAAAAGACCCATGTCCCCCACGTAAAACACTGCAGGACACAGAATACTGAACTACAATCGCGCGAATTGGACCCTGTTCAAGGAAACACTTGACAGCCTTATTCTGGACATTCACGAAATTAACAACATGCAACAAATTGATGAGGCGGTGGAGGCTATAATTACTGCTGTCCGAGACGCGATGACGGACACCATTCCACATACAACACCACAACAACACTCGACAGCCCCGCTGCAGGAAGTACTGGGCCTTATCTCCATGAGAAACCGCCCCAGGAGATAATGGCAGCTTACCAGACGCCCGTTCTATAAACCGCACGTCAACAGACTCCAGGGTATAATACAGAAAAAATACAAACATTTGGAAACAAGCAATGGGGGCAGAAACTCGCAGGGCTAGATACCAACTGTCCTGGCGTATGAAAGCTAGCCAGACACTTCACCACGGAGAAACATTACATTCCTACTGTACGAGGACCAGACGGTCCTGCTTACTCCGCGAAGGAGAAGGCGGTGCTTATGACCACAACACTTACAGCGTCCTTCACGCCGAATCTGGCTCCTTCAGATCCAGTATTCACACTTGAAACTGCCCATGAGTTTACATGACTGGTAGCCCAGCCCACGCACGACGCAATCAGACATAGCAGTACAAACGAAATTACTTAGGCTATCAAGCATACCAGTGCTACGAAAGCCCCTGGGTCCGATGGCATTCAAAAGCTTGTCCTGCCGGAGTTCACGGATAGAGCTGTAGAATACCTTGCACACATAACGAATGCCATCTTAAAATGCCAACACTTTCCTGAATTTTGGAAGGCGGCCAAGTTCGTGATGTTCAGGAAGCTAGGGAAAGACCACCCCTCCCACAAAATCACTGACCCATCAATCTGCTGTGCTCGCTCAGTAAGATTGTTGAGATGGTAACACTAAAATGCATCACTAGGCACCGCATTGCCAGTGACATCTTAAGACAGGAGTGATTCGGCTTTGGGAATCACCACTCAACAACACAAGAACTCCTTCACGTAGTCGAATATATAACACACAGCTACAATACAAACAAAGCCACAGGGGCTGTGTTCCTGGACATCGGAAAAGCTTTTGACCGTCTCTGGCACAAAGGCCTTTTATGCAAACTAAGCGATGCTGGTTTCCCCGACGGACTTCTACGTCTCACACATTCATATCTTACGAACAGACGTTTCAGCACTAACGTGCAGGTCAAACAATCGACGTAACCCAAAATGGATTATCCCAGGGAAGCATTCTGAGATCCATCTTGTTCAACTTCTACGTTAATGACTTTCCAGCAACACCAAACACGACGTTAGCCGTCTAGGCCGATGACACAGCCATCCTTGCACAAGACTGGAAACCGTCGAACATAAATTCACGAATACAGATGGCATTCAGAACTGCCAAGCCTTGGTTGGAACGATAGGATATTAAAGTAAACGTCGGTAAGTGCGAAGCAGTTCTGGTCACATGCACACCGAAGCTACTGCAACACTGTAGACACGTAACTCTACATGCACGCCCAATACGTTTCCGAGAGAAAGTCAGATATCTCGGAGTGTGACTGGACTGGAAACTTACATGGGGACCACACAGAACACGTTGCCAACAGAGAACACCTGAGGCTCAAACAACTCTACCCAATGCCCAACCGGGAAAGTACACTGAACAGGAGGGTGTCGAGGTCCATATACATGACACTGATTAGACCTCATATGACGTGCGCAGCCCCCGTCTGGGGATACGCAGCTCCTACACGCCTGCGCCGTCTGCAGACCATAAAGAACAAAGTGCTACGCGTCATTAGCAACGTTCTACCCGCACCGTGGATCATCACAGGGTTTCAAAAATCTCGCCACACAACTCTACAGGAACTCGAGACACTCGAACAATCCTTTCATCCTTACTCTGGGAAACTATGATCACAACCGTAGGTGGAAGCATAAGTGGCCAAAGACACTACTAGCTAGGGCATAGCGAGCTAACACATTCACAAGCGACAACATCTGCAAGCCCCTGCAAATCAGCATAATTGATTGGATATGCCAGCTGTTATTAAAGCTGACCAACTGGCTACAGCAGGGAAACCAACAAGCTCGCACACTAACGCACGAACAAACGGCGAACACTACCCTATACTGTGAATCCTATATATGACCTATCGGACACTAGACGATGATGATTTCAACTATTACAGGCATGCTGATGCTGGCCGAGATGCCAACACCGGTACCCAGCCGCCGAGTAACACAGCTCCACAACGTCTGAGGTATCCGCCTGCGTGATGCGCACTATTGACAAAGGCTACCCATGATCTGTCGCAGGCAGCGAGAAAACCGATGCTGTTCTTACAACCCGACTCAACTATCACAGAGGTTTTCTTCTCCTGGCTCTTGTATTGGCACCTGTTTTCCTCTGCCCTTTAAACTGCTAATTTTCGTTCAACTTTCGACCCAATCTATCTCCAGATGAGCGCATATGAATGGTTAATCATAACCAGACGTACGCAAACATCTCAGTACCCACATCCTGCGAGACCTCACTTAAGGAAAACTAACCAATACGCAGATACGGCAGTAGACGTTTCCTGTTGGCCATCATGCTGGTGTGGGCCTGGATGGGTTCCACCCTTTCTAAAAACCTAAAACAACTATCTCCTTCCAAAGTCACCTACCTCATCACAATTTACAACCAGCGCTTCTCCCTAACCTACTTCCCAACAGTCTGGGAGACTCGTCAGGTTATAACCCTACCAAAACCTAATAAGAACCCCATTCTTTACCGAAGCCAGAAACACATTTTAATCCTGTGCTATCTAGGGTAAGTACTGCAGTGTCTTATCCTCAAAGTTGTCACCCAATTCCTGAAAGTCAACAACATAATTTCACAGTTTGGCCTCCATCCAGAACATAACACCATCCATCAATCTCTGCGTCTGGTGGAACACATATGCAGGGTGTGGGATAGGAAACACAGTACATGAGTAGTCTTTTTCGACATCGAGAAAGTGTTCATCAAAGTCTGCCATGTTCGCTAAATTTACATAAGATCAGCATGAAGCATGACTGAGTCGTTCCAAGGGGAGGGAGCAGTACCCTGTTAGGTGCAGTAAGCATGTCAGTTATGAGCAGGAATTTTGTGGCCGGAGTCCTGCAGGGGTCGGTTCTGAGCATAGTACGTAACACGCTCTGTACCAATGAGCTGACGCAAACGACACACAGGTTTATAAAAGAAGCAGTAACCTAAACTTTATATCCTGATAACTACAGCAAAATCTGGACCCTATCACCAAATGGTGCAACATCTGGAAAGAAAAGATAAACCCAGAAAGAGCACCACAGTTACGTTCACCAGAAAGATAACTCACTCAGATCAAAAGAGACAAATCTCTGTTGCTGGCAGACTATTGGAATGGAGCAATTCTGAGATGTATCTGGGTTTACAGTTCGATAAGCCCCGACGTTCGCAAAACAGATTAACTGCGCTGCTTTCTATCATGTGTGTCCGCTCCTGGGGGCGGAGGTTGCCTCCACACACAAAGCTTAGGCTGTATAGAAGCGTCATCCTTCCCACGGCCCTATACACATCAGAAGTATGGTTCATGGCAGCGAGTACACACCTGAGCAAGCTGCAGTCTTTCCAAAGCAAACTCTGCACCATCGCAGTTGCCGACCGATACTCACCAAACACACATATTACGAACCTATTAGGCGATCCATCCATCCCCACATACATAAAGAGGAAGTCTGAAAAGCTCTATGAGAAGGTTTCCACTTCGTCCCACCATCTCATTCATCAGCTTGGTACACATTGTCCCGACGGTTCAGGTAAGAAACCTATTTCCACACTCAACAGGTAGTTTAGGTTATAAAAAAATTACAGACAACAACCATACATGAACACAGGCATTCTGATACATAAACATTGCTATTTTCATAAATCATTAAAGCCATGCTGGAAGTCAGACGGGCAGAACCCTGCTGTGCTTCCATGAGATAAAACACAGACACGGAGACGTTCACCGGTTTCAAACTTTAAAATGAATGTATTTAGTTAGTAACTGGTGCACTAGCAGCTGATTTCGGCACGCGGAGCTTTGATTTTTGAAGTACTTGTAACTAGGCAATGACACAAGTGAATGACGAAATAAAGAAACATTGGTTTGAAACAGCCAGAGGTAAAAAAATGGGTTTTACTCTAAGGAACTGATGACCGACAGGGCGCGTAGAGAAGAATAATTTCATGCAACACAACTTAGAATATGCATGTGATGTAAGCGACCCATTGCGATTTGAGCGGGATCTTAATAATCTCAGCTGCTGTGCTCGAAGGCGTATTGGAAGATGGTTAATGCGGAAGTAGAAACACGACGTATTGAGCCTGCTGTTGATGCCTTCTGGTTTGAAGTGAGTTTATCCTTGAAATGCAATTGGCTTTGTACTCTCTCTGCGCGGAAATTTGCCCCAGTTCCATTCCTGCCCCTCTTACGTATTATTAAATGGGAGACGCCCAGTAGCTCGGTACGGGCTTTTGTTGAAGTTTCGAGAACATACCTTCACCGAGGAGTCAAGCAGTATATTGCTCCCATCTACGTATGTCTCGCGAAGAGACCGTGAGGATAAAATCAGAGAGATTAGAGCCCACACAGAGGCATACTGACAATCCTTTCCACGAACAAAACGAGACTGGAATAAAAGGGAGAACCGATAGAGGTACTCAAGGTACCCTCCGCCACACACCGTCGGGTGGCTTGTGGAGTATGGATGTAGATGTAGATATTGAGCTGTCGTATTACCAGCAGTCATGCTCGCGTATAACAGACATGCAGGTTTCATAAGAGACCCATCCTATCACAGAGCAACGTGAAAAACGTTTCAAATGATTCTGTCAACTTTTTTTTTTGCTTTTTTGAATTTTGATTCCCCCCCCCCGGGCGGGCTGGAAGCAGCTTAGTATGCCGCTCTTCAGCCTACAGACTTTGTTTTAAAAAAAGGAGAAGATAATATATAAGCAAAAACAGAGAACAAAATCGGAGACATAGGGTAACATGGTGAAAAAATCGTGGAACTTAAAACAGAGAACAAAGGGATGATGATGCTAATAAAATACATATGAAGCAGACAGGTAAAATAATAGACAGACAATTAAATAACACGGCGACAGTCTGGTTTCTGTTCGCAAAAGACATAAAATTCACACCCAGTGACAGCATGGTTTCTGTTCGCAACACGGGAAAAGACGAAACAACACTGAACAGTCACTGGAACACTGCACTAAAATATGACATACCACAGCCGAGAGCAGGTGGGGAGAAACTGGTCAGATGATGGGAAAATAAAAAAGGGGGGAAGGTGAGGAAAAGCGAAGGGGGGGAGGGGGGAAAGGAGCCAATGGAGAATGAGGACCCATAAGAGGGTTGGGGGGTGCTGGACAGACGCGACAGGGAGTGGGGAAGGCAGAGGATGGAAAGACAAAAGGACTCAGGGGGGAGAAGGGAGGTATGGAGAGGTTAGGCGGGAAGAAACACAGGATGGAAAGGGGGAAGAGGGAGCCCAGGGAAAGGACAGAGGAAAGGAGGGGGGGGGGGTGAGGATCAGAGTTGATAGGAGGAATATATGGAGGGAGAGAGGGCATGAAATCGTGAGGGGGAGTTGATGGAAGCCACCTTGGGAAAGGAGATGAAGGGTGTAGAGATGGAGGGTAGGGGGGACACAACAGTGAAGGTGTGGCAGGGGGCGGGGATTGGAGAGGAGAGGAGCAACCAGGGGGTGAGGGGGATCAAGGCGGCGGGAGGTGTAGAGTATGCAGATATGTTCGAGAAATAGGAGCAGATGGGGGAAAGGAATGAGGTCATAGAGGATCCGCATGGGGGATCTGTCTACATGTCAGTTTGTTAGTTAAAACTAAGTAACGTTAAAATTAAAACTGAGCATGCTCCCTGCGCGTCGGTAATGACTAGATTTTATTTCGTTGCCCAACGTTGTCATTATGCAGTGTATCGTATACCTCATTCGGTCAAAGGAACGTCAATTCTTCACAAGTTCATTATTTGTACGAACGCAACTGCGGCAGTGCATTTAGGCTGTATGAACTGCAAAACATTACGAGGATGATTAGTTTGCGGTCTTCCACGCTAGGAGGCAGCACGCAGTTTAACTGCTCGATTGATAGGGAGCAGTTTGCAGACCCTGGTCAGTCCCTTTTGTTTAAGCTTGATGATAAGTGAGTGAGAGACAAAGCGAAAACGCGAAAGAGTTGCTAATGTTGACGTTTATCGGATTTCTTCTATTACCAAATGACAGCATAAATCAAGTGAGTATTTTCCGGAAAAAGATGCCATTTTTATTTGACAAAAAGAACTCCGTGTGGGTCGACTGCTACATTTTATTGCAATTCCTGCTTTCGGCGCGTTATACAGGTCATATTCCGGAACACATTACCGATAAAAAAAAGTGGTGTGACAGTACAAAATAGATAGTAATGTACTATCGCGCCCCTTTTACAATTGTGCGGCTCTTGAAGATGCATTGCGTGGATCCTCGTGCAGCACAGAGCATTCGATGGCATGAACAATTCCGAGAAACAGGTTGTTTGTGTAAAGGCAAATCGCAGGACTGTCCCCGAGTGCCTGACACAGACGTCGAACGCTTCCGCCAAGAACACTGTTACAGGAAGCACATGTCTCGATATGCTTGAGAACTGCCTTTTCCCACAGTTGCAGACTGATTCAAGCGACTTCATTTACCACACTGGCACCTGGAAATCCGAGAATTTTTAAATCAAAGGATTACTGAACGGTGGACCAAATGATTCGGCCTTACATTACTGACCACCACGGTCACCGGACCTGAATGTATGTAATTATTTCTTGTGGGGATTTATAAAAGACTCCGTTTATGTGCCTCGGTTAGGAACAACAATGAATGAACTGAGACATCGCATAACAGCAGCTGTAACTCAAGACATGCTCGCTGCAGTGTGGGAACAATTTGAATACCGCATGACATACGAGGTGTGGCTAGAAAAAAACCGGACTAGTACTGGTGAAACAATAAAACGAATGCAATAAGGCTGAAAGTCGCGTGGCCTGTCACGTGACTCTCGCTCCGCCTACTGCTCGAGTTTCATCTGCCTCCTGCACTCAGTCTGCCCGTGGCGTCTGTTTTAAGTAGTTGACGTTTTGTCTGTGCGTCGGAAAATGTTGAGTGTACAGAAAGAACAGCGCGTTAACATCAAATTTTGTTTCAAACTAGGAAAATCTGCAAGTGAAACGTTTGTAATGTTACAACAAGTGTACGGCGATGATTGTTTATCGCGAACACAAGTGTTTGAGTGGTTTAAACGATTTAAAGATGGCCGCGAAGACACCAGTGATGACACTCGCACTGGCAGACCATTGTCAGCAAAAACTGATGCAAACATTGAAAAAATCGGTAAACTTGTTCGACAAGATCGCCGTTTAACAATCAGAGCAGTGTCTGAGTTAACAGGAGTTGACAAGGAAAGTGTTAGGCAGATTCTTCATGAAAGTTTCAACATGAACAAAGTGTGTTCAAAAATGGTTCCAAAGTGTCTCACAATTGAACAGAAGGAACGCCGAAGAATGATTTGTTCTGACATCCTGGAAAACATTGAAAGTGATCCCACCTTCTTACAAAATGTTATTACTTGCGATGAATCGTGGTTTTTTACTTACGATCCCGAAACTAAACGCCAATCGATGCATTGGAAAACTCCTGGTTCTCCACGACAAAAAAAAGCACGAATGTCAAAATCGAAATTCAAGGCAATGATGATTGTTTTTTTTGACATCAAAGGGATTGTGCACATTGATTGGGTACCAGAGGGACAAACAGTGAATCGGCATTACTACATTAGCGTCCTGGCTACCCTACGTGAGCGAGTACGGAGAAAACGGAACGATTTCTGGAGAAAAAAGTCATGGATCCTTCACCAAGACAATGCCCCAGCTCACAGTGCGTTGTCAGTGAAGACGTTTTTGGCAAAACACAACATTCCCATCTTAGATCATCCACCCTACTCACCTGATTTGGCCCCCTGTGACTTTTTTCTTTTCCCTAAAGTCAAGTCAGCTTTGAAAGGAACTAGATTTGAGACTGTTGAAGCAGTAAAAGAAAAAGCGACGGAAGTAATGTATGGACTTACCGAAAATGATCTGCAGCATTGCTATGAACAGTGGAAAATTCGTATGGAGCGGTGCAGAGACCGAGGAGGAGTGTACATTGAAGGAGATAACATGAAATTGTAAATAATTGTAAATAAATGTTTTTTCCAGCATCAGTCCGGTTTTTTTCTGGCCGCACCTCGTATGATGTGCGTCTCAAGGGGGACTCATTGAACACCTATAAAAAGGTATAAAATACTTTATGATTTTCCCGTTGATCAAAAAACAAAATTCATTGTATATGTTCATTAGTTTCAGAAATATAGACGTGCCAAATCGGATGATTCTTTTTGATACACCTTGTAAAACCGCGACTTCTCGACGAGTGACATACTCATCATCCTCCGTCGAGGTGTCGAGATTTTGCAGGTGGTGTCCTACTTATATTTGCGGTGTGCCCCCCTCTACCTGACTCCGGGAAGCTGAGTGCAGAGAGGCCCGCAGGCGGGGTAAGGGGTGATGCCGCGGTGATGGGGATAGCGGGCGCGCCATTCGCATCTCTGTCAGAGCGTTCCTGCCCTGTCTCGCGAGGAGGAGGTGGTGGGCGCGCTCTCGACGAATTTCCGTTATCGCTGCTTTCCACGCCTCACTCTGTTTACAAGACTCTCGTGTATCCGAAATTTGATGCACTCTGTTATGACGCTGTCCCAATAGGCGGCTGTTCAGCGGTTCACCTTGGTGTTCTCGAAGTCAAATATGTGGTCTTCCTTGGTACTGTGTTCTGCTACCACCGATCTCTCCGTATGCCCCAGCTGCACACACAGGAAGATATCAGGCATGTGTGGCTGGGTCACTGGTCGAAACGTCGCGGTTTTGTGATACTGCCACCCAGCTGGAAACCCAAGAGCTTTTCATCAGCCAACACGTTGTTTTCAAACTTATGGATGATTGTGTGTATATCACTTATGTTTCGCTGATTGCTTTTCATCTTCTTGGACACACTTGCGACCACCTCCTGCACTCATTCTGTTCTAGAACGATGCGATCATACAGCTGTCGGACTTCGTTCTCATTCCCTGGGATCGTGTACAGCCCTTACTCGTCTCTGCTGTAGTGGCTGTCGGCTGCGGTTACGCCTTGTGTTTTCTGAGACAACGTCAGCTTCAATATTTAACGTATCAAAGCCCTGTTTCACTGTAATTATTTCATAAACAGTTCTACCTCTTAATGCTTAGGACTTATTGATATATCTACAGCTAGGGGACATTCCCATAGGACATGATTCGGTGTACCGATTTCACCGCAGTTACTGCAGATAACTGCCCTTTTACCGTTTCTATTCCGATATTTAGGATATGGCCCTGTCTGAAAAGGTAGTGGACCAGTCCCCTGCTTGACTCAAAATGTGTCATCTGAAGCCTTTCATTTACATCTGAAAGAAATCAAAGTGTTCTCCTTCCCGTGTGGGAAAAATTTCATCTGAGCTGCCACTCTGCAAATAATAAATTCTTGCTCGAACAGTCCACGGATGTACTGCCGGTCCATAGTGTCCAACGGGCACAATATTTCGGCGATCAGACATGTCGCCATCGTCAGGTGCGCTGACGAACTGAGCTCCTGAGGGCGGGCGGCCGTCCTAAATCCCCTTCCCCCGCGAGGCGTTCTCTCCGTGGTCCGCGTCCGCGGCCGCGCGTCGGCGGTCGCTGAGAGGCTGGCGTCGGCGTCTGTGGTGGCGTCGGTGTAACTGCCTCGTCCGCCCTAGTCGCTCGTTCGTTTTCTTTGCTGAGCCTCTTTTTTAATTAGACTCAGTACTGGTTCCCATGCCTTGCTGAGGTTATAGCTGCAATCTCTGTTGATGAGTCCGTCCCTGGTACGAATTTCGATAGCCTCTCTAACGACGCTGTCCCAGTATTTAGATGTCTGTGCCAAGATCCTGGTATGTTGGTAGTCCATTTCGTGATTTTCGGACAAACAGTGCTCTGCGACTGCCGACTTGTTGGGATACACAAGTCGAGTGTGCCTCTGATGTTCTCGGCAACGATCTTCGATGGTTCGCACTGTCTGTCCAATGTAAGTCTTCCCACACTCACAGGGAATCTGGTATATGCCGGCCTTCCGCAAACCGAGATCGTCTTTGACACTTCCCAATAATGCTCGTGTTTTATTAGGCGGGCAAAAGACAGTTCCTACTCGGTGTTTCCTCAATATTCGTCCTATTTTCCCCAATAGTGCGCCAGTATACGGTACATAGGCTGTGGCTATCTCTTCCTCCGTGACTTCGTTCATCTCCACACGCTGTACTGTAGAGGTGGGGTGGAGAGCGCGTCTGATCTGCCATTCCGAGTACCCGTTTTTCCGAAATACAGTTTTGAGGTGTTCCAGCTCATGGGGCAGACTCTCTGCGTCCGAGATGGTGCGCGCCCTGTGCACCAGTGTTTCTAGTACCCCATTTCTCTGCGAAGGGTCGTGGCAGCTATCCGTTTGCAAATACAGGTCAGTGTGCGTTTTCTTCCTGTACACCCCGTGTCCCAGGGTGCCATCCTCTCTTCTTTTGACCGTGACGTCCAGGAATGGTAAACTTCCTTCGGCTTCGGTCTCCATAGTGAATTTGATGTTCGGATGTATGGAGTTCAGGTGTGTAAGGAAGTCTAGGAGCTTGTCCCTTCCATGGGGCCATATCACGAACGTGTCATCAACATAACGTAGAAAACAATTAGGTTTCCATTCGGATGACGCCAAAGCTTCCTCCTCGAAATACTCCATATAGAAATTCGCGACCACAGGCGAAAGTGGGCTCCCCATTGCGACCCCTTCTGTTTGCTCATAGCAGTCTCCATTAAACAGAAAATACGTGGAGGTCAGAACGTACCTGAAAAGGTCGGTCGTCTTCTCGTCAAATTTCTGTGCAATGAGCTCAACTGACTCTCGAAGAGGCACCCTGGTGAATAACGAGACAACGTCAAAACTCACCAGGATATCTGAGTCTTTCAGCTTGATGTTCTCGAGACGTTTTACGAAATCCATAGAATTCCGAACGTGATGAGAGCATTTACCCACGTAAGGGCTTAGTAGTTCTGCCAGGTATTTGGCCAGCAAATATGTAGGTGCCCTAATGTTGCCGACAATTGGGCGTAACGGCACCCCTTCTTTGTGGACTTTAGGGAGTCCATAAAATCTTGGCGGTACAGGTCCTTGAGGTGTCAATTTCTTGGCGACACCCTCTGGTAAATCCGCGTCCTTGAGAAGAGCCCTAGTTTTGATCTCCACCTGCTTTGTGGGGTCAGCGTTGATCTTCGTGTAAGATTCGTCACTTAGCAGGCTCTGCATCTTCTCAATGTAGTCCTTATGGGAAAGGACAACGCCGGGAGAAGTTGAAGAATCATATTAAATTCTTTATTACTAAGGAATTTGCTGTCAGGTCTTCAAGAATTTCGTGTATTTTTCATATTGTTTTATCTTCAGCCTATAGATGTTAGCCTTTTCCTTATTTGTACATCCAGGAGATACATGCCCATTAATACCGAAGGCGTGCTGAAAAATAATACCTCCGAAGTTTTTATGTGAAAAGTCTTCAAACTTTTCGAATGAAACAAATGGTTCAAATGGCTCTGAGCACTATGGGACTTAACTACTGAGGTCATCAGTCCCCTAGAACTTAGAACTACTTAAACCTAACTAACCTAAGGACATCACACACATCCATGCCCGAGGCAGGATTCGAACCTGCGACCGTAGCGGTCACGCGGTTCCAAACTGACGCGCTTAGAACCGCACGGCCACACCGGCCGGCTCGAATGAAACAAATATACCATTCTACATCTTTATTCTTCATGCCAAAATTTTTATTTCTCAACATAATCACCCCAATGCCGAACACATTTCTGCCATTGAGGGACCAGTTTGTTGATACCGTCACTATAGAATGTTTAACTTTGTTGACGGAGCCACAATCTCACTTCTGCTTGCACCGCTTCATCGTTATCAAAGTGAAGTCCTCGAAGGTGTTCTTTAAGTTTTGGAAGCAGATGAAAATCGGATGGGACCAAGTCAGGAAAGTATGGGAAATGATCGATGACAGTGAACCCCTCGCATCTGATAATATCAGATGTCGCAGCTCTTGTTTGTCGTGTGTCATTGTTGTGTTGAAGAAGAGGATGCTTCACGTGTGGACGAATTCTTCGAAGTCTAAACTCGATTACAGCACGCTGTTTCTCACGCAGTGTCATAGTTACGTCACATATCGCCATGTTATACGTTACAGTTTGGAGCTCCCTAGGGGCAGAGAGCTGAAAATATGTAGACATGAAGAATGAAGATTTAGAATGTCAATAACATTTGTATTAATTAAAAAGCCTTAAGGTTATCACATCAAAAATTCGGAGGCATTACGTTCAATTTGCTTTCGTAGTTAGGACGTCTGTAGACGTAGTGCCCGAAGGCTCCGCAGCGTCATAGCAGAATTTCTCGCTGCACTTGTCTTACTGCCTACAACACACTGTGTATCATCCCACACCAGTGGTTGGAGCCGATCGAGGTGGCGCTGCGGTTAGCACATTGGGCTCGCATTCAGTAGGACGGCAGTTCAAACTTGTGTCCGGCCATCCTGATTTAGGTTTTGCGTGATTTTCCTAAATCATTTCAAGCAAATGCCGGGATGGTTCCTTTAAAAGGGCGCGGCCAATTTCCTTCCCTAATCCGATATGACTGATGACCTCGCTGTTTGGTCCCCTCCCCAAATCAACCCCATTGGTTGGAGACTAGGAGTAATCAGACTAGGGAATTAACATCCCATGCGTAGGCTGCTGATAACACTACAACACAAACGCTTGTATTTGGAGTGGTGCCGTGACCGTGAAGCATGGACTACTGATGATTGGCGTCGAATTGTGTTGAGCGATGAGTCATGGTTCTGCACTACCCTGGATGACTATCGTCGGCGAGTACAGCAGGCCCATTTTCAAATCTTTTGGAGAGGCACAGCGATGTTACTCCTGACGTGTCATGGTGTGAGGAGCCAACGGATATGACTGCAGGTCACAACTGGTAGTGATTGAGGGAACTCTTATGGCACAATTTTACATCAGGGACATCCTGCGTCCTCGTGTGTTATCTCTCATTAGACAATATTGTGGTATCATTTTTCAACAATACAATGTTCGTACAAACATGACTCATGTTTCTTTGATCTGTCTACGTGATGTTGAGGTATCCTCTCGGCCAGCAAGATTCTCAGACCTGTCTCCGATAGAACATGTGTGGGACCAGCTCGATATGGAGCACCAGTTGCGCAACAGTTGAGGGCTAGTTTGCCCCAGGAGAGCATGCAACGGCTTCCCTACTGAATAAATACATGCAACCAGGTCAGAGGGGTACAACGCTATACTGATAAGTCGGCTTATAGTGCCAAGTTCTTGGTAAAATTGATTCTATTTAGTAATCACGAAAATAAACATCACATACCCTTTAATCATGAAGTTTCGTTTGGTTTTTATTCTCGTCTTGTGGGTGCTTCACTTTTTTTTTATCAGATAGTGTAATTTCTTTTCTGGTAGCAAAGGTCAGTATTGTTTCAAAGATTCCGAAGTATAGATAATGGACTGGGGCAAGAAAATGTCAGCACTAAATCTTTTTTAAGATCACGATCCTATCAGCTCTTGCTATGCAGAAAACGGACCACGATTCGTAGGTTATACACACTCGGGGAGTAAAATTGGGAACGATAGTAATGGGTGGCAGAGCCTAGCATAGAAGAAAATAAACAAGTCGACCTCTATAGGCTGAAACCGTGTGGAACTGAACTAGAGCGAAAAAGGTGGGTTTGAGCGAAACAAATGTTGCGAAACCCTTTATTTGATGCTTATGCAGCAGCATACAGGGTGTTACAAAAAGGTACGGCCAAACTTTCAGGAAACATTCCTCACACACAAAGAAAGAAAATATGTTATTTGGACATGTGTCCGGAAACGCTTATTTTCCATGTTGGAGCTCATTTTATTACTTCTCTTCAAATCACATTAATCATGTAATGGCAACACACAGCAACAGAACGTACCAGCGTGACTTCAAACACTTTGTTACAAGAAATGTTCAAAATGTCCTCCGTTAGCGAGCATACATGCATCCACCCTCCGTCGCATGGAATCCCTGATGCGATGATGCATCCCTGGAGAATGGCGTATTGTATCACAGTCGTCCAAAATACGAGCACGAATAGTCTCTACATTTGGTACCGGGGTTGCGTAGACAAGAGCTTTCAAATGCCCCCATAAATGAAAGTCAAGAGGGTTGAGGTCAGGAGAGCGTGGTGGCCATGGAATTGGTCCGCCTCTACCAATCCATCGGTCACCGAATCTGTTGTTGAGAAGCGTACGAACACTTCGACTGAAATGTGCAGGAGCTCCATCGTGCATGAACCACATGTTGTGTCGTACTTGTAAAGGCTCATGTTCTAGCAGCACAGGTAGAGTATCCCGTATGAAATCATGATAACGTGCTCCATTGAGCGTAGGTGAAACGAAACTAAAATGAGCTCTAACATGGAAATTAAGCGTTTCCGGACACATGTCCACATAACATCTTTTCTTTATTTGTGCGTGAGGAATGTTTCCTGAAAGTTTGGCCGTACCTTTTTGTAACATCATGTATATGTGCCCAGTAACTACAAGACCTCTATTTTAAATCCATACATATTATAAAAATGGATGTATGTATGTCTGTATCTTCCACATCTCGTAAACCATTGGACCGATTCACCCAAACTTGCTACACATATCCCTTACTATCAAGCAACAGTCGCTTTAGGGGTAAGAACCGCCTACGTATCATAGTACAGGAGATACGAAGCCATAAACAATGAGAGGCGAGAAAAACTGCCGCATCATGTGTAGCGTTTAAATTTATTTTCTCTGTGCTACTAACAGTATTCGCAAGAAATTTCGCAGATAGTATCCACATATGCCGCTGAAGGTACCTACGCAAGTGTATCATTGTACGGCAAAGAGTTCAAGATATATGATGCCATAAACACTGACATGCGTGAAAAAATTTCGCATCATGCATGAAGTTTTAATACAGCTATTCTTTACTACTAAGACTCTCGTACAGTCAAGTCAACTTAAGGGGAGTTGGAATGCCCTATCTCGCCAATGTTAAATTTGCTAACTTTGTGTACCTTTTTCTTTGGAACTATTATCTTCAGAACTTTGAAATTCTGGCAGAGGTTTTCAGCATATATTGTGAGCCCACTGAACTAGAACCAATGTTTTCTTTTTGTTGGTATAGTATTTATGAATTTTTTACCATTAAGCCATTTTTTATTGGAAAAAGTATAACATAAACTTCCCTAGTTCAGAGAATAAGCCAGTTCTTGTCATGATTCTAGTTCAGTGGCCTCTTTGAACTGTTTTGCAGCATTTCTGAAAATTTGAATGTTGTTGGTTGAGTGGTTTATGAGATAAAGGTACATGTAACACTAAAAATGTCAAATGCCAGAAAATGCGATTAAAGTAATTTATTATGAAAATTCACAAATACCTTTTATTCTATTATCAAAAGTGTCCAGCAGAGTAATCAGGGTCATCTTCTAGTTCTTCTTCTTCACCTAGAAGCTTTCTTCTCCTTGCTGCCCTTGCTTTTTTTGTATTAAATTCAGCTGCATACTGAGCCTTCCTTACTCGCACGCTGTCCAGAAGCTGAAGACCTCTGATGGTGTTGATACCAGGAGCAATGCCGAGCCTTGCCATGACCTTTAGCCTACCCATATGACCATCATTGAATGAAATAACAGCATCACTGACTCCCCATTTCAATGTTTTTATCCCAACAAATACATTCTTAGGTACACGAGTCCAAATGAGGTTGTTGAACGACTCGTTTTGATTCTGGGTACAACCATGAAGACATTTTCGCAGAAGATCAGGATGCCCCAAGTCTCTATATATTGGTTTAATTACTTCCATAACAGCCAATGGAATATAATTTTTATGGTGATAAGGATCCCCAGTAGCTTGAGATTTTCTATAATTGCACCATGACTGAGGACCATCTGGACAAGCAAAATGTTGAGGATTATCATCAGTTGATGATCGATGTAAATATGTGGCCCATACAGCTTGTCTCATTTCCTGCAAATTATTTGCATTATTTCTTATTGCCATACCATAGTATTGTTGTAATTCATTTATAATTTTATCTGACAGGCGACCTCTAATGGTTTTACCATCTGACAAAATTTTGTCCTTCAGATTCTGTTTCAGTTTCCTTAGACGAGTGCCCATTCGTTTCTGAACATGACCGACACATTCTAGTTTAGTTATTGTCTTATTGACATATGGCATGGATTCTGTAACACTTTTGTATGCCTTGGAGTCCCCATCTCCAAGGAATTTTGTGTAAAATACTCCCCGTTCTTTTTCTGATCTGCTAAACATTTTCACAGCAGCGGCAGCCTCCATGCCTCCACTCGTACCTTCATAATTCTTGCTACATATGTGAGCTGCTTCTTTCTTACCAGATGCACAATGGTAACAATGTTTAGTGAGCACTTCATAGTCCAAAACTTTACCGCTGTCCACACTAGTAACAGTAGCAACAGCATTTTTGGATGTGTGACCCCTTTTCTGCCAGGTTCCATCAAAAGCAACAGGGATATCTGGGTTTCCTTCATTTATATATTTTGCTTCACTGGCAGCAGCTTTCATTGATAAATCTGCTACAGACTGAACAGCATCTCCTATCACTTCAGTGTAATTGTCAATTTTAGCAGGTGGAGGTGGAAGATTCATTATGGCACAAAATGTTTGAGCAGCAGTATGTCCTTTACCAATTGCTCTCATTGCATACATTAGCCTGATATTACTCTCAAACAAATTGCTACTGCATGTTTTAGAGCTCCAAAAACAGGTCTCATTTTCACAACTGGCACAAACTATAGCAATTTTGCAGGAAAGTCCTATAGAGTTTGTTATGTTCATATCAAAAGAACCTCCACAAAGATTACAACACAAACATTTCTTCATAAACTCAGTAAAAACAGGAAAGTCGACTAAAACATATTGTTCATTAGAAGCTTCATCTGTAATTTCACTTGCACAGTTTGATAACTTCTTTTTTGATGCACTGGTGGGCGTGTCTCCTTCACACATCTCAGCTGTACAAACGTCAGAACTTTCACCAGCATCAACAGGTGCTGAAGCAGAATCACTTGAACAAACGTTATTTGTAAATCTATTACCGCGAAACTTTCGCTTTTTAAATAATGATGCACTCCTAGGCATCGTAGAAACTACGCACTCACCACTGAAAGTCAAAACAAGACAGATAACAAACTCCAAATGAGCGACAAACTAAACTCGAGGCTCAAAACAAACACTCACAGATCAAAAACTGAACAATAAACACAGCTAGTCGTAAAAACAATGGTACCTATGGAAGGATCAAAGATTCTACAACTGAAGAGTGAAATCCACAGCCTTCTAAATGTAATGTTTTCGGAAATGCGAAGATTTAAATGTGTACAAATCACAAGATGGGTAACTTTGCTGGGCGCACATGTAATTTTGAAAAATTAAATAAAAATACTTCCAATTGGAATTTCTTAACAAATTTTGCACCATTTTAAGCAGAAAATTTCAAATTAAGTTATAAGGTTAAAAACTGAAAATGTGAATTTTTTCCATTTTCCGGCATTCCAACTCCCCTTAAGGAGACCCCTGACACCTGGCAGCGCTTTTGACCGCATTCAACTGCGAAGCGCAAACGGCTGTAGGCGAAAACAATAGCCATCTATAGAGCTATGAAGAAGCATTGACATGAGGCGTTCATAAAATCGCATTGTAGCCTCAGTTATATATATGTACATTGTGTGTATTTCTTTGTACGACTGTTTTATAATTTCAAAGGTGTTTTCACGGATACGTGGAATTGAAATTTTTCCGCTGTCACACTACATACACAGTTTAGTTTTTGTTTTCGTTTGTAATAGAAAATTGGCAAAATGAGTACCATGACAATGCCGGTTTTTTGAGTTAGCGAGAGACACACGGCAGAATTATACTAGATTTTAAAAACTCTAAAAAGTGAAACGCAATGGGACTATAGATTGTGTTATCGTGGTACCTTTTGGTATAGTAGGTTTCAGTTTGTGACGACTTCATTAACTAATGGACCTGACAAAGGAACGAACCTGCTTGCATTACTAAAACATTATTTTTCACAGCACATTAGTGCGCGATCAAGAATTTTGTCTCTATGCAGCAGAAGTTCTGACCAAGCTTTCAGGTCTACTGACATTTTTAATAAGTCGGAGACAGGGTCTAGCTGAGGTTTATCAGGTCTCTGTGGTTGGAGACAGTACAGAACGACTAGGGTATCAGGCTATGGAGGTAGAAATGAAGGAACAAGCTTCTGGGTTGATACCTTGGTATAATTTTATTGATTTTTTCCGAGTTTACATGAACATGTTGAAGAACACAGACACAAGGTCATAATTTCAGTTAGCGTAGAACAGAGATGAGGCTTACTAGATATTCAAATTACTAGAACAAATAGCCTCACTTCGCCACGAATCATGAACAGAAGCCAGTTTCTTATTGCTCAACTCGAGCGCTCAGATTACATTACATGGCATACTATACGTGGCATTCAGTCATAGGTACAAGTAAGTCATGATAGACTAACAATCCAGAGGTTACACACAAGCAAGAATGCAAGTCCTTCTTAGTATACATATAAGCATAATTGAATACATTCTTTCAGTCACATAATTTTCTGCTGTTGGTTGGTGGACACTCGAGGCTCATGTGCTGGCAGCAACTCTCGAACTGTTGAACTCTGACCTGCTCCTCAACTCGTGGCCTCTTTATACCTTGTTGGGTCTGTTTGCTTAAAGAAGGTACGTGACTGCGTCGCATTTTTATCCGCAATTCGCAATCAGCTATCTTGAAATCAGCGGTTTCTTGATGCTTGCGACCTCATATTGGTCTAGCAAAAGCTTCAAGCATTTTACAGCGCCATCTAGGTTTCCAGGCTCTACTTGTTAAATTTCTTACCAAGATGACCTATTACTTTTTTGTTGGCAAACCCTTCATGATGCAGTAATTATAATAATAATACTGTTTATTATCGATGTAGAAAACAGAAGTCAAGTATTCTATATTTCGACATAATTGTCATAAAGGAGTATGACTATAATATAAGTTAAATATTTATTTGACACTATAACAGTGAAGCCATGGTCACAGTACTGTGACTAAAGCTTCTCTACTATAATGTCAAATAAACATAAAACTCAAGTATAAAAGTGTCACTTCTAGGGGTTGCTAGAGATGCGCCTACACGATGAAGTCCAAGAGTCATGTTAGGCGGCGGAGCAGGAGGAGCCGAGGATGGTCAACGTTAGGATTCAACCTTGATACTCGGAGTATTTTCTTAAGACAACGGTACCTCTGGGACGTCGGGCGTCCGCATATGGAGGCGACGGCTCGGACGATGATACCTGCCTGAGGGACGACATACAGGTTAGGTTAGGTTAGGTTAGGTTAGGTTAAACGTGGCATGGCACCTGGGAGCGGCAGACAGCGACGCTGCACTGAGGTGCACACGGCGTGGGCAATAACTCCTTACGGTGAGCTGCTGATGCGGCTGGCGTGAAGCCCTAGGATATAACTCTTCCAGCAGCTGTCGCTGTTGCTAACAGACGGACCATATCCTTGGTATAAGGTAGAGGACTCTAAGCATTTTTGGATGCTGTTCTTCCTCATTCCTAGCTGGATGGTTTATGACGTTCTCTCGTAATAGATTTGGCCGGTAGGGTATCTGAAACAAATAAAAATATGTTCTGCTAGCAAGCTAGTGAGTGTCAGAAGAGCTGGGCCTCTTCTCCTTCTTTTTTGGTGGTCTAAACTCCACTTCGGTAAGGCGGGAAAATCTCCTGGCTGCGAGTTTTTGTTCATGTACAGGACGGCTTTCTCCTTCAAGTACCACCAGTCCTTGTTGCTGACGATTGGGCAGGAATTTATGAGCTCCAGATCCACCTGCCAGAGGAACTCCTTTCCCCTGAATTTCCAGTTCCTGGGCTCACACCCCCACTGGAAATTACAGGGTACATGTGGGATGCTGGACTTGGTAAATGGGTAAGGAAACTCGTGGTGGAGATAGCTGCCATCTTTGAGGAGTCAGCGACCTTCATAAGTACCTCCCTCATGCTATTCTTGTCAGGCAGAGGCAGGAACTCAAAGGACGGTTCCTCTTCTTTTTCCTCTGTCTTCTCTGTGTCCATGGCCACATACTCAGTCTCTCACCTTTCAGCAAGGGCCGTGGCCCTTGGGCGTCCCTGGGGCAGGTGTTCCCAGCTCCATGGCCACCTACAGTACTGGCCGTTAAAATTGCTACACCAAGAAGAAATGCAGATGATAAACGGGTATTCATACTAGAACTGACATATGATTACATTTTCGCGCAATTTGGGTACATAGATCCTGAGAAATCAGTACCCAGAACAACCACCTCTGGTCGTAATAACGGCCTTGATACGCCTGGGCATTGAGTAAAACAGAGGTTGGATGGCGTGTACAGGTACAGCTGCCCATTACAGCTTCAACACGATACCACAGTTCATCAAGAGTAGTGACTGACGTATTGTGACAAGCCAGTTGCTCGGCCGCCTTTGAGCAGACATTTTCAATTGGTGAGAGATCTGGAGAATGTGCTGGTCAGAGCAGCAGTCGAACATTTTCTGTATCCAGAAAGGCCCGTACAGGACCTGCAACATGCGGTCGTGCATTATCCTTCTGAAATGTAGGGTTTTGCAGGGATCGAATGAAGAGGAGAGCCACGGGTCGTAACACATCTGAAATGTAACGTCCATTGTTCAAAGTGCCGTCAATGCGAACAAGAGGTGACCGAGACGTGTAACCAATGGCACCCCACACCATCAGGCCGGCTGATACGCCAGTATGGCGATGACGAATACACGCTTCCAATGTGCGTTCACCGCGATGTCGCCAAAAACGGATGCGACCATCACGATGCTGTAAACAGAACCTGGATTCATCCGAAAAAATGACGTTTTCCCATTCGAGCAACCAGGTTCGTCTTTGAGTACACCATCGCAGGAGCTCCTGTCTGTAATGCAGCATCAAGGGTAACCACAGCCATGGTCTCCGAGCTGATAGTCCATGCTGCTGCAAACGCCGTTGAACTGTTCGTAAAGATGGTTGTTGTCTTGCAAACGTCCCCATCTGTTGACTCAGGGATCGAGACGTGGCTGCACGATCCGCTACAGCCATGCGGATAAGATGCCTGTCATCTCGACTGCTAGTGATACGAGGCCGTTGCCGTTGGAATCCAGCACGGTGTTCCGTATTACCCTCCTGAACCCACCGATTCCATATTCTGCTAACAGTCATTGGATATTGACCAACGCGAGCAGCAATATCGCGATACGATAAACCGCAAACGCGATAGGTTACAATCCGACCTTTATCAAGGTCGGAAACGTGATGGTACGCATTTGTCCTCCTTACACGAGGCATTACAACAACGTTTCACCAGGCAACGCCGGTCAACTGCTGTTTGTGTATGAGAAATCGATTGGAAACTTTCCTCATGTCAGCACGTTGTAGGTGTTGCCACTGGCGCCAACCTTGTGTGAATGCTCTGAAAAGCTAATCATTTGCATATCACAGCATCTTCTTCCTCTTGGTTAAATTTCGCGTCTGTAGCACGTTATCTTCGTGGTGTAGCAGTTTTAATGGCCAGTAGTGTACAATTCCGCATGGCCAGGGTGGCGACCTTTTGAGTTTCCGCATCTACCCCCATCCTGATGGGGGCCTTCTTCTTGTGTTGTGCGAGATGCATGGGTCAGCGCATCAGGTACGTGCCGCAACTGATGGTGCGTCTCATCCAACTACGCCCTGAGGACCGTCCTCTCTTCCGCCATGGCGGATTTGAGCGCGGAAATTGCGTCATCGGTATGTTCCCGCAACATTTCACGGAAACCACCGTCGTCTTCTTTGTGGCGTCTAGGCCCGCTGCCCCCCCTGGAATGGGGACGGGGGGGGGGGGGGGCTGTCATGTCGACATGGGCCGCCTCTTCCTACATGACGGCCCTCTTCTGCTGCTTCTTGCAGTGTGAGGACTGCCGCAGTTCATGTATGTGGCTACAGCACTTCTCGGATTCTCACAGTCGTGTGTATCAAGTGCTTTAGCACACTTCAGACACCAGTGGTAGTACTGGCCCTTATTCTTCGCCTTGCTCTTCTTGTTGCCGCGGTCGTTCCCGGCCAGCTTGAGTAGGAACTCGACCACAGCTGCAACTTTACCTCCCTTTTTCGTGTCCGGACATTTCAGTTGGTGAAGTGATCTAGGCTAACGACAGGGTAGCAACGAAGTAAACTCCTCCAGCATGGTCTGGCGGCGGCTTAAATAGTCACCTGTGGAAGGATACCCGTGAGGCACTGGGACGTTTTGTGATGTAAAGTAGGGGAGTAGTGCCCTGCCTACAGTGCACTCTGCAACGACAGGCACATTTACCTGTCGGTGAGGTTGGTACCCCCTGGTCTCTGTGACCACATTATGCAACTAAATTATTGTTTGTGTCAGGCCCATGTATGCGGTGAACGTTGAAATCGCCTCACCACAGTACCATAACACGCTGCTAGAGGAGCCATAACAATACGGGCAAACCAGTGGATAAAGTGGAGCAGTAATTGATAATTCATTTCCGGTATCTGAAGAAGAACAGCGTTGCAACTATCCATGCTGAGTTTGTGGAAGTTTATGGCAACAATGCACCATCATATGACACTGTGATTAGTTCTTCCTGTTGTCAAGCAAGTCTGAAAAACGAAGAACAGAGTGACAGGCTCTGTCTTTGTCAAGAACCTGGGATCGCAAGAGAAGCGATAGTCCTGGTGCTGGATGGGCGACGTATCGCAATCGAGGCGATAGTGGAAAAAATGGTAATCAGTCATGGATCAGCTTTTAGCAACTTGCTCGACATTTTGAACTTGGCAAAGGTCACTGCCTGTATGTTCCGCGATTGTTGCATTTGCAGCAGCTCAATCCATATCACACTGTCCAGTCACATTAAGATGACCATCTGTCAAAAACCTGAATAACCAACTTTTTCAGAGCGGACTGCTGCAAGACGTGCAGCAACAGAGTCAATGACATTCTGGACGTGGAGGCTTGCCAGCTCCAGTTTCGTGGCCAGCTACACTAGGTTTCTTGGTTGAGGATCCATGGCCCGAACATCCCGATCAAGACCACAGGCTCTCAACTGGGGTGTTTGTTGGCCAGGGGAGTACAGTAAACTCATCCTGATGCAGTCTGAACCATGCAGGTACGAGGTGCTATCCAAAATTTTTGAGACTGATGCTACAATCTGTTGAAAACCTTACCTTTGGACTAATGGTCACCATCACCCTCGAAGTAGTTCCCATCTACAGGTATGCACTGGTCCCAGCGCTTCTGCCACTGGTCAAACGTTTTCTGGAAGTCCTTTTCTATGAGGGTGTTTATCACTGCCAGAGATGTTACTTGAATCCTCTCTAGAATGTCGAACCGACGGCCTTTTAACTTGAGTTTC